>NW_024429187.1:3807184-4407184 GCF_017639785.1 Mesocricetus auratus | reverse complement strand
AGAGAATACATGCCATGTTTCTCTTTTTGTGACTGGGTTACCTCATTGTCTGTTCCTATTATTTGTAGGTTTGGTCTTTCCACAGTGTCCCAGATTTCCTGGATTTTTGTGTATGTGTGTCAGAGGATTTCTAGATTTACCATTTTCTTTGACAGATGTATTCATTTCTTCTTTTGTGACTTCAATTCCTGAGAGTCTCTCTTCCATCTCTTATATTCTGCTGGTAAAGCTTTTCCTCTGGACTTTCTGTTCACATTCTGAAAGTTTTCATTTCCCAAATTCCCCATTTCTGTTTTATTATTGATTTTATTTTCATTTTCAGGTCTTGAGCAGTTTTATTCATTTTCTTCAAATATCTGTTTATATTTTCTTGGATTTTAATTTCTTTTCTGAAGTGACCAGAGCCTCATCTATCTCTGTGCTTTGGCAGCCATAGCAGGCTGAGCCCCCGACCTTGTCCGACCTTGTCCTAGTCACTAGGAAACCATGTGGCAAGGAACCAATCAGAAGTTAGCTGACAGGCTCTGGATGTGCTTTCCAGTAACAGTGGAATGCAGAGTGTAGCAACTGCCCTGGGAGGGTCTCTAGGCCAAAGCAAACTTGTTGCAGCTGCAGCTGACCAATCAACACAGGACAGGCTGCCCAAGTCCAGAGGTGCACCAATCCTGAGACTGTTGCAGACCCCAGACACTCCCCTTGCTCTACCTCAATATATTCCCTGCCCCACTGCTGCTGAGGTCCCCCACCTGCTTCATCTACCGTGTTGGATGGATGGGGGAACTGAGTTAACTCGTAAAATTAAAGATTCTTTGCTTTTGCATCGAATCAGGTCTCTTGCTGATTTGGGGGCTCAGAGTTTGGGCACAACATTTTTGAGATAGGGTTTCTCTGTGTAACAGTCCTGATGTCTTAGAACTCACTCTGTAGACCCCACTGGCCTTGAACTCAGAGCCCTCCCTGCCTCTCTCTCCTGAGTGCTAGGATTAAAGGCATGTGCCACCACACCTGGCATTTTGACTCTCTGTAAGGGGTTTATTTATTTCCTCCAGTATTTTTGTTTGTGTTTTCCTGACTTTCTTTAAGGGATTTATTCACTTCCTTATACTATTTGTTTCTGTTTTCCTGGATTCTTTAAGGACTTAATTTCCTCTTTAGTGACCTCTATCACCGTCATTGAGTTCGTTTAAGGTCTTTTTCTCTTTGTTGGATGATGTTTAGTTGTTTAGTTTCTATTTCCTCTCTGGATATTTGGAGAGTGCGATGTTTGTGTGTTGCCAGTTTCCTGGCCTGCTCAGCTGGTGTGTTCTCATGGAATGCCTGCTGCTGTTGGAGGCTGGAATACTGGGATGAGTTGGGGGAAGGAAGGTTGGAGGAGAAGGTGTTGTGATGGAACACAACCCCATGAGGAGTTTATTGGGGGAAGAGAACAAGGAGCGGGGATGAAGGGAAAGGGGGGAAGGAGGAAGAGAAGGGGCAAACATGTGGAAGATGCTCACTTAAAAGGGGAAGCTTGCACATTCATACAGAGTCTTAGGAGGCCATGTACACATGACATAGCCGACATAGCTATGCCACACAGGGCCGTTTGAGCTGCCTAAGTATCTGCCTGAATGCCAGTATGCATGTCCCACTCATTGTCAGGGGATGGGGTCAGCATAATGACAGGGTTCCGACAATCTCACCTCTTATTATTATTAAAAAGGTGGGGGTTTAGGCATGGCAGGTTAGGGAATAAGGGTGTTGAGTTCTCAAGACTACTTCCTGTTGACCTCGAGGGTGTTAACCATCTTTGGGGAACCTGAGAATGCTAGAGGGCTGCCACATCCTGGCTTAGCTGGTTGTTTCATCGCAGTCAAGGCTGTATGGAACTCTCTGGCACCTCTTAGACCTGTTTGGGTGGGTTACAAGAATCCTTTGAGTTTGTGAAAAACATAAATATTAGACACAGTAGCAGTATACTCATGTCAGAGGTAATTTGGCTGAAAGCATTAACATTTTTTAAACTGACAGATATCTTTAACACAATGAAAAGCACCTTAATCTTGACCTTTCTGTTAGGATTGTATAGTCGTATATATAGTATGGTGTTTAGTATCCTGTCAGAGTTGGATTAATGGCTTTTCAGAACTTTATTGATTAATGTTAAGACTATGAGCCGTAGCATAATGAGAGAGAGAGAGAGAAATCTGATAACTTGCATTTGTACACCTTAAGTCAGCTTGTTATACCTTAAAACATTTTTTAAAGAAAAGGATGGTAAGAAGTTACAGCCATCAGAGGTCTTGAGAAGGATAAATTTTACCTGGATTAATGACTACAGAATAACAGATACTTACTAACTGGCAGCATGGACATCTGCTCTAAACCCTCCACAGTTGTTGAGGTCAGAGGCTTTAAGGACACCTGCCTTCTGCTGATAGCCTGGGACCTGTGGATTGGGAGCTTTAGGAAGACTTGTCTACTGTTGGCCCAAACAACGTGGAGAAAGTCGATTCCACTGTCCTCTTGTCCATGGTCTGAAGAGTCCTCTGCTGCAGTTGAGGTGAAAGGCAGGGTTTCTCAGTGGCCAGCATTGCTACTTTTGTGGGTGGAATTTCTTCAGTGTCCAGTCTTCTTGGAGGAAATGGGGTAGGGCAAGCAGCTGGCCTATCTCTGTTAGAAAAGCTTTTAAATAAAATATTTTAAATGCCATATTCTCTACATCTCTGAGCATGTGAGGGCTGTCTGTCTGTTCAGTATATCTCAGCACACACACAAAAAAAACTGTCTTTAGTTACTTGCCTTAAGCATATAGATGGCTAGGTAAGGCTTTATTCCTGTAATTAATAAATTAGTGAAGGATCTGTCTAGAGAACTGGATCCAAGCTGAGAGGCTGTGGACAGATGTTTTACTCAGAGCCCTCCAGCCTGACTGCAACTGGTTTTAACTTAGTAGGTTAGATTTATGCCTGTGAAGGACAAAGAAGTAGAGAAAAATTCCCTTTTGCAATAGAAGCTTAACCTTTGTAAACAGCTTATAGGAAGGACTGGGTGGTGTATATATTTTGTTAATTTGAAATAGATCTTTATAACCTTAAATGTTTACCATCATTTAAAGATACATACCAATTTAGAAATATTTGAGACAGCACAGTTGAATTTAAGTTGCACATAAAGTTAGCTTACATTCACATATATAAAGTTAAATTTAAATCACATGTCCAGATGTACGCAGTTATATCAAACAGGACTGGGTGAAAGGAAGAAGGAAGAACCAGAGTGTGATCTCTGATTCTCATGTTGCACCAAACAGACAGGACATTTAAGGAGACAGAGTAGATTTAAAACTGCCAGCGACAAGAAAGCAGATCCGCTGCAGATGGAACAGGCTAGGTTTTATGCCTGGCAGTAAGGTTCGTTGGCAGAAGCTGGCTAGGCTGTCCCTCTGCACAGGCCGAAGGAAGGGAGAAGGCAGTAATCCGTAACAGCAAAGGCAGAAAGCTGAAAGTCGAAAGCACTGCTCAGCGAGCGTGGTACCCATGGGAAATCTACCAGAGGTGATGGTCAGTGAGAGGGATCAGCCGTGGCCTTGAAGTCTGTGACTGGCTGACTGGGAAGTGGGGTACCTTACCAAATTGTAGCCGATGTTGCCTGAGGGTCCCAGCAGACGGGTAGATGGAACGTGGGTTGTTGGTTTGGGATCAGTGTCTCTGAGTGTCTCTCGCTGCCAGCTGGAGAAATTACGGAGAGAGCCTGAGCGAGTCTCGGCACCAAAATGTTCTTTTGCTTAATTTACTGCACGATGGAACACGAACCACAAGACTCAACAAACCCATGAGGAGCTTATTGAGGGAAGAGAAAAATGAGGGGGAGACAAAGGAAAAGTGGGGAAGGAGGAAGAAAGAGAAGAAGGGGTGAACATGTGGAAGGTGTTTGCTTAAAAGAAGCTTGCACATACGTACAGAGTCCTTATGCGACCACGTAACCAATGACGTAGTCGACATCGACACAACACAGGGCCCTTTGAGCTGCCTAAGTATCTGCCTGAATGCCAATATGCATGTCCCACCCATTGTCAATAGGCGGGGTCAACATAATGCCAGGGTTCCAACAGAAGGTCTTTGTGATTCCAGGGAGATGGGATCAGAGAGGAAAAGGAGACCACAGCAGGTTTCCTGCTACAGAGTTGGGATGAAACTGTAGGGATTGGCTCTCAGGAACAGTAACCCTATGGGGAGTGGCCCTTGAGTTAGCAGGGGATGCTTGCTGCGGTTGGGGGTTGGGGTCTGGGACAAAGCAACAAATTGGGGGAGGAAGTTAGAAGGGACCCACAGGAGATGGGAGCAGAGGTGCATGGAAAGCTGCCAAGGGTATCTGCTGCAGAACTGGGGCAGACTGGGGGGTTGCATCTGGGGGAATGGAGAGAAGAGAAGATCTGTGGGTAGGCTACTTGGTTTTCTGGCAGGCATGGCCTGTGGGTCAGCAGGGAGTGCCTGCTGGAGTTGGAGGCTGGGGAAAAGCAACAAATGGGGGAGATCCTCAGGAGATGGGAGGGGGTGAGAGGGTAATGGAAGGCTGACAATCCTGTTCTGCTGCAGAGCTGGGGATGAGACTGGGGGATTAGATCTGGGGGAACAGAGAGAAAGAGAGAAGCTCTGTGGGCAGCCTACCTGGTTTTCTGGAGCTTCTTAATTATTAATTCAAATGAATAGCAAAAATGTCTAATGACAGAATAATCAGCTTTCTACAGAGTAACAAAAGTAAATCTGCGGGGCCATCTCTGCAAACACTGAAACACTCGTTGCTGTTTTTCTTATTTAGCCTTACATTTTATGTCAGAGATTGCATCCGTCTCCAACAGATGCTTGGCGTTCTCCCAAGATAAGGGGTTCATATACTTTTCTGGGTGGGGATTTCTCATATCTTTTCCAAATTGAATATGAAAGCTGAATTATTCCAAGAACTGTTCACTTAGATTCCAGTAAACAACAACAATGAAAAGATGCCACAAAATATTCTGTTAAGAATCCATGCATTGTTAATAGAAGTCTCAGAGCCTGGTGTGGTGCACTGCCCTTTAAATTGCTATTCAGAAGACTCCAAGGAGTCTCAAAACAATATAAATTACTGCCATTTGTCTTGGTCCCCTCCCCCCAAGGAGAAACTGACAGTAAATCCCTCTTGCTGAAGACACATTCCTTGATTACAAAATAAAGGGAAATCAACCTGAAACTTTACTGGAAGCTTCCTTCCGCATGGTTAGCTTCCATAGTACCACAAGCTGATGACATGCAGACAGCTAGAAGAGGAAAATTAGCAATAACTTACATAGCTATGAACATTTCATGCTACAATATAAGATATGCTCATGGATGCTCACAGATATGTTCAACTGTTATAGAGGTAACCAACAGCTTTCTGATTGGCTCTCAAGCCCCTTCCATAGGAAAGAGTTCATGACACATTCCATGAACCAGGTCAAAGGCTAATGGCTAAAGATCACATAGACTCAATGGTGAACCTACTATTGTTTTGAATCCATTGTCAAATTGCCATATATATATATATTACGCACTTATGTGCTCCTACATCTGTGTGTGTGTGTGACGTGTGTACATGTGTGTGTATGTATGTATGTATGTAGTGAGTGCTGCTTTCAGCCTCCGTCAGAGAAGTTTTTGTTTGTAGCAAATAGCAGTTAATACAAGTACATGATCAGTTAGGGTGCAGAGAACAAGTAACTATTGAGTGTTCAGCCTTATAGGGTACACCCATACAGCCATCTCTAAGGCTCGGGGCACATCATAGGAAAGCGGGACAAGAGAACAGAAGGATCATATTATGGGGAGAAGGGGCTGTCTTGTGGATGCAATATGACTGTGGCAGCCACGAACTCACAGAATCTGTTGCTTTATGCACAAGATTTAGCCCATCAACAACAGTCATAGATGGTGAAAGCTCCTCCCAGGAGAACTATTGACGGTCTTTAGAGTGCCTAAAGAAGGGGAAATCATTGTCTTCCATGTTGTGACACTGGTGAGTTGCCTATGGTTCAGTGGTTAGCTTCAAATCAGGCCCATGTGGGTGTCTCTGGTTAAACCCAGGGCTTAAAACCAAAATCAGGACAGAAAAATCTGAAAGTGGGATGGGGACTTATTGGAAGAAGCAGGGATTTGTGGGAATGGAAAACAGATTGAGGCCAGTGAGTATGGCCAGATCTATTATATACATATATGACATTGTCAAAAACTAAAGTAATAAAAGACATCTGTTAAGACACCATCTAAGGACTGGGATGTACTTCAGTGGTATAGTGCTGGACTTGAAGGCACCAGAACCTTGGTTTGATCTTCATTGCCATAAAAATAAAGCAAAGCCCACCAAGAGATGTTTAGTTCTGTGGCAATCTCTGTAAGCCAGTAAGTTCAGGCATTAGAAGTATTATATATTTTATTTCTTCTTCTGTCCCTGAGGATTTCTGAACTATGTCCAAAAAATATCTAGGTCCGTGTGTTTTTGCGCTCATGCTTCTTTAGCTTAAACCCCATGGCTTAAGGATGAGACACATTGATGTCTTACAGTATTGGAGGGTGGAAGGTGACAATGTAAGACACTGGCAGGTTCAGTGTACAGTGGGGAGCCAGTTCTCATGGACAGCACCTTCTATTTATTTGTTTGTTGTTTGTTTTTAATTGATGTGTATGCGTGTTTTACCTGCATGTGTGTCTATGCACCCCATGCGTGCCTGGTGCCCTTGGAGGTTAGAAGAAGGCAACACATCACCTCAAACTGGAGCTACCTAGGGTTATGAGCTGCCATGTGGGTGCTGGGAATCAAGCCCAGAGCTCCTATCTGTAGTAGCATCTTGCCTTGCCAGTGACTTTGTGTTAGTGGTCACCCCTTTGGGCGTGGTTTCAGGTGCAGACACTACGGGAAGGTAGAGAAGCCTGGTGGGGCTCTCTCTTGGGCCAGGGACAGCATCGAGAGGGCAGAGGCTGCATCTTCAGCAGCAGGAACGCCACTGTGGTTCTTTACTATTATCTGTGTGAGTTGTTATCTAATAAAACACCCATTTATCATTTATCTTGGGTCTAGTGAGCTCATTAATACCCCACCTCCACGTATCCACTGAGCCACCTCTCCAGCTTCATACAGCACCTTCTTGTTGAATCCTTGCCAGGTGACGGTAGCTAGCCAATGTGTCCCTATCTCCATTATAAGACCACTAATGCCAATCGTCAGGACTTGTGGTGCACTCTTCCCTCAAGTCCCCATCTCTTAACACTGTCACTCTAGGAAATGTTTTCCTATCTAAACAGGGGTGTGTGGGGTATGCAAACATTTAGCCCACTGCACTCTGCAAAAGTGAACGCTATCAATGATGCTGAGATCATGTTTTGTTTTAAAGAGAACTACAGTGAACATGTTACTGGTTACCTTCTACAAAACCCTTTTCTGAGCTTTAATCCAAGGCAGCTCCTATCTAAGGGTAATGACAAGGATAAAATGAGTCAGAGAGATAAATGTAGTCTTAGAAAATTGGAAGGCACTATTCCTGCCACCTACCTTTCTAGCCTTGGCAAGCAGAACTTTTGCCTCATTCTATAGGTAAATGACCTATATCCTCCACCCCCAGCTTTTGCCTCCTGCAGGCACTGCTCTTGCCAATGGAAGGCCTTATGCAAAGCAACTTAGTTGCATAATCGGGTTGTGTGGGGGCTTTGGCCCCTGTCTTCACCTGATCCAGGATGCCAACAGGAATCAGAAACCACGAGTATCATCTTTAACCGCCCTTTCTCAAGGGTTGCTTGCTCCCCAGAGGCAGACTCTGCTAAGGCGGATTTGAGCTGGATCCAGCAGACCCAGAAAATGTGGTGAATGAGAGAGCCAGCTCTCCTGGCAGGAAAGAGGAAACCAGCTTCCATGCTCAACGAGGGGTCTATCGCAGCCAAGTCCAAGCACATTGTGCCACAGCTGAGAAAATGCCCAAAGTGGCCAGATCTCCACAATACCCACAAAGATAGCGACACTGTCACAGTGCACCCAGCCCTCATTATCAAGACTGATCCCAATGGAGATGTCCTCCACCCAGGGCTGCAAAGTGGAACTGCACCCAAGGGACCAGTAGGTATAGGACAAAGATGCATCACGGATGACTGTTTAGATGTAAAAATTCTCCCCGGTAGGCACATGTGTTTGAACACATAGGCCCCAAATTTATACAACTTGTAGGAAGTGGGTTGCTGTCTGTAGGGCAGGCAATGAGGTTTATAGAACAGACCACTTCCTAGCTGTTCTCTTCTTCCTGATTCCTGGAGATGTGAGTGAGTCACCTCAAGCTCCTCTGCCTTAGCCATGAATTCTCCCCTCTGCTGTGCCTTCATCACTATGATGGGCCACCTCAAGCCTAATCAACGCAAACCTTACTTTTTCTGTTGCTTCTTGTTGTGTATTGGGTCGCAGTGATGAGGAAAGTAAGTAATGTATTCATTAAAAGAGAAAGGCTCTGGGGAGCGAGAGATGGCTCAGTTGGTAAAGCGTTCACCATGTCAACATTAGGGCCAAGTACATCCGTATATACAAAAGCCAGTGCTGGAGTCAGAGACCAGAGGATCACAGGGCTTGCTGACCCAAATAAGTAATCTAATTTTAGTGAGAGATCTTGTCTCAAAAAAAACAGAGAGAAACAGAGAAAGACCCCAGTGTCAATGTTGGTCTCTGGCTTCCATACACATGTAGCTCCACCTGGTTCTCTCACTCATCATATTAAACACACACACACACACACATGCACGCACACATGCACGCACGCATGCACACATGCACAGGCACTTGTGCAGGAACACACATACATGTATATAGCATACACACGTAAAAGATGTCTCAGCTCTATGCCATCAGTTTATAACTGTACCTACTGCTACCAAGACAAAGTAGCTAGAACTTTCCCTGATGCTCAGCCTACCACCTTAAGCTTTATTTGCTATTTTACCTTGTGAAAACCCTCTTCTACTGTTCCCTTTTTACCCTATTGCTAACCATGGAAAGATTGGGTACTGTGGAGGAGGATCCAGGACAACGTATGCTGAGTCCTATACCTCTTCATGAAGAATCTTGCTCACACATCACATAGCCTCCCAGTTGGCAACATAAAATAGAGAGAGACACCAAGCAACGCAGCTGACCAGTTCTGTGCTCTCTCACCTCTGTGACAATTTATACCAATAAGCACTGTCATTGCATAAGGTGTCATGTACGTATTTGGACATTGATTCAGTGGCCCACAAACCAGTGTGGAAATGGCAAATGGGAAACATTCAAACCAGTTACGCTGAGGATATGTGTGAATGTGCTTTGAGGCCTACAGCAGCGCTCAGAGATCCCCCATAACATTTCCCCAGTTCTAATTAGTAAATCTAAACCAGTCACTGACATATAACCTCTCATCAATAATTTCAGTCTAGTTCTTTCTCTGCTACCTATAAGAATAGTTGTTTATATTAGGGTGACCTGGTTTTGCTGACTAGGACAGGTCTCAGGGTATCTGAAGATATCTGAAATAGCAACGAAGCACAGAGCCCTCGTGTTGGGGCGGGGTTGGTGTTTGAATGAGCAATGTCCCTCACAGGGTTGTGTCCTCAGATGACAGTGCTGTTTTGGAAGGGTGTGGATCCTTAAAAGGTGAAGCCTTGCTGGAGAAAGTCATTCATTTGGGGTGGGCCTTGAAGTTTGACAGCCTGGGCCTGCTTTCTCCCTGCTCAGCTGCCTAACTTTGGTCTCAGTGTGACCAGCTGTACCATGTTGCTGCCGCCACCACGCCACCATGCATTTCCTGCTCTGACAGGATGTGTCCCCTCAAAGTATAAAGCCAAACAAGAGGCTTTTGTCAGATACTTTATAATAGCTGTAAATGAGGTAACCAGTGCAGGTTGTAAAGGAGAAAGATTAGCAACGATAAGCTCTGCCTGTTCAATGTCATCCAGTGTGAGCTCTGGTGCTTATATTGGATAGGAACACCTTGCCATGTCTGTCTTTCTGTCTGCCTAATGCTCGCTGTCTTGCTTGCTTTTGCAAGCCTGCAGGTACCTGAGGGAGAGGTAACAATTCCCAGAGGCTCGGCACCCAGACTTCCCCTGTGCTTTGCATTTTGAAGTACACATGCCCTGGTGAACGGAACAGACCTCTACAAAGAATCATGAGTTTAAATACAGCTGTGACTAAGTGACTTCATTTCTGGAGAAAGTCACTCAGAATATTCCACCTTTTTCTAGAATGTTTTGTCTAGTGTCATCAAGTGGCCAGCAATAGACTCCCCCAGTTTCAGTCACATGACATGCCAGATATACGGCACAACTGAAGATTAGGGGAGCCTCATAACCTTGAGAGAAAGAAAATACTTCTGAATTTCCCAGTGATGTGACTGTATTCAATCACTGGGGCTCCCTGTTCCTCAAATATCAAAGATAGGTGGCATTAGAGTGGGAGCTTTTCCAAAGTTTTCTCCCTTGTCAAATAAGGAAATGGAGGATGAACAAGGTCAAATGAGCTGCCCAGATTCACACAGCAGACGGCCAAACACCATTCAGACTGACTCCCGACCCTGCCTCACTGTTTATTCTGCTATTAAACTTCCCAGAGAGGTAGCTTATTGTTGAATAATGATTTAGAATCCAACTTAGTTCATAAATAAAGCTCACTGTGGGAAACAGCGTTTTATTCTAGTCTTCTAAACTATTGTTATATAAAACGGGGCTTTCTCATGACATGTTCATACACTCATGGTGTGTACTTGGGTTCATGGCTCTAACCGTTTTGCCACCCTGCTTCCTTGGGTCTGTGGAAATGCCAACCTGAAGTGCCAGCAACAGCACACTCTAGAACCATCGCTAAGATAATTTTCTGTTCATTTTCTCTTAACTGGATAGTCCTCATTCCTGCTCTTACTTCAGCTTCCTATTAAGATTATTTTATCTGCTTTCCCAAAAGCCAAGATTCTGCCACTCACTAGCATAATGAAGAGACACACCCTCCACCCTCCATGTTGACACAGGAAGATGGGAGTCAAGCTGTGCATTATTAAAAAAAATACTGGGGAGTGAGGATAATACAGGCTCAGACAGCTTCGCCTGGCAGCACTCACACCTGTCTCCAAGCATGTTAATTATTTTCCCGAGCTGATGGAGACCCTGATAATAACTGTGAAAGCCTCTGAAACGCTAGGAGGGCAGTCCAGTAAGATATGGCCTGCTCTGTCTGTACACTATTAGAATATGGGTCTTGTCATCATTGGCAGAGTTTTATAAATGATTTCAAAATGATAATTCCCATTTCAAAACTGGCAATCTATAATATATATGAGTTGAATAAGATGCTGAATTACAATAATGAATTTAAGTGATAAGACTGAGTGACAGAACGTTTTAAATTACTTGTTAATTTCCCTAGCTATTAGGTTGATAGTGTTCAGTGCGTACTTCCGTACTGATGGAGTTTCTTTCTGATTTATAACAAATCCATTTACATTTTGTGGCAGGCGTGGATATATGGACACACACACACAAACACAGACGTAGAACTCATCTTCCACAAAGGGTCAGGATGCCTGATGATGCCGCAGAGTGAGAACGAAGAGGGATCATCAGCCAAGCTTTGAGTCAGGCAGAGGGATCCCGCCTGGTTTGTGTGCTTGCTGTCTATACTAACCTGTCACCTAACCTTCCTGTGCCCCAGTTTCCTCGTCTGCAGTATAGTGCTTGCCTCATATGGTTTCTGTGACAGTTCAGTGACACCAAGGCACTTAGCACAATGCTTGACACAACAAGCTCAGTATCTAATTGTGAACTATGCCTTTAAGAGTTCTAAGGAGGAGTATTGGGACAGGAGCATGGCGCTTTTAGCCCAACCATGAGGTTGTAGGTTTGATCCCCAGCACCCACATGATGAAAAAGGCCACATCTGGCAGTTTGCCTACAACCCCAGCACTGGGGAAGCCAAGACAGGAGGACTTGGGACTTGTTGACCTCCTCATCTAGCCAAATAGTGAGCTCCAAGTTTAGTGGCAGAATCTCTCCAAAAATAAAGTGAAATCGTCTGGGGAGATGGCTCAGGGGTTAAAATGTTCACCACACAGGCACGAAGACTAGAGTTTGGACCCCCCAAATAAACCATGTAAATGCTGGGTGTATATGGCAACCCTCCCGTTACTTCAGCCTCAGAATGTGGAGACAGGATCCCCAGGACAAGCTGACTAGCAAGACTGGCCATATAGATGAGGGTTTGACTGGGGGACATCATCTCGAGGAATAAAAGGGAAAAGCCATTGAAAAAGATGGTTAATATCAAGTTTTGGGCCACCACAAGTTCACAGGTATTCTCACACACATGTGCACCCATACACATGCAAACACACATACATGCACACCATATGTTTACATACTGATGTTTAAAGTTTTTGCTAGCAAAAAAAAAATTGATCCCTACTTGCACATGAGGAAAAAGATGTTTACCTGTGGAGAAGTCTTCGAAGGTCTTTAGAAGTTTCCTTGGAAGGGATTAATGTAGTTTTTATGGAACTCCCGTTATTTCTTGTGTGATATGTTATTTTAAAAAAGTGAGCAAGCATGACCCCTCTCCTCATACTGGCTTTCTGTCTTGTCATGAGATCTCTGTCACCTGTAGACACTCCTATCATAATGTCCTTTACCATAAGGCCCTCACAGAGCAAAGTCACTGTTAGTACTATGTCTTTGAACTTCCAAACTATGAGCTAAATAAACCTCTTTTCTTTATAAAGTTTCCCAGATTCTGGTGTTTTAGAACAGTAACCAATAAAGGACTACTACAAATGGTTTATCCTAATATCACCCCTATACTCTCACCACCTAACTTTCCTTGATATTTTTAAATTATATTGCGTATATTTATTTATCCATTCATTAATTTGTATGTGCGCACATGCACTGGCCACATTGCACATGTGGAAGTCAGAGAATAACTTGTTGATGTAGCAAGACTAATAAAAACCCAGAGACATTTATTGGGGTTCAAGCTGAAGATCAGAAGAACAAATCAGTCAAGCCACTAGAGAGTTTTTATATCTCTGAATAGAGGTGATCCAGTCCTCAGAGTGACTACAGACTACAGTACTCTCCACTGAACCTCAGACTACACTGAGTTCCTACCTTATATTCCTCTCCAGTGCTGGGATTAAAGGAGTGTCACCCAAGTCCTGGGATCAAAGGTGTGAGCTCTGTTTCTTTTTTAGACTGATTCACTCTCATGTAGCCCAGGGTGACCTTGAACTCACAGAGATCCATCTGCCTCTGTCTCCGAGTGCTGCAATTGAAGGTGTGGCCAACACTGCCTGTCCTCTATGGCTTACTAGTAGCTTAGGTGTGTGTGGCTAGCTAGTGGTTTAGCTAGTGGTTTAGCTGCACTCTAATCTTCAGGCAAGCTCTATTTGTTCAGTTGCAAACAAAATATCATTACTTGTTGAAGTCAGTGGTCTCCTAGTATGTGGAGCCTAAAAATCAAACTCAGATTATCAAGTGGGATAGCATGTGTCTTTACCCACTGGAAAATCTTGATATTACTTTATTTTAAAGTTTCAAAATAATTGAGAAAATGTGGTAATGGAGATTCGTTTCTGTTCATCTGTTTCACTAGCTAACTTTTTACCAGTCGCTCTCTCCAAGTCCCATCTTCTATCTCCATCCTCAACAGATGACATGAAAGTGAATTAGAGACATTTAGAGGACAATATGTCCCCAACTCCTGTTGGTGTCTACGAAGAGAAATGAGATAATTGCCCAAAAGCGAGCAATCCACAACTCATATTCAAATTTCTTAGTTCTCCATAATTCATGTCATTCATTTGATCCAAAATCCAATCAAATTTCATGCACTTTATTGAGATGATATATCTTTAATTCAGAAACATCTCGTAAGAAAGAAAAGGACGCCAGGCAGTGGTGGTGCACGCCTTTAATCCCAGCACTCGGGAGGCAGAGGCAGGAAGATCTCTGTGAGTTCGAGGCCAGGCTGGACCGATAGCCTCCAAAACAATACAGAGAAACCCTGTCTCGTAAAAACCAAAAAGAAAAGAAAAGAAAAGAAAAGAAAAGAAAAGGTCTTTTATAATGCTGACATATCTAAGAGTTCCAGTCAGGCATATTTTTATTGTCTCTTAATTGAAACTTGTTTAATTTTTACTCATGATTAGACTTATATTAAATTTTGTTTGACAAGAATCATAGTAGGTCACTTTGTGACTCTCTTACAGTGTCAAATCAGGAGACACAGAATGTTGGATTATCTCATTATTAGTGACGTTAGGTGAGTTTGCTTGATTATGAAGTTGACTCTTGGATTCTCTGGTGCAGTGTGTTACATGTTTTCCTTTGTAATCAACACATAAACTTGCAGGCATATATCTGTGAACAGCTAAGCATGCACATGAATATGTCCCAATAAAGGTCAGTCAGAGGTTTGGGCATCTATATGACACTTGGCCAAATTATGTAGGTGACTATAAAGTGACCACATCATAACTCTCCCATTCCTCTGTCAGCTAGTTGGCATTCTTTTGTAATAAGAGCCTACCTTGCTCTTTTTGTAATGATATTATGGATTCATGGATTATTTGTCTTATTAAATGTTATTACTAATCACTGCCATTTTCATGATGCTCAAACTTGACCCTCCTTAAGTAGCCTCTTTCACATTTTTTTTCTTGACACATCCTCCATTTTTCAAAGACTTCTTTTGACATCTGGTATAAGATCTTATAGAATCAGCATACCCCATGACTGATATTTCCCAGTTTCTCTCAGTGGCAAGTAAGATGATTCACAGATGAAAAATAAATAATATAATTAATAGAAAGTATTTTTAAGTCACTACCTTTGGGGGGAAATGGGCTTCCTGCTGGGGATCCTTCTGGTTGCCTGGGTTGGAAGAATTTTGCCTGGTGGAGCATACCTGGGGGAGCACGGATCGAGGCCAAGAGCTGGATCATTATGACTATCAGCTAAAACAATTTTGTCCACACCAGGTGAGCTTTCCCATGATTCCAATCAGAGTCCTGAGTCATGAGAAAGTGTGAAACATATAATATATACAGTCTAAAATCATGTAGAAAATCACGTATATACTCACTGGGGAGAGTCTGAGTATGGAAACTGAAAATCCTCCCAGGCATCAATCATTTAAGTTCCAACCACCTTTGTTCAAGTCTCAGGGCCAAGAGCTTGGGGCTCTGCCTGTCTTGGCAATCTGTCCAGGACTTTGCTGAAAGCTGCTTTTGAAGTTCAAGTGCATCCATCCACTCTGTTCTCAATCTCGCCAGCTCAGCTGAGCGCCTTTCTTTCAGTTATCTCCCAAATGCTTGCTTTGGAGAATCTTCTTTTGGGTTCTTAATGTTTGCTTGATTTCCCAGGGGAAAGCAGCTGGCATCCAGCCCATGCCAAATCTTGGAGGACAGTTGGGGGTAAATGTTCTCCTAGCTGGCCTGGTACAGAAGCCTTTCTCGTCTCTCCTTGAGTTGGGCAGCTGGCCTCAGGTCCATAGGACCTTATCATTTGTCAACATTATTCTAAATCAACACTATGAAGAGTATTTGGATATTTGGCAAGCTTAGATTAAAACGATTTGCTCTTGAGTTCTCGTGTAGCATTTTGGGTATTTGCAAAATTTGTTTATATCTTTGGACTCCAGTATCCTGAATGACCTTGGCCGTCTCCCTGAAAATTATACCAACTATTTCTTTCACCCAGTCTTAGAATTTGCATGGCCTTTCATTTGTGCTGATAGACTCGGTGAGATTTAATGCTGAGTGCTTTCTGGTCATTTCCATATATAGCTCAATTCTTGGCTTTCTCTCGAATTTCACCAGAGGAATCTATAGAGACTGGGACTCGTTCCTAAAAAGACCCCTGCAGTCCCATTGAGCACAGGGAACTCTGTCTTAACATTGAAGGCCCCCTCTACACCACACATCAGGCCTCTTCTCAGAAACCTAGAAGGGTTTCTGCGGAAGGTTTTCTCTGCTTCCATGAGCTGTTTCTGTTTTCATTTTCTACACACTGGCATCCTTTCTTGAACCTCACTGTGCCACCCCTGAGTCAGTCAGTGAGAAGAAAGACAAGTTACCTTAGGGATTGCTAAGCACCTCCTCTGACCCAGCTACCTCCTGAGGCTTGACAATTAAACCTCCCAGGTAGTGTTAATAGAAACAGCCTCCTTGTGAGGTTTGAATTACGGGCTGCATCCCCTTTCTCTATGCATCTAAGGGTTATCAGGGATAGAGTGTGAAGATCTCAAGATGTTGTATGTAGGTATGGCCCCTCCACAGCATGACCTCATGTCAATGTAATTAGTTATAAAGGGACCCATCGTGAACAACAAGCCAATGTAGTCTTAAAGGACACAACATTGAGATCTGAGCTGTCATGGTAGAGGTTATCTTAACTAGAATCTGATGATGAAAGAACAGACCAGCAAACATATATCATGAGTCTGTTGGCACAGTAGCCTTCTAGAAAGATACAACATGGTACATAACAGCAGTTCTCAACCTGTGGGTTGTGACCCCACACCTTTGGCAAACTATCGCTAAACACATTTACATTATGACTCACAAAAGTAATAAAATTAAAGTTATGAGGTAGCAATGAAAATAATTTTATGGTTGAGGTCACCATGATATTTAAGAGCCACAGCATTAAGAAAGTTGATAACCACTGGTATATAGGAAAACGGAATGGGCAAAATGAGAGGACCTCACTACTAGACATGACTCTTGCACATTCAGAATGAACATCTCAAATTTTACACATTGGAGTGGTAGACAGAGGTTAGGGATTGTGTATACTCTCATTGCCAGTGGAGAGTGTTATAAGGAGGTGGGGTAGAGTTGAAACATGTGGGGTGTCTGACACAGGGTGGCAATACATTCCACATTTGTTGAAGGAATGATAGTAGATAGAATTATAATCTCTGAGATGAGACTAATACACGATCCATTTTTTTTCATAATGCAGTGGGTCAGCTTGGAGAGTGAGATGCCACTGGAGGCTCATCCCTGATGTACCACAAATTCTCAGTATCTTCTATCATCTGCAATTAGGCCCACGATACCTTGAGACAAAAAACTTCCTCTCACTTGTCTTCTTATGGGAAAAGTGTGTGTGTGTGTGTGTGTGTGTGTGTGTGTGTGTGTGTAATGAAACAATGATTAGGTTTTATTAACTAAAACTTAACATGGAAAATAAGCAGAATGGATCAAACTGCACAGATTCCAGTGATTAATATAAATAACATTCTCTCTCTTCTCTCTTTTTCTCTCTCATTGTTCTCTTATCAGTTTCCAAGACTAAGACAAATAAATGAGGTTGTAATGTGGCTTCATGATTGGGAGAGGCACTGTAAGGCTATGGGTCTGAGGTATGTCCTTCCCAGACTCAGTCCTGGGGTTTATAATAAGTAACATATCTCCTAAGCATTACACCTCCTTCTGCTGCCTTGGTGACAAATTCCCAAGATTACACACATAACATTTATAATGACAAATATACCAATAAGAAGCTCTTCTGGCTGATGATAATAAAGAGCGGGTATGGGCAACTATGACATCAAGTCAAATTATGGAAATTT
Organism: Mesocricetus auratus; assembly: GCF_017639785.1. Classification (NCBI taxonomy): domain Eukaryota; kingdom Metazoa; phylum Chordata; class Mammalia; order Rodentia; family Cricetidae; genus Mesocricetus; species Mesocricetus auratus. The sequence continues at coordinate 4,389,553 of NW_024429187.1, read as the reverse complement.
CATAACATTGGCTAGAATTTACTTCTAGACATGAATGTACCCATGTTTTCTCAACCATATCACAGTAAACCATTGAAGTCCTGAGTTGAACCCTGAAGCCAAGCCTGTTTCCCTTGACAGATGACTGAAGGGAGGGTTCTAGAAGGTTCCACTGAAGGCCACATTGATAAGCAGAGGACAGAGAGAATTAGAAACCCAAACCAGCTCACCTCTTGCCTTGCTGAGAACACTGTCTTGTAGAAACCTACATACCAGATTGTATAACCCAAGAGAGTTTATCCTTCTTCCTCATATTTCTCATTGGCAACACTGCCAACACAGCTCTTCCACGGATGTTTGTTGAATATTTACTGAGGACAAATGAGCGAAGCAATGAGTGAGTTGGAAGGAAGTGGTTCACGTGGATGACAGAACCTGACCCTGAAACCTCCTACCTCACACTCACACACAGTTCTTCTTTCTAGAAAGCCTCAGGGGTCCAAGCTATGGCAGAGAAGCTTGAACTACCCCTCAGCCAGCAATCAATAAATCTTATTGACAAGTTAGTTGATAGCAATACATAAAGTGCAAGCCTTCTAAGAAGAATCTTGAAGGAGCAAAGTCAAGAATATATTTATGTTGCTGAAGCTTCCAGAATCATGATCACAGTTTATGTATGATCCTCTATCCCATGAGGTAAGCTTGCTTGCTTTCTTTTCTTGTGTGTGTGTGTGTGTGTGTGTGTGTGTGTGCACGTGCAAGTGCCTTTGAGCATGTGTAGAAGCCAGAAGAGGACACTGGGTGTCCTCTCTATCACTCGCCACCATATTCCTTTGACAAAATGTCTCTCTCTGAACCCAGAGCTAGGTTGGAAGTAGTCCTCCTGTCTCTGCTAAATGCTTGGGTTATAAGCACACCAGCACATTTTTTATATGGGGGCTGGGGATTTGAACTCAGGCCCTCACACTAGCTCATGCTTGCACAGCAAGTGCTCTTATCTGCTGCTGGCTTAGCCATTTCCTCGGCCACTTGATTCTCTTATGGTGCTCATTGAAACTTATTGTCTAGCCTCAGACTCAATTTCTTTATGCTTTTCATTTCCTTAAATGTGAAGATTATATTCTCCGAGGACTATTCCCTCTAGGTTAAAATTTTAAAGACAAGAGTGGTAGTGCTTGTTTATAATCTATAATGCCAGCATTCAGGAGCCCTAGACGTGGGAGGAGCAGTGTAAGTTTCTGACCAACTTAGACTACACAGCCAGTTTCAGACTTGCTGGGGCGATGTAGTAAGACCATCTCCATACCCACCCCCAAAAGCTAGCTTCTTATGGCAGTCTTACATAATTACAAAAAGTTTACAAGTGCTAAGTTTAGCATATTATATTTTAGAGACTCCTCTTGAATAATTACCTAGATGAATAAATAGACCATCTTTGCACACAGTGTTCCAACTGTGACAACTTCTTTTGCTCAAACTTAATTTTGATTTTCACTTATGAATAGTAAGTTTGTGCAATATCCTGTCCTATGAGCACAGTAACATTTATCTCTCTTCTTCAGGTTTTATTTAGACTGTGTATGGTTTGAGGTGTCTAGATGCTCTGAGCACAGTCATCGGGGTCCTGGTACCCACACACTGACATGTTTGTCTTACCTAGTGAGCATGGATGCCTGGGATATGTGGTACACCATTAGTTGACGCTACCCAAAGTGCTAGTAGGTTAGTCTCACACGCAGCGCTTCACACATCACTCTTAATTCTGCAAGAGCTTCTATTTCAGCCATTCTGCAGTCAAATGCTCTACCACTGAGCTATACCCCCATTCAGCCATTCTGGATGCATAGACAAAACCTCACTGTTTTGGGATACATATGAGCTCTTGTTTCAAATGCTTATAAGAATAAGACATGTGGGCATTCAGATGAAATTCTTATCCAGTGCTTTTATTCATTATCTTTCTCAGTAATTAGTTGTCTGTCTTCTTGTGATTATTATTCATTTTAGGGGTCTTTTATGTAATCTGGAGTCATAAAATATGGAAATACATTGTACATATGCTCTCTTTTTTCTTTCCCTTTCTTTTAGTTTTGTTTGTGTTTTTTTGTTTGTTGTATTTTTATGCAACAGGGTCTTGCTATATACCCTGGGCTAAAAGAGAATTATGTAAACCAGGCTGACCTTAACTTGGAAAATCGTCCTGCCTCTGCCTCTAAAGGGCTTAGAGTGAACCACCAAAGCCATGTTTTTGATGAATAAAAGTAATTAATTTTTAAATTTCAATTTATCAATTCTTCCCTTTATGTTAAGGTCTTTCATTTTCCACCCGTTCAATTGTTCCCAGGATGATAGAGGTGTTTCCCCATGACTTCTAGATATTTTTTCTTCTTGCCTTTCATATTTAGACCTATATAACCTACTGGAACTGATCTCTGTGCATGATGTAAGTTAGAGTAAAGCACATTTTTCCCCATTTAGATTTCTAACTAACTCAGCACCACGTAGTACATCACCTTCACCGGGTGCATCAGTAGCTTTTCTGTTATTGTGATAAAACACCATGACCGAAAGCAACTTACATAAGAGCTTGTTTTGGCTTCAATTCCAGAGGAAGAGTCCATAATGGCTGGGGAGGCATAGGAGCAGGCAGCCACAACAGGAATCTGAGAGATCATGTCTCCAACCACATGCACAAAGCAGAGAGGGTGAACGGAAGGAGAGGTGGGTTGCAAATTCTTAAAGCCTGCCCTGAATGACATACTTCCAGCACAAAGGCCGCATCACCTCTGCAAACACTGCCACAAACTATGCGAGTCTACAGGGAGCATTTCTCTTTAAATCCCCACACCCAGCATGGTGTTCCATGCTACACTCTCAGCCCTTGGGGGTAAAAGATGGAGGGCCAGGAGTTCAAGGTGATCCTAAGCTACACAGTGAACTTGAGTCCAACCTGGGTGACTATCCGAGACCCTATCTCAAAGTAACACAATAATATAAAAGAGACAGATGAAGACAAACCACTCCATTGTCAGTTTCATAAGACAAGGGGCAGCCTATGTGTGCCCTGCTTCCAAACTGTATTCTGTTCTACTTGACTGTTTGCCCCTGTGTGAACATCACATGGGACTTAACACTGTTATTTTATAGTGAGGTGGGACACACTGATCTTCAAGACTGTTTTGTATGTCTGCCAATGTTTTATATCTGGCTTGACAATTGGTAAGCATGTATGTACATACAACCCTGACATAATTTCGCTTGGAATTTTGTTCAATCTATAGATCCCTTTCTTAAGGTTTTCTGATTTGTTTCAATGTTGTTTTGTGGCACATATCAATAGAACTGCACAATTTGGTGAGATTTATTCAAGAGTATTTTATGGTTTTGATGTTTACAAAATTTTAACTGTTTAAAAGTTCCAAGGCTACTGAGATGGATTATCAGTCAAGACTACTTGCCATTTAAGCCTAGAGATCTGATCTCAACTTCCAGAATCCATGTAAAGATGGAAAGAGAGAAGTTACTTCACAAAGCTATTCTCTGACTTCCAAATTGTGCTGTAACATGTATGACATATTCATATGTGTGTGTATGTGTGCATGCACGTGCACACGCATGTGCTTGCACGCATGCACGCACATGTGCATACATCTGCATGTATGCCTGCATGTACTCACATACAATAATAACAACAATAATAAGTTAAGTTAATTTTCAGTAAAATTGTGCATTTTGATAAGTATAAGCTCTACTGATTTATAGCATGGTACAGTGACTATACTTTACAAAAATACGTATTTTTAAAATAACTAAAAGAGAAGAATGCATAGGCTTCAAACATGAAGAAAGTATGAATATTCAATCAAAGAGAAGTATTAATTAGGCTGATTTAGTTCATACACACACTAAATTACCATATTATATTCCACAAAAATGAACAATCATTGCCAATTAGAATAAATGTTCTAAGTTTAAAAAATTAGGGAGAATAGTGTAATTATAATCCCAAAAATGAAAGAAATAGTAAAAGTAATCGGAGCTAAATTTCATCAAATGAGTCAACAGTATAGATGAAATACACAGATTATCAAGTAGGAAAATGAAGCAAAATCCAACTTGTGTTGTGTAAACAATGTTCCTTAAGGTTAAGTATAGACTGAAGTGAAAGCATGCAGAAAGATATAACATGAAAATGGAGAATAATAGCAATATAAAATACAGACCATAAAAATGTTATTAAATCTTCTGTTAAAAACTACAAAATATAAACATAAGTAATTTTATATTGACCACAAATCCAGTGTTCTTGATAGTTTTACTTAATTTAAATAGGTGATCTGTACAATTTATCTGTAATTACATTCAGATTAAATTGACAGTGTAAAGACTTCTTGCATGAAGTGTTATGTCATAAGCAATTGATAATAGCTATAGCTATTTATTTTCAATCCTTTCTTGTCTTATTTCTCTGGCTAGAACTTACACTATAACTGTGGTGACAGTTTATTTCCTGGTGTCAAAGAAACTGTGATAGAGTTTTCAACCACTTAAGATTTGCTTGCTTTATTTTATTCATATGAATGTTTTCCCTATATTAATGTATGTGCACACACGTGCAGTGTTCACAGAAGCCAGAAGTGGGCAGATGATCCCCCAGAACTGGAGTTAAAGAAGGTTGTGAGCCATCGTGTGGGTGCTCGAAATTGAAACCAGGTCGTCTTCAAGAGCAGCAAGTGTTCTCATCCCCTGACCCATCTCTCCACCCACCAAAATTGGGTTTTTGTGAAATTTGGACACAAGGAGTTGGTGGGGAAGCGTTTGTCTCAGGAGAAATAGAGGAAGAAAAGAGTGGACCTGCCAATTCTGCTAACCCACCTGCCATGTGACACTTACTCCTTGCCAAAATCTGCAGCGCTGGAAGTAAAGATGGTCATCATCAGGAATGACTAAGCGCTTATCCAGTAATACTCTACAGTCCCCACAAGTGGGGAGTATTAGATGACCCGGCAGGAGTCATCAAGTCTAATGGAGCATGTTATGTAATCTTCTACTTGTAGAATGAGTAGAAAAGTACGGTATGAATGGCTTCTCCAGGGCTATCGCACAAACTTTCATAGCCCCTGCTTATTGGTCGCTTTCTGAAGTTCACATCCTATAGTGTTGCTTGTCTTTCCTCTCTTTACCAATCCAGAGATGGTTTCCATACTCCATCAGAACCTTCAGTACTTCTGTGTTCTTTGGGTTAAAGTTGGGCACACCACTTACAGAGCCCTGAGTGTGCCTTGTGGAGCTCATGAACCCTTGGCAATACACGAGAGGCTGAGCTGTGACCTAGTTTCCAGTGAGGTCTGGTGGCATACTCCTCCAAACAGAGTGAATGGTAAAGACTTAGTCTTCTGCAAGAAGACACATTAGACACCGACAAACCAACACTGTCATCCCTCTTCTTGTTATCAGTCCCTTAGATAAGTCAGAAGGTATGTTTAATGCTCCCAATCTTGGTTGTTGAAGCTTTAGTTACTTTGTAACTGGTTAAAGTGCTGAGGACAGGTGATGGTTGAGTTCTCAGCCCTAAATACGACATCTGTGTCAACTCATGCACCCCAGGGTTTGGGGAACACTGAAGAAGAAGGAAATGGAAAGAATGTAAAATGAAACAATAGGAGGGGTGCTATGAAATCCTGTCTTCTGGACATGGCATGGCTATTGCACTCATTAAGTCACTGTGGCTATGATTACCTGCACAAGATCAAGTAAACAAAATCAGTCAGCATTCCAACAGGCAGAAATTAAACCCAATGGATTACAATACAAAGTAGATAGATAAATAAAAGAATTGTCAGGGGTGTCTGGGGAGAAGAGAAATGAGAGTCTGATGATGGATAGGATCAAGCTGCATTGCATACATATGTGAAACTATCAAATAATAAAAAAACACATAAGTAAGAAGGTAACTGTGGCTATTAAAACCTTGATTGTCAACTGAAAAAAATCTCCTAGGAATTCTGGGTGTGTCTGTATGGATGTTTCCTGGTATATTAGATCATGAGGGTTGTGTCTTAATGTTTAATCTATTGATGGATTTAAATTATTAGTAGTCTATTAGGAGGCGGGACAGCTGTAGAAAGTGAGGGTCAAATAGAGGAAGCAGGTCTCTAGGAGAGTGCCTTGAAAGATGTGTGCTGTCCTGGCCCCTTCCTGTTTCTCTCTCTGCTTTTGGCTTTCAGGAGGTGGCCATCTCTACTCCATCATGTCCTTTTTGCCATCTCTCTTTCTTTCCACACACTCACAGCAATAGAACCAAGGGACCGCAGAATCTTAGCTCTGAGACCGCTAAGATCATGGACCAAAATAACCTTCCACCTTTCAATTGTTTTTCTCAGTCATTTGCCACAGCAGAGGAAATCTAACACAACCTCTCCCCTTGGTTTGTGTATCCTTTCCCCTTCTTTGTAAGTTTATAGGTGAGATGCTCCCACCCACTTCTCATTGTCTCTCTGGTTCTTCACTGTACTTTTCCTAGGGGCTGCATCTACTCTTAGAGCTGGTGTCTAACTATGTAGTACTTGGGCTCAGACTCTCCATTTCAGGAAAAGCCAAGTCCTTCCGCATCATGGGTATCATGAGATTGAGTTCCAGGCTCCATCATCGCCCCCTAGAGTTCAATCAGCCTGCATCCTCCCTGAGGTCAGAAGCAGGCTGCACACAGTTCCTAACTGTGAGGAGATTTCCTCTGGAAATTAATAATTAAATGAGAACAAAACATCACAAGTGACCCTTTTTTTCCTGACCTATATCTGTTCCCTCTTACCTCTCCTCGTCCTGTCTACGACTGACAACAAAGGAGAAGGAGGCATCCATTTGCAGTTGCTATGAGGGGGTTGCTTGAATGGAGAGGAGGACTATGCAGCAGGAGCTTTGGGAGGAGGGAGCCACTCAGGGCAGTGCTACCCAGCTGAGCTCCTCCTCACGCCTCCATATGCATTCCTCACACCACCATCAGGCTGAGACACGAGCTGAGCATAATTAATTTTTATTGAGAGAGTTTTTCTGTCTGCAGACATTGTGTTCTGCTTTTGCTATGACGATAGAGTCTCCAGTACAATTTTGGATTTAATTATAGTTCTATTTCGAGGGAATGAAGAAGAAGGGAAAAATTCCACCCTATGTCAGAGGCACAGATAATTGCTGATGCCAGGTGGAACTGAGACATGGGTTCTGGGGCTGGGAACAGTTGCTTCCGGCTGATTCAGATCTCATGAGCCATTCAGCTAGCTTTGGTTGGGTTCATGAATCCCCGAACCAACCCCCATTTCTAGATTCAGCTTTAAGCCAGGATGCAGAATGGAGGAGATGTGTGGTATGAATCTAAATTTTGCAAGCACACTAAAGGCTCACCCTCCCATATCTCAACCCTCCCATCCTCCAGGGTTCCAGGGGCATTAAACAAGGCCAGGATTTTCCACATGGAAGTCATCAGTAGATTCCATAGTCCTTGGCAGGACCCAGAGTCAGTTCATAGTGGGTTCTGGGATTGCCAGAGACCCTTTGCTTCTGAGGCTTCGTCTGACGCTGTTGACTGATGATCTCCAGGGGCTGTGAAGCTTCAGATGGGCCAGGATTTGTTGTACCATTTACTTTGAGCAGTTGGCACAGGAGCATGGTGCCACGCAGACGGAAGAAATACAGACAAGGAAGAGGACTCAGGAAGAAGAATGAGCTCCCACAAGCACTCCAAGCCAGACCTTTTCCTCAGAGCTCCATTTTAGCAAAGAAAACAGTAGGTTTTTCCAGGCTGAAACTTGAAGCAATGCTTGATGATAAAGACCTGTGATTCCAGCTACTTGAGAGGCTGTTACAGGAAGATAACAAGTTCGAAGCCTGGATGAGCTACCTAGTAAGTTCAAGACCAACCTCGGCAATTTAGTGAGATCTTATCTCAAAATGAGAAAGAGAAAATGGGCTGGGGATGTAGCTCAGTGGTAGAGCATTTGCCTAACATGCACGAGGCCTTAGATTCAATTCCTGGTACTGAAAAGCAAAACCTATCCTAGGATTGACTTTTTAGGAAAAGGATTTACGTTATATGATCTGGTGGAAAGGCCAGTTACACACTAGCTGGTGGTTTCTGGTTGTTTAGATTTAAGTCTTATTTTGTAGTTCACACAGATTGTTCATCCGGGAATTAAAACACTAGAGTCATCTATGCCCAACAATATCAGCATTTTCTCTTTCTTTCCCATTTTCTTTTATTGAAAATGGATCCTTTTCTCATACAATATATCCTGATTATACTCCCCAAGTTCCTGCCCACCTCACCTCATCTCTCCATAGAAAAGAAAAGGATTCTAAGAGATAACAACCATACGTGACCATATAAAACACAGTAAGATGAAGCAAACAACTGTTTTATCAACCCAACCGGAGGAAAGGAGTTACAAGAGCAGGCACAAGAGTCAGAAACCTACTTGTTCTTGGAGTCAGGAGTAAAAATCACTAAGCTAATAGCTGTAATATACACACAGAGGACCTGGTGCAGACCCACACAGGCCCTGGGCTTGCTGCTTCAATCTCTGCGAGTTCATATGTGCATGCTTAGTTGATTCAAAGGGCCTTGTTCTCCTGGTGTCCTCGATCCCCTCTGGCTCTTACACTCTTTCTTCTTCTCTTCTACAGGATTCCCTGAGCTCTGAGGGGAAGGATTTGATAGACACCTCCCATTTAGACTCTATCTCCATATAATGTCTGGCTGTGGGTCTCTGTTCCCATCTGCTGCCAGAGGAAGCCTCTCTGATGATGACTGAAGAAGACACCGATCTAAGAGCATAGCAGAATATCATTACAATCATTTTATTTATACTTTTTTTTCAATCAGTAGTGTTTGCTTTTACACTGGGTATGTGAGCTATCTAGTTTCTGGTTCTTGGTTACCCAAGCAGTGTCAGGCATGGTGTGTCATAGTTTTGTTAAATACTGTTTAGAACCAGGATCCCGGGCAAGTATGCCAAAACAACTTTCTAAATAAGAGCAATGGAGACAGGCTGCAGTTACAGATGTGTGCCAGTGCTGGAAAATACAGCCGTCTCTTCACCCCTGTGGGTTCTGTATCCATGGAGTCTACCAATCAAGGATCATTCCAGGATCATGCTCTATCATGTGAAGATGCTTCACTTACAGTTTAGGTGTGTAGCTAAGACGTTTTGTGTCAAAGCAGTGCCTCATAAGGACAATAACTTCAATGGCTAAGGCCTAGAAAAACTCAGCCTCTTAATAGAAAAAAAATACATTTGTCCCATGGGAGTTTCAAAAGGAAAACCTTTTTATAGCTCTAAGTGTTGGCTATAAAACTCAACATCAGTGAGCCAACCCAGAGTCCAGCTCTACAGAGGTTTGTCAAGGAGAGACAACCTTGCTTTTCCTCTCACGCACACATGATCCCCAGCCAGGCTTCCCATACTTCCATCTCATGTCTCTGCTTCCCCAGAAGCTGAGGATCAGCCAGAAAACAGGAGCAGCAGGCGTCTTGTCCTGAGATACACCGTCTAAGACTCAGGAAACACATCTCTTGCCTCTAAGACATCCCTCCCCCATCGTGCCCTTTGAGAGAACTAACAAATAAAAGCGCTCTTTGGGGGGGGGGATTAAACATCATCTCAGGCTGTGGCTGGAGAGCAAGTGAATGACTATTCCATGCCAGGAGGAAGAGAGAGATGAGATTATAGCAGACAATCCACCCTGCACCAGTATGGGAGACTGCCCCCGAGCTCCAGGTTACCACTGGCTGGAAAGCATCCTCAACTCTGTGCCCCACCCTGTGGTAACCTCATGCTTATTGCTGTCCTCTCTGTCTCAGCCTGACCATCCTTCCCTTTGCTCTCACTGCTCCTGGTGTACACTGAATGGGTTTTTTGTTGTTGTTGCTAGTGGTGTCAGTGCTCTTTGTTTTAGGGTTTTGGTTTTTGTTTTGTTTTGTTTGGTTGGTTGTTTTGGTGGTAGTGATGGGGGGTGTTGAGGTTTTTTGTTTGTTTGTTTTTGCTTAGTTGTTTGGTTGGTTGATTTGAGAAAGACTCTTATTTCGTAACCCAGACTGGCCTCAAACGTGGGCTCTTCCTGACTCTATCCACCAAAGGCTGGGATGACAGACACGCACTGCCACCCTGACATTCTGCAGTATGAACTGATTTTCTCTGCAGCACAATGTAAGCTGCTCCAAAGCAAGAAACGGAAGCCCCTTCTCCCATGTCCCCTTGCTGAACAGTGCCTGGACTCAAAGGGCAGCTACTAAAAGCCTCTTTTGAGAGTGTGGGTTTAGGATTCAGGCGTGCCTTTGACTGATCAACTCAGCAAGCTTTTGGACTCTGAGCAAACAGTGTAACATCAGCCTCATCTGCAGAAATGAGCATAATAAAACAAACCTCATGCGGCTGCAAAGATTTCAGGCGATAATGAAGACACTTCAGGCAGCCCCAGGTACTCAATAGCTGTTTGGAATACACTAACGGGAAACCCACGGTGAAAGTGAGCGATGAACCATGAGTCCTGAAAGTCTGTGATTGTACCTGCAGCTGGATCTGGACCCCCCCAAAGGACACCTCTCTTCACATACTTGAAAGAGTATAGGGACAGGGGAACTGGATGCAAGCTGGAATCAGAAATGAAATCGAGGGGCGTTTCAACCCTGCCTTGTATAAACCACTTTCCCATTTCCTGTTCTCCTCCCTCAGTGGCAGCTTGCGTTGATAAGATTTGCAGGTTTGCAGATTTCCTTAGGCTTGAAAGTTAGGTCTCAAACTGGGGTTGTCATCATTACCATCATCTTGAGTAGTGAGTCGTTGTGTTGATGGCGGTGCTGCTGCTGCTGGGAACCGACCCTAGGGTTCTGATAAGTTCGCAATATCCCCCCATGCCTGCTTTCTATTTCCCCCAGGGAGGACTGCCGTGAACTGTAGCTCAGACGCAGGGTGACAGCACAGAAGTGGCCACCACTGGCTAGTTGGTGGAAGAACTGCGCTTGGCCTCGATCTACAAGGTTTGTGCCCAAGCTCTGAGTGTGACTTCCAGGTCTACAGTGGCTTTGTCCTACACTGGGGGTTAGTCCTCCAAGCAGAGGTAATGGCCTGTGCAAAGATCCGGATGCCTGGAGAACTGGGAGGGGGCGGGAAGAGGGGCCTTGGCGGGCAGGCACTTAAGAGTGGTCAGGGAGGAGTAGGGAAGGCCAGACCATGGGGCAGTTTAGGCTGTGTTTTGGGCTGTGGGTCAATCTCCCAGGTAGAGTTTGGAGGAAGGGAGGTTCATTGGGCTCTGTCTCTCTACTCAGCGCCACCTGCTGGTCGGAGTGCTCTCCGCAAATGAAGCAAACCTTCAGATTTTCCTGCCCCTCCTTTTTTTGGGGGACCTCACTCAAGATGCCCGGGTGCAGGTGGCAGCTCTGGCCTCCAGGAAGAGGAAGGAGACTTCTTTTTATGGAAGGGCTGGATTCTTCCTTGACAACAGCTCCTAGAATCTTGCTTAGTAACAGAAGAGCCCCACTCCCACTTCGCAAGCTCTTGGGAGCAGCTCCCACGCAGGCCCCAACCAGCTCTCAGCCTGCCAACGGCGCCCCACTCAGAGGCTGCAGAAAGGACTCCTGGGGAAGAGGCATCTGTGCACCCGCTGCCACGCATGTGTGTGGGCGTGTCAGGAACGGCCCCCACTCTGCCAATGGAGCCTAATACATTCCAGGACTTCAGAAAACTGCGCTGAACCCAGTCCCATGGGGTCAGCTGACGACAGCAGCACCACATATGACACAAAAGTAGCAACAACAGAAAAACAAGAAAATCCACTTTTCCCTCTGTCTTGTACACCTTTGTTGAGTTGAGCTGATCACCGAGCCTTGGTCCACACCTGTAACTTAGACACAGAGGATACCTGCTTTTCAGGGTCGTTGAAGAATTATAAAGCAAATGTTTGCAATACGCCTCGTGTAGAATTGTATGAGCCCCACATGCTAATTTAACTAACGCAGCTGAGGTCTCGCGAAAGCACTGCCTGCCTACCTTCACTCCTACGCATGTTTAATCAGCTATACTTATTAGAACTGGTGAAACCTACTAGGTTTAAGTAATGTTGTAAGCTTTATAGGAGATTAAATGTATGCGATTATTAAATATATGTGATAACCAGCCCCGGGTTTGTTTGCAAAGGGAGCAGAATGGATGGGCATGCTGAGAGCCTGCATTTTCCCATGCCTCCTTAAACTTGAGTTGACTTTGTAAAAGGAAGAAAAGAACACACTGTTCAGCTAAACCACTAGTCAAATACACTTGGCAGTTTGCAAAAGTGGGGTGCGTGTGTGTGTGTGTGTGTGTGTGTGTGTGTGTGTACGTGGGGAGTTCAGGAGTGATGGGACCTACCTCTGTCATGGGAATGAAGAGCCATTCCTCCTCAGGACACAGATGGATGACAGCTGAATGCCAGTTCCCAGGCAGGGTGCATTCATCTCTGAGATGGCAATTGTCACCTGCTCTTTTGTCACAGGAGAGTCACTGGATCAGGGCCTGTAGAGAGAGAAAAGCTGCAGAGAAGCCTTTGCTGTCCAGTCCAGGGACCCAACCGCCCCCCACCAATACTCACCGAGAAACCCTCACACGAGGCTGTGCACCCTGACACCACTGCTACAAACATCCTCAACTGGACTATCTATACGTTGGCTTGCTGGCTATGGGTGACCTTCGTCTCTGCTGACCCCCACACGTGAGGCTCTGTTAGGAAGAGGCACCTTGCGTGACACACTGGTACATTGGTAGCACAATCTGTGGGGACAACAAACCAACATCGTACCAGATTTAAGTCCCACTGTGTGAGACACAGGAAGCCCAACAGGGCTTGGGTGGCTAAGAACCTGGGACGGGATAGGCCGTGGGCCTAGAGGAAACCAAAATACTGCTGGCTGCTCAAAGAGCGTAACCATAAACCGCCTCGCAACAACACTCTGCCGCACTCGGCCATCATGGAAGCCTCCTCTAGCAGTAGATGGGAACAAATACCCACAGCTGGACAATGTACAAAGAGTGGGGGACCTTGGAACGCTCACTCCTAAATGGGATGTCTCCATCAAAATCCTCCCCTCGGAGCTCAGGGAACCCTGCAGAAGAGGAAGCAGAAAGATTTTAAGAGCCAATGGGAATGGAAGACACCAAAGAAACAAGGTTTTCTAGACAAGGCAGGACTGATGCGCATGTGAGTTCACAGAGACTGTGGCAGCGCTCACAGAGCCTGCACAGGACCCAGACAAATGCAATCCCAGAGCTGGGAGGGGAGGTAGACACAGGCCCCTATCCCCAACCTAAAAGTTACTCTAATTGACAAATGCTCACAAAAAAATATAAAACACACTTTTCTGGGCAGGCCCCATACCCAGGAGTAGATGGCAAACACAAAATCGGTGGTATTTTTAGAAGATTCCTTTTTGTTTGCTTGCTTTGTTTTGTTTTTGTTTTATAGTACTTTGGGATTTTTCCCCATCCCTACAGTCTCTTGCACTTATGCTACGGTTTCCAATTTTGTGTCTTTATGAAATTTCTGTGTGTTTCTCGGCATCTGTGTGTGTTTTGTGGAGCTCTTGCTTTGTTTCTTTCTCTGTTTATTTGTTTTGTTCTACTCAGGGTTGTTTTTATTTTATTATTTTATTATTATTTTGTTTGTTTCTTTGTTATTTTTAGATGCCTGTTTGTTTTCTAGCAAGAGAAAGCAACAAAGGGGAGAAGATGTGGGTTTGAGTAGGTGGAGAAAAGGGAAGTCTCTGTGAGGAGTCAGGGGAGGGGAAGCTGTAATCAAAATATATTGTTTAAAAAATCTTTCCAGTGAAAATAGAAGAACAACACCTACTTGCTTAATATTCATAACCAGAGCTCTTGGATCATCAGCTTTTATAATGATGGTGGTGGTGATAATAATAATAAACTATGAAAGCCTACTTTTCACACATTTATTAAGTGATTTGCCTACATTGGCTCATTCACTCTTTCTTAATAGTCTTATGAAGGAAATTCTTTTCTTATTTTTGTTTTTTTTACCAAGTAGACCTATAATCCCAGTTCTTTGAGGTGAAGCCAGGACAACCAAGAGTTCAAGGCCATCCTCTGCTACTTAGTGAGCTGGAGGCCAGTCTGGATTATATGAGATCCTGTCTCAAATAATCAAATAAGCAAAGTATTTCCATTCTACAGACTACAGACAAGGAAACTGAAACATTAAGATTGAGTAACATAGATGAGTCACAGTCACACAGGCAGAGACAGGAAGGCCCAGGTCTGGTCTGACCGAAAGTCCAGTGTGTGTGTGTGTTACTAACTGAGCTTGGAAGAGAGTATGTATGAAATTTCCTGTAGCTGAAGATCATGTGGAGGCCAGGCAGAGATGAGCCTGTGCTTTGGACAAGTGAAGTCAGAAGGAATAGTGAAATGAATCTCTATGGCTTCAAATGTGAGTCATACCAGTTGGAATTGGAAATAGGAATGATGGTTTGGTAGGCACCCTGGTTGAGAAACAAAGTGAACTAGACTGAACAAGATGACCTTTCTGTCCTTCTGTTACCTATTCCTTGGATAGCCTCAGGTAGGACAATCCTGTTGACCTCAGTCTCCCCTTTGTAATATAGGGGACCTAGAAATGATGTTAGCTCTCCCAATGCAGCTGAAAGATGATGGGTTTGGGGGTAACCATGGAGACACATCCTCCTAGAGTAGAGTTGCAGAACTCTCTTTTCCTCCTCTTCAGAGTTTCCTTCTAAACCCTACAGTAGGCAGTTGTCATTAACCATAGAACCTGGTGGACAAGAGAGGATAAAGGAAAGAGAAGAAAGAAATCTAGAAGCTCCTTTTTCCCCTTAACTTTTTCTTCTGGCAGCCAAATAACACATCTTGTCTCAGAGAGGCTTCTGTGGCATATAATTTAGGGCCTATAAATAGATGACTGTTATTAACACACACACACACACACACACACACATACATTCTTCTCTCTATTCAGACATCAGCAAAAATATTGTACAACAAGAAGATAAGCAGTATAAAATGTGAGACACTTTTTTTCCTTTCGCCACCAGCTGGAGGGCTGTGTCTGTCTGTACTTCTGCCTCTTGCTTTCAATGCCTTCTCTGCTAGGTTCTGTTTGCACTTTAGTTCACCCTCTCCACTCTTCACCCTTCCCCCATCCGTATTCTTGCTGTGACCTCTCTGCAATGCTCACCTCTCCCTTCTAAAGCCTCCATTATCAGGCAGACAGGACAGCACTCTTCTCCACCCCCAAAGGCAGGTTCAATCTTCATTAGCCTCCCCTAGAATTCTAAAGGACACACAAGCAAGAAACACAGGCACATGGACAGAAAGAGCTAAGAGATAAAGATTGCAAAGAAACCATATCAAGATAGTCAGGACTGGTGAATGCAGTGGCTCCTCGCTCCTGTGATCCCAGTCTTAGGAGGATGAGGCAGGAGAATTTCTGTGAGTTTGAGGTTAGTTTGGGTTACAGAGCCAACTACAGGTCATCCAGAACTTTGTATTGAGTTCTGGTCTTCACAGAAGTACCATGTTTCAAAAAATAGAGAGAAGAAGACTGACAATAGAATGCATGTGTCGGACATTATTTATTTATTGTGGCAGAATTATGAAGAGAATCATACCTGCTGTGGTAGTGTCAGTATGAAAGATTCATTTACCATTAAATGAAATGTACATTTATATAACATAATATTGACCCCATGGACTCTTCAGTGAGTCATTGCCGCTGAACCTCAAATAAATGAAAAAGAGGACAAGAGTCAGAGAGACTGACAGAGTTTGTCCTCTTCCCAAAGATGCTTAACCACTGAGTGGCAATTTCAGGACTGTATCCCTCAGGAGCATCCTACATGCATCCATTCACCATCTTCCTACTCATTGCAATGACTTACAGTGCTCCATGCATGTGTACTTCTTCAGTCTTCTACAATTTTTATTGTATCTCTAGTGATAAGAAGATGTCACACATGGGAGACAGGTAAATAAGCATGTCCTTAAAGGATGAATCAGTGAAAGGATGGGGGGGATAAATATATGTTTCTCCCCAGCCCCCCACCCCTGCAAAATGAGTAGTAATCAAAATGAAATTTTGACATGAGATACCTTGCATTGCATTCTGCCATCTTGTCTGCTTATGGAAAACCCACAGTAGCAGTATGGTCCCAAATCTTTACTAAACCCTCTCGTGAAATTCCCAGTCATCACAGCTGTCATACACCATCTCTGACACTAGCTGATTCTGCCTTATAACCAAGCACTGTCTTAATTTCCCCCCCTACGATGAGCTCACAGCTTCCTCCACAGGCATGACTTGTTACTTTCCTGTACACAGCACACCACCTTAACCTTGGGAGCTTACCCTTTAACCTGTACTTTATTGGTGAGGAGATTGAGACTCTAGGAGCTTAATGTATATAACACGTGCCAGGATGTTAGTGAGTGTCTCTTTAATGGATGATGGTGCAGATAATAAATAATTGGAGTAGAATTCAAGGCCGTGTCTTTAGGACTCTAAAAACCAAGCTCTCTGAGGTAGATTATCCTCTTCTAATTCTTATTCCATTGATGTCCCTTCTAATTAGGAGACAACAGGAAAAACTTGAAAACATCAATGAATTAAAACAATCAATTCTCAGTCTCTAAGCATTTGTAACATCTCAGTAATTCTTTAAAACTGTTCTAATCTTCTTTTGTCAGAGATCCTAAGGAACAGTATGTACAGACCTTAGCACCAGTGTAGTTTTATTTATGAATTAGGGGAACTTGTTATTAGTTCCATTTTTTAGCCTGAGGCATTGAGCTATTTCCTGTGTGGCCTACACTTACCGTGTGAGTGAGGGATGGCTCTGGAGACAGGCAGCCTTGGCTTGGCTCTTGTCCCTGGTCATTTTACTAGCCTAATCACAAACTATTCGCTTGACTTAAGAACTTATACTAGTTTTCTTGTTACCACCATGAGACTCAGGGATTGCAATAAAGCCACTAGAAGGCTCACTCCAAGGTGGATGAAATGCTAGAGGTTTCTCCCTGCCTCCACATTCAGACTCACACACATGCACACACACCCACAAACATGTGTGCACCCTCACACACATGAACATACACATCCACATGAGCATACGTGCATTTTTCAAAACTAGAAATGTGAAAATGCTATATATGGTCAACCTCTGCTATATAAATTAGGCCTCTATCAATCAAAATTAGCCAGAAAAAAACCTGTCAATTACTCAAACTAAACAGATGAAAACATTTTCTGAGTGTCTGCCCACTGGGGTAATGTCTCTCTTTGCAAGTATGTGTTAGTGACACGAGGTTTGACATGAGAGGAAAATGACATAGTGGCAGCATGTCTACCACCCAGCAACACACGATTTCTAAAGTCATGAGGGAATAAGACCCACGGCTGACTCACAACAGAGTCTGTGTCCAATGTTCTGGGCAGTGTGGGGAATCAAATCACTGAAAATTCAGGCCTGGGGCAGACAGGAATTTCACTATCTGCGAAGCCTGCCTGGAACTTGACACCTGGCCCACAGCCCATCTCAAATTGTCCCCATTTGAAATATGTCACTTGAGTCACAATTTTTCAGTAGACATGGTTATGACCACTGTCAAGCAACAGGGGGGAGGGACACTGGTGTGGAGACTGGGACTCTAGCATCTTTTATAAAGCTTTTATACATTTTTCAGACATTTTGTGGCCACCATTCTTTCTCTCTTTCTTGCTCAGATTTTGTTGGGCACTGGTGGCCACCAACCGAGAGTCACAGTTACAATCCTAAGCTGCCCTCTTGGGCTTTTGCATTTTAATGTAGGAAACTATGTTTTGCAAAAATAACATTTTAATCAAATGTTCCCTAGAACCAAACCTCAGTGGACCTGTAGTAGAACAAAAGAGGAGTGGAGAAATCTAGAAGCCAGGAGGAGCATCCAGGATTCCAGATTCTGGAGCTGTGAGGAATCACATATTTGACATGGTCAGGGCGATGTGAACTTCTGTTGGCCCACGGTTGAGAATGACAAGAGCTTTCCAGGGCTCTGTCCTTGTCCACAGCCAGCTTGCACATGGGGGTGAAATTGTGTGTTTAAAATTAGCCACCAAGGCCCAGCACCACTGATTAGCAGTTTTGAAGATAATTCCTATTTCTGTCTCATGCTAACATGCTTATATTTCTGCTGGTGTTTATTTGTTCTCTCTGCCTGTATCTGGAGAATCCAATAGATAAGAGCCACCGGGCCAAGAAAACCAAGTGATTGTGACTTTGTTTACTCTTCTGGATATATATATATATATACATATATATATCCCTAATTTTAAAAACACTCCTTTGAAAAGCTATGAGGCTCTGAAATATTTAAGTAAACAGACAATTTGGCAGGGAAGTTAAGTGCCAAACAACAAAGGAACAATGGTGTTGTACTGTACTATTTAGCAGACAGAATAAGGAACTACTTTTCAAGAGACCCAAAAGCAATACTAAATAATTAAATTCCAGTAATCTCTCCTCCTGACAATAGACCTTCCAAACAGATCATGCAAAAGGGTGAAGTTGTAACAGCAAGTTCCTTTGAGACAAGCTTTTCCATCTTAAACCTTTCGAAGCCATTCAAGTCATTTCATCCCTTAATCACTGATGCAGAGACTCAGAACCCTCCTCATGTCACAGCTGAGAAAAGAGAGATTCAGAGAGGGTCAACAGCTTGCCCAAGCTTACTCAGATGGGTTGCCATGGGAACAATGCAAACATCCATCATAGTGTTTCAAGCTCCCATTAGTTTATCCCATAGACCCTTATTTCCATTCAACCTTTGCTTCGGTTCCAGGTAGACCAGAGGTCTCATGTGGGCCTTCTTCACTCCTCTCCAGGGCTACTGCAGCCTGGATTGTTCTTAGAGGACTATTTTTGCCATTGCTATATTAGCAACAACTTTATCAAAAAGGGTCCATATAAAAACCTGTCAGTCAAGAATGTCAAAGTAATTCTACCAAAGGGAAAAATCCAAAACTTCGGAGTTAAATCATTTCATTCCAGTACACACAGTAACTCTACAGGAAGCAGTCTTTTGGCCTCCTCTGTCATCCTCTAATCCATTCTAGACCACAGGTTAGCAGTCCACCAGAGATGTCCTGACATGGTATCCATCCTGGAAAAGACTGTCAGGGAAACCCTCTCCTCCAATTAAATGAAAAAATATTTATGGGTTAAAAAAAAGTTCAGAAATGACAAAATGCTGCATAAATGCAAAGTGTTCATGTCACCTTCACATTTTGTGAATTCAACAGAAATATCTCTTTTTGTTTCCTTATTTTGAGGCCAACTTCCTGAAGTCCTTCTGAGGCTCTGTAGCCCCTGAAGGTACCCAGTACATTGATGGTCCTCTGTTAAGTGACTGTGCTGTGCCAATGATTATTGCTAGAGAAGCTAGAATGATGAGCTGTCTATGTCCTGTCTCCAAGACTTACAGAGACTGACTACTCTTACTTCCCAAGTAGACCTGGGTGGGATTATATCCCATGTATTTCTCAAAAGAAAACTTATCTGGGTTATTCATGTGTCTTCCCTGGCTTTCTGAAATGGAAACGTTCACATAGAGATAATAATTTTGTCCTTTCCCCATTACTTTGAAAAGGTGTGATATATGGACACATACACAAAAAAGTACATAGAACACAATGTGCAATTTGACAAACAAGCAAATGACTACCAATCGATATAACAAGAGAATATTTGCTAAGGGAATCCCATGTGCCTACTAGGCATATACAGAATCCATTGTGGTCATGTTTCATTAATTGATTGTTAATCTTATTTTTAATGGAATGAGTGGTTTCTTTTCTGCTGCTAAAGATTGAAGCCAGGGTCTTGAACATGCTAAACAAGCACTCTACCACTGAACTACGTCCCTAGCCCCAAGTATTTATTTTTTGAAACATGAGTGTAAGCATTTTACCCATTGAGATAGCTGCCTTTTTTCATAGTTATTTGTAGGAATTCTCTCAATTATGTCATGACATCCATATTTTCTTTTCAGATTTCCTGTCCACTTATCATCGTTACACAACTGATTAAATGGACCTTTATCATACAGTATGAAGTCAATGTTCAGCTTCATTTCTTCTGTATGGATACCTCTTTGCCCTAGGAGTTTGTTCACCAGATTGTCTTAGATTTTGTTTTTCGTTGCTTGGGATCTAACTCTCAGTTCTCGGCCATTGTGGGTTATTCTTAATACATTGTATATTAATAAAAATGTTTAAATCAAGACCAGTGAGATGCCTCAGTGACTAAAGGTGTTTGTGCCAAGTCTTGCATGAGTTTGATGCCAAAATCTACATGGTGGAGGACAGACTTGGTTCTCCAAAGTTGTCCTCTGACCTCCGCACCCATGTGTGCAGCCATGTAAACATTTGTTAAACAAACAAAAATAAATGCAACAAACTTCAATCATTTAAACCTGCTGCATTAAAGAAAATCCCAGATTCATGATGTTCTGTTTGTATTTTCATGACATGTATAAGCCAGGTCACATCTCTGCAGAGAAATGAACGATTTGAACTCATAACCTTGGTGTCAATGGCACTTGGTTGCCTCTCTACTTTAGTGCCTGGCATTTTTAATGTTCATGGCAGAAATCTTTAACAAAGCTCTCACAACAGATTTTCTCCCAACGGCATCATCTTGCCTTGTTCTATTGTAAATGGCAGCTCTTTTATTTTTTTAAGTTTGTTGCCCAATTATATGAATTAATCTTATTGCTTAAGTATTGAATGTGAACACCACAACTTGTCAAACACTTGCATTAATTATAATAATTTTTCTATGGATTCCTTTGGATTTTCTACCCATAATTATGTCCTCCGTGACAGTGAGAGTTACTCTCCTTACTTTTCCATTCTTACGGCCTTTAGTTCTTTTCATTGTTTTATTGAACTGTCAAGGGACTCCAGGAAAGGGCTGAACAGAAGCGGCAACAGTGGGGATTCTGTCTGGTTCCAAATCTGCAGTTTTTGGCATCCAGCATCCAGTGATGTTTGTAGCAAAATTACAGCAGGTTCCCTTTCTCATGTGAAGGACTTTTTGTTTTATTTCCATTTCAGGACGAATTTTATCATGAATTATTTTTTCCCAGTTAAAACTTAGGCAGGTCACTCTCATGAAAGAGAGTTTGCCTGTGTTGAATGGTAGGATCAAGATTCTGCAAAGCTTCATAAAGCATAAAGGCTAGAGGGCACTTTCGAGCTATTGTCCAAGGGATGTATATAAACTGGAAATTTTACTTTTGGGTGTTTATAGATTTACTTGCAAAACCATCTGGGACAAGAGAGTTCTGGAGAGGAAGAGTTTTTTTTAATAGCATGAGAACAAGTTGTTTTTTTATTTTTGTGTAAAATAGTTTGATTAAGTTGTATTTTCCCCAAGACTATATACAGTCAATATTAATTTTCAAACATATTGCACTGTGCTTTTCATAAGTTTCATTGTATGTTAATATGTATAGTAGTCTTATTACTTTTTATTCATTCATAATATTGCTGTACATTACTAGTCATCTAACTAATATGCCAATTTTAAGGGACACGGTATTACATTTATTTTTAATATTTTGCTTGTTTTATGTGTATGAGTGTTTTACCTGCATGTACACCTGCGAACCACTGAGTAAGTGGTGCCTGAGGAGATCAGAACAGGGCATGAGAACCTGTGGGTCTGGCATTTCAGACAGGCATAAGCCACCATGTGGGCACTAGGAATTAAACCCAAGTTCACTGGAAGAGTAGTCAGTGCTCTTAACCACTCAGCCATCTCTCTGGCCCCTTACTCATAGTTTTAAAGAAACAAAGTTTTATTCGTAGTTTTAAAGAAACCGTTTTCACTTTGTGCAACCAGCTTTTCTATTTTGTGTGTTTTCTGTGCCATCAATTGGTCTTCTCATCTCATCAGATCTTTTCTTCTACTTAGTTTCTGAAGTCAAGATATCCTTGGCACTGCTTTCCCTGCCCTTGCCTTTCAGGCTGTAAGTTTCCCTCTGCGTGATTTCCTAAATGCATCCCATAGTGCTAGAGAAGTACCACGTGCTAGGCATGGAGGATCAAAGGAAGTCAAGTCCACACGTATGCAGTACCAGTTCCCTTATTGTTATTTATTTGTTTGTTTGTTTATCTATCTATCTAGTTTTGAGACAGAGCTTCATGTGGCCTGGATTGTCATGGAACTCCTGGCCCTCCTGACTCAGCCTCCCATGTGGAGGGATGGCAGGCATGCATTACCACACTGGGCTATAGAACCTGTGAAGACGTCTTCCTGAATATTTAGAAGACTCTCTTATGACAGGTCTGAGGCAGCTCACACACCAATGGCTGCAGAGGATTTTTGCTATAGCTTAGTTCAAAGTATGTCCTAAGCAGCACCATAATTGGGGGAATTTGAGGTACATGTTTTGATTACTAAGAAGTGTGTATAAATGCCTAATCATATGGGTATATTCTAATTACATTTTGCTTTTGATTTCTTGGCTTAATTGCATTTTTTATTGGAGAACATTCTTGATTTGATTCCAATCTATTAAAATTGGTTAAAATTGACTCAACGTCCAGAAATGATTAAATCTTGTAAAGCGTATATGTGCCCAAAAGGAATGAGTTTTCTACAATTACTTAGCACAATGCTCTATATCTACCCTTTAAGTCAAAGTTTTAATTGGGTTTGCATTCCCTATGCTATCATATTTTTATTAGAAATGTATCTGTGGTAAAGAGAGATACATTACATTTTTCCCATTTTGATTTTACCTCTTACAATTGTCAGTTTTTATTTTATAAATCCTAAAGTTTTGAGTCTTTATGTGCATACATATCACATTGTAAATTTTTACTAATTGAAGAATTTCCCATAATAACTTTATACCATCTTTAGAATGTTTTCCTCTATTTTGTTTGATAGTAATATATCCCTCTAGTATCTGTGGATTAATATTTGTCTGCTACGTTCTTTCTATCCTTTTACCTTTTGCCTTTTTGCATTTTCACATTTCATGAAAGTCTCTTAATAATATATAGGAATGTATGTCTGCAATAGTTTACATGCAAGAATAAATATGTGCTCATACATTATTCATATATGCTATATACTTGATATAAAACTCCCAGCTACTGCTCCAGCACCGTGTTTGTCTGCTTCCTACCATGGTGATCATGGACTAGCCATCTAAAACTGTAAGCAAGCCCCACAAATAAATGCCTTCTTTTATAAGAGTTGCCTTGGCCATATGTATGTGTATACATATATGCATATATACATATATATACATACATATACACACATTATGTATTTTTTAAATTTTTATTTTTCCTGGATATTTGTGTGTGTGTTTACATGTATTGCAGATGTGTAAGTGTGCTTAACTACATGAACCAGTAGAGGTCAAAGATTGACTGACCATCTAGCTACCTTATCTTTTGAGACAGGGTACTCACTAAATCCAGAGTTTGCCAACTGGCTAAAATAACTGGATAGTGAGCTCAATGAATCATTCTGTCCCCAGTAATTCACCCCAGTGCTAGAGTTACAAACTTGAGCCACCTTGTCCAGTTTTTACATGGGTCCTGGGAACTCCAACCTAAGTCCTTGTGAATCACAACAGGCATTTTCCCAGCTGAGCCCTTTTCCCAAGTTTCATTTCTGTAAACTTTAATCTACTTAAATTTTTGTAGTAAGCAATGATTATCAGTTAAAAACTTGCTGTTTTAATTATGTTTGTATTTACCCTGGCTCTTTTATAGTCATTCATTTTTGAAAACATTGAAATATTTTATTATCCCTATTTTCTATTTGTCTTAGTCACTGTTCTATTGCTGTGAAGAGACACTATAACCAAGAAAATTCTGATCAAAGAAGACATTTATTTGGGGGGTTGCTTACAATTTTACCTGGTTAGTCCATGATCATCACAGCAGAAAACAACAGTCATGGTGCAGTAGCTGAGAGCTCTACATCCTGATCCACAGGCAGCAGGCAGAGGGACAGAGGGCCTTGTATGAGCTTTAGAAACCTCAAAGCCTGCCCTCAGCAACACACTTTCTCCAACAAGACCAAGGCCCCAATCCTAGTCCTTCCCAAACATTCAAACATATGAGCCTATAGAAGACATTCTCATTCAAACCAACACACTGACTATTAGAGTTACGCATTCTGTGTATCCCTTTAATATTTATCCTACAAACCAAAACATATATACATATATCTCTGTAAATCTGTATCTACCTAATATCCATATGCTCATTGCAAGTTGTATGTAGAACTTAGAACAACACATTTTGCTTTCCCTTAATGTATAGTTTATTCTTATTAGGTATGTGCCATGGTCCGGCCTGTATCAGTCTTATCCTGCGGGGGCCATCTATCCTGGACTGGTGTCTTTGAGGTTGTGTTCAGAACCAGTCAAATAGCCCCGGGCCCAACCCTGAGTAGGGAAGTATGGATCAGGGAAGTCCTAGCTACCCAGCAACATTAAGGACGAGACAGAGACATCAAGTCATCTCAGGAGGGTTCTCAGTTAATACTGGAGACTATGGTTTATTCAAGCATCCTCTTAAATAGCTTTCCAAAAGCAGGGGTACTGGCAGGGGTATAAAGGGCTTAATAGGAAATACTTCCTTTAACCCTAGAGATGGTCCTAGAATGTTCTATACAAGCAAGCCCTCAGACTTTCCATAACGGCACAAATTACCAGTCTTCAGACACATTCCACTAGTCTCCAGGCACGTCCCACTAGCCCTCATAATGGGCATGGGGCCTAGGTCTATTGTTACACAAATTAGAAGCCATTCTCCACTGTGGCAAGGCCATTGGGAGGTAACCAGCAGACATCTAAAAGACAATAGAAGATTCGAAGCTTATATCTGAAATATCATATTCGACAGGTATGTTAATTCTCATTATGACAAGACATTATGCTCAATGTTTCAACAGTAGGTCCACTGAAATTCTCACACATTCTTACAAGTCTGTTTTTTTCTCTCTACTTGAGAGCAGCATAATACTGTGGTGGACTGTGTTGGTTGCAACCTTGATTAGACTGAGAAGCACTTAGAGTAGTAAGGCACAGGCCTGGGAATGTCTGCGAGGGAAATTCCAGAGAGGATTAACTAAACTGAATATGGGCAGCAACATTCAGTAACTTGAGGACCCAAAGAAACAAAAGAGGAAGGAGGAAGATGCCTCAGGATAGAGATGTGCTCTCTGCTTGGTGCTTGCCATGGGCTGGGCTTCTGGGTTCCACTCTTCCATGGGGTAAGTTTTACACTATGTTTTCCTTCACCACAGGCCCAGAAACAACAGGTCCAGTGACCATGAAATGAAACTTCTGAAACAGTGAGACAAAACCAATCCCCACCCCAAGTTGTCACAGTAACAAAACAACCCATACCACAGGAATGGTCACTAGAATCCTCGGCATAGCTCATAAGGTAAACTGTGTACCAAGCATCAAAGCATGGATTATGAATTCAAAGGTACCTAGAAGCTGATGGTTAAAGAAGAACTAGGATCAAAACTCAGGTATGGAGACAGAAGAAGTCATGGACATCTGGTCAAAGCAGAAGAAAGAGTTTACGTAAGAAATTGGAAAGGAAAGTAGGATTTGAGAAAACAAAAAATGAGATCCAGTAAATTGCCCCAACCATACATGTGAAGAGTCATAAACAGAAGGTTTATGAACTGAGTCATCTCCCTCCACCTTCAGAAGACATCTTTTGTACATCTTGCTGAGAGGTTCACAAGCCCACAGATGTGATCCGTAAACCATATTAGAAAACTGGAGACGGAAAAGAAATAGAAGTTGAGAATACAAGCAGAACTTATTATATCTGTTGGCATTTCTATTTAAACTATTGATCAAAGCACAGCTCAATGCCCGACACTTATTAAAGAGTACACACAACAGACATCTCCTGGCTGACTTACTGACCCTCATTAGGCAAATGTGACTATGCTTGTGTTTAGAATGATAAAAATGGCCTCACTAACATTTCTCAGCAGGTAAAGGCATTTGTGATGCAAGCCTGGCCACCTGAGCTCACTATTCAGACCTCACATGAAAGTGGAGGGAGAGAAATGACTCCCTAAAGTCATCTTGTGACCTCTGTATGATGCCCATGCACAAACGTCAGAGAGAGGAAGAGAGACAGAGAGACAGAGACAGAGAGAGAAGTAATAAATGCTTTAAAAAAAGATCTGATTTTCCTATCCTTAGGTCCTTACATTTAAAGATTGTGACCAACACATTATTAAAACTTAAGACATGGTGACATGGGTGCTAAGCAGAAGTTAAAATGTCAGGAAAGGACACTGGCTTCATCTGAAATAACCAGGCTGGTTTCCAGGGATCAAATGACAGCTTTGTTTAAAAGGCCATCCACAGTCTATCTTCATGACAATGACAGCCACAGGGGACATTGCTAATATTCTGAACCAATGCTTCTTGCTGTATTAATACTGGAGCCTAGGACAAGGACTTGCTTTGTGGCAAATTACTTTGGAGCAGCCTTACTAGTGAAAACTTGACACAAAAGGAGAGACTCCTGTCACCTCCCTTACCCATCAGTTGTTTCCAGCTCCTGCACGTCTGCTGGTGTCTGTTACTTTTCTCCTTGTATCCAAGTGTGGCATCCTAGGGTTCTGAGAATGTGATACAGGTCAGATCATCGCCATGTGCACTCTCTGCAAAGTTTTTCAAGACCCAATCAGATACCAGCAAAACTCTTGGACTTAAAGAATAATCACCTCGTGAGCATTGACTAAACGCTAGGATGGATGGATAGCTAAGTGAATGAGGGAGATAAATGGAGTAGAAGAATGGACAAGTAGATTCATCACATGAACTGCCCAAGGTCAGGGAGAGGAGAGCATTTCCTCTTTAACAGGCCATATGAGGGACTATCAAGGTTGCAATTGTTCAGAAGACAAGAGAAAGAGAAACACAAAGAGATAGAAAATGAATCAGGGAAGACTATTGAGGCTTCCCAAACCCCGGGTGACCAACATCACCAGGATTCCATTCTAGACTGAGGTTAGAGCCAGCAATGGTCTGTATCACCTCCACTGCCAGCCCAGACTCTAATGAGAGTTTATTGCAACAAAGAAAACACATAGGGGCATATCCTTAGTTGCTACCTGTCATATGCCCAGAACCTAGGACGCCACCATGAGCCTCTGGTGTGACTTCCAAGGTCACCTAGATATGCTGACAAGGGTAGAAACAATCCAGATTATTACTAGTATTCTACATGATGTCAAGGAGAAAAACTGTCTCTATGTTAGCCACTTTCCTAGCCTACTTCCTCCTCCCCAAAGCCCTGCCAAAAAGAGCCTCTTCCTGAGGTAGCCCCTTTCCTATAATTTGACATTTTGAGTCTATCTAGGAAGACACAGATTGCATGTTGGCATGCACAAAGGTAAGAAGAGGTTTGCAGTTGAAATCATGTCATACTGGTATTTTCATGGGGGTTCCAGTGCCTGTAGTGTATAGCCTTCCACACCATCCACCTGGGCCTTGTCACAGTTGCAGTCCCCAAATAACACACAGGACACTATATTAATTATGAAGCTGTTGGACGTTTGCTTGGTTTCTTACTGGCTAGCTCTGACTTAAGTATTTAACACATAATTGTTAATCTAAGTATTTCTCTTATCAGAGAAAGGGTCTGGACCTCTTACTCCTATGGTGGGCTACATTGTGTCTGCCTGTATCTCTCTTTCCCAGAATCCTCCTCAACTCCTAGTCCCACCTATCTTGCTTCCCTATTGGCCAACAGTGCTTTCAGACTATAGACAAGGAGCAAGCTAGGTGTGGATATGGGGAGGAGTGTGGTTTTGTGTTCTTCAGAGAGTGATCAACTTCACTTGGCTCCATGAAAGGATTTAATGAATATTAGTATATCTGAAGAGTAGATCCATGTACACATAGTTTGTTTTATGTATTAATTCCTAGTATTGGTACTGATGCACTTTCTCTATAGCCCAAAACTTGCAAGTTTTTGTGTTTTAAGAGGTTGGAGTTGGCATGACAAGACATGCAGTATACCTAATTAGTTTCTCAGATGTGGGGAATGGCTTGCTGTAACTGGGGGTCCTTTGCTACAGGTTTGTGGGTCTTTTATTAGGAAGACACAAGTCAGCACTGATGGCTTTTTGGAAAGAGAAACTGACACCTTTACTACCCCCTCCTTTGTAAGACATTATGTAAACCACTCATTTTCCATTCTGCAAACACTGCATTCTTCCTGGATTGACGGTTCCCAGAGGACCTGGCTGCAGCTGAAGACTGCTCAGGGCTGAGTAGAGTTTGTCACAGAGTGAAGTGTTATCTTCACTCCAGTACCACTTCTGAGAGTTGCCATGGGGCCATGGTGGGGGTGGGGGGGGAAGATGCTTTATAATGTATTTTATTTCATTGAACTATAATTATACCATTCTCCCTACTATTTCACAATTTCTGTTGTTTTGCACTGGTGACAGTAGCTGTGGCAATGGCATGAGTGATGGTGGAGGTACACAGTGCTAAATGTGGGTTTGCAGAGAGCGTGAAGCTGACAAATGACTGTCTTATTAAGTTGCTAAGCAATAAAGAACTGAACTCGTGAATACTGATTCATTAAGTCAAATTTCATTAGCTGTGAGGAATCTTTCCAGCTTTATGTCTTGGGGAAAGAGGAACTAAGGATTTGACTCTGAGTCCATCTGCATCTCCCACTGGCCCATTTGTCATAGTCACAGGATGATATGGTACAGAGAGGGATCAGAACCCCATCATCATGGAGACTCTCTCCATTATCCTTTCCATTTGTTTTTCTCCACTTTCTCTGTCTCTTCTCTCCAGCCATTCACAAGCTTATGAGTTAATGCATCATGTTTGTAGCTGAATAAGAAAGTGAGCCTTACCCAACAAAAGGAAAAAAACAGATTTAAAATCAAGAGTATTTGGCCAAGGGCAGTTGGGTGTATCTGTAGTGCCCAGAATTCAGGAGGCTAAGGCAGAAAGTTCACCCTGATCTACAAAGCAAGTTCTAGGCCAGCAAATCGCATAGTAAGACTCTATGTCAAAACAAAACAGGGTATTTTACATAAAACAGGTAAGTATTTGGCTTGGAGAAGAAATAGAATTTGCCTTTTTATTGGATAAGAAATTTCTTATCAAGGCACAGAAATTTCACTCCAGCATGCTCCAAGCCTTGACAATCCAAGTTTGATCTCTAGAACCTACAATGTAGAAGACAACCAACTCACACATGTTGCTCTCTGATGTCTATATCCATGCCATAGGACAGCAAGACACACGTACAAACACGAAGAAATCAATGTTGCTTTAAAAGATGGAAACTTCTCTTCAGTATCTCTCTGAGATGAATACAAACACAAAATCAAAAATTGTTAAAATGCATATAAGGCCTTCAGATTTAACAACCTTTACTGAAAAGTCTTTGAGATAAGGTGAGTGTTTACAACAGGCAGGTGCACAGGGAGACCATGTCTGTCCCAGGCAGAGTGACCAGGACTCTGATGAGCTGGTGGAGGTACAGGCCACTTACTGTGAAAACCTGAATGTGTCCAGCTGGAAAGATTGGAAAAGTCAGCTGCAGCCCATTAGTGAGGCCTTTGTCTTCCGCTGGCTTTGTTAGTGGCTGATTGTCTCCACTTTGGTCCAATCTGAATCAGCTGTTAGCATTGTGGCACTCTCCAGACCAGCTATGCTTCTGTGTTTCTTAATAATAGCTCACATCTATTTAGTGCAGCATTTCCACACAGCCTCCAACACACATTATTTCACTTTGTCCTCCCACTGCCTGTGAGCAAGCCCCGGCAGACAGCAGGGAGGTCCAGTGCCGAGCTCCACACAGCTACCCAGCAGGAACTCAATGTGTTCCTGTTGAAGGGGGTTGGCTGGCCAGCTGGAAGGAGGAAATTACCTATTTAGTTTAAGTGGTTTTCCTAAAATGTCATGGGTCTTTAATACCAGGCTGGGAACAGAATCCAGCCTTCCAATATTTCTGTCCACTGTTCCTTTCACCCCGCCTTTACGTGCCGCAGAGTCAGGAATCAGCACTTCACCAGGTGGATCTGGATCTTCGCTGAGATCTCCAGGCTGGTGGGAATCAGCGTGTAACTTGTGGATTCTATGCTGATTTACAGGACTCAGTTTCCTTGGTTATCGGCATCATGACCATTGTCATCAAAACGCATTTCAAAAGATCCGCAATACAATACATGAAATAGTGTACTGATGGAAGTTGCTTCTTTACATTGCCTTCCTTTTCTAGCTGGCCTTCCCATTACTGAAGACCCTAAGTTATTTCCTGTTTCTGCTTTCTGCAGTGCTGGGGATCTAACATGAGGCTGTGTGCACGCTAGGGCAAGCATTTTACCACAGAGCTACATTCCCAATCTTAACTTGCATGTTTTCATACTCTACTCATGTATGCCTAGCTTTTGTTTTCAAGTGATGATTTGGACATAACCTTTAGGTCACACAATAAAATCAAATTTGTACATCCATCATTAACTGGTTTATCATAATGAATAGCAAATAATTACAGTTATAGTTTCTGACTATTTTTTTTATCAGTTTCCACTCTACCATAAGTGATTTCCACCCTGTACTGTGGACAATTACCATTTTAATGACAGTGTAGTATTTTGTAGCTTACTCAATCTTACACCTCACTTTTGGTCATGGTTTCCAGCTATTGGTTATTAGAGATAACATTTCAGTGAAGATGTTTTAATTACCAAACACACTGATATACTCTGATGCTCATGGCTCACAGAGTTACCCAGAGTGGGGACTTTGTGTGTATAATTCAGCAATATTTGTTATGTAATTGCTGCATGTTTAACATTGTGCAGCAAATGCTAGAATATCATAACGTAACTTTCTCTTGATAAATTTATAAGCTGAGTGTACTCGTGCATACCTGTAATTACAACACTCCAGAGGCTGACAAAGGGGAACTTCCATGAGTTCAAGGCAATTCTGAGC
The DNA here is from genome assembly GCF_017639785.1 of Mesocricetus auratus. Classification (NCBI taxonomy): domain Eukaryota; kingdom Metazoa; phylum Chordata; class Mammalia; order Rodentia; family Cricetidae; genus Mesocricetus; species Mesocricetus auratus. Next base: position 4,358,495 of record NW_024429187.1, on the reverse strand, counting down.
CATTTAGTATGTGCAAAGCCAGCATGACCTACACACACACACACACACACACACAGAGAGAGACGATGACAGAGACAGAGACAGAGACAGAGACAGAGACAGAGAAAGGAAGTGGGAAAGGTGGTATTTGCTGGTACGGAGCTGACGGCACATTAGACCCCTGGAAGCTCCGTCAATCTGTTAGAAAGTGCACACAGTCTGAAGGCTTCACGTTAGAAAGACACAAAGGGAGGGCCCTGGGCTCTCGGGAGACTATGCAGGTCAAAAGCAGTGTTGGAGAGTGGAAAGAGCACAGCGCTGTCCGTCTTGCCGGTGTTCACCCTGGGGCTCTGCCCTCACTGTCCCTCAGACCAAGCCTACACTTCACATGAGTGCCATCTGCTTGGCAAGTCTGAAGAAATCATTGATGGGAGGGGAGTGATCCCTGAACTGTCAGAGGAGGGATGAGATGAGACAGGGGAAAAAAACAAAATCTCCCAGAATTGGATCTCAGACCTAGGGAGCACATCGTGTTTCTGGGGCGCTGTGGCCAGGTACATCTGGTGAGCATGTGAAGACATCCTTTTCATCTTTGTGTAGCAAGATTAACATAAACCCAGAAACAAATACTGGGGTTCAAGCTGAAGATCAGAGAAGCAAAACGGCCAGCCACTATAGAGTTCTCACCTCTACCAATGCTCAGAACAAAGGGGGATGATCGACTGAACCTCAGATCGCATCTCCAGACTGCACTGCTCCTCACCAAATCTCAAACTGCTGCTGAGACTGCCCAGAGCTCATTATATTCTCCCTAGTGCTCAGACTAAAGGCATGAACTCTGCTTCTCTTTTAGAGTGGTTCACTCTCATGGATCCCTGGTGGTCTTGCACTCACAGAGATCCATCCGCCTCTGTCTCCTGAGTGCTGGGATTAAAGGTGTGTATCACCACTGCCTGGCTCTGTGTCTATGGCTGGCTTTGCATTCTGATTTCCAGGCAAGCTTTTATTGGATCATGAACAATATATCACCATAGTTTGGTTCCCCTTTCAAGCAACAGGAAACCTGCCAGAGAGCATGTTGATCCCACTGAGTGGCATGATGATATTGTATTACAAAACCTACTCAGAAAGCATGCTTTGGGGATTTGCATGGTGACTGTGTTCTGAGAGCTGGGCTAGACTTTGGGGTTACAAACAAGTAAGATGGGGCAATTTGGAAGAATCGTGTAAGATACTGAAGGAGACAGATCCTTGTAAGATGGGTCAGAATGAAGTGAGTGGTAATGCTGCAGAAAGGAATGATGTATTTGGAGCCAGGTACTCAGGACAGGAGCCTGACTAGATAGGGCACCTGAGGAGGGCTTTAAAGACAAGTGATTCCAGAGACCCAGCAGCCAGACAGACAGTGAGGAGAGTATTGAGCTTGACCAGTGGCCCAGGGCTGTGACCAGTGTGCTGCAGTCCCTGTGTTTCTCAGTTATGAGGGGAGTAGATGCCATGTCCACAGATGAGGTGATGAGTCCTTCAGAGCTAAGGGGGAGCTGGTGACGCTCTCCTTTCCCAGGAAGCCCTGGGATCAGCTTAGACTCACCTCTAGCTCCTGTTCGCCACAAGTTTGCCCCCCACGCTGTGATTGTCAATGAGAACCTGGCACATCCTAGGCATGCCTGAGGCACATCTGAGGTGGCTACGCAGCCAGCTGCCCATGGCCCTTGCTTGTAAGGCCTGAGCATCTACCAAGCTTCGCTGCCCGGCAGCTTTGCTTAGTCACTCATCACCTGAAATTCCAGATTCAGAAGATAAAACCCATCCTCAAGGAGAAAGCAGAAGAGAGTCTATGCCATCTGGGCCACCACAAAACCAAACCATCACGATGCCTGGACTAAAATGTCCAGAGACTTCCAAGCAGCCCCTTCCACCAACTTCTACAGTCCACCTGGCACTGGGTGTCGTACCCAGCACACACACACACACACACACACACACACACACACACACACACACAAGAATACACACAGTGAAAATGCCAGTCTTTCTGACAATTAAAAAGAAAGGCAGAGAAGAATTGTTTTCTACTTCTAAAACAGAATCCTTTGAAGACCTTTTTTATATAGTGTACTGCTGCAAGATTTGACCACAAGTAAATTTAATTGAATAACTAGGATTTGCACAACGTTGTGTGGAATGCTTTGGAGATGAATGGGTGAAGCCACCGCAGCACCGACTCTCAGGAACACAGAGCTCTTGATAGCAGGGCCATTATCTTAAGAGGAGGCTGGTGAAGGGCTGTAAGCTTCGAGAGGAGAAATTAATTTCCTCTGACCTGGGGAGGGAAAGAGGTGGAGTGAAAGGAAGCTGCCCGGAGGAGGCAGTATTTTACTGGGGGACAGCAATGTGTAAAATTCTGGCAGGTGTCAATGACAGTAAGGGTGAGCTGGATATCATTGCAGGCCGTGGGGACAGGAAAGTGAGAAGTTCTGAGAGGGGAAAGGGAGGATCCGGGAGCCCCTGAGATCAGAATGTCGCCTTTTATTTTGATATTCTCAAAGCCTCACCCGGTGGTTCAAGAAATACCCAGTGAGTCAATGAATCCACAAGTGAATAAAGGAAACGCGAGTCAATGAACCCACAAGTCAATGAACGCGCTTTCCTTTAGTGGACGCCGAAGGACCACGAAAGGGGTATGGAGAAATAATGTTGCAAAGGCCACGCCCTCAGTGGCTGTGGGCTTGATCCTGCGGGGAACAGAAGAGCCGCTGAAAGGGGTGTGGGCTGGGTTAGGACGCAATGAGAGCTATACTTCAGGTAGATTAGCCTGATAGCTAAGACGGATTGGAGTGAGACGGAGAGAGGCCGTCGGGAGGTTATTGCTGCAGTCCAAGCAAAAGGTAATCAGTACCAGAATTAGGGCAGTGGCTGTGGGAGCAGAAGAGGGGACAGATGTGAGAGACAGCAGGAAGACAGAATCAGCTGCAGACTGGGTGTTATCGGGGAGGGGGAGGCAGGGAGAACAAGGGGCCTTTGACCCTGGTGGCAGGGAGGATAGCAACGCCATTAATGACAATAGGTGGCACTGCCTTGAGAGGAAAGATGATGAACTGTGTTTTACACAGCAAGATGTGGCGACACACTTGTTTCTACCTGCAGTGTGGATTGACCTTTACCAGGAAAACTCGTGGAAATGGTGGGGGACCTCCCAGGGCCCAGCAGCTGCAGCACGGCATTTTAACGGACAAGGTTAAGACCCAAGTCATTTTCTGAGTGCTGGTTTTACAGACGAACTTCAACGGTGCTTTACACAGAAACTAATTTTAGAAAAAAAAATCCTGTTTTAATAAAGATTTGAGATAGAACTTGCCGGCATTCTTGCTTTTCCTCATTATTAATGAATTAGGAGATACTCGTAGCTAATAAAAAAGCACATAAAAGGCTCATAAGCATCCTTCAGATCTCCTTTATCAGTCAGTCACTTTCATTTTATAAAGCTAGAATTTCCAGTTTATAAATATTGCATAAGGGCAGAATTTGACTGTAGTTTTAGCACCCATAAAACAGTGTGTTGAATAAGCATTCATCCTCTATCGTCTACCACATACCACAAGTGAGGAAAGAAAGAGGGAAGAAAGGGGTTTCTGCTCTCAAGAAAACACAGTAGCAGAGAAGACGTAAAACACACACACACACCAAAAAAGCTATGAGCGTTCACAATGTGACTTATACCATAAGAAAACTGTAAGCAAGAAAGATGTGGTAATCAGTGTTCAAGTCCTGTCTTCAGAGAGGGATTCCGGGAAGAATCACAGAGGAGGGAACACTGGATAAGGAAGATTATTTTTTGAACAATGATTGAAAATCATTCTAAATCAAAAGTGGATGAAAAAGAAATGAAGATGATTGGTTAACAGCTGCTTGAGGGGGAACGAGAGAATGAAGTGTCTGAAAGGCCATATGTCAAATACAAAGAGACATAGGTGTTAGCTCTAAGAATCTGGTAAGATTTGTGCTCTAGTTTGGGTTGCCATGGCAGCATTGAGAAGGATGTCTTTGAAGAATGTAAGATGGGCAAGGACTACAGTTAGGATATTGTCACTATCCAGGTGACAGGTAGAAAGATTAGAGAAGATGAAGAGTCAAGAACAAAACACAGAGGTTGGTTTTAGAACATAAAATCAACTGAACTTGTTGATTAACGAAAGAGGAGACACAGATGAAACTCAGATTCCTGAATGATGACATCTATAGGGGGAAAAATAGAAGAAAGGAAATAGTTTGGGATAAAGAGGACAAGGGGGCATGTCTGTATTGTCCTATAGATATGAAACATTATTGTAGGAAAAACTGCTCTTTAATAAAATAAAATCAGGGAAACAATTCCTCCTTAGCAGATAAAAAAACATAAGGTGATTTCCTTGGATGACAAATGAATAAATAGATTAGAGAGATGGAGATACAGACAGATGGAATTATGAATTATCTAGTGATATGCATTTAATTGTATTTAATGAACAATAAAGTTAAGATCTGTGTGTCTGTGGTGTATATGTAGGTCTTCTGTAAAAAAGAACTACAGATAGTTGCTGAGCTGTGGTTGATTTGACTGTTAATCTTCGTGGTTTGGGTTAAGATTTCTGAAACTTCTTTCTGTGTTGTCTAGGAGAAACAAGTTTCTGGCTGTTGAGACTGGGATATACAATGTCCACCAAAAAGCCTCTGTGTTAAAGATGATTGGACCGTTTGGACTCTGTTCTAATCAATACATTAATTCATTGACTAATTCACAGTGCATGGGCTGTTAGGAAGCATGATCTAGATTTTTCTGGAAGAAAGCATCCAAGACCATAGTATCACAGGGCACATCCGTCTCTAGTCCTGTTGACTTTTCTCTGGTTCCTGTCTGTCACGAGTGAGCTTCTTTTTCTACCTGATGCTCAGGGCTACAGCCAGGGCTGAAACTTCCCAAACTGTGAGCCAGATCGAACCCTCCCTCCTTCAAGTTCCTTGCCTCAGTCAGGTGTTTGGTCACATAAGCAATACCAGCACACTACTGAATACAAGAATTATACATGTAAAAACAGGACAGGGCAGCACTCAGGAAAGCAGGCAACACAGCAGAGCTGGCCGGGTGGTCTGAGGTGAGGGTGACCCAGACCCAACGCTGTGAGCTAGGGCGAGCTGTCCGGATTACTCATCTGACTTATGGTAGCATGGACAGAGGAGAGATGCCCTCCACCCCCAGCCCCTGCCCATCAATGCCTGAGACAAGTGGAGAAATGGCCCTGGAGTCATGAGAGGAAGGGCTGTCTCTGCCTCTCACCAACTACAACACTGGGAGAGGGGCCCCTGTAACTCCCCTGGTCAACACAGTAGAGCTGGCCCTGATGGTATAGGTGTGGGAGAGCCAACCCTGAGGGCATAAAAGCAGGAGAACTAGCCCCGCCTCTTGCTCTTTGCTGCAAGATGTGAATTAGTCAGGGAAATGCAGGGGCACTCACACTGGTGAGAAGACAGGGAAGAACTGTCAGGGGGCCCACCCTTCAGCAGCTCAGGCCCAGGACCAGGGTTATGACTCAGCCGGCCGCCCCAACATCCACCCCATCTGTGATCTGCTAGAGTACGTGAAGGGACCTGACCCACAGACCCAAAGCTGCAGGGTCTCCATAGCCCAGGACAACAAGATACCCAAGAACAGGCCCCTGAAGGCCAAGCATCAGTAGCGTAGTAGAAGCCAGAGGCCTCCAGCCAGACCAGTGACTCGGCAATGAACACTTGCAAATAAAGATGTGTGGACAAAGGGGTTTGCTGCAGTCTCTATGGCGAGATTTTTAATTTCTTCCCTTTTTTGAAAAGTTTTTCTTTTTTTCCTCTTAATTTGTCTTATTTTGAGGGGTGCAGGGGCAGAGGGTTAATGCAAAGGAATGACAAAATGAGTAAGATCAATACACATGATGTAAAAGACACATATAATAAATAAAAGGGAAAGAGGAGGAAAGTCTATGTCTCCTTAGAAAGCCTAGTAGCAATGGCATCCTACTAGCACTAAATGTGCACAAAACCAAGATGTTAGCTTCTAAATACCAGTCTTCATCAAAGGCAACCAGGTTCCTTGTAGAAAAGGATAATTTCAAGCAAGGGAAGGTCAAGAAGAGTTGAAAAAATGATGGGTAAGGGAAGTCTTAAAGAATGATACATCAAAAGAACATAGAGGATAGCCTAAAAAAGTTCCCATAGGCCAAATCAAAGTAGTCTGAATATCAAAACAATTATGACAAATTTACTACAACCTACAGGATAACATAAGAATTTATCTTTTAAAATAACTTTCAACACAGTGGGAAAAGACAAAAATAATCTCAACATAATAAAGGCTGTAAATGAGAAATCCACCATAAATGACATACTCTCTGATTTAAAAATCAACTGATAAGTTTTCCTCTAAGATCAGGAGAAGACAAGACTAGCCCATTCTCACCATGCCTATTCAACATAGTACTAGAAGTCATGGCCAGAGACCATGAGAGAAACTAACCCTAAAATAAAGCCATGTGATCAATGACCTTCAGCATAGGCACAGAGAACACCTGTGGTCTCATCAACAAACAGGGGTGGCAGACCTGGGTGTCTACAGGTAAATGAATTAAATCAGACTCTTGTTTTCCACAATGTATGAGAATGAATTCAAGTCAGCTGAAAGTAAATTTAAGACCTGAGTGTAGACACAGATTCAGCTCCTCAAAGAAAAGGTACTGTAAGAGAAAAGCTTTACAACATTGGTCTTGGCAATGAGTTTGTGAATGACACTAAAAGCACACGGAACAAAAGTACAGATAAGCAAGTGAGACTAAGAAGACCAACAACCTTCTGCACAACCTAATACTCCACAAGGGCAACCTACAGGGTGACAAACCATGTATCCAAAGAGGAGTTCATATCCAATATGCACAACCCAGTTCAGGTATTTTTAACGTATGACCTGACAAAGTTGGCTAAGAATCTGAATAGATACTTCTCCAAGTAAGACATCCGTATGGTGCTGGGGACATAACCCAGTGGGAGAAGCACTCACCATGCAAGCCTGAGGACAAGAATTCAGAACCCAGAGCCTGTGTAAATGCCAGGGACCACAAGACAGCCTGACTAATTCCAGGAGCCAGAGACAGGGATCTCCAGGCATGCTGGATAGATACACAAGCCAAATCAGTAAGCTCTTGGTTCAAGAGCTTGTCTCAAAATATAAGGTAGAAAGGAATCTAAAAAAATACTCAATGTCAAGTTCTGACCTCCACAGACACATACACACACCAGACACACATACACTCACACAACACACACACTCATACAAAGACACAACGCATGCACTCACACAACACATACACTTATCACACGCAACACACAAGCACAACATGCACACACAGGACACACACATACATGCACACACACATACATGCACACAACACACATATACATACTCATACACAGCACACACATACCACACACTCATACACACCGCACACACACTCACATAACACACATAGTACACTCACATAACACATACGCACATGTGTCCACACTTGAGAGTTCACGCATGTACACACACAACCCCTTCCATCACTTGCTGATGGCCAAAGCAGAGAATTATAGCTAGTGAAAACACTGAGAGTGAGAGTGAGAGACGGCTGAGTTGTAATTATGAACACACAACAGATGTGACTGACTTCATGGGACCTGGAAAATAGAAAAGAAGGAGAAGCGTGATGATGTGGATGTCCTTTCTGTACACTGTGAATATGTGTTGCTTTCATTGGTTGATGAATAAAGCTGTTTTCACCTATGCCAGGGCAGAATATAGTTGGTGGGAAAGCCAAACTGGATACTGGTGAGAGACTATAGTAGCTGCCAGAGAAATAAGATGCCAGAGCAGACCAGTAAGCCATGGCCACATGGTGATACACAGCTTAATAGAAAGTAATTTAAATGTAAGAGCTAGCCAGTAATAAACCTGAGCCATTGGCCAAGCAATTATAGTTACTATTAAGCCTCTGAGTGATTATTTTATAAGCAGGTGCAGGACACAGAAAACATCTGCTACAGAGTGACTTAAGTCTGAAGGGGACTAATTGGGTAGAAAGTGATCAGTGACAGTGGGAGGGGCTGAGAGACAATGGAGAGGTAAATAGAATCACAGTGCTTTGCATATAAGTATAATATTGTCAAAGTTTTAAAAAAATACTTAACATAAATTGCTCTTGAAGCATGCCCTCACTTAAAACTTACTAAGTAGCTGAAGCTAGCCTTAAACTCCTGATTCCCTAGTCTCACTCCCTGAATGCTGGGATTACAGGTGTGTACTGCCACAGACGACTTCCTGCCTTAAACTTTAACAAAATAACCCTCATGTTGTGTTCTTATCACAATAAAATCCACTGTTGGTAAGTACATAGAATACTCCTTTCAAGGAACACAAACAGCTGAGCATTAGTGCTGCTCACCTTTAATCCCAGAACTCAGGAGGCAAAGGCAGGCGGATCTCTGAGTTTGCAGTCAGCTTGGTCTACAGAGTGAGTCTTAGGGACAGCTACAGCTACACAGAGAAACCCTGTCTCGGAAAAAAAAAGTCAGCCGGTACAAAAGAATTAAAGAGTTAGAAAATAATCAGTTATTATCAAAACTAGGAGATAAGAAACAGAAAAAAGACATTTTCTCTGTCCTGGCAACTTTTCTCCATGAGTTTCTAGAATATCACAAGAGAAGAAATTGTGACTTAACAGAAGTAAGAGCTAGCAGATGCTATGTTAAGCAAATAATCAAAGTTAATATCAGCAGCATCAGGACAAACTGACATCAGAGGCTGCCAAAATGGTGTTCCTGCCAAAAAATAAAATAAAAAATAAAAACCTCCCAGCCTGAGTTTACTTGTGAGGAAACATTAGTCTGTAGAGACAACAGTTCTCCCAGGAGGCCAAGAACAGGAAGAAATTATGAGTCATCTTACCGCCGGACTCCCTCCCCGTGCCAAACCCTTCAGTGGTCCATTACCTTTTCAACATCAGTTACAGGCACAGGTCACTCTATGGTCCAGGAGGCATGGGAAACCTGCAGGGGAGTGTCACGTTTCATACAGAGTGGTGTTTCTGTCTGTTCTACTGAGTTAATGCCTCAGTAGAAAGTGTAATCCACTTTCCTGTATTCACTGCATCCTGACCTGGGTAGAAAAACCTGTAAGCTGAGTGACATTAACAAAGTCCCATCTTAAATCTGTCAGTCCATCTATAGCAATGACAACAATTCTCTGTTGAGGACTAACGGACATATGATTGCAAAGACAAAGGAAGAGTAGGGAGTTGGTCAGCATCCCTTGCTCAGTGTCAGAAGCACAGCAGCCACCAGGTAAGCCTGGGGCAGCAAAATTTGGAACTACAGAAGCTCTGGAGCCTTGGAGCAGCGCAGAAATGTGCATTCAGACAGGAGGTTCTACGGCCAGAATGCTGATAGTAATCCAGACCATGGAGACTGTCTTTGTTAGGGTTCCTATTGCTAATAACATACCATAACCAAAAACAACTTGGGAAGGAAAGGGTTAATTTCATGTTCCACTTCTGTTTAACACCCATCATTCAGAGAAGTCAGGATAGGAAACTCAAGGTAGGAATCTTGGAGGCAGGAGCTGATGCAGAGGCCATGGAGGGTGCCGCTCACTGGCTTGCCCCTCCTGGCTTGCTCAGCCTGCTTTCTTATAGAACCCAGGATCACCAGCCCAGGTATGGCACTACCCACAGTGATCAAACCTTCCCATATCAAGCATCAATCAAAAATATTCCCTACAGATCAATCCTATGGAGGCATTTTTTCAATTAAGATTCCTTCTTCCCAGATGACCTCAGCTTGGGTCAAGATGACATAAAAATTCGCCAATTCTGAGAACTAGTTCATAAGGTTTAGAAATAAAGACTCTTTCAGAAAATAGGCTAAGCACCATTCATAGTCTGGCATATGCACTGTATCCTAAGACCTTAAGAAAGTTGAATTTAAAAGTAATGGAGAAATTTGTATAGGAAGGATAATTTCAAAATAGGGTATTTATCTGCCTGGTGGCTACTATTTCTTTTTTCTCATTCTGGTCAAGAGACAGAGAGAGGGAGGGAGTGAGAGAGGGAGGGAGAGAGAGGAGGGAGGGAGGGAGGAGGGAGGGGAAGAAGGGAGGGAGGGAGAGAGAGGAGGGAGGGAGGGAGGAGGGAGGGGAAGAAGGGAGGGAGGGAGAAAGGAAGGAAGGAAGAGATATTTAAAGCATGCAGTTTGATGAGGAAAATATGTGGCTGAATTTGAGCTTACAGAGAAGGCATGCTTGATATTAACTTTGATTATTTGCCTAACATGGTCATATTGGTGATGAAACTTGGACTGCTAAAGAGCTCAGCACCATTAAGAAGAAGCGTGGTGCTTTGCACTGGGACAATGGCAAAGGTATTATGGGGCAAGACTCGGGACACTGGAGGCTCCATTTTGTGAAAACTCAAATTCATTAAAAAGGAGAAAGCCCTAAGGAAACAGAGATGATGCTGAAGGGGTCCCCTGATCTCCAAAAGTTGTCTAGAGAATGTTTCCCCAGAGTCAGCATGTAGAAGCTGTTGGGACTATGGACTGAGAGGGGGCAACTTAAGCATCATCTATGGACTACTGCTATTGCAGGCATAAAATATACAAAATAGAAGTCATGGACCCTTGAGCTGTAGTTCCAAAGAGTTGTTGATGCTAGGCAATGTGTAGTAGGGTTGTCATCCTAAAAGGAGGCACAGAAAGACCACAACTTGAAGCTATGAGGGTGAAGCCTAAATTACAATAAAGAATGCAGGATGGTGGAGATGCAAGGACCATGAGATGCCCGTCAAAGAAAGCTACAGACCTACGGAGGAGTTGGGTCAAGAAAGAGACTGCGTGTGCCATGGGTGGCAGAGATAGAAGGATGGGTTAACCCAAGCAATTTAAAGCCAAGACAATTCCATTACAGGCCTACCAATGCCAGATGTGGAACTGTGGGATTTAGTTTTTGATGGTACAAGAACAGATAACTGAGTGACTGCCTTAAGCCTCAGATGAGACCTGGACTTTGGACTTTTAAACAATGTAGGATCTTCTGAAGACTCTAGGGACTTTTGCAAATGGGAGATTCAACCTCTAGCCATGCCTGAGAGGGATTATGTAGATTAGGTTAAGATTACATAGTTTAAGATCCTCTAGCCCAGCCTTTGAAGGATTCTTTTGATTAGGATGAAGAGCTGCCCACCATGGCACCATTGCCTTCAATGTCCTGAACTGAATGAAGGTGAGCTGATCATAAACATTCATTGCTCTCTGTTTCTGACTACAGATCCAATATGTCCAGCCACCTCAAGCTCCCTCTGCCATGGCTTGTCCACCATGATAGATCATGCCCTGGGACTCTGAGGCAAAGCAAACCTTTCTTCCATTAAGTTGTCTTTCCTAAGGTTTCTTATCACAGCAGCAAGACAAGTTTCTGGTACACGTCCATATTAGTTACCTTCATTTCCATTATCATATACCTAACAGGAAGTAGCATAAGGGAGGAAGGGTTTATTTGGCTCGCATTTCAAGGTGATACATGGCATCATTGTAGCTGGTCACACTGCATCTTAGTCAGAAGAAAGCAGAGAGTAGAGAGGAAATAGAGCCACACTATGAAAGCTCAAGGCCTGACACTAGTGGTCTACTTCTCTCCTCGAGGCTCTATTTTTTAAAAATGCTGCAACCTTACAAAACAATATCCCCAGCTGAGGAGCAAGCATTCAGACACAGGAGACTGTGAAGGGTTTTCTGTATTCAAAGCACAGTATTGATAACGTTAAAGACATGAAAGGGACTAAGATGCCCACTGCCAGAGCATCAAGGCCAGCAATTGCAACTGAACAGTGACAAGGAGCAAACATCAAGGCCTCCAGATTCCACTTTCAACAACAGCATTTATGTTATCCAAACAGTTTCCCAAACTGCTTTCCTGAGATCAAAATTCTGCCCTCAAAGAAAGAAGGCCATGAATCTTGTATTCCTCCCTTACAACGTGACTGGGCTAGGACCCCCCATGCCTAGAACATTACCTCCTTGTCCCTGGTTAATTCCAACTTGTTTTTCCCATCTTACCCCACTTTTTCATTGTAGACCTCCCTGATTTAGTTTCTTCTTTTCCTCTCCCTGTGTCTCTATGCTAATCTCTCTACATCTATCTCTGTGTGTGTGTCTGTGTGTCTGTCTCTGTGTATGGTGTGTGTTTGTGTGTGTGTGTGTATGTATCCCTAGAAAATCCAGGCACCTAACAAACCTATCCAAGAGAGAAGAGAAAGTGGGAGATACCCTTGAACGAATTGGTACAAGAGACAGCTTCCTGAACATAATAGCACAGACACTGAGATCAACAATTAAAAATTGGGACCTCCTGAAACTGAGAAGCTTCTGTAAGGCAAAGGACACAGTCAGCAAGATAAAAAGGCAACCCACAGAATGGGAAAAGATATTCACTAACCCCACATCTGACAGAGGGCTGATCTCCAATATTAACAAAGAACTCAAGAAGCAAGTCTCCAAAACACCAAAGTATCCAATTAAAAAGTGGGGTACAGAACTAAATAGAGAATTCTCAATAGAGGAGTCTAAAACAGCTGAGAGACACCTAAGAAAATGCTCAACATCCTTCGACATCAGGGAAATGCAAATCAAAACAACTCTGAGATACCATCTCACTCCTGTCAGAATGGCTAAAATCAAAAACACCAATGACATTTTATGCTATAGAGGATGTGGAGAAAGGGGAACACTCCTCCACTGCTGGTGGGAGTGCCAACTCCTACAGCCACTTTGGAAATCAGTATGGAGATTCCTCAGGAAAATGGGAATCAGTCTACCAGAAGACCCAGCAATCCCACTCTTAGGCATATACCCAAAAGATGAACATTCATACAAGGACGTCTGATCTACTATGTTCATAGCAGCATTATTTGTAATAGCCAGATCCTGGAAGCAACCTAGATGCCCCACAACTGAAGAATGGATAGAGAAAATGTGGTACATTTACACAATGGAGTACTACTCAGCAGGGGAAAAAATAGAATCTTGAAATTTGCAGGTAAATGGATGGCACTAGAAGAAACCATCCTGAATGAGGTAACCCAGTCACAAAAAGACAAGTATGTTATGTACTCACTCATATATGGATCTTAGACATAGACCAGGTGAATGCCAGCCTACAATCCCACTGCCAGAGAGTCTGGGAAACAGAACCTTCATTCAGTGACTGATGGAAGCAGAGGCAGACACCCACAGCTAAACACTGAACTTAACTCAAGGAATCTAGTGACAGAGAGGGAGGACTGATGAGCAAAGGGGTCAAGACTGGGCTGATTTAACCCACAGAAACAGCTGACCTGAACAAGGGGGAGCTTTTGGATCCCAGACTGATGGCTGGGAGGTCAGCATGGGACTGATCCAGACTCCCTGAATGTGGGTGTCAGTTAGGAGGCCTAGGCAATCTATGGGGCCTTGGGTTATAGATCAGTATTTATCCCTGGCATTCAAATGGACTTTGAGTGCCCATTCCACAATGAAGGGTGCTCTTTCAGCCTGGACTCTTGGGAGAGGGCCTAGGCCCCACCCTGAATGAAATGGCAGACTCTGGAGATCACCATGGAGGGCCTCACCCTCCCTGAGGATTAGAGTGGGGGCTGGGGGGGTTGGCAGGCCTGTGGGGAGGGCGGGGGAGTAGGACAGGGAGAGGGAGCTGGGATTGACATGTGAAGCAAGCTTGTTTCTAATTTAAATAAATAAAATAACAAAAATTGAAGAAAAAAAAAAACACCAGACAAACCAAACTTTTCTAGCCTGTATAGAATGACTAATGTTCCTAGCTTCTTCTTTTCTTTTTTTTTTAAGTTAAGATTTCTCAGTGGCCAGAAACTGGCCAAGTAGGTTAGAAGGGTTGGTCAGCAAACACCAGGGAAGCACCTGTATCTCTAACTCCAGTGCTGGGATTGCAAGCACGTGTCACTGGGAGTGACAGTTTTATTTGGGTTCTGGGAACTGGGTTTCCGTCTTCACGCTTACAAGGCAATCACTTTACCAATTGATCTATCTCCATAGCCACAGGTACGAGTTCCCTTGGTAACTACGGGGTGATCACCTTACCAGAATAGCCAACATGCGTTCTACCAGCATGTCTCCTGCTCATCTTCCTCCCACCCAAGCAAAACAGGATGTAAGAGTCCCAAGTACTTCAGGTGGGTCAAGAGTTTGTAGCCAGTGAGAGAATACCAGCTTGGATTCCAGAGCTCCACCCATCTGCTCCATCAAAGGCTTTCTCTGTCACAGTCTACCATCAGTCACCTCACTGAGGCCCTGCGTGCCTCAACCACCGCTTGGACCATTTCTGGACTCATTCAGGTTCATAGCTATTCGAATCCTTGTTGATTTGGGACTGAATCTCCCACATCTTCGCCGACCATCAACAGAATAATTACACAGTGTGGAGACCACTCTAGGTTCCTCAGAACACAGTCCTCTTCATTTGCACGCCAGCCAAGAGACTTCCTCATGCTCAATCCCTCCCACGCTTTGACTCTGTTTCCAGCAAGAGCTCAACCCCTCTTAAAAGGACTTGGCTCATCTAGAATAATCTTATCCTGCGGTCCAACTTGAAGTCAGCTAGTATAGAACCTTAACTACATCTGCAAGAACCCTTCACAGAAGGGGCCCGGTCCACATCCAGTTGATTGACTGGGAAGGGGGTGAAAGCAACACATGAGAAGAAGCCTTGGGGCCCTCTTGGAATTCTACCTGTTACTCCATTCTCTCACCAGTCAGATGGCAGAAGAGAACAGTCTGCAAAAAGATGCCCTCAGGTACATCTCCACCTCCCCTTGTCCTCCTGGTAAGTGTGATACTCATTGCTTCTGTCTGCTTTCCTTATACACGTAAAGGTACCTGCACTTTTCTAAGCCAATTCTGCATCCTACTTTCTGCAACTCTTCAGTCTTGGTGAAAGTCATCAGTGTTGGTCTGTGTACACTAAGCCCCCTGGCTTTGTGGATACAGTATGCCACTGCAGTACTATCTCCTAACGTATTCATTCTCCTGATGATGGATATTTAGATTGTTTTAAACCTCTTTCAATGACAAGTAATACAGATGTGAACATTCCTTTGTACACCTAGAACTGCTCGGTCATAGAGTGTATACATTTTCTCCTTTGCTGGAGGTCAAGAAATTGGTTTTCAAAGTCGTCTTACCAACTTCCATGTCAGCTGCTAATTACTAGTACCACAAGTGATCATTGTAATGTACACCTATTACTTACCAGAAATTAACTTCAGTATGTGTACTGTTGTGTTTCATTTGCAGAAATTTAGGAGAGAGGCATGATCATTATTCTCGTGTTACATTCCAGATGTAAAAACTGAGACTTAGAGGGAAGGGTGTGCTTTCAAAGTCACAAAGCTAGTGACAGACCTGGGATTCTAAGCCACCAACCTGGATCCAGAGAGAATGTTCTAGATCACTATGCAGCAGTGAACTCCTTTACCCCTTTGAGAAGGAGGTAAGATGCAGAATCAGAGGGAATGACAAGACAGAAATTCTGCTGTGTGCTCCTCCTACCTATCATGGTCTTTCTCTACCAGGCTTTCCTGGAACTGCACTTGCTGGAATATGGGACAGAAATTTTCACAAGGCAGAAAGAAAAGTTCAACTATAAGTCTCTTCTCAATAAATGAGGCTGCTGACTGGAGTCAAATCCTGCAAAAGCAGACACTGCCATTGAAGATCTATCACTTGCCAGTGACTTATGAGGGAATTCTTTGCCTTTATTACTCTTGGTTTCTTTGTGCGTAAGATGGGATGGTGATAACGTCTACTAAACAAGTGAAGAGTCTGTTGAGATAACTGAAAACATCTCATACTGAGACTGGCCCATCACAGCCATTCAGTAAATGATGGCTAAACTTCGGAGAGATGCTGGACGTGTCCATAGATCAAGCTACATCCAACTTTAGAAGGTAGTTTCTTGGGGCCATGGTTTAGAAATGTACGTGTGTGGGTCTATTTACTTTCCAATTGTCTCTTATTGAAAGTGGGGTGAAGTGAGATCTGAATTTGACTAACTCCCCTGAAACCAGCCGTATGCTCACTGCCAGAAGGGCCATGATAAGCAAGGTTTGATCCTGGTTTTCAGGGCCATTAGCTCCTGCCCTGCCCAACACTCTGTGACAGCACTTTGAGTTGTGTGTTCCTAACTCCAGGGCTCTGTACTTGTTTATTTCCATGGGACTCTGATCCCTACTGAAAGTCTAACCTTAGAAGTGAAAATCCCAGAACCAGCAAGATAAATGGTCCATGCTGTGCAGCTCTCTGTTCTTTATTTATTGAAATAGTCTATCCTGGGGGAGGAAAGAGGCTCCAGAGTTTTATGACATTCACAAGTAACCTACAAGACCATGAAGTCCCTCCCCAATGCTTTATAACCAGGAAACAATTCTAGAGGGAGGATGAAGCTCTTCAGTGGCAGCTCTACCTATAAGGTGTGCAGAGAACTCCAGGGATGCAGCTTTGCTGGCCTGTCAATCACCGTCATCACCCACACTGGGGTGGGACTTTCACTGACACAGCTTTCTGAGTCACTCATGTGTGTGACCTCTCAGGAATGGGGATAACCCAAACAAGCCCATTGGTTCACAAAACTAGACTTGAGTGGGGTTGTTTCGTGGCTGTCTTTGGTGCCCTATCTTGAGTGGATAGACATTTGTTTATGTCCTCCCAGATCATTATCCTATCCTCACTAAGGGACACTGCTAAAACTTCAGGTAAGTGAGGGAGACAAATTAGCTGAGATGACCTGTCAGAACAACCCTAAGCGTAGAGGTCAGCCCTTACATACCCAGGCAGCAGGATACATCAGAAGCTCATTGGCATGCCTCACGTTATATACACCATGCAGGCACAAAGACGTGAGATACGAGAAGTCCCAGAAGTTAGGAACAGGCTCGGACCAAGTCCACCATAGGTTTCTGAGTCAGCTCGTTCAGAACAATGCTGGCTCTATGAACCAGAATGAGAATGAGTGATTGAAATGGCCTGTGCCTTGTGAGGCAATGATGACTAAGAACACAGTTACATGCCTCATTCATGGGGATGATGGAAAAGGCAAAACCCACTGTAGCAATTGGATGGTCTTGAAGACCACTGCTCAAGTCGTGACAATCAGGAGTCATTAGTGACACTGACCACTGATGTAGGAAGAAGGAAGGGGTGGGTTTGGGGAGATGGAAGATAGAGGTGGAGGAGGAATTGCAGAAAGGATGAAGGGAAGAGGAGAAACGAGAAAAAGAGGGGCTGGGTACTGGGGAAAGATGAGAAAGGAAGGCCCTGCTTTTTATAAGCTAGCCTCAGATTCCGCCCTCTCACGGAAGGAATGTGGTGGGGTGTTAAGATGACCTTTAATGGATACAAATAGAGAAACAGAGTTGCTGCTCTCAGGGTTTCTGCCTTAAAACTTCTGCTGTGATTGGGCTGAGGCACAGTGGTGGTGACCTTCTGGATGCAGGATGCTGCCTTCGAATCCAGCATGGGAGAAGTAGCTCCAAGTGACAGGCTACCCTGGGGATCAAGCCTGTAATTGGAACAGCAGATGGCCCTGGTTCCCAACTGTTTCTTTGTGACTGTGTCACAGTCTGGCTGTGGGTGACTCACTTCCCAGCACATTTCAGTTTCCCATCTGCAACATACAGTGACAGCCCTAACCCTAAGCGTCATGAGGTGAGGGGGAAGGAAGTCTGGAGGAGAAGATGCAGTCTCAGATTCCACGCCTCGTGGCTTTAGGAAGTAAGTTCAGGGGCTGAGTTCACAGCACTGTGGGTACGGTACGTGCTGCACAAGCAGGAAGACCACAGGCACACCCCAGCATCCTCATAAGTGTGGGGGTCCCAGAGCTCTAGAAGAAGAAAAAATCCCTGGAGCAATCTGGATAGACAGACTAGCTGAATCCGTGAGTTCTGGGCTCAGTGAGACACTCTGTATCACTCTATAATAGAGAGAGCAATTGAGTGAGACTCTCGAGGTCAACTTCTGACCTCCATAGACATGTGCATACATGGGTACATGCACCTGCACACACATGCTCATGCCCACACAATGCAACCATGAACACACACACACACACACACACACACAGTGTACACGTGCAAAACAGGAATAAGAGTAAAAACAATAGTAAAAGAAGTAAGCCCCGAGGAGCGGTGGACCCAGACAGTTCTTTGGTGAGGAAGATGAGGAAGATGTTCCTCTGTGCTGGATGGGGTTGTGCCCCAGCTCTACTCAAAGCCTAACTTCTCCGCAGAGCCAGTCTCCATAAAATGCCAAGCCTGAAAAAAGGGTGAAAGAGTTTGGGAACGTGCTCCCTCATAACAGCCTCCTGGCACATGATTCAAATACAAGCTCAACAAACAGAAAATGAACAGATTGTTACCCTTTGGGGGTCTTTGTCAAATGGTCAGATCTATAAAATACTGGTAATGTCTATTGAATTTTTGTCTAATTTTAAAAGTGATATGTGTGCATCTTTTAAAAACTAGAACCCATAAAGAGAGTGGTAAATGTGACCAATAAATAACTTTGAATAGCCTGGTGTGCTTCCTTCCAATCTGTCTGTATGTAAATAAGATCATGGGGATCACATTACAAGAATCCAATTTCACGTCGTATCTTTTGTACTTTGTGCTATGCTGTGGGTATTTCCTAAGGTCATTAAGCATTCTTCAGAAACATGATTTATATCTGTTTCATAAAATTTCCTCATACACACATAATATAATTTATTTAATCTTTACATATCTGGGGACATTTATGTGGGCTATTTTCTAATTTTCCCTTATAAATCATAGTGTACTTGGAATTTTTTTGTGAATTTATGATCGTTTTATTAGGGTAGATTCCTAGAAGTGAAATTACTGGGTCAAATTGGCAGGCTTTCAGTAGCAAATAGCAGAAAATTTAACTCAAACAAGGATAGCTACCAGCCACAGTCAGGGGTATGATTGCTAGTCATATCCAGCAGGAGGGGGAGCATTTCTGTTTCCTAATTACAAAGAAATACTTTGGTATTCACCGTGATTGGACTATAGATTTTTCCCTCGGTCTGACACAAAACAAACACTGTGGGCAGAGTCTTCAGATGTTTGAGTTGTCTTAAGGCAATCAGGGGCATTCTGGAACACAGAGTCAATTGGCCCAATTCCCGTGATCTGTATAAGAAGCACCTGTATCCTAAAAAGCATCAATAGTATCATGAAGGAGAATGATCAGAAATGAGGACTGAACTAATGCCAGAAAATATTTGCTAACTAAGTGAACTTTCCAAGGGCTTGACACAAATGCTCAAATCCCTTGACCTGTGTGAGAATGTTGAACTGTTCCCTCACCAGCAATTGTGATGTCATTTTAAGACACCTTTGCCTTTCTTTCCCGAGTTCAGTGTCATTTATCTTTTTCTGCACATTTGTGTGTACAGATGACGATGGTGCTGTGTTTGTGTACATGCATGTGCATGCCACTATGCTCATGTGACCCAGGACGACCTCAGGTGTCAACCCTGAACTTCACTCATCTGAGAAAGAGCCTTTTCTTCAGTGCTGTGTACGCCAGGCCAGTTGGTCGGTGAACTTTCTGGGCTCTGACCATCTTTGTCTCTCATCTCCTGTTGGAATGCTGGGATTATAGATTCCCATTGTAACACCAAGCTTCACATGATTTGAGGATATGAACTCAGGTCCCCACACTTGTCCAGTCATCTCCCCAGTCCTCCCGTTTCAATTAGATGGGACCACATAACTATTACATCCTGATTTAAGTTTGTATTCCCTTGGCTATTGCTCATTTTCATTTAGGATTTCTGTACTTTGAATGCTAAATATGGATTAGAAATATCCCAAAGAATTCCAAGCCTCAGGCTGATCTACTTTGCCCTGACCATTGAGAAACAGAGTTTAGTATTTGGGTTTTGTCTGTGAAGAATCTAGATTTCCACTGTACCCCATAACTGAATGTTCCTTTAGCAAGGAACCCTCATACCCCCTATGCCTCTAGAAAAACAATTCTCCCCTAGATCCAGCCCTATTCCAAATTTACCCTCAGAGTCTCATTAGGATTTTGGATGTGATCCTCCAAGTAGGAGGAATGTGGAATGTCTAACTAGGTAAACATTAGCCCCAAATGTCCATCCGTAGTACATGCTATGCCTAGCCAGGAAAGGAGAGCTGTTGCTGAGCCATTACCCTGGACTCTGAGCATCTCTACTTACTGCTCTCTTACATGGAGACTGAAAGTGCCATCCCAGAATCCCAGAATAGCACCTCATTGCAGCTTCCAAGACTGAACCAGTGTTTATGGTGGCATTTGATGGTTCTCGGGGCCAGATCTCCAGCCAAGTCAGTCTTCCTCACCTTGGAGCCCACCACTGGCATCACCCTGCTTTATTGTCATGGCTCACCTGGCACTATCAGAGACACAGCAGTCTCCCCTTCCACCATAAACCACTGATCTCTTTCAGAAGTTTCTACCCTTTAGCTTCATCTTTCCTGGAGGCTGGCTTTAAGAAGGAGGGTTTTTAATGTCATCAAAAGATAGAAAGGGGGCAGGGAAGATGAGCAGTGAGTAAGAACATTTGCTGAGCAAGGACGAGGATCTGAGTTCTGAGCCCAGCACCCACACAAAAATGTATATGCTTGCAACACCAGCACTATGAGAGACAAGAGACTAGGGGATCCCTGGGACTTGGTGTCCAGTCTGTCTAAATGAAATGATAAGTCTTAAATTCAGTGAGTCCCTGTCTAATAGTAATAAAACAGTAGAATAACACAGCACCCAAAACCCTCCTCTACCCTCCATGTTTTGTCATAGGCATGCCCTGCACATATAACATGCACATATTTATATACTGTACATATAACACACACACATAAAGAGAGGCAAACAAGAAGAAGAAGGAGGAGAAGAAGAAGAAGAAGAAGAAGAAGAAGAAGAAGAAGAAGAAGAAGAAGAAGAAGAAACAGATTCAACATTACCTTTATTAAGGGATGAAATAAGGAACACACTCACAAATACAGTGATGCTGTTGCCACTTGGTACACCAGGGAAGAATGGAAAAATCTCCAGACCAGGTCACCAAAGGGTGTGTCAGGAAGCCTTCCATGTCCCAGGCAGAAAATGAGTGACTCCTGCACCCCCAACACACATCAGTTCTTATCAGGTCATTATCAGAGAAAACTATGCCCAAAGGGCTAATGACCCCAAATGCCATTGGCTAAATGGATCGAGCCCCACAACAGCTCCTTATTGGGGAGCAGAAATTCAGAACTTCCTTGAGAAATGGGAATGGATAGTTTTTGAAGTATTTGCATGGCACACAGAGATATCACTGCAGTAAGAATGGCAATTTTTGAATTTGGGGTCCAGAAAACATTTTCTCGTCAGGAAACTTGAATGTGAACCTCATCATTAAAGAAATGAGTGAAAGAATTCAAGGGGAAAATGACAAAGATAAAGACAATCTAAAGGGCAGACAGGAGAAAAGGAAGCAGAACAAGGAATGGAAAATGAGCAGCTGAAGAGATAAGAACAGAATGAAGCCAAGGGTGAAAGCCAGGGCTGAGGACAGAGACACCGTGACATGGAGAAGAGTCAGTGGGGTTCACTTTTAAACAAGGAAATGAGAGAGAGCAAGAGGGTGAGAACAAGGGGTGAGAACAGGAGGTGAGAACAGGGGGTGGGAACAGGGGAAAGAGAATAAGGGAGTGAGAACAAGGGGGTGAGAACAGGGGGTGAGCACAGGGGGTGAGAGAAAACAACGGGGTGGAAACAGGGGATAAAACCAAGAGCAAAGCGATCTAGAGTCTCATGTGTTGATAGAGACACAAACTTTTACAGCACCCTCGCCCCTGCATCCCAGAGAAAGGAAGCAGATACCCTTAACTGTGGCACCAGCCTTTGCCTTCCTCTTTCCCCATGGAGCCAACTAACTGGGCAAAACAAATGTCCAGCTCAGAACCCAAGTGTGATGAGCAAGAAGGAGAGGTATTAGGAAGAAAAGTTTGATTTCCCATTCTCTACTCAGAACCCTCATCACACTGCCCTTTCCTTTCTACTTAAGAGACAGGAAGATGCGGTAGACCCAGGCTGGAGTCTCTGTTGTCTCCTCTGCCAAGCTCTCACTCTTTCCTTCCTCACCAGTCCCTCCTTTCCAAAATCACCAGGAGTGGCCAAGCCTAGGCACGCTAAGAACACTCAAGCAGAGTTAGGAAAACAATGCCAGTCCCTGGAAGGGGCAGGACATGAAAGTTGTGGTGAGGAATTCCTGGCTGAGCTGCCCTGGTTGTCTTGCTAAAGAGAAAGTGTTAATTGTAGCAGTCATGCCCTGCTGGGCTACTGCAGTGTGAACATTGCTGACATTCAGACCTGCTGAGATGCTGGTCTCAGGGCCCCAGTCTCCAGGAAAGAGAAAGGTGGAAATCCACCCCCACCCAAAATTCAGCTTAAGGCCTACTCCTCTGGGGACTTTGCAGAATTTAATGAGGCCGCCCAGTGGGCTGTGTTGGGAATGAAAACCAAAGGCCATTACCCCAACTAAGCTGGTGGGAGACCTCTGGGAGTTGACTACTGTGGAGATCCTCTGGCTTAGCGCTGCCTGACACTGAAGAGACTACAAAGCCAAGTTGTGGAAAGGGTTCTTCAAGCTACCTGGAAGTCTGGCCTTTCACAGCTGCAGCTTCTTACGGCCCTTGGCGCTCCCTCTGGTTCCCCGACTCATGGTCTTAAGGGTTCATCTTTAAACACCAGAGTTAATCACAAAACATCAGTAGATGGTGTGTTTAAACCACCACTCAGTCTGTAAACTAGATAGTTACAGGATTGTTTCTTGCCTTCATTGTCATGGTAACCAGGCTGCAGCTTGAGAGTAATCCTGGCGAAGTTCCCAAGCATCTGGTGGGCAGAGGACATTTAAATCTGTATGTAACTGGTTTATGGAGCACTCTGAACTCAGCAGGGTGTGTGCATAAAATAATTGCATTTTTCCAGTCCCTGCATCTCTCTCTGCTCCGTAGAGCCCCCCTTCCTTAATACATAGCACAGTCCTTAATAATATGTTGGACGGATCCCATAACTTGGTGGTTATGTTTGCCTCTTAAAGCACAGCTCAGGATAAGTCCATCTTCAGTGAACTTAAATGGCACCGTCCCCGCACCCTCCTTCCTATACAGCTGGGAGCTTTATGTCAGCCTCCTAGGGCTGCTACAACAATGTTCAAAGAGATGGTGGCCCAGGACAGCAGAAATGTATTGTCTCAGAGTTCTGCAGTCTCAAAGGAAAATTCCAAGGCATGGGCAGAGCTATGATTCTTCATGAGATCCTAGGGATGGGTGCCTCTTGCCTCTTGCCAATGTCTGGTGACCCTGGAAATACCTCAGCTTATCAAAGCTTAACTCCAGTCTTCAGTTGGTGTTTCAGATCTTTCCTCTGGTGTTGATTGTCCAAAATTCCTTTTCCATAGTATAAGGATGTGGTCCCACTAAATAAGAAACCACTCCAAAATGACCTCAAGTTTGACATAATTGCCTCTGCAGGATTGCATTTCAGAATGCAATACCATTCTGAGATGCTGAGACCACACCTTTAACACATCTTTTGAGAGGCTACGTGCCAGGCCCTCTAAAACCAGGATTAGAAGTGAATCTGGGTTCTGGGCCATCTCCTGTACCATAATCATGGATCCTCCAGGGATAATGATGTGAGGGGAACAAAGGCAGGGAGAGATGGCTGGCCACTTTGTTTGTGGTATTCTCTAGCTCATATAGACTGCTCCTGGAAGCCTCCATACCCTCTATTCTTCCAGTTTCTCCTGAGGACACATGGCTAAGTTCTGCTGCCCCATGAGTCTCCCTGAAGCAAAACCCTGGGTGTGAGTGGTTGGTTTCCCCAACTCAGTGCTTCCAGTTCTCAGACTGGAGACCAACAATATCCAAGCTCCCAGTCTCTTGCTTCAGATGCCTGACACTTTGAAGGAAGGCCTTGCTTTCCAGACACTAATTCCAAAACAACAGTAAACTTGCAACTCACCCCAGTGTCTGTGTGTGTGTGTGCGTGTGTTAAATAAGGTAACACAGATAAACCAACAGCAAGCAGATTCAATATCTTGGCCAAAATAGGAAACTTAGTAAGTTTATATCAACTCAGAATTATTGCCAATGGCTACAGAAAAAAACTGTCCTTTATTCATTTTTCTAAGGCCAGTGATAGATTTTAGTTATTTGATACGTTGTAGTCTTGGGGATCAAACTTAGGATCTTGCACACATTAGTCAAGGGATCCACAACCCAAGCAAAAAAAAAAAAACCTTCACCCTTCTATTGAAACAGTCTTGCTATGTAGCCTAGGCTGGTCTTGAACTCACAGCACTACCACCTTTGCCTCCTAACTGCTGAGATTACAAGCATGCACTGTGATACCTGGCTTCATGATTGGTTCTGAACATCGTTTTCATGAATGAAGAGCCACTCCAGGAGACAGTTGGAGGAAGAATGGCCATATTTTCTGATTGCAGATGAACATCAGTGAAGAGACACTACAAAACAGCAAAGCTACCTTTGGATAACATCCTAAATGACAAACCCTTTGCTGAATGCTTTTATGTACACTGTCTAATTTTCCTCTGACCCACGGGATGAGAAGCACTGCCCTTAACTTACAGGAAGCTGCTTAGAGGAGTTAGAGTCTAGGCCCAGGATCAAGGGGACAGAATTGTCCCTGGAGCTCACAGCTGGGCTTCCAGTTCATCTTCTTCACCGTGTCCTGCTGACCTAGAGGAATTTCCTGAACCATTCCTCAAAATCCATCCCCTGCGCCACCCATGTGACCACACCTAAAGAACACAGAGCATTCAAGGCAACCATTAGTGTCCTCACATTGGCCTTCATCGCTCTGCTCCTGGCCTCTGAGGATCTAGCAAGTTTGCACTCACCTGTACTGAACTGAGCTGTGCTTCTGCTAATGAACACTGAGCTCCAAGTGGGATTCATCAATATTTCAGGTTTAAATAAGGATGCAGGGGACAGGGAATAAAAATAGGCCCCTATCAGGATGAAGGAAAAAATGTTCTTAATAGAACAAAGAGAGGGGGAGAATCTATCAAATTAATTCTTTCTACTTCTTACAGGTCAATTTGAGCTGGTTGGGCTAAGAGGAAAATCTACGAAATATGACAAAATTCATATGCAATTAGAACTATCTCTGGCAGTGTTTTTGTTGTGTTCAAAGCAACTCTGAATATAAAAACTGAGGGAGGAAAAGGAAAAGAAAAGGGATCAGGAAGCCGACAGAAGGGAAGAGGGAAAAATAACATCCAGATTGGAGTGAAGCAGGGGGAGGGAGGGAGCACGTGTTAAGGTTCCTCTGGCATTTTTCAGCAGAGCATCGCCCGTCAAGTGAAGACAACCATTGTCAAAGGCTCCAGTGGTGCTCATAGCAAGTGTCTGGCCACAGCACGAGGTTATTTATAAATGGATGAAAGCACAGTAGCACACAAACCTGGAGAGAAATACAGTGAACTCAAGTCTGCTTCTTGCCTTGCTGGTGTCATTGGGTGAAACAGATATCCTGCAATTCAAAACAAGCAATGATGCTGAGCCTGTTGTGAGTAAGAAAAAGGGGGCAAGTGTCTGCTGAGAGTGGAAAGACAATAGGCATGGCTACAAGAAACACACACACACACACACACACACAAGCATATGCACACACACTTCTCACATACACACATACATATACATATATATGTATACACTGTTGCTCATTGCTGTAACACCTCTGTCTCAGGCATTCTCTAGATAATGTTCACTGAGCATGCATGGCATCATGTTCTAAGGAGATGCAGAATGCACAATGGACTGCACTTCAGCGTGGTCAGTAGGTGGTTAGTATCAAAACTCCCAGAAATAGATTTGCTCACACACAGGCATTAAAAAGAGACATCGGCTGTAGAGTCAATGCATCCAGGGGGAAGCAAGGAACTAAAACCCTGAATAAGGGCTGTTTTCCTCTTTCAAACTCTTCCAGATCTCTGCCATTCTCATCTTTTTGGCAATCATAGACGAGCACCTGTCAGTTTCACTGCCGGTAATTTCTTCCTTACATCCAATCTCAGTCACTCTTATCAGTGTTCAGACACATGGCCTAATGGGCATTCACGGAAAGAAAAGCTGTTTCAAAAGCCACTCCCCTTGATTTTCCATCTATGCCCCATCTCTTCATTATCTTTATCACCAGATGTTGAAAGATCCTCCCAACACCGCTGAAGCTGCACTGCCCTAAGGCCTCTATCAGTTTGTTTGTAGATTAAAGAAAAAATCATGAACTACTTAAATGTACATTGGATCTTGTTCTCTGCTCCCTGGAGAGAAGCCTCCAACCAGTGCCCCCTCCAGCATTAAATCACAATACTATAGAAACTTTGAGTCACAAGAGCCCTGGGGTTCACTTGGCACTCCAGCGTTTTTCAACCTTACACACTAGAGCTTATGACATTGGTGGTAAACATAGAGGTTGGTGGGCTGGGAGTTGTGATGTCTACCTCCCGAGTGAAGTCGCCTTCCATGTAAGATGCCCTGCTCTCACGCTCAGGCAACCTTCTGTAAATGCAAGTCAGTAAACACTAAATCATCACTTGCCCTTGGTTTATTAAGTATGAAAATGACAAATCATCTATAAGCTTCCGTACTTCTAAACTTTTTATTAACAAAATGAGGAACCTCTACATCTTCTGTCATCTTCGTCATCCTCTGAACTAAGACCCCCATCGTCCTAAGTCAGAACAGCCCTGTGTCTTCAGAGGAGCCTTCCCAGCCCACCTTTAGAAGAACTACTAAAGATGTCCTTGTCTATATTTTTCATTGTATCATTAATATTAATACCTCATGACACCTCTAATATTGTTTCTCATAATGTCATTTAATTTTCCACTCATTTATGTCATGTGTCTACAACTGATCATAAATTTGCCAAGGATATTCCGTCGTATAAGTCTTTGTTTCCCCCAAAGTAGTTAGTGTTGTGTCTCATGTGCGGTAGGCAATCAATACGTATGTTGCTTATTCTTCCCCGTCTTTTAAAGTCCAGTTAAGTTCTCCCTCTTTCATATACCATCCCTTATCCAGCGTAAGTGTACCCTTTCCTATTTCCCTGTTCAGTTGTGGTGTGTGTCCTGCTCAATAAGCACATTAAAGGCGATAATCTTACCTACAGCTTTTGTGTAGAAAACATCTTCATCCAACTGAATAGAATAACGCTCTGTGTTCTGGTTAGTGTTTGTCAGCTTGACACCATCTAGAATTATGTCAGAAGAGGGAACCTCACCTGAAGAATTGCCTCTCTCCGATGGGTCTATAGGCAAGTCTGTGGGGGCATTTCCTTGGTCAATGACTGGTATAGAATGATCCATCTCACCATATGCTGTGCCACTCTGGGCAGGGCGTCCTGGGTGGAATAAGAAAGCAAACTGAGCAAACCGTAGGGAACAAGCCAGTAAGCAGTACTCCTCAGTGGTCTCTGCTACCATTCTTGCCACTCAGTTCCTGCCCTGAACCCCCGATCTGGCTTCCCTGGATGGTGGACTGTTACCTGGAAATGCAGGGTGATAAAACTCTTCCTCTCTAAGTTGCTTTTGGTCGTTGTTTCATCATAGAGAAGCAAATGAGGACACCCTGGCTAGGAACTTTTCTAGGACATGTTTCCAATACCATTTATCTAAAGTCATTTTCAAATTCCAGTGAGGTATAATCTAACAGGGTAGGAATTAAACGAGATACCCCAATAAGGGTTGAATTGGATGTGAATATAAATGTCCTCACAGCTTGCTATATTTAATTGATAAGCAGGGATCTACAACATAACATATAATTTGTGTGTCTGTGTTTCTACTGTGATGAAGACATATCAAGTCACTTGCTGGGATGTGCTTGACAAGCTAGAAACAGACTAGAACAACACCAACACACACACACACACACACACACACACACACACACACACACCATTAAAATGCCCTGTGAGAGCTTCTCACTCAAGCTGTGGTTGGCTTATAAAGCTTTTTTTTTGCAGCTGAGAATTGCTACTCAGACACGTGTGTTCCAACAGAGGCTGTGATGACTAATATGAAATAATACCTCGTCCCCAACTCCTCTGCATTTTATCTGATAATAGACTTGTTTGTTCATTGATTCATGACTACAGACTCTGCTGGCACTGTCTGTACAAAGGTGAATGTGTGCAAACAGCCTTTGTCCAGTAGAAATGGAACGATTCAACAACTGGTCACAAGAGAACAGTGACAAAATGTGAAAAGCAAAACATAGTTTTGTGTGGGGGTTGTGTCTTAGTCTGTTCCAGTTCTGTGACAAAACAGCCTAAACTGAGCACCTCATAAACAACAGGGTTTTTATAGGTTTGGAATCTGGAAAGTCCAAAGTCCTGGAAGTCATTGTCCGATGAAGGCCTCATTTGCTGGTTTGTAAATGAAGTCTTCTTGCTTTGTGCTCCTGTGGTAGAAAAGGAAAACAGACCCATGGAGGCTCTGTCCTCATGACTTAATCACCTCCTGAAGCCCCCACGATCTAGCACAGTGACACTGGAGACTAAGTTTCAGCACATGAATTGGCAGGAGGTTATGACGCAACAGAAACTTTCAAAGCAAAGAAAGCAGAAAGGATGGAGTCCCAACAAAGTGTGTATAAGCTTGCACTCAAAGGGTGAGAGGAATCAGTCAGAGGGAGTGCTGGGCAAAAGAGCTGCTTGTATGAAGGCCCTGGAGTTGATCTGAAGACCTGAGGGAGGGGTGGCATGTCTAGGGAAGAGGGAACGAACATGATTTTTGTAGAATGGACCTAAGACATCAGAGTTGCGGTGATGTTTAATCCTGGCTGGAGGATAGACTCCCACAAGCTATGCTCTAGGTTCCAGTTGACAATAAGCAGTGGGACAGCAAAAAGACACTGACCTGTGTAACAGAGGCAGAGTTTACACCCTAGGTGTGCCACTAGACAGCTGTGCGGCCCTTTCTGCTCTCTGCAATTATGCATTCATTTACTTGTTCATCCATCCATCTACCTATCCGTTCAATTGAATCACTGCTTACCAGGTGTCTTAGGGTTTCTATTACTGTGAAGGGACACCAGGACCACAGCAACTCTTATACAGGAAAGCATTTAACTGGGTTGTTTACAGTTTCAGAGGTTCAGTCCATTGTCATCCTGGTGGGAAATGAGGTGCCATGTGGGAGCCATGGCGCTGGAGATGAGGCTAAGATTTCTAGATATTGACTTGCAGGAAGTGGTCTGAGATACTGGGCAGAATCTTGAATATATATAAGATCTCAAAGCCCACCTCCACAGTGACACACTTCCTCCAACAGGGTCACACATCCTAATAGTGCTATTCCCTTTCAGGGCCATTTTCTTTCAAACCACCATGACAGGCATCTGCTCTGTGCAAAGGCATAGTCTAGGGAAACAGTGAGAAAGATGAAGGGTAAAACCCCTGCCTTCTGCCCAATTATATAATCGTTCTCTCCTCTCCTCGCATCTATTTTTCCTATCTTCTGTCTATCATCTATCTACCTATCACTTGTCTGTCTATCTTTCATCTAGCTATCACCAATCTATCATTTATCTATCTATCTATCTATCATATATCTATCTGTGTATCTATCTTTCTATTATCTACTATCAGGGGACAGTAAAAACAGAGTCTTAGAGACTCTATGGAGAATTTATGTGTGCCTGAATGAAACAAAAGCAACCCTGCAAAGCAAAAGTTGCCAGGAAGGAGAATCAAGAGGGATACTGAGTCTAGGTCTAACCAAGGAACTTCCCTCACCAGATCCAGAGCCAGACCCCATGCCCCGGGGTTTATGGTGTTAATGTATTGACTCCCTAGGATGGTCCTGTGACACAGGCATGAGTTCCTTTCAGTGCAGTGTGCACAGCTTCTCATTCTGTCTCCCTGGCATGTGTGCAATAGCTCCTGAGAACACCTTAGGTTAATGCAGGAAATGGGGAAACTGATTCTTTAGCTGCCAAGTGGTTACAGACCCTGGTAAGTGTCCTCTTTAGTCCTTTGTGTGCTAACATCAGTAGCCTTCACCCACGTCATGAACAAGACTGGGGTTCATTCAAGGGTTTTTCACAATAGGAAGAAAGCAACAGCTAATATGAAATAATGGCCAAGGGTTGGATTGCTTGCACTGTTAGGGTGAGGCAGGGATGAGGTGAGGGCAGAGGAAGTTTACTTGCTTCCTGAGCCCCTAATGACTGCATGTCTGAAGGAGTTGGGACTAAGTAATGAAGGGGTAAAAGTGGCTAAGCAGGAGGAGGGGCAATACCGGAAGTACCTGATAGGGAAACTTCAACCCGGAAGTGGCACTGTGTGCACAGACACGGAGCAAGAGATGTAGGTGTATCAGAGACGCGGGAAGCATGTTCAGGAGCACCTGCAAGTCTTCACCATGGAGGTCTGTGACACGGGACCCTCTCCTGGCACATGTGAAATCCTAATCTGACTCTACCATCTGTGGTGCATGGGTGGATTCCCCAGAAGGAAGAAGTTCCCTGAGGTGTTCATTCCTACAGAATGGGTTAGAAAACACCAGCCTGCCCAGACAAGTCAAACAAAGACACATGCCTTCACGCTGGTGTGGAAGCTATGATTCTGAGCCTCCCCTGATTCACCTGGAGACAGTCTGCTAAGACCATCCCATTTCCTCCATTCCAGTGCGCTGTGTCCTTGGCAGTGACTCCCAGCCTGCTAGCCTTGACTTGCTTTATGGTTTCCCCATTACCCTGACCACTAGAAACAACAGAAAGGGGGCATAAAATAAACAAACAAATACCTTTATGAGAAAATTTGGGGGGCTAAACTGAACCTCTGTAGTATATAGTGAAAAACATGGGATGCTTAGCTCTGTGATGAGCGACAGGGAAGTGAACAATAGAAACGTCACTTATCAGTCAATTACATAATGTGGACGCAGTTGTCCCTGTGACAAATAGGTCATAGGGCTTGGGACATGACCACTCTCTTATCAAAAAGCCTGTATTGCCAAAGGTAGCATTTTTAGTGATCCAAGAAATTATTATTGTTGCTCTGTTAATTTTAAGTTGGCTGGGTAGGCAGTGAGAGAAATGAATCGGAACCCAGCAAACTGGGTACTTGTGGAGCCTGCCTTTCCTCCAGCTTTTTGCCATTTGCATAGCAAATGGGTCACCTGAGGGAGCACTTTCTGCAGGGGCTGTCTGGTGCATAGTTGTCCTGATTGTACACTGAGAGCTAAAAGACATTGCACGTTGAGGGACCCAGAGATGGCTCAGTGAGTGAAGTGCTTGCTGTGCATGTAGGACCTGAGTTCAGATCCCCAACCCCCCAGACAAAATTCTTGGCATATTCAAGTGAGGAGACAGATGGGATGGAAGAGCAGAGAGGGGGGTCAGGGGAGGAATAACTAACACTAAGCATGTTTGTAAATGCCGTATGAAAAACTACTATTTTATCAGCTCGCTCTCTCTCTCTTTCTCTGTGTGTGTGTGTGTGTGTGTGTGTGTGTGTGTGCTCGCGCACGCGCGCACGCTTGCACACGCTTGCACACATGCACGCACACACGTTTAGTTGCATTTATCCTACTAGGACAATGCTCCTCCCAGAAGATGTACATTATCAAATAGAAAGCCAAGTGCCAGGTGTGGAATGTCTCCCCCAAGCCATGGTCAAGGGTGTTCCCAAAAGTCCAAAATAATGCAGACAATTGCCGGGCAGTGGTGGCTCATGCCTTTAATCCCAGCACTCAGGAGGCAGAGGCAGGCAGATTTCTGTGAGTTCAAGGACGTGCTGGACCAACAGCCTCCAAAACAATATAGAGAAACCATGTCTCTTAAAACAAAACAAAAAAAAATAATGTAGACAATTGTTACTGACCTTCATTTCCCACCAGAACTTGGAGGTAAGACCCTATTGCTGATGACACCACACACCTTGGTCACGGGATATGGATAAATCGAGCAGGTACTGACTAGGAATCTTCCTCCCTGCTGGCCAGCTTCAATAGTACTAGAAGGTGTTTTCTGAGGAGAAACAAAAGTCAGATAACCTAGTTTCTGAGCTCTACAATTACTCTACCATACTTGGAAATACCTGAGGGTGTAACTATGGGGTCTTTTTCTCTGTGTGGAAAACCCTGGCATGTGTCTTAAAACATAAGTCATGCTCCATAATTTGGGTTTGATCTTCATAGTGGGAAAGGAAGTACTAGAACTTATCAGAAGAGGCATCATTTACAACCTTGCATCTTAACTTAGCTCTGAAATAAAATCCCTCGGAGAATCTGAAACAAAAATCCCCCACTGTTATTTGACCCATTGTCTCAACAAAATACCTGATAAAAAGCAACACAAAGAAGGAAGGATTTATTTGGACTCACAGTTCTGGGGTGAGTCCCATCATGGCAGCTAAGACATAGCAGCAGGAGTTGGCAGCCAGTCACAGTGTACACACAGTCAGAAAACAGAGGGGACACTGTGCTGAATTGGTTTTCTCCTTTCTGTTCAGTCCAGGAACACATCCCAGAGAATGGGGTTGCCCACACTTACAGTGTGGTTTTCCACCTCAGTTACCCAATCTAGAAACTCCCTCAAAGACATGACCAAAGGTTTGTCTCTTGGTAATCCTAGATCCTAACAAACTGACAATCAATATTAATTACTACACACATTATTTAAAAAAAAGAAAAGCACAAAATTTCATATGCACACACAGCATGGTGGGTATGCACCTGGATCCATGGTTAGACCCAAACCTAGAATTGTGGACCTAGGTGGGTCTGCAGCAGCAGCTAAGTGATAAAGGCCTTGCCTATCATCAACTACATACCACCTTTTGTAAACCTGTTCAGACAACACTCCACTCATCAGTAACACAAAAAGAACTGGCCCGATGATTTAGTTCTCTTTTTACTTCCTTTCCTCACGGGAAAGACGGTTGTTAAAGGTGAAAAGAGATAAGTGTTACCACCTTGAACAATTCTTAGAGCTAAATAAATGATCTGACAAGTTTGTGAGCATCAAATGGAGAACCTGGAGAGACTGTGAGAGAATACAGTGTTGGGAAAGCAATTTGTATCAAGAAAGTTTCCTTGGCAACTTGGTTTAAAATTGGCTTAGACAAGAACCCAGCCTCATTGATTAAACCTTCCTGAAAGTCCATAGGGTAATGATAAATCTCGAAGAAGTCCATTTCAGAGTAAGTGTCTGACTAGTGCCACACAGTTTGAGGTGAGAACCTGTCTTCCTCTGCAGCTTTATTAATGAGCTGGAGGCAACCACAAAGGGTATTATATTCATGCTCAACTGGGAGTTACTACAAGCAAAAGAACAGCAGACTAACAATACAAATAGACTAAACAAAATGGAAAATACCCCGATGACATTCAACTTAGAAAAGTAAAATTTAGTAATTGTTTTAAACAGAAAAATAAAGGAAGCCAAGAGGGCGAAAAGAAAATTATATATAAATGAATATACACACCAGCAAGAACACAAGCCCTGTGCAGGGTTGAAGAGCCAGAAATCAGAATGACTTTGGCGTTCATGAAGACTATAAAAATAGGTTAAAACCATCATGTGTCTACAGGATACCAGGACTGGAGAGATGCCTGCACAGCTGGGAGCACACTAGCTGCCCTTTGAGACAATCTGGGTTTGATTCCCAGCATCCATATGGTAGCTTACAAGTATCAATAACTCCAATTTCATGAAATCTAATGCCCCCTTCTGGAGTCCACAGGCACTGCACACACACACACACACACACACACACACACACACACACACACACACGATGCCCAGGCACACATATGGAAGAATCTCATACAACTGAAAGAAAACTAAAATGATAAAGTCTAAAATAAATAATAAAAAAAGAATTCCAAAACTGACCCTCACTGTTCCATGTACTCCTGGTGGGATTCCTGGGTGTGCTCTGAGAAAAAGCAATGACTCAAAAGCTCGGTAGCTAAGGTGTGGGTTCCTGATACTCACAAGCTAAGGTAAGCATTCTAAGAGGAAAAAAATATAAGAATTAAGAGACTAGGGACTAGATGGTGGCCAAGGACTACGCTCTGTCTGAAGCCAAGATGTTCCAAATCTAGTGAGAGATGGGCCCTCAGCTCACACCTGCACAGAGGACGTGGCACCCGAAGTGGAAGCATCAGCTGCAGAGACAAGTAAAGTGTCCCGTGGCAGAAAAGCAAGTGCAAGAAGACTTTTGGTGGCACGCAGGCGATTATGGGTAGTGTTCAGAAGAAACAGATATAGCAATGCCTGCATCTGTCCACACGACGTTTTACTGCATAGCTTCAAGCCAGGAGATGGCCACAAGTTTGTCAAGAAGAGGGTCCACATGGGAGGAGAGAGCCAACTCCTGAGTGTTGTCTTCTGACCTCCATGTGCACTCAGTGACATATGGACATCAACATGCATGCTCATACATAGTAAATAAATAGCAAACGCCACAAATACTAAATCACAGGAGTCACCTACAGCCGCATAGAAGAAGCCAACTGGATGACAAGAATCCTGGAATGGGAGTCAGAAGTGGGTCCTGAGTTCCCTGCCTTTGTCTCCAATACAAACACTGTCACAGGAGACCTAGATCTTCCAGCAAGCTAGGGGGCTAGTTTAATGAGACACCCACCACTCTCAGCACAGCTCTCTTAACCAAAATATTTTCTGTCTCTGGAAAGAGCTGAAGGCCATCATAAGAAGTGAGTCAGGAGAGCAGGAAGTGGCTGGTGTATGAGGGTATACCAGAAACATGGAATGTAGAAACTGAAGACAGAAATCTCACAAGGACGCTGGGCATGTAGCTCAGTTGACTGCATGCTTGTTCATGCCCAGTACTTCTTAAGCCAGGAGTGGAAATTCAGGCCTTAACCCCAGTACCTGAGGTAGAGGCAGGCGAATCAGAAACTCAAGATCATCCTCAGTTGTATGGAAAGTGTGAGGCTAACCTGAGCTACGTGAGAGATCCTGATGAGACGGGAGAGACAGAGTGCATGCACTAGGATGAAGAGATCCTCCCAAGACCCCAGAACCCCAGAAGGTAACTTTATTTTGAAATAGATAGTGTGGATATGGAGTTACCTTAGGCAAGGTCATGCTGGATCACCCTGGGCTCTAATCCAACACTGAAAGTCCTTACACTAAAAGAAAAGGGTCAAATGAGCATCTGGGGAGGACACCAAGACAGAAGCAGAGATTAGACCGACACCTCTCTGGTGACATAGTTTTTATGATTTATTAAAGCTTGCCTGAGGATTCAGAAAGCACACCTTTAATCCTAGGACTCAAGATTAAGAGATAGTCCAAAAGAGAATTATAGCCCACAACTTTAATGTCAACATCAGGGAAGTATATAAGACAGAAGCAAGATCTCAGAGAGGCATTCACTCTCCATTCACACAGAGGAGAGGTTACAGTCTGAGGCTTGGTGGGAGCTCATGGAGACAGGATCAGCCCATTCAGCCTGAGGTAGAGGTAGAAGCTAGAGGCCAGCTGCTTTGCTTTTCTAATATTCAGCTTGAAGCCTGAACCAATATCAGTCTCTGGGCCATTTATTTTTTATGTTACACCCTCTATGCCAGGAACCATCAGCAACTACACAAAGTTAGGGGAAGCCAGCTTGGGTGACTTCCAGAGCTAGAGGGGTGGGGTATACTGTGTCTAGACATTAGACTCATAGTGTCCAGAGACAGGAGAAGAAAAATAATTGTATTGCTTAAGTAGCCCAGTTTGTGATATTTTGTTCCAGCAGCCCTAGAACAGTAACACATGGATCTAGCCTTCTTACTCTATCAACAGTTATACCAGGCTTTTTTCGTTTGGACTACCAGCCAGCTCCCAAATCATGACATGGAGATTTCTTATTAGTTATGAATGTTTGACCTTATTTTAGCTCTTATTTTAATCTGTTTCTCTTTATCTGTGTTCTGCCTCAGGGCCTTGTTCTTTCTTTCTATATGTCCTATTCTGTGTCTGCTAGCTGGCAACTGACTATCTTCCGGCCTGGTGTGTGTCATCTTCCTCCTCCTCCTCTCCTCCTCTTCCTCATCCTCATTCTCCTTCTCCTCATCATCCCCCCATCCTCCTCCTCCTTCTTCTTTCTCTCTTAAGCCTACATTTCTTCTCCTGTTTATCCTCTCTGCCTGCCAGCCCCACCTATCCCTCTCCTGCCTAGCTATTGGACAGTCATATTTTCATTAGACCCATAGGATGTCTTAGGCAGGCAAGGTGAAACAGCAACATATCCTTACATCATCAAACAAATGCAGCAGAAACAAATGTTACACATCCTTATATCGTCAACCAAATGCAGCAGAAACAAATGTAACGCACCTTCAAAATAGTTAAAGTAATATTCCACAACAAACAGTAGATAAAGCCATAGAGTGGAAAACCCTCTACCCACCATGCCAACAGAGGGAAAAACCACACTGGAAACAGGTCAGTGGCTCGGAACAGTGCTGTAGTGCAGACAAGGAAAGAGGGACAGGGATGAGGGAAGTCCTTACTCTAAGACACTTATGTCAGAAGCACACTAAGTTGTTGAGAAATGATGTTTTGGTACACTGTGAAGATGTGTCTTTTGCTGAGGCACCTTCTGATTGGCTTAATAAAGAGCTATAAGGCCAATAGCAAGGCAGGAGGAATAGGTGGTCTTCCAGGCACAGAAAGGACTCTGGGAAGAAAGGCAGAGAAGCTCACCAGATGTGGAACGAGTTGGATACACAGAATGGGGTAGAGGTACAAGCCACACGGTAGAATGTAGATTAATAAAAAATATGCTAATTAAAGTTATAAACTATAGGCTGGACTTTCATAATTAATAAGAAGTTTTCATGTCATTATTTGGGAGCTGGCTGGCCAGGCAGAAAAAAGACTTTTTTATAAAGAGTCATATTTTATTCAATACCAAATCAATAAATTCCAGATCAGAAACACATGGTGTGATATTTCTTTTTAATGTGAACTTTATTGAAATCAAAAGTCTACAAAGATATAAAAATTAAATGATGTCATTTTCATTAAATATGTATTTAATCTCCTTTGTCAAAATAACAGATTATCCCTTCACGGCCCAAGAAGATGCAGGTGGAATTCTGATGTCAAAAACCAATCTTTCTGTGGTCCAAGGCTCTGATCCAAGTGAAGTAAATGCTAGTTCTACAAGGGAAGGAAATGATTAAAACTTAAGGGGACTGATGACAAGAACCTTTCCCCAAGTCCCATACACTCTCTTCAAGTGCTGTCCATAAATTCACTTCACCTGTAGTAGGCCTTGGTCTCCCTGTTCAAGTTTAAATGCTATACTTCTGCACAGAGTGAGTTACATCATTAAAACATTGACTGTGCATGTTCTCTTGGGTCATTTTTCATCTTGAAGCAAGTGGCAGAGTACGAATTGACAGTAAGGGGGAGGTGGGGGGCAACAGGGGAGGGGGTAAGAGAGAATAAATGATTGCCAAGCAAGAACTTGTGGCTACTCACTCTGGGCACCTAGATCCCAACAGAGGTCAGGAGACACCCGAAAGAGGCAACACAGGCAAAGGGGAGAAGGGTTTGAAGATGTCACAGTAAACTTTGCCAACTCGGCCATGCTGCCATCTGGAGCACTGGAACATCAGATGTGTGGCATTTGGAGCAACAAGCAGAGCTGTTTTCAGTGCTGTTACCATTCGGTCCTCCTTGCCTTCGTTCACTTAGGAAGCTAGCTATCTCAGAAGAACAGCAGGCGCTAAGTGCTACAAGCTTTATGTGTGGACATTCACTTCCCCTCCGCTGCCTGCAGCCTGTTACTGTCTCAGTTATGTACTGGAGCAAAGAAGAAAAAAACAAAAAAACTTCACAGCAGGGGCAGCCGCTGGTCCAGCCTTCTCCCAGCCCAGAGTTGGAGGTGTCTGTTTACAGATGGGATTAAACTCGCCCAGTCACTTGTGTTGCGAACGAATCTTCAGTGTTCAGTCCCCACTCACAGCCCAGTCTTGCTAGAGTCCATAATCAAGGCCCAGAGACACAGCTCAAGCTGCCAGGGTACGGAGCAGAGACGTGACTAGGGACAGAACACGGACTTTCCATGCCAAATGCGAGAGCTCAGCCTTATGCTACAGACAGCGCCTCCCACCCCATCAGAACATCTACTGTGTTTACCTGGGTAATTGTCATGGGCACCTGGAGCTCTGTCCTCTGCCTGCTAAGAGTCTCAGGGGCAGGGCCTTGGAGCCCACATGCTAACACCCACCTCAGGTGACTCTCAGGATCAGGGGAGCCCTGCGGACACTTCCCTGGACATCAGCAGCAGAGATGAGATGATTACCAACACCTGTGAAGGGTGGCCACTGAGTACCAGTCTAGCAGGGGTTAGCAGGTGAGTGGGAAAGTGTTAAGACCACAAGAGATGAGACCGTTTGCAGGAGGGTTTCAGTAACGCAGGAGGCTGGAGGAAGACAGAAGCCCGTCAGGAGGAGAGAGATGGGCAGACACAGGAATCAACAGGACTTAGCAAATGAGCAGGTGGCTCTCAGGGGGTTTAGCCCCTCACACTGAGCACCCCAAAAGGAAAAGGCTTGATCTAAGTTCTTTAAAATGGCACCTTATAGGAAGCATTGGTCTTTTTAGTATCCTGCAGAAAGCCAAAATGTCCGGAGACTTAGTCTTCTGAGTCCTGACCAATTTGCTATTATCTGTCCTTTCTGGACTCCAGAAGAATCTGCTTCCCCACCCTAATTGCCCCCTTCAAGATGCTAACCTTCAGTCCCTCTTACTCTGCCCTCTAGACTTCAATTTCTGCCCTTCTTCGTGCTCCTAGACTACAGGGTCAGAGCTCTGGGTGGACCTCGCATAATGGTTGTGACAATAATTAGGTACACAGCAGTTGGCATTGGGGCTGTGTGGGTCTGCTGTGGCTCGGAGGTTATATATCTTCCATAGGCTTGTGTGGTAAACATTCGGTTTCCAGAGCAGCACAGGTGGCAGGTGTCAAAACCCTTAGGAAGTAGAGCCTTAGGAGAGTTGAGGTCATTGACAGTGTCGTCCCCTCTAAAGGGCTTGTGGAGTCTCCCTCCATCTCCCTCTCCCACCAGTCTCTTCCTCCTTCCTGACTCAGGTGTGACCACCATCTCCTACACACACTGGGCCTCCATCTACTGCTTTCACCATAGCTGACCTGATGTGGGCACCACGCCTTGGAACCTCTGAAACTTGACCTGGCTAACCTGAGTCCCTTTACAAAGTTAGCTGCTCCTGTTGCTTAGAAAAGCAAGCCGACGAATAGGAGGTACTGCTCATCACCGTCCATGCCGTCAGTTCAGCGGGCGCGTGTACGTCTTACAACCACGGCGGCTTCCTTGAGCTCTCAACCCACGCCCTTTCCCTTGTGCCCATGCGTCATAGTTTCTTGTTGTTTCTGTCGCTGGCTCTGTGACTGAATGTTTTAATTAAACAATGATAAAGTACCCCGGTGAGGCTGTTTTCCTTAAACTCCGCGTTCATTGACCACCACCTGCGTCACGTCACTTCCAAAGTCTCTCAGCCTCCACAGGTGGCCCACAGAGAGAACCCGGCTCGCTCTCCTGAGGGTTTTCTATGCTGGCACTCTGCCCAAATAGAGAGGGGTCTCGGGCTTGTCCCTCGCAACTGCAGGCAAGAGATGGAAAGTACGCAGCAGACTTCTAGTTTGACTCACAGAGGAGGATCATGGAAAGGGCAGGTAGGGACTTCTCTCCTTGTCATTTTCTTCTGGGCACAGTTGTCGCTGGTGTCACAGAGGGATCTCTTCCAGGGAAGCTCATTGCCCCCGTGGATAGCAAAATCCAGTGTTCAGTTCCTTTATATAAGATGGCATGTGATCCTTTCATGTAACGTACACACAGCCTCCATTTACATCATACCATTTCTAGATTATTTACCCTGGAGGACACACCTGGTGGTATAGGCCAAAGATCCTACCTGCTTAGAAGGCCAAGGCAGGAGGATGGTAAGTTCAAGGAATGCCTGGACTCCAGAGCGAGTTCAAGGCCATGCTGGTCAATGTAGTGACATCCTGTCGCAAAATAAGAAGTGAGGAGAAGGTGTCATCTAGCTGGTGGCAGAGTGCTTGCCCACATGTACTAAGGCCCAGATTCAGTCCCTGCAATACAAAAAGAAACAATACGCTACAAATGTTATGCAAACAGTTGTCACACAGCATTGTTTAGGGGATAATGATAAGAAAAGGAGTCAATAACTTTTCAGTACAAAAACAAGTTTTCCAAAGCTTTCAATCCATAGCTGATTGGATGGATGGGCGAGGACCCCGCAATACAGAGAGCTGATTGGATGCATGGGCGAGGAGCCCGAAATACAGAGAGCTGATTGGATGGATGGGCGAGGACCCGAGGACCCCTCAACACAGAGAGCTGGCTGCAATTTGCTTTCCTTCTTTCTCTCATTCTCCGTTTTGCCTTGGCCCTGACCTGGCAGCTGGGTGAAGAATGCACCATGGGGAACGGCTCCGTGCTCAGAAAGCACTGCTGGGCTTACATTTCCAACCCTCGGAAAGGGACAGGATAGGGGTTGGCAAAGGGTGATGTGAGCAAGGGACAGTGGGTTATCTGCAGGACTGAGAAGGGGGGCGGCAGAGGGGATGGACGCAGTGCAGACTCTCTGTAGAAGGTAGGAGTGAAGCGGGGTGGGGGTGCAGGTGCCGTGGCAGGGAGCATGAGGGAACTGGTCACACAGAGTCTGCATTCAGAAAGCAAAAGAGCTGACTGCTGGGGCTCAGCTCGTTTGCTCCTTTTGGTTTTTTTCAGTCTGAGATGCCAACCCATGAGATGATGCCACTCACATTTAGGGCGGGTCTTGTCTTTTCAGCTGAACCTTTCTGGATACCCATGGGTGTCTCCTAAGTGACCCTAAGTCCAATCAAGCTGAGAAAAGTGAACATCTCGAAGGTGCACTATCGGATCTCAGAGCTCCCAAGGAGCCTTGGTGTGGCTACCGCCTAGCTCTCAGCCTCACTTGGGGGCCGTTTTCCGTTTGTGCTACCATCCAAGGCCCTTAGTTCCATCACCACTGCCGGCTGCGTCCTCCCAGCATGCTCTGGACTCCCTTTGCTGTGGACACAATGATGCTGATGACCATTTGCTATTAAGAAAAGGGGTGGGGATGTTTTATGTTTACAGAGTAAGAGATAAGAGCTCCCTCTTTCTGGTGTCTTCCTACTCTGGTGTTTTTCTCCCATGTCTCAGATAAGGGACGCAGAGTTCTTTTAATTATGTTTTCAGTGTGAGCATACAAACCCTTCATGCAATTTTGAGAGCACCCTTTGGGGCTGCTCGGCTTCTTAATGGCTCTGCGTTCTTTGAAGGAAAACAACAGCTTATTTTTTTTGTCACTGAGAATGACATGATAACTCTAGCCTGTCTCAAAGACCTGTGTCCAAACCAGGGTGGCAGGGTGAGGAGTGGTGGCAGGAGTTGAGATGGGCCTAATGGAGAGGGGTGATTATTTACTTATGGAAGTGTTTCTCTTCTTAAAAATGAAGACTGATACTGTCCTCCATAAATAAAGATGGGGCGGGATCCACCCTGGTGCAGGCCCCCAGGCCTTGTTGTCT
The DNA here is from genome assembly GCF_017639785.1 of Mesocricetus auratus. Lineage (NCBI taxonomy): Eukaryota > Metazoa > Chordata > Mammalia > Rodentia > Cricetidae > Mesocricetus > Mesocricetus auratus. The sequence goes on along the minus strand of NW_024429187.1, from coordinate 4,316,735 downwards.
GGCCAAGGGAATAATGACCTGTGAGCTTAATGTGTTTAGTCTCTTACCATGGCAGTGCTGTCCCTGCTGTGGTCTCCAGTGAACCTCCTTGGGCGTTTCTCTGAGGTGGGAGGACAGACAGAGGTACACGTGATGAAGTTTATTTACCAATGCATGAAAAAATGGAAGCATGGAGCAGTGAAGCCACCATATGCGAGCACGCGCGCGCGTGCACATACACACACACACACACACACACACACACACACACACTCACTCTCCAAGGATCATGGGCCCAGTAATCAAGATAAGACTCAAGTATGGCCTTACAAGCCCTTGCTTATGACAGTAGTCATTCCACATGAAGCCCAAGTACCAAGTCACGTGTTGTGAAATCTTTGATCTCTGCCCTCTCCTCCTCCTCCTCTTCCCTGTTCCCCATGGCCAGCCAATCACTCATCTAGAGATTTCTTACATCAGCTAAGAGAGCAGAGCTGTTCTGCAGACCCTGGCTACCTCAACATTTAGGATAATATCGCACCTGATTTGTCTGTATCTAGGACACCCGTTACCCACAACCCATCTGCCATACTCATTTTCTACAGTTCTATTTGTTTGCCTTTCTCTACCCTGTAGAGTAAAATCCCAAGCCCCATCACCTATTATTCAAGGTCATTACTGTCTGGCCCCTACTCACTTCTCAGCCTGATCCTTAGTTAGTTACTCCATCACACCAAGCTTCCTTTTGATTAAACCATCTGCCTTTCTTGATTTCCTTCCAGTGTGTGCTCATCCCTGCTGTTAGGCAGTTACTTAAATAAATGCACTGGTTAAAAGCAGAAAAAAACAAGTTTGGACCCCTGCTTTGAGTCTCACTTTGTAAATTAGGTTACTTAACCTTCCTAAGCCTCAGTTTCTGCTCCTGGGAAATGGATCTAATACTACTTGATCCTAACATTATGAAAATGAGTGTTTACCACATTGTTTACATAGAGGGAGTGCTTGGTTACTTTCATTAGCCTACCGGGTTTCCTCTCCCCAAAGTATGTTTTGTTCCTAAACTCTTCCTTGAAAGCCCAGAAAATAGCAGCAATGAGGACAGATAACAACGTGCTCTTTCCCATATTCCAGACGTGGTTACATGCATCTGCAAATACTAACTTACTTACTCTTCATATCAACTACAGTGTAACATTGTTGCACCTACTGGAATCTAAGGAGCTCTGAGCTCAGAGATATCATTAACCATTTATACAGACTGAGCATCTCTAACCAGGGCTCAGAGCACTCCTTGTCCAGGCCCTGCCTGGGCACCAGGCTATAGCATCTTCTCTGGGTTCATCACAGGTGATGGCCAGGATCATCTGGCAGATGTTCAGAAACAAATGTTTTTGCCAGTGATGGTAAGTTTTCCCAGCTCCAGGCAGGACCTGGGCAAGTGTTGTCCCATCTGCCCCACCCACCACCACCACCACCACCACCACCACCACTCCCCCGCCCCTGGCCCCGCCCCTGCCCCGTGACCTGCCTTTGGTGAAAATAGACATACTACCCTGCAGCTCTGCGGATGTTCAACATCAAACCAAGTCTCCCTGGCTAAGAGCAAGGTGTGGCCTGGCCATGCTCTTTTGCAGATGCCCCCCCTGACTCTTCCTTCTCTAAATTCCTGCTGTCCCTGGCTTGTTGTCACCTTCCTTCATCTCTGTAGGTAACAATGGAAGACCGAGTCCTCACATAACTCCAAGCCTGTTATTATTTCCTCTTCAATTCTGGAGAATTCTTATCCCTGGGACTAGTGGCACAGGACTGTAAATCCAGCTGCTCAAAAGGCTGACACAAGGTGATTGCAGGTCCAAGGCCAGCCTAGGAAGTTCACATAACCCCATTTATAGAGGAAAGCCGAAGGCCCTGGGTGGGGGGGAGTATAGTGCGATGGTGGAGCATTTACCTGGCATAGACAAAGCACCAGGTTCAGCCCCCAGCATCATCAAAGCAAAATCAAAACAGAAAGCATCTGAGACCAACAGCTCACCTAGAGAGCCAGGGCTGTGCCCCCTGTTCTGAAAGGAACAGATTTGAAACCCCAATTTCACCTGCAAGTCTTTGATTTGAACACAGCAACTCACACACAGATCTTGAGGATCGGGAGATGGACATCTCTGAGGGGCTGTTGGTCTACCTTCCAATGAAAAGTTCAAGATAAAATCAATACCTAGTAATAAAATAAGTATGAACAAATATTATAAAACACTGTTTTCCCACAATTAACTACCTTCCTTGAATCAGTTTTGTAGTGCCTTACTTGTGAGTTTCCTAGGGCCCCGGGGTGTCCGGCACTAAGACCCTGCCTAGAGAGCTCATCCTGACCTTCCCGAACTGGAGGCAGTAGGGAAAGAAGAGAAAAGATAATATAATGGCCATCCAGGAAGGAAAGAGTAGATTTGGGACCACAGAAGAGGTAGTGAATAAACAAACATGTCACCCCTATGCTCCTGGCCACAGCCAGCTAAGGAAATAATGGGACCGGGACTCATGGGAACCATCAGAGTCAGCGAGTGAAGCCCTAATATGCCAGTGACAGCAGGAAGACAATGATTGGTGGGATGAACACTCAGAGAAGATAAAACCATAGTCCTAGTCATATTAAATGCTTTCCAGTTTTTTACCTTAATTAAATGTTTTTTAAAACGTTAATGGAATAAATTGAACTTGACTTCCCCATTTTCTCCAGATCCTGCAATTATGCTCAAGGCCTGTCTTGAAAGGATGCCAGAGGGTGATGGATTAACTCTAAAATAAATCAAATTTCCCTTGCCTTGGAGTTAGGGAAATACAATAAGCATCCCATCTTGCCTTAGTAATGGAGGTGCTGCATGCCTTTTCTACAGCTCGTCTACTAGGAACAGCCTGAGGAATAAGCTCACTAATACACTGTCATAAACCAAACTCCACCGGGGCAATAAACCGGCGTTGCCACAGCACAGGGGTGAAAGGGCCTGGGCAGCATTTCTGCCAAGCTGCCTCCTCTTGCCAAGACTCCCTCCCAGAAAATATCTAGCTAGTAGCTCTTGGAAATGAGCTGGGCACCAGGCCAGCCAGACTCCCAGCTTGCCAGGACAGGCAGTACAGAGGGCCAAGCACCTGTTCCCTGTATTCTTGCTGGTATAGGGCACTGTTGACTGGGGGTAGACTCTGGGTAGGATCCAGGAGAACCAGCACTCCATCAGAAACCAGGCCTGAGTCAGCAACAAAACCTCCAGCACAGGTCCGAAAACATTGAGACTGAAGCCTAGGCTGGGAAAGGCCAAGGACCGTCCCCAGCCTCTTGGGGACTGTGGTGAGTGACTGAAAGCCCGGATGTGAACTCTCCCTCTTCCTGTGAGATTTGATCTGAACAAATAGAAACAAAGATAAGCAGCCAGGCCTAGTGGTACACACCTGAAATACTGGCTGTTTGGGGGGCCGGGGCAGGAGGATAGCTGAGTTCAAGACATCCTGGGCTCTTTACTGAGAACTTTAAAGAACATTTTTTTAAAAAAGGGTTCTCTTTTTAAAAGCCTGGCGATGTAACTCAATGGTAGAATGCTGACCCAGTATGTGTGAGGCCCTAAGTTGAGTCAACAGTACCACAAAAAAAGGAAGAGGGGAAGGAAGAAGAGAAACAGGAAAAGAAAGAAATAAAAGGAAGATGAGAGGAAGAGAAAGAAGAGGAGGAGAAAGGGAAAGGAGAAGAAGGAAGAGGAGGAGAAGGGAAAGGATGGGTGAGTGAGGGGGATGAGAAGGGGCAGAGGGAGCAGAGACTTCCAGAGACAGAGTTTCCTATGCACAAATCCGCATTTGTGTGTTCCCCTCCGTGTCCTCACTCCCCTATCTCCATACCCCTCCCTCATTCACACTAACATGCAATTCACTGGTGAGACTCGGTGAACAGTAACCAAGGCCATAAGCTACAGAACAGCCAGCTAATGACAATGTTTGGAGCACAGCTAGGAAAGACTTTGCTGGCCTTTAAGGCTTTCATGGTGGAGGGTCATGAAACCAAACTGAGTGTAGACATGTGAGGGCCTATCTGACAGCATCCTCGGCAGCCATGTTTTGTTGCGACCTTTCACATGTTCCACTATGGCTTTAAGACTGAGCTCAGCATCCCACACCTGGAGAACTTCATCTATACGGAGCCCCCTTGAGCAAGACCATAGCAAGAAGACAGTGATTATCCTGGAACAACTGTGGAAGCTCTACGTTTCAGATACAAAATCTGACTGATCATGGTATTCTAAAGAACGAGGATGGGTGAGCAAGCTCATCCTTTGGGGAGGAGGAACCGAGACATCTCCATTCCTGTGGAAAGGCAGAACCAGAGTGCTTAAGTGGACCTTGAAATAGCAGGTCTGGGAGGGAGCAGAGCTATTGAGGCCTTAGGACAACACTCCCATGACACACCAGACAGGCACTCTGGACCCAAAGCCACCTCCCCTTTCCTGGACTTGGGAGGTCTCCTTCTGTAACAGACCCCCTTCCGTGAATTGTCCACACAACCCATGAAATTTCCTGACACCCAGTCTTCTAGCTGGCCTCTGAGTGGGATGTCCCTCCCACTTCTGGGGGTATGAAGTCATTCCAGAATCTATGTGGTTTAAATTTCCTCATCTGGAATGGTTTATTCTCCTCTAATTATTTTAGCAAGAATCTTGAATCTTCCATTTCTTCCTGTGGTCCTGATCCAGGACCATGAGCTACGTGCTGCCTTTTGCAATCTGCCCACCTATCTTCCTCCTCCTCAGTGGAAGTGTCCTAGAGCAAGAGTCCTCAAACTTGGGTCATGACTCTACATGGGGTTGTGTCTGGGTGTGGGGGAGAAAGAAAATGTTTCTGAATTAATTCAAAATCAAATGTGTAATGAGTCCAAGGTGTTTCTGCCAACACCCATGTTACATCACACAATGTCGCTGCGGCCTTTGTCCTGAACACACAGCATGTTCTCTTTGCCCTGCACATGCCCTCACGCCCTGGGCCACAGACAAACGCTGCTTGACACACTGCAGTCCTGATCTGAACCTATGGTGTGAATCAACTGCAGTGTTTTTACTGTATGCGCAAAATTTCCTGCTCTCATAGAAACATAATGGTTTAATTATGGAAAATAATGCCTTTTAATATTTTCAGATCATCATTTCTCAGCATGTAAGCTTCAAATTAGTATGTCTTTGTATAATGTTGCATTAGACAAACAAGTATATCCATTAATTCATATGCAAATTTACCTTTCGTCTTTAGCAAACAGTAAAATTATATGTATATCAAAATAAAATCATTTATGATTTATTAGGAGCAAATGCTGGGTTCATGTACCTGTTGTATGCATGTACAACATCTGTGTGCACGCATTCATGCTTGTGCATGCAGGCAAGTGAATCTGTGTGAAAGTCAGAGGACAAGCTCAGCTGTCAGTCCTCACCCTCCATCTTGGTTGGGGGCAGGATCTCCTCCTTGTGTTACTGCCGTGTACAGCAGTTAGATAGCCCACCAGCTTCCTGGGATTTGGCTCCACCTCCTCTCTTCCCAAGGGAGCCCTGTGATTACAGACCCTCACACTATGCGTTCAACCCCAAGCAGGTTCTGGGGATTAAAACTCAGATCTTCATGCACGAACAGCAAGTGATTTCACCCACTGAGTCATCTCCGCAGCCCAGGATTCCTATTTTATATCCCAATATACCCAGAAACATGTAAAAATTTCTTGGAGGAAAGGGGATCATGAGTAGAAAATTAAGAAGACCTGCCCTAGGGTGCCATGCTTCTATCTGAGAGTGTCCTGTAGCTATGTGCCTCAAAGTTCTTGGACAGACCTGCTCCTGTCGCCAGTGCCACCTGATACCTAGACCTTGTCTTCACACTGTTGACCTTCTCTAGCCTTTTAACCACAACCATCCTAGAAGAGGCCACTAGGCATTGTGTCTGCTGTCTCTTATAAACTGTCTCAGTTCTTTTTCTAGCTGTGACAAAACACCATGGCCAAGGCAACTTACGAAGGAAGGCATTTAGCTGGGTTTATGCTCCAGAGGGTTAGAGTCCATGATAGCAGTAGAAGGCATGGCGGTAGAAACAGCTGAGACCTTGCATCTTGAGCCACAAGCAGGAGGCAGAGAGCACACTGGGGATATAGAGAGGCTTGTGAAAGCTCAACGTCCACCCCTACAACTCACCTTCTCCTACAAGGCCACACGGACTAATCCTTCCCAAACAGTTCCACCAAGTGGAGAACCAAGTGTTGAACTGTAAGAGCCTATGGGGGCATTCTCATTCAAGCAACCATGTAAGCAAAGCCAGAGCTCCACTTCTGGGTAATTTCTGTCTGCAAGCAGCTGGGATGAGAGGCACACGCATCTCAACACTTTCATTGTTCCGCTTTCAAAGTCACAGCATCACATAGTTGGGAATATCCAAGCCCTGTTCAGGCTCTACTCTCTGCTCGTAAGTTCAAGGCTTTGAAGAAGCTCTTGATTTACTTTGGAGAAGAATTGGTAAAAAGTAAGCTGTCAGTTATCAACACATGCATGCGCACACAAGAAGGCTGCGGGCGGAAGAGAAAGATGCAATACACAGTGGAATACTTGGAGCATTTAATGTGGCGCCGCTGAAGCTCACGTGAAGCTGTGGGAAAGTCGTGGAGATGGAGCAGTGAGGAAGGGGAGGGTGTGAGTATGAAAGGCTGGATGCTGACGGGTCTGAGCAGTACCTGATGGTAAAGATACATAGGACAGCACCCTGGATGCTGACCGGTCTGAGCGGTACCTGATGGCAGTCAAGGACACACAACCTGCATGTCTGATGCAGCTACAGAGAAAGTTAGAGTTGCTCATCTATCCCTGTGATCAAAACACCCAGGAAAACAATGTGAAGATGGGGATTTACTTTGGTTCATGGTTTCAGAATGTTCTATCCTGAACCTGGGCCGGTCATAACAGGAGTTTGTGGCAGAGGAACTTCATCTCATGGTGGACTAGAAGCTGAGAGGGGGCAGGAAGGGTCAGGATGTGATGAACCTTCAAAGACATACTCCCAGTGAGCCACTTCCTCCAGGCAATGCTCATTCCCTAAAGCCCTCCAACACAGCACCACCAGCTGGGAACCGAATGCCCACCACATAACCCTGTGGGGACATTACATACTCAACTATAGCAGAGACCTGAAAAGGAAAGGAAGGGGGTGGAGAGAGAAAAATGGAAAAATACAGACTGTGCATTTCATCAACTTCAGTATTTTGGTTTTGAAAGAGCTATCTATTTTATTTCAATTCTGTGTCTGTGTGCACATGAGCACAGGTACCTTCTGAGGCAGGCCCTGGAGTTACAGGCAGTTCTGAGACACCTGCTGGGCATGGGTACTGGGAACTGAACTCAGTTCATCCACGAAAGCACTGAGCCACCTCAGCCTCTGAGCCATCTCTCCAGCTCCAGCATCTCACTTTTGATATAGTGTTATGACTGGGAGAAATTGAGTAAAGAATAAAAATATCTGTATATTGTTTCATAAAACAGTAGATAATGCTACAATTGTCTCAGCAAAAATGCCCCTTAAAGAGCACATTTTATCCAATAGAACGTGATTCAAACATCATTGCATGAATGCTGGGCCTTAATTTTGGGAAAGAATTGGATGGGCTCATCCACAGAGCGGTAAAAATAAATGATTCAATATAACATACTCGAGGCAAAAGTTTATGCATTCATAGCAGTTAGATGCATGTTTATGGAGAGCTAACAAAGTACGTGTGTTTTGTTTCATGAAGACTAGGGGACCATGGGGCAACTTGCAGGGCCAGGGAAGTGGAGGCTCTTTGAATTCCTCTGCCCGTCCCTCATTCTGATCCTGTCTCAAAAGCTTGCCTTTTGGTGGGTGCCAACTGCTCGGGAAGACGGCAGCACACTGTTACAGTCTCATTCTTTGGAACCCAAAGAGAACTTTGAAGGCCAGGTGTTATATGTTCCCTTGGTGACTTGTGGAAAAGTCATTCCTTTAGAAGCACTTAAAGAGAATTGCTACCATGGTCCTAGAAATCTCTGCTGAACTGTTTCTTCTGCATAGTAGTGTTAGGAACATTTATTAAGTGCCTACTGCATGCCAAAGGAGTTACTTGGGGTAACAAAGACAAATCCTCATTTTGAGACTTTGTGATTCCATATAGGAAGTCTCAAATTTCAAGGAATTCTGTGCTAAAATAAGTGTCCTGGCCTCAGGTAGCAGTGTAATTGCTGTTTTTAATTTCTTTGGGTCCTATTTGGCAGGTTTTGATATGCAAAGTCTTAGTAGGGTTTCAGTATTTACAGATGGAGAGAAAGGGAAAATATAAAAAATCTTCCCTCCCAGATGGAGTAATTATATTAATCACACCAGTCTGTGGGACAATGTGTCACTATGGGGTGACAGTCCAGAGCTGTTATAGCAGGTAGCTGCTGTAAAGATCCTAGCTCAGCTCTGGGCAGGGCTTGGCTTTCTCCTACATAGACTGCACAAAAATGGTACACGCACTGGAGATGGCGGTGCCAATCACACCGCAAGCAAACGGGGAAATCAAGGTTAAATCTCTTGGCATAGTTACAGACACACAGATACGAATGATTGCTATTGTTAATGCATGAAACTGGTCAGTTTGAGCAAAGCATCTTCTTCACAACTGATCTCTTGACACAACTGGGCTGAGCCCTGCTGTCCTTTGTCCATGAGTGTGCCCAAACACTTGAGAAGTGTCATAACAGGGAGGCTCTTCAACACGAGTACAATTAATGAAGTGTGATGTCACATACCCATAGTCCCATCATGGGGGTGGAGCCAAAGGTAAGAGGATTAGGAGCTTAGGCCAGCTTCTGCTACATAATGAGCTTGAGGCCAACCTGCTACATGAACACTTGACTCAAAAAAAATAACAAGGAAAACACACAAACATAAACATTTAACTCTTGAGTCTTTGATATTTCCGAGCCTCCACTACTAGGTTCTGAGTACAGGAAGGCTCTCATGAGCTCTTGCAAATTTTAAATCAACTCAGTAAGCACCCTGAGCCATGGGGGTAGAGGGTGGGTAGCGTTAATGACACGGAAAGTTCTCTTAGGGATCCAAAGAATTATATTGTAAACAACTAACAACTAGATTATGGACAACTATAGTCCCACATAGGATAGATAATAAAATACATGTCAATAAAGATCCATGAACTGAGCTATGAAAAACTTCCATCAATTTTCTAATTCATTAGTTAAGCATACTTATAGTTGAGGTAGGGTAGCTCATACTGGGCATGTATGGTGTAACAAGAACTATGTGCTAGACATTGGGTTTCAAAACTGAATATTGAAACAAATGCACTCAATTATCTCACAGTCCAATGAGGGAGGCAAAGAGTTTTACATCTAGGATAGGCACAGTGAAGGAAATACCCATAGGACACACAAGGAGGAAGGGTGCGTTAGGAAGTCCTCATTTGTGTGGTTTAAAGGTTGCATCACTTGGGATAAAGAGGGAAAGGGCAGGCGGATCAGCAGGCGCAAAAAAAAATAACAAGAAAATCACACAAACATAAACAGTTAAGTCTTGAAGCACAAGGCGGGGTGCTGCTGCCTTCCATAGTGTCCTGGTCGGTTTCTGTCATTCGACACAAATCTAGGCATAACTGGGGAGAAGAACCTCAACCGGAAAAAAGTCTTCACCGAATTGTCTGTGAGCGAGTCTGTAAGGCACTTTCTTCTTTAATGGGCAAGGTAGGTGGGCCCAGCCTACGGGTGGGGGTGGTGCCAGCCTTGGTGGTCCTGGCTTGTATAAGAAAGAAGACTGAGCAAGCCATAAGGAATGAGCCGATGAGCCAGTGGTTCTCAACCTGGGGAATCACAACCCTTTGGGGTTTGAACAACCTTTCCCCACGATCACCTAAGACCATCCTGCTTATCACATATTTACATTACAGTTCATAACAGTAGCAGAATTACAGTGATGAAATAGCATCAGAATAATTCTATGGATGGGAGTCCCCATAACTGTATTAAGGAACTGTATCCAGGGTTGCAGCCTCGGGAAGGCTGAGAACCACTGCAAAAAGCAGTCTTCCTCTGTGGCCTCTGCATCAGTTCCTACATATAGCTCCTGCCCTGACTGCCCTCAGTGACGGAGTGTGACTGGAGAGTTGTAACCTGAAACAAGCCCTTTCCTCCCCGGGGTGTCTTTGGTCGTGGCGTTTTCTCACAGCGGTAAGGCCCTACCTATGACAGCTAGTTAAGAAAAGCAGACCACGGTAAGATATGAGATAGAGATGGGAGGAAGCCCTGGACCATGAAAGCCTTGCCATTGCGTGCTTAGGGGCTTGTCCATTATCCTGGAACACACAGGGATCCCTGAAGGATATTCCAGAGTGGCAACCACATTTGACTTTTGGAATGAAAATGGAGAGTGATTTGGATATAAAACGGAACACGTGGAGATGGACAAGAGTTTCTTGATTCAGCTGGAGTCATTGCCCTGGTGGTGATAAGAACAACCAGGGGAAGAGGAGACCCAGGAAGGGGAGAGGAGGAGGAGGGAAAGGAGATGAGAAGGCTGGAAAGGAGGGGAAAGAGACGTTTATTCAGTATTGATGGGATGGTGTTAAAAATAAAACTTGGACCGACTTCAGCTGAAGCTGTTAAAAGGCCACAGATGGGGTGGCAACAGGGGAAAGCAGTGGAGGAGGAGAAAACCCCATGGAAGCAACCAGGCCCATTTCTTTTCTGGAGGGTGTGAAGACTAAGACTGAGGAGAGAAGTTCACAGTGGGTCTGGGGGCTGGGTGGGGAGGTGTGATATCTGTCTCCAGGTAGCCACACACCTGAGTGCTACCAGCTTTTCTTGGGTACAGGGAGGACGCAGTCATAGGCAGTAACTCTTCCTCTCTGTGTCACACTTTCGAGATACTCTCACAAGAACCCATTGGCAGAGCCACACTCAGAAGTCAAACTTGATAATTGATGCTGTAATCCCTTGGATTCCCTCATTAGCAGCTGCTAATGGCTGGTGCGCTAACGACTCAATTAGGGCTCTAATAGGCCCGTTGTAAACGGTATCCCTTCAAAGGGAAGGGAAGCACATGGAAAGATGACTGAAACCTGCCGTGAAGGCACAGACAGCACCCAGGGACTTCTGCTGTCTACCTTCGAACCCCTAATGTCTAGATTAACCAGGGCACAGTCTGGTGGTCAGACTTGGGATCTTGGAGTTTTACAAGTAGGAATCTAGAGACCTTCACTGTATAAAAAGAGGTGCCCTTAAGCCTGGAGATCCAACTCTGGACTTCCCACCCCAACATACCCTCTCCGAATCCTATAACTGTGAAGTCTGGCTTTGCCCTAAGTCCACTTGGCAGCACCAACTCAAAGGCATCTTCAGAGGACCTACTTCAGAAAGATAGCTAAGGAGTCCACATTCTCCAGCATCTTCCCTCCCTTACCACCTTTGCCCTCCACCATTTTCGGTTTGGTTAGGACTTTGAAATTTGGAGAGCTGGAGATGCCTCTGCACACATGTCATCCAAATACTTGGGAGGTACAAGCAGGAGGATTGGGAGCTCAAGGCCAGTTTTGCCTACATAGTAAGTTCAAAGCTCTATCTTTAAAAACAAAGTGTAAACTTTAGAATTCCAGAAGTTTGGTAGGAGTACAGATGTTACCAACACTGGGGCCTCTCACAGCTCAGTGGGCCCAGAGGAAAGCTCCGTGGGTGGTGTTGTGGGTGGTGTTGTGGGTGGTGTTCTCGTTCCTTTTCTGTTGCTGAACTAAACACGGCACTGAAAACAAGGTAGAGGAGGAAAGAAATTACTGGGCTTGTACTTGCAGGTCACAGTCCCTCCTGGAAGGCAGGGATTCAGACAGAAACTTCAGAGAGGCACTCCTTGCTGGCTTGCTTTCCATGCTTTGCCAGCCCAGGACTACCTGCCCAAAGAATGGCCTGGTTCATAGTGGATTAGACCCTCGGCAAAGACATGTGCTCACTGGCCGATCCGACCTAAGCAAAGCCTCCATCCACGCTTTCTTCTCAGCTGACGCCTGGCTGTCGAGATGATAGTCAAAGCTAACTGCGGCATGTTGCCTCTCTCTTGCCATTCTTTGGATGCTCTCTGGAAAGACAGCAGAGGCAAACTCCTTACCAGCAAGCCACTATGCTTCCTCTAGTGCTGATTGTAAGAAACATGGCTGCAAAACAGTCTACACAGCCTAGAGCTGGTGACAAAATGAGTCAGAAAGTGCAATTTCTCCAAGAGTTCTTCTTGCTGGGTGTGGTGCCATATATCTGTAATACTGGTACTTAGGAGGCTGAGGCAGGATAATTACTGCTGTGTTCTAGGAAACCTGGCTACAGACTCACACTCAAACCTTGAATGTGATTCCCAGACTTGGTACACAATGAAAACTCCCATGCCCACCAACAACAGTGTAGAAAACAGGGCATGTAGCCGTGTCACCATCTGCTGTCCTCCCCTTCTTTCTCAGTCCTGTCTTCATCATTTCTAGTTGCTCTGCTGATGGAAACCAGGTCCTCTGGGGCTCTCTGCCAGAGACTGCTGGTACGATGCTCGAACTATGCAATATCTCATCTTCATCAGTCTGCACAATGCAACTAGCAATCCTTCAAGCTGGGCCACAGGACAGCAAACTGAAGACACTAAGGATGGCTTTTTAGAGAAAGAAGCCAGGGCAAAGAAACTGCTTTGTAGTCACTGAAGGGTCAGAAAGAACACTAAACTGGGTGTTCTATGCAGCCGTGTTAACTTGAGTTAAACTACCTTTCATTGCAAGAAACCACTGCACCCATCTTTATATAAGGTCTACTGCAGAAGTCGAGGCCTGAGAACCTGAGAACCCAGGGATGCCAAGTCTGCCTCCTGTCTAAGCATGGACTGAAAGATCCCAAACGGATACCCTACAGATATGAATGCCTACCTTTTCCTTACACACTGTATGGAAATGAAACAAAACGCTGTGGCCAAGCTGCTTTTTCCACTCAAGTAAACGGCATAAGAAATCTGTAGCAATTGTCACAGGAGAAACAAAGCATATTATCACTGTTCTCAGAGGTCCCAAGAGAAGGTGGTGTGTACTAGAATTAGTTGCAGCTACATAAGAGTTGTAGGTAGACTTCTTAGTAGGTCCTCTTAGTCACCTGATAATGCTATGCCACATGTCTAAAGGGATTTGCAGATGTCACTAACCAGCTGTCTTTGTGTTAGAGAGATGATTCAGGGTGGCCTACCATGGTGACATGGAGCTTTTCAAGCTTCCCCTAAGTGGTAGGAACAAAAGGGTAAAAAGAGATTTGATGAGTAGGAAGTTCCCAGTTGCTAGCATACATGGGTCACATGGAATGACCTCAGGACAACAGGCCACTGACTGAGAAGGACGGACAGCCATAGCCAACAGGGAAGCAGAGACTGCGCTCCTACACCCACAAGGAACTGAATTCTGCCCTCAGCCTGAAGGGGCCTAGAAATGGACTGAGAGCTTCCAAGAACCAGCACTGTCCACCTCACAGCCTGACTTAAGTCACCCAGCCAGGCTACAAATCTGAGATGATGGCAGACGCATTTTGAAACTTGAACGTGGTGATAATGCTTTATACAGGAATTTAAAACTTCCTCTGAGTGACTGTGTGACTGCCCTTAGTGTTATCCGCCCTTTGTGTCATTCTACCCTAGATGAACATCTGAGATCTGCTGCTAACTCAAAGTCTGTTACCACAGAAAAAGGAGAGTCAACTGGGCTAGGCTGAGGAAGGCTCAGGTCTTAGTGAAGTGTTTCACTTTGTGGTGTGGCTGTGAGGGTGTTTCTGGAAGACAAGGTGTTTGGATCAGTCAAGTGAATAGAGAGGATCACACTCACTAATGAAGGGGCATAATATTGGTCTCAGATGGAATAAAAACACAAGAAAAGCAATTTTCTCTCTGCTTGAGATGGGACAGCTATCTCCCCCTGCCACTGGCTGCTTAGATCTCATGGTTCTCAGCCCTTGGGGGTGGATGGAATTACCCCATCATCTTTCCTGAGACACAAGCTGACTAAAAGATAGATTGAGGAACTCATTCTCCATATCTATATGAGCTGGTTCTTCATGATAAGTCTCTATTACCTACCATCTTTTATCTATCTACATACCATCTACATCTACCTATTATTTTTCTATCTTCTACATCTATCTACTGTCAATAATCTATCATCTATTTACCTGCTTTCTCTATCTAGCATTTATTACCTATCATCTATCATGTGTCTGCCTACTATCTATCTCCTGTTGATTATGTTTCTTTCAAAACTCTAACACATCCATGCAGTGAAAATAATTCTAATTCTGAAAGTCAGGACCCAGGGTTTCCTCCTGCCATTTTCCATCTCACAGACACTCCTTACCCCATTGTTTCTTCACCTGTGAAATAAACGGCCAAAGTGGCTGTCCTCTGGTTTACTATGAGATGCTGAAAGGATTTGTAGATACCTTCAAAGAGACAAGCCCTGCTATGAATGATATATGTAATGTTTCATTACTAGAAGGATTTCCATTGCCACATGGGATCTGAAGACCACTAATGTAGTTGATTATAAGCCTTCTTCCAGCTCTCACAGCCTTCCTTCAAGCAAATCCATGGAGATATCTGGCATGAATTTTGGCTTGACTTTGTAGACCCAGTCAGGCCTTCCCTTTCATCATAATGCCTGTGTCTATGTCTTTCCTCTAGGAGCCTGAATTTCTGGGAACTCAACATTCAAACCAGATGGATGCCCATTCATGTTGTGACTCATCATTCAAATGCTAGCATTGGGTGGGTAATTAAGTCTCTTCAATTCTCAGAGCAGCAAGTCTTCAACCTCTAGGATGGTGAGAATTGGGTCAAATGCTCAGCTGTGGAATACGCCTGCCAATGGGGTCTTTGAGGAGGGTGCAATTATGGAAGAACAATGTGGGCATTTACTTTGTTTTGATTTTTGTCATTCCTGTACGTCTAGAAGACTTTTCCCAGGGCCCTCTGCCACAGGCATTCTATAGAAGATGCCTTTCCGTTAAAAGGGGGGAGTGATATGAGCACAACATTGAGAAGCACCAGGACAAAGCTTTATCATTAGGTATAGAAATGGTAACATGACTTCTACACATGTTCTCTTGATGAGAGATTACCATGTGCTATGCCTCAGTCCAAAAGCAGCCAGAGCTGTATCCTTGTGTGAGTAAATACTTCCAGGCTGAAGGGATATTGACTTGATTTTGGTGGTGTGTTGTTTTTGTTTGTTTGTTTTGTTTTGTTTTGTTTTTTGTCAACTAGATACAGGCTAGAGAGATATCAGGGAAGAGGAAACCTCAAGTTGAGAAAATGCCTACAACATATTGCCTATAGGCAAGCCTGTGGGACATTTTCTTCATTAAGTACAGATATGAGAGGGACCAGACTAATGTGGGTTAGTGCCACCCCTACACATATTTTCCTGGATTGTATAAAAAAGAAAGAAAGCCAGGAGAGCCATAAAGAGCAAGCCATTGAACAGAAGTCCTCCATGGCCTCTGTTTCAGTTCCTGCCTTCAGGTTCCTTCCCCAAGTTCCTACCCTCACCTCCCTTGGCAATAAACTGTTACCTGGAAATGTAATATGAAATCAACGCTGTCTTCCCCAAGTTAGTTTTGCTCACAACAATAGAAAGTTAACTAAGATGGGTGGAGACTTAGCAGTAGATTCCATTACACACAGAGAAGAGCTCAGTGCCTACGATGTTGGGACTCAGTCTTCCCAGCAGCCTCAAGTCTGATAATGAAGTGGTTTTCCATGTAGGGGTGTTTACAGACCACATCAACAGTCCATATCCTCATTCCAGAGATCGCATAGCTGCTCTTAATTGACTCTTCCTGAAAGCTCCACCCCCTTTTCCAGAGTGAGCATCCTCTAATGACCCTTTCTGGCTCCAATCCCTACTGGCTCACAGTCTGAAGGCCTCACTGGCTTGTCTGGAATTTGGCCTTTTGAATCCTGTCAGACCAGCTTTGCATCGCTGAAGGACTAAAGTGCCAAGCAGGCTGCCAGCCACAGGCAAGCTTCCTAAAAGAGAAGGTGCCAGCTGCAGCAATGGAGAGAGCGAGTCCCCTTGGATAACTTTGCTAATGTGTGAAAATGAGTTCCCTTGCTCCTTATTGGGCTGTTGAGCATTGGAATAGAAGAGCAAGGACAAGGACAGAAGCAAGTTAAAATGAAGCTCGGTTCATCTGAACTGCATGGACATGAAAGGGTGGGTCCCACTACCTACAATCCTGGGGGTCTTCAGAGGCGCCACTCTCTCAGGACCAGATTTGCTGTAGGGGTGGCAACAGGAAACTTTCTAGGATTTCTCTTCTTTAATCAATTAGCTAGCAGTAGTACACATTTCAATTACAATTCTTCAGATCCCAAGTCCAGCAAGCAGCTGTTACAAGCCGAGTTCTGTTCTTTCTGGCTTCAGATTTTACTCCCATGAGCATGGGGCATTGGGTATGCCCAGTTCTGGGATAACAGGAAGCTGTTCATTTCCACATGGGTACTATTCAGTTTTAGAACTGGGCATGAGAACATGTCCCTGTGTCCCCCACCGGGCAACAGATGAATAACCATTGAGTGGCAGCTTTGGACTGAGACATGGAGACTGTTTCCCTTCCCCTTCAAAGCCTGCTGTCAGGAAAGATTTACATACTTGGAAGAGTCGTGACAGATTGGAACTGTGTGACTACTCTCAGAGTTGCTGGTATTTCAGCAAATAATGTGTGTGTGGTGTTTTGCCTTATAATCCCAGCACTTGGGAGGCAAAGTCAGGGACAAACAGAAATCCCAGATCAACCCGGTCTACCAGTGAGTTCCAGGACAGACTGGGCTACAGAGTAAGAACCTGTTTCAATACAAAAAGAAAAAAATGTAAGTAAAAGTCATAAAGAAAGACACAAGAGTAAATTTTTACACACTGGTGAGACATTTGAAGAAGAATCCACTTCTCCTTCGTGTAACATAAGTGCACACACACACACGCACACGCACGCACGCACACACTCAACGCATACACAGATTGATGTGATAACCTACTCCTGTTGGGACTGGTTCCACGAGACAGAACTGAGATGTCACTCTGCTCCAAAAGGGTGGGAGAGAGAACACAGGGGAGAGAGAGTAAGAGAACAAAAGCAAACAGAAATAGCGGGAGGACAGAGGAGGACAGCAAAAACCTGCTCCTGCTCTGGAGAGTTAGAAACCACGGGTTTAGTTACATCCCTTGTTTTCTGGGGGAGGGAACCGAGGCATGGTACCATGAAGAACCTTCCTGGAGTTGGTCCTTGATGCCAGAGCAGAGAGGTCAGAACCTACTAGGCTCTTGAGCTCTCACTGAAGAAGCGCTCCTCCTAATGCCTGCTTCCCACTGGCATCAATTCCAAATAAGAAGTAGCGTGGCAAACCTCAACCTCTCTGGGGTCATTCTTCCATTGATTTTCCATTTCTCCTGGTGTCATCAAAGGGCACCATTCTCTCTGTACTTCCCCCTCCTGCTTGATGCAAATGGAAAGTACACCCCTGCCCTTTTCATGTTCTCCTCTTGGGATTCCGGAGCTTTCTCCTGGCTGGCTGGCTACCCACCTAACGTCCAGGCCTCTGGAAAGTATCTCCCTTAGCTTGTCTCCAGCAACAGATGTGGGAATTCTGCAGCATTCCCTAGGACAGGCTCTTAGACACCTGCACCGTTATCCTGGCTCTTGCCCTGGGGTTCCCAGAAACTCACAGAATCCATCCAGACTGGAAGAAAGAATCACTGAGAGGACACAGAGCTCCAGACAGAGCCAGGACGGTAATTGATAGCAGGGGTGGGAGGAGTGTAGGAGACGGGAAAGGAAAGACGGGGTGCATCAGTGCCGGCAGATGTTGTGTGACGCCGCGGTAAGCACATGGATCGTAGATGAAAGCGTTTCTCTAAGGCTCTTCCGTAACTTGGCATTCACCAGCTTTGAAACCCTCGTGTTTTACCCTTTGGACACTTGTGTCTACCTGGCCCTGTGTTCTGCAGATGGAGAGCTCAGGCTTAGAAGGGTTACACACCTTGCCCAAGTCTTCAGTGGCCAAGCCATTGGTCCTGCATCCTGACACCGTGCGCTTGCAAACAAGGACATCGCTGCAGCTACCTGTTCTGAGTGACAAATTACAAGGCGTGCAAGCTCTTCAGGCACATTGGCAATCTGCATAGACACCACAGGCTGCCAGCCCCAAGGGAGTCTGAAGATGGGCCTGGAAGGTTTTCATTTTCACCTGTCATGTTTGACAGCACCCCCACGAAAGCAAACACCAGAACTTTCCACAGTCTCTGCGTTGAAATGTCCCTTAAACCTCAGAATTGCAAAAAGCAAGAGCCTGGCCTTATTTGCCAATAAGACAATTAAGGTAGACAGGGTGAACCTGGGGGTCTGGGGGATTTACACAGCCTACCCCGGCACTGCTGTCTGCAGAGAGAAGAGAGATGTCACAGGCAGACAGGCCTGCTCTTCTCGCCTTCTGTGCTAAAGATCATTTCAGAAAATTTATATAAGAGATTTCTTAAATTCATCTTGAAATTATGCAGCCTTAGAAGATGAGGAATTGTAAAGTAGATGTTAAGCTTCATTACTGAATACTTTTGACAGATATATATTGTTTTAGTTTCATTTTCTCTTCAGGAAAAGGGACAGATTGTATTAATACTGTGCTTTAAGACAGAGTGGGGACATTCTGACTTATGTGCCAAGAATAAGAGGCCATCTTGTAAGTGTCCACAAACCCTGATCAGGGACAAATTTTTTATTCTGGTTATTGGTTAAACATGGACTTCTTTAAATACAGTGAATAATTCCTCCAATAATTGTAATGAGAGCTGAGCTTAGACTCTTAAAAAATAAAGAAGCAGTAGAAAAGTAAACCGTCCTCTATTCTGATGACCTCTGACCCCAACTAAACCATCACGGGGATGGAAACTACCGGAAGGAATTTCTGTGTGTGTCAAGTTAGGATGCCATCTGATGTGTCTTCATTTTGTTGCAATTTGCAAACTTAGCAGCAACCATTTTCTGTGTAAGTAACAGAAAAGCTACTCTTAAACCCCTGAGATGTAAATAATCTCGTCATAAAGCAGAACCCAAGCCAGGAGAATAGTGAGTGATGATCCAGGTCTTCCTTTCCCATTTCCAACACTCAAATAGGGATATTAACATCTCTTCTGCTTTGGAGCTGAAAGGGCTCAATGCAACTAAACTTTGGCAGGCTAGAGGGGAACCAGGTACGTGAGTCCTTAATCTCCCGGGCTAATCATGAAGCCACCAGTAGCAGTATGAACACACACACACACACACACACACACACACACACACACACACACACGCACGCACGCACGCACGCACGCACGCACGCACGCACTCAGCATACACACACTGACTCCCTCAGCTTTTCTAGTGCAAGAGGGAGTGGAGAAGAAACTTAAAGTCCCAGTTAAGGACCCTGAAGAGATGAGGAATCACTGTTGGGGTATCTCAGAGACTCTGGTACTTCACCAGGGAAGAATAAGCTAGTACCCAATTCGAGTAATCACTCAACCTAAAAATGCAAGCAGGGCACTACTGTTTGCACAGCCTGGGAGGGGTTGCATCATTCTTTCCTGCACAGGTTCCCCTCTAAATCATGCATAGGTAACCAGGTAGCCAGTGGCAGAAAAGCTGTGAAGTGTGCAGGGCCCTCAGCCGCAGAAGTCTGTGAGGCACTTGGCCCAAGGATCATGCCGCGTCTTGCAGGTTCCCATCACATGGCAGACAAGCAGCAGTATTGGAACTGAAATGGATTGTGTCTTCCGGGCTCTCTAGCCTTGTAACAGCTAAGAGATGCCCTTTGGTTCCAGTTAAAATACCTTTAACATAAATAAATTCTAGAAGTCAGCTGAGCTAATATTTGCCTCGGGGGAGAAAAGGAAAAGAAAGGAG
The DNA here is from genome assembly GCF_017639785.1 of Mesocricetus auratus. NCBI lineage: Eukaryota > Metazoa > Chordata > Mammalia > Rodentia > Cricetidae > Mesocricetus > Mesocricetus auratus. Next base: position 4,296,750 of record NW_024429187.1, on the reverse strand, counting down.
ACCATCTATTTCTAAAGGTGCCTCAGGAGTGTGCCCGGAGCGCTTAACCCATCTGCAGTCTATCTGCAAGATCCAGTACTGCCTGAACAGGAAGTAGAGTGGGGTAGGAGGACGGAGAGCAGCCATTTCTGTCTTGTGCTAGTCAATGCTGTCAGCAAAATACCAAATAACACAGAATATCTCCTCCCTCTTCTCTCTTAATAGAGTACTGCTTTCATGGCTGGCTGGGTCTGCACCATAAGGCATCCTAAATTCTCAAGCCCCATAGAACAGAACTGAACTATGACTGGCTTTTTCCCCTAAATCATGTACTATGGTTCAAATGCGTCTCCTCCAAACGAATGTCGAAGCAGAATGACTGCTGTGACAGCCACTGTGTTTGCATCTGATCTCAGTGCTCCCTCCAAAGTTTCATTGATTAGAAGTTCGGTCACAAGGACAGGGCTCTTGGCAGATGGTCTTACACCTTTTAGAGGTGGGACACATGAAAGGCCAGTAGGTGAATGGGAGGGGAGTGCTGTCCTAGGAAGGGGATTCTAGAAGCCAGAGCCTGGCCACACCTCCTAGCTCCCCAGCTCCCAGTTGGGAATCTAGTCTTCCCTGCTCTCAGACACTCCTGCCATCACCATTCAGCAATGTGTTCACAACTGTACAGTGAGGTGTTTATTGTGACATCCCCACACATGCACAATGTGTTTTTTTCATATTCATCCCTCCATTGCTCTTAATAAACCCCTTCCTTTCCACTCCACACCCCTAACACCGCCCATTGACCTCCACATCTCTAATTTACCTCTTTTACTTCTGCACCTTTGTCTAATTCTTGACTACAGAAAACCTACAAACTTGTATGAGCAGAATCCAAAATAGCCAGCAGTATTGATTTAAAAACTTGGAAAGCCCCCAGAAACAGCTGACCAGACAAAGGTTAACTCTTGAATCCCAGGCATCAGCCTGGGAATCCAGCATGGGACTGATCAATACCCCCTGAATTTGGGTGTCAATGAGGAGGCCTAGGGAACCTATTGAGCCTTGGGCAGCAGATCAGTACCCATCCCAAGTATACACACGGACTTTGGACTCCCATAGAACAATGTGAGGTGCACTCTCACCCTGAACTCTTGGGGAAGGATCTAGGCCCTGCCCTATATGAAATGACAGACTATGGACACCCCCATGGAGGGCCTCACCCTCCCTGGGGGAATGAGGGGATAACGGGGGGGGGGGGGGAGGGTTGGGGGAGGGCACGGGAGGAGGGGAGGGAAAGGGAGAGGGATCTGGAACTGACTTGTGAAGCAACCTTGTTTCTTATCTAAATTTAAACTGGAAAATAAAATAAATAAATAAATAAATAAAAACTTGGAAAGCCTGCATGAAATCCACAACATACACTGCGAGAGACTGTCTCCTCCCCAGCTGTGCTAGGATGGGGGATGGGAGATTCTGTGGGAAGTTGGGGTGAGAATGGAGATATCTGTTCTATGAGCACTCAAGATCGATGATTTTGTAGGCATATTTTATATGTGGAGAAATGGAAATGGAATTAAAATGGACAAATACAGAGAAAAGAGAAGATATAAGGCTTGCAGGCTCAGGCAGAGTAAGTAACAGGCCATTGTCCTCAGAAAACCAACCGGCACTTCCTTTTAACACTATTCAAATCCACAGGAGAGATTGCTCGGTGAAATTAGAAGACTTACCTTGAACTGAACACAGCTTTTTTTGCCCCTAAAACTTCATGAAAATTAATTTCATATCAGTAAAAGTGTGAGAAATTTATTGAGTTTAAATCCTCCACAAAGTAATAATAAGGAAAACTAAGCATAAAGGGCCGAAGAGTGTCTCCCAAGGGCTAGAATGCACACAAAAATATCAAAGACACAACTTTTTATTTCAAAACCAACTTAAAAAGTGACTTTCAAAGGTGAATAACACAAATCAAAAGTATAAGAAACTCAAAATTGGGTTATAGAACACAGAAAAAAACTACACATAAAACATTTCAAAAATGAGTACTGAACATAAAAACACATGGGTGAGTTAGTACACGGGTAATTCTTGCAAAGAGCTAGAAAGTATAAAACAGAAAAACCCAAGTAGGAAAGGGGAAAACCAGTTTGAGACAGGGACAAATATTAAAAACTACCCAAGTAGGCATCGGCTCACAAACCAAACTGGAGGAACAGGATTTGGATGATTAGTTTTGCTTGTCACTCTAGTCAATTTAGCCCATCCTGGGGAGCAATCCTCTGGGTATGTCTGTGTCTGTGTGAGCATTTTCAGGGAGGGTTAGCTGAGGAGGGGAGACCTGCAGAATGGGCAATACCATCCCAGGGATAAACAAAAAGGGGAAATAATCAGCATTTGCCCTCATCACTCTCTGACTTCCTGACTACAGACATGTGACCAGCTGCCTCACTCTCCTGACACCATGCCTTCCTCTGCCACAAGGGACTCTGATGCCAAACTCGCCACCAGAACAGATCCTTCCTTCCTTAAGCTGCCCTCGCCAAGTGTTTTGTCACTGCAGCAAGAAAATTATCACCATTTAAAAAGAATTACAACCCAAGGTGATTTTCCTGCAATCAAAAACTTTGCCACAAGTTCAAAGAGCACAACCCACGCCTACCTAATGACCTATTTGAACAATTTGCTTGACTTAAAGAATAAATAAATAAGTGGAGAGATAGATAGATTAAAAAATCAGCCAATGAGATGGCTCAGCTGGCAAAGAAACTTGTCACCAAACCTGACAACCTGGGCCCAATCTCCAGCTGCCACCTAACATGGCACAGGCATGTCTGCCTGCCTACAAGCACACACACGCTGAACATGTGTGTATGTTCAGCATGTGTGTGCTTGTGTGCCTGCAATTGTGTGCGTGCATGTGCATATACACACACAATAAATGCAATTAAAACTTTAAAACATGCAAAATAAAATTTAAAATTCGTTGAACAATAAATAGAAAAAGATAATAACTTCAAAGATGTAAAATAAAATTAGATTGTCTTGGACTTTTTCCAAAAACTCTTTATGACAAGCAAGAATTAAATCACTTGCAAGGAACAGATAGTCAGCAAGCCTCTTGATTTCTCACAGAGCCATAGCCAAAGTGACAGATCAAGGAAGCAAGCTTTTCAATCCACTCAAGTAACTTAAACCGATGAATTTTATGAAACGTGAATAAATATATTATTTTAAAAAATAGACAAAAGAAGGCCAATTTAGTATAAGAAAACAATGAAGAAAGCTTAGCAACAAAACAAACAAAGTAAATTATGTAAAGACCTAGCATCAAGCACTGCTAATCTAGTTGTAAAGAGCACAGGTTGTTATTGACAAGCCAGAGTATTGACAAGCCCACTGAGTATTGCTGCAGAGTGGGTATTGCTGGGAGAATCAATTGGCAAACATCTAAAACAGCCCTAACATCATTTATTACATGAACCAGAGCGTTATATACACAGCAACTGCAACAGCTGTGTCCTGCAAACCAAACCTACATCACGGAATGTCTACAACTCTGATCATGTACTGTATTCTGGTGTGGGGGGGACAGAGGAGGAATAATGGTGAGTGTGTATTGACACCTCTGAGTTCTGTCTTCATGTGCTATTACCTTAACTCCAAGTGTCAAGTCACCCTTCCCAAATAAAAACTCGGATGTCCTGGCTGGTGATCCCACGCACACCAAAAGATGTGTCATCAGTCGAAGTGGTATCTGGGCCCAGGGGTATGGGCCGGTGTTCTCAGATGCTTGGGCAACTGAGGCAGGTTTAAGCCCTGCCTCGGCTACAGAGTTCAAGGTTATCCTGGACAACTTCGTGAAACTCTGTCTCAAATATAACACAAAATGTGGGCTGGGGCTATAGCTCAATGGAAGATCACTTGTCTAACGTGGGAAACTGTGAGGCCAATGCTCGGTATCTTCAAGGAGAAAAGAAAAGAATGGAGTGAGACTCAATGGCATTGCAATTGTCGGGGGGCAGTAGGAGTTTCCTACTTCTGTTTTCTTCTTTGCACTGTTCACTTGTCTGCTTTGAGACAAGGCCCCTTATTCCGTAACCCAGGCTATCCTGGAACTCACTAATTAGCCAGGATGCCCTTGAACTCATGATGCTCATTCTTCCTCAGCCCTTCAAATGCTGGAGTTACTGGTGTGAGTCAAAATTCTGGTATTCCCCACGTCCCTGAAGAACAGAATTCTCAATGTGGAAAACATGAATATATATATATATGTATATATATATATATGTTAAGTAAAAATTCTAGTCTTGGGCCAGGGAGATGGTTCGGCAAAGTGTTTGCTGTAGAAGCTTGAGGACCCAAGTTTGGTCAGAAGTGCCCTTGCTTATCCTTTTGAAAGAAGAGAGGGTACCTTGGTGAGTGTTTATAATCCTAGTGCTGGGAAGTAGAGAGGAGAATCCCTGGGGTCACTAGGACAACCTAGTATCTGACCAAAGTCTCCAAACAGAAAATGGTACGTGGCTTTTGAGGAACTAATCCCATAATCCTCTGGTGTCCTCATGCACATGTTCACACATGCAAACACACCCGTAGACATGAGTGTAGTCATGCATGCACACATACACACATACACACACACACACACACACACTCACACACATACATTCTACAGTCCAAGATTTAAAGCAGATGTTCTAGTATAAATTCAAGCAATATTTCATTCACTATAGAGTATATTTTGAATTATATAGCAGCATTTAATTTATTATTTATCATTTCCCTGAATCTGTCTTCTGAACATGTCAAAAAATTGTGATCAATTCTGTCACAGTGACTTTCTCTGACACACGGAGTGCCGCTTTGATTACCATTTCACTGGGGGCTGGAGAGATGGCTCAGAGTTAAATGCATTGCTCATCTTACAGAGGACCAGGATGGACTCCTCATGAGCATGATTCACAACCATCTGTAGGTCCAGTTCCAGGGAATCTAATGCCCTCTTCTAATCTCCTAGGGCACCAGGTACACCATCATCTCCAGACACACATGCAGACAAAACACCCATACATATAAAACAAAATAACAATAATTGAAATATTACATAACTAATAGAGCAAGCAGACTGTTGTGTAATCTGGGATTAGGGTTCCTAAAGTGTTTTTGAGAACAATATGAAGACATGAATCCAATCCCCGTTTAAAAGTCAGGAATTGATGGCATGTGCTCATAATTGCAGTGCTGGAGAGACGGGATCAAACAAACCATCAGCCAGACTAACCCATTTGAGTAGACTAGCACCAGTGAGAGACTGTCACAAAAATCAAGATGAACAGTTCCCTAGGAACAACACCACAAGGTTGTACTCTGGCCTCTGCATACATGTACATGGATCCCCCTACACACATGCACACACACACACACACACACACACACACACACACAGAGACAGAGACAGAGACAGAGAGAGACAGAGAGAGACAGAGAGAGACAGTGAGATGTTCTTGGAATATTTCACATACCAAATAGCAAGGAAAAAGCTATCAAAAACTGTTAAGCTCACTGCAAAAGAGTCTGAGCCAAATCACACAGGCTGCAATAGGTCCACACAGAATGTTCTGAGCTTTGTTAAGTATAATTGCAATAGTTGTAAAACTTTCAAATATGTCCAATTCAATGAATTTGCAATGATGTCTTACAGAAGCCATCAGCCATTTGCAAAGATGAAACAATGGAATTAGAATATCAGTGCTGTTTATAATCACCTAAGCTGCATGCTGGCAGGTACTATGTGCCTCTTTCGTGCCTCTTCCCAGTGACAGAGAATGTGGCCACTCCTGCCAGGTGGATTGGTCTCTGGATCCAGAAGCCCATTTATAAGAACTGTGGAAAGCAGAGGAACACGCTGACCTCTACTGTAGAAGACAGCCAGAAAAATCCATGCTGAAACTACACGGCTACCAACCTAAACTCACTGCAAATGAATTGCCAGAGAAATGCTGGAAGGAACGCGTGCAGATTAAACAGCTACTGGAAAAGCATAGCATATGTCTATGGAGGTTAAATGATGATACCCACTGGTGCAGGAGGGTGAGAGATGGGGGAAATTATAATGAAATATGGAATAAAACTCAAATGAAACACCAAGCGAAGTAGCGATTTCTTGTGAGTGGCTGGGTGGAGGTGGATTCTGATGGAGACAAGGTTCATGAAGGAAGTCCTGAAACGAGTGATGCGTAAGTGCCTTCATTAACTCACGTGCTTCTTTGTAGGGTTTTCCTCTGTGCTGTGTGTTAACTGTACTTCGAGGAAGCTACGATACACAAGTCACAAAGAATTATTAAGAAGATTTCTAAACTTGTCAAAAATCAGGGAACCACTTTGGGGACAGACAGTTAAACCTCTCAACAATAGCATTTAAGGACTTGGGCCCTTGAGAGTCACGAAGTGGGGTTGTTGATGTCCTTATTCTATTGGTTATTAGTTGTGTGGCCAAGAAGCCTCAGCACCCCGATCCAGATTCAATACAATAGCACTAAACCTCTCAATGGGTGCTGTAAGGTATAAATGAGACAATTGATTGTATGAGTTAATTTTCTCTTTGCTGTGACAAAGCAACTTAAGAGAAGAGGGATTTATATGTTGTTCATGGTTTCAGAAAGGATACAACCGGTCATGGCAGGGAGGCAGGGCACCAGGAATGTGAGGCTGTGAGTCACACCGTGTTTCCAATCAGAAAAACACCACGCATGCCGGCAGCCAGGCTGCTTTCTCTTCTGTTGCTTTTCAGACAGCTCATGGGATGGCACCACCTGAATTCAGGATGAGTCTTCCCTCCTCAGAGGAGTCTCTGAAAGAAGCCTGACAGACATGGCCAGAGGTGTGTCTCCTAGGTGATTCTAAATCAAGTCAAGTTAATGATGAAGACTAGCCAACACTTCCTGTGGAGCAATCACCTAGTAAACGCTCAATAAATGATACCTATTGTGCATGGTGCTGCTATTGTTGGAAATGACGAAAGCTTCTAGCTGTGTAGGCATCTTCTCTATGGATCACTGGGGACTCAGTGAGGCCTCTTCGGATTTCCTCTGCAGCTATCAGAATGTGTTTCTTCTCTACTGCTCCAATTACATTCCTCAGAAAATTTGGTCTTTGTTTCTCTAAGCACTAAGTGCTCTGGGATATATAGGAAAATGAAATGTGTTATATATTTTAAACTATATTAAACCAATTTAAGTTGTTGCCTAGCGGCCACAGGGGCCAGTGTGTCAGTAACTGGCATCCTAGTGACATGATGCAATCATCACATTGATAAACACCTTGTCCACCAGCTTACACAGCAGAGACAGGGCAGAAAAGCCTGATAATGGCAATGTAAACCATAGCTACAGGCTCCTTCCCCAGTGTCCTCCAGATGTGGCCTCTTCCAAGGGACAAATAAATGTGAATGCAATCCTTGATCTATCTATTTGTTAATCACTTTTGTTTGATAAATATTATCTTTTGTGGGTCTCTCTGACAGAAAGATCAGATAAATAGTTAAATACAACCATCTAAACCAATCACAAAATAGACACATTTTTAACAAGATGATAAAAGCAGACTACAAAATAGCACCATTATGAGGAAAAGGGATTCGGGTTTCGTTTCTACACTTTGCAATCACATATGCTAACCTTTTCCATCTTATCTAAGACAGTGTCCAGTTCACTTTTAAATCTATATGTAGTAGAGAATGTGGAGATGGCTCAGAAGTTAAGAGCATCTACAAGTTCAGTTCCCAGAACCTACCTCAGGAGGCATACAACTGCCTATAACTCCAGGTCCAGAGAGATCCAAAGCCTCTAGCCTCTTTGGTACCTGCACTCATATCCCATTAACCCCTACAGGTACATAAACATAATTTAAAAGCTAATAATCTTATAAATCTGATGGAAGATGTACTTCTGTATATATGTTTCTTTTATTGGTTGATGAATAAAACACTGTTTGGTCCAGTAGACAGTTAGGAAGTATAAGTGGGGCCACCAGATGAGGAGAATTCTGGGGATGGAATGCAGAAAGTGAGATGCCAGAGAGATGTCATATAGCCGCCAAAGGAGTAATAGGTCTAGGCATTCTCCAGTAAGCCAAGACTGCATGGAAATACTTAGTTTAATAAAAATTGGTTAATAATTAAGAGCAAGCTATCCAATAAGAAGCCTGAGCCATCAGCCAAACAGTTTACAATTAATATAAGCCTCTATATGGTTATTTGAGCCTAAACAGCTGCAGGACCAGATGAGAAAGAAACTCCATCTACATAAATCCTTACATAGTGATATATTCTAAATATAGTTATTTAAAATTATTTGTGTGTATGTGTGTGTGTGTATGAGTTTATGTGCGCCAGGTACATGTAGGAGCCTGCAGAGGCCAGGAGAAGGCATCAGATCCCTTGGAATTGGAGTTAGAGGTAGTTTTGAGCCACTGCTTGGGTCCTGTGCAAGAACAAGTATCCTTAACCACTGAACCATCTCTCATAATAATGAATCCTCACACACAACTACCTCGATGGTATCAACATTTTCTTCATGCTTGCCTCAGATTTGTCTTTTAGAAGATACTGATATGTCCTGTACTCTCTTCTGCTGGTTTTTCTTCCTCTAAACCTACAGCAAATCACTACCCAGTCTATCTTTCCCTAATGTTTAAAAATATGGACTTCAGGAATGGCTCAGTGAATAAAGGTGCCTACTATCACACCTATCAAACCTGAGTTTAATTCTAAGAAAACCTGAGTTTAATTCTAAGGAAACCTAAGTTTAGTTCTGAAGATACATGTGGGGCATACACACACAGAGAGAGAGAGAGAGAGAGAGAGAGAGAGAGAGAGAGAGAGAGAGAGAGAGAGAGAGAGAGAGAGGAGAGACTTCTGTGAGTTGTCCTCTGACCTACACACACACACACACACACACACACACACACACATCTCTCAAAGGACAGTTTCCCAGTTGAAAGCCATCGCTCTGACATTAACCCTTGTAGGAGCTTTTCTGCCAAAGTCAGGTGTTTTTAAATCTGGATTTTTTTCAATAAATTTTTCAATATTTATTTATTTACATCTCCTCCCAGTCATTTCCTACCACATCCCCTCTGTGCCCCCACCCACTCCCCCTCCTCTTCTATCCAGAAAAGGGCAGGCCTCCCATGGATAATGACAAAACAGAGCATATCAAGTTACAGGTAGACTAACCACCTCGCCTCCCCCCACCCCCACCCCACTTCCCCCACCCCCGCCGGAGCATGTTCAAAAAAGCAAGTGACAGCTCATGCTGGAGAGGGTGTGGAACAAGGGAATACTCCTCCATTCTTTTTTGTTTTTGTTTTTGTTTTTGTTTTTCAAGACAGGGTTTCTTTGTGTAGCTTTGGAGCCTGTCCTGGCACTTGCTCTGAACTCACAGAGATCCGCCTACCTCTGCCTCCCAAGTGCTGGAATTAAAGGCGTGTGCCACCACCGCCCGGCCACACTCCTCCATTCGTGGTGGGAGTGCAAACTTGTGCATCCACTTTGGAAACTGATACAGCAGTTACTCAGAAAATTGGGTATTGATCCACCTCAGGATCCATCATTACCACTCCTGGGCGTACATCCAAAGAATGTTCAGCCATACCACAAGGACACTTGCTCAGCTATGTTCACAGACACTTTATTCATAATAGCCAAAACCTGGAGACATCCTAGATGTCCCTCACTGATGAATAGATAAGGAAAATGTGGTACATTAGTACAATGGAGTATTCCTCGGCTATTAAAAACAATGACATCATGAAATGTGAAGGCAAGTAGACAGAACTTGAAAAGATCATCCTGAGAGTGGCGACTCAGAAAGACAAGCATGGTATATTCTCATAAGGGAACATTAGTTGTAAAGTAAATGACGTCCATGCTACAATCCACAGACCCAGAGAGACTAGGTAACAAGGAGGGTTCAAGGGATGAGCATGGAACTCCCTGAGAAGGGGAATTAGAAGAGATTTTATGGGTGGACTGGGGGCAGGTGGGGATGGGAACATGATCGATCAGGCTGAGGGGGCATGGAGGAGAGGGTACTGAAGAGACAACTGGAAAGGGGGGTTGTTTCAGGGTTGGGTAGAAACCTGACACATGGGAAACTCCCAGGAGACATCAAAGATGACCCCAGCTAAGGCTTTTAGCAATAGCGGATACACAGCCTGGCCTGGCCATCTCCTGTGACCAGGTAAATCTGGATTTTTGAAAATCCATCCAAACCTTTATTATCTCTCAGCACTCCAGTGATGCTACTTTGTGGGCTTTTTGATCTTTGCTGAGTGGCCAGCAGAGCAGGGTTGTTTCTAAAGAGACCAGATTCGGTTCTTTGCTGGTGAACGTAAAACAGAGTTCCTTCTGCTTCCCCCCTGATTTCCACCATAACGTGTTAAAGTGAAGACTTATTCGCAGGTTCTTGTCTTCTGTTTTATTTTTCGATGTTGCTCTCTCATTTCCTGTGTTCTCCTCTGGGGCTCCCACATGCGCCTGTCTCATCCAAGTCTCTCGTCTGCATTTTCATGTGCTTGGCTGCTCTAATCGGAACACCACCAGCATCAAATATCTTTGCAATTGACAAGGTATTTTGCGTCGAGTGTGGGATTTACCAACTTTCCCCATTTCAATAATTTTTACTTCTAAGATTTCCAGTTGTTTCATTCTTATGAACTGGCCTCTTTGCTTCACTTCAGACTCTGTTCTGGCCTCACTTGTAGCTGTTTTTAGGACAGTTCTTTCTTAACATGGAGAGTGTAAGTGTGTGCCTCGGTGCCCTCTTCAGATTGCTGTGTGTTGGCTCATTTGGGGTTGCAGTGATGTAAGGCAAGAGATGTGCTCACGGAGGCTGGAAATCCAACAGCACAGCTTGGGCTCTGGAGAAGAGGCCCGGGGCTGAGTCATCTCACAATAGCTTGTTAATCCTGCTGGTCGAGAATAAGACCACTACTACAATTTCTGAGCCAAATTTGAAGCATGCTTTAATTAAATACCGGCCAGGATGATGGACTCTGGCCAGGTCCATTTCAGGGTTCCCAGAAAATTGTGACAGTCACATTTTTCAGAGGCTTTTAAAAGCAAAACCGTAAGGCTACATATTTTCAACAGGTCCAATCAGGGGCAAGCATATATTCCAATGTACTTCCTGCCCACATTCCTCCTGTCCACATGTGATCAAGCACATCCGGTGCAGTTGGGTCAAACAAACTTGTTTAGGAGAGTGAAAATACACGGCTTGTTTTCTCCCATAGACAATAACCTGCAACACCACAGGACGTGCCTGTCCTTGGGCAAGGAGCTTACAGGTGAGAGACATTGACCAGACAGATGAGGGACATGCCCGCACAGAAAACAATGTGACATGGGGGCACAATGTGACATTGGCGTAAGAACTCACTGACACCTCAGGGTGCCCAAGGACTTCCCACTATGCTGCATTCTTTTTTTTCTTTTATTGAGCTATACATTTTTCTCCACTCCCCTTCCCTCCTCCCTTCTCCCATCCACCCTCCCCCTTGCCTCCCACATTCCCAATTTACTCAGAAGATCTTGTCTTGTTCCCCTTCCTAGGAAGATTTATGTATGTCTCTCTTGGGGTCTTCTTTGTTACCTAGGTTCTCTGGGGTCATGGCCTGTGGTCTGGTTGTTCTTTGCTGTACGAATAATATGCACTTATGAGTGAGTACATACTATATTTGTCTTTCTGGGTCTGAGTTACCTAACTCAGGATGGCATTCTCTAGTTCTGTCTATTTACCTGCAAATTTCAAGACATCATTGTTTTTTACTGCTGAGTATTACTCTATTGTGTAAATGTACCACATTTTCCTTATCCATTCTTCAGTTGAGAGACATCTAGGTTGTTTCCAGGTTCTAGCTATTAGGATAATGCTGCTATGAACATAGTTTGGCAAATGCCCTTGTGGTGTGAGTGTGCATCATGCCTCAAAGTTGATTCCCAATTTCCTGAGAAACTGCCAAACTGATTTCCAAAATGGCTTTACAAGTTTGCACTCCCACCAGCAATGGAGGAGTGTTCCTCTTACTCCACATCGTCTCCAGCATAAACTGTCATCAGAGTTTTTGATCTTAGCCATCCCTACAGGTGTAAGATGGTATCTCAGAGCTGTTTTGATTTGCACTTCTCTGATGACTAAGGATGTTGAACATTTCCTTAAGTGTCTTCTGGCCATTTGAGATTCCTTTGTTGAGAGTTCTCTGTTTAGCTCTGTACCCCATCTTTTAATTGGGTTATTTAGTCTTTTAATGTTTAGTTACTTGAGTTCTTTGAGTATTTTGGAGTTCAGTCCTCTGTCAAATGTTGTGTTAGTAAACATCATTTCCCATTCTGTAGGCCATGAAACTCGCAGGGGACAAACTGTCGCTGTATTGCACTGGTTTCACTGGGAAGAATTTGTGTCCTAAACACAGATTTTGTTGTCTCCCTTTTGAAGCATTGTTTTCACTATAAGTTTTGGAAATCCCAATTAGTAGCCATGCTGAGTTTCTCCTCTCCCTCTCCCTCCCTCCTTCCTCCCCCCCCCCCCTCTCTGCACCTTCTCCCCTACATCCATCCTGGTTTGACAGTTTTGTGAATTCTCCTGCATAGTCCTTTACGACTCCATTTTATAAAACAGGAGCCCATATTGCTTGTCCTAGACAACACACCCTTGGCTTTAATACCGGGCAGAGGTCTAGGTCAGCTTCCCTTCCCCAGGCACCAGAAAAGAGTCCAATGACATTTTGTTGGCCTTTTGTCATGAGTGGTGCCCCCCCTTGGCCCTACACTGGGCCTTAAGACTCCTGTGGAGGGAGACTTTTCCTGTTTGATATTCAACCTATTCCGGGACACAACCCAGCAGGCCCATGCCAGTTTTAGACTTTAAAATATAAGCCACACAGAGATTTTTGTGTTGTCTTTTAACTTAGCTCTGGCTTTGGATCACCTCGTTTTAAAATGTGAAAGGTGCTGGACCTTTAATGTGTATAAAGGGAGGCTTCAGAGAGTCAGCTCTCAGGGCCACCTTGGCTAGAGCTCCCAGAACTCCTCTGTGGCCCAAGTCTGCCTATCAATTTCCTCTTGGGTCCTACTGACCAGAGTGAACTGTAGCTCAGCCTTTCAATGTAGATTAAGCCTCAAACGACTTCTTGCCTTCTCCTGGGGTCTCTAACTGTTCCAGCTTGGTGTGTGTTTGTCCGTTTGTATGTACATGGGCTTGCTTTACTGGAAATTAAATTTAGGTCTTACACAAGTGGCAGGTACTTTACCACTAAGCTATAGCATATTCCCAGACCCCTGTTCCCATTGTTTGTAGACAGAATCTCACCAAGTATCCTGGACTAGTATTAAATTCACTCTGTAGTCCAGGCAAAGACTTGAACTTAGTATCTCCTGCCTCAGCCTTCTGAGTAGCTAAGCAAAGGAGGAGAATGTGTTTCGTTTATATAAGTTTTCCCCCCCAGGCCTGGGTATAAATGAACTCAATGGATACTGTGATTAAATATAGCAAGAAGCATCTTTTCCCATCTTGGTCTTTGCTTTCTCTGAGACAGTTGCCTACTTGCTTGTTCATTTGAGCAACAGTTGTCTCCCCTCCAAGCCCCGAGTTAAGGGAGCTGATGAAAGATGAGTAAACCAAAGCATCCTTTGAAGGACCCAGGAACCATGCTGGGGTCCGGTTTCCAGGCCTTTAGAGTAGAGTGAGAAAACTTCAATCACCCGTCACATCCTTAATAGCCCCAAGGCTTCCCACTTGTTCTCAGGGGTCCTTGTTGCAAATGTAAGGGATTTTTTCTCCAGTGAAAAAGTAGCCTGGAGGTACACTTGCCCTGAACCTTCTCCGAGGAGGCTTTGCCTAGAGAATAAGAGGCAACCCCCCCCATAATAAAGCCTGCAGGGAAGATACCTCTAAGCGAGGTCTTTGTCTACTGATACGCATTCACTGGTGTCCCTAACATATTCATGTGTTTGAACCCCTGCTCTCAGGGGCCGTGTTGCTCCCAGGCAGGCAAAGCAAACAGTGTTGACACTGAGAACTAAACAGGTTTTTAGTCACAGAGAAAAGATGCTCCTTATGTCCAAAATGGGGAAGAGGATGTGGCATCTATAATCAAGTTTTACCCATTTTTTTTTACCATAATTTACCACAAAAAACAAACTTGGTTCAAAAGAATTCTGTTCCCATTGAGTACATTATGTTTTAATGTATTCAATTAAAATCAATTTAAAGATGTCTACCAAAGACAGGATCATACTAAACCCTAGGAAAACCAGCAAAAGCATCAAAATACAAACTCGGTTTTGCGTCAATACAAAATTGTGGTAGGTAAATGTACTCTACAAAGCCAACAGTGGGGAGGGGCTAACAGCAGATGGCTGCCTACCACCTGCACCCTTCCCCCAATACTCTTCCTTCCTATAGCTGCTGCTTCCACAGAATACACAGCGATGTGTGCTTTTTACAAAACAGGGAAATGATGTCTCAACTAGGCATCAAACGACCAGTTCATTGACCGAGTGACGTTCTCCCTTTGTAGGGTCTGAATCTACACTTGTCCTACATCTGTAAAATGGGAGGCATGATACTACAGGGCTAACGGGATTGTTGGGGGTGTTAAATGAACCACTGGTAAACCTTCACCAACTGGTGAGAATTATATTTTTATTACGATAATTACCATGAATGTCCAGCATCCAGGCAGAGCGGCTGCCTGCCTATTTGCTCACGCCCCCTCTCCATCTGTTTCCCTGAAGAACAGGCAAGGAAAGCTCTGGAAAGGCAGCCACAGGCTATGACTACAGAGTAGGTCACGAGCATGGAGCACTGCTGGCTGTCCTGTTTAGCCAGGTTTACAGATAGGATCTGTTCAACCGAAAGGCATAAACAGAGCATAGTCCCGGGCTTCGGGGCTGTCTAAAAGGCCAGGTAACTTGACTGTCACAGACTGAGTGGTAATCTGCCCAAAGGCATCTGGGAAAATCATCAGTTCCTATTCTACCAAAGTTATCCCTGGTTCTGTATGCTATCGACGTGTGACTCACACATTCACAACTCCCTGCTTTCCAGACAACTAGAGATGTGAATTGATCATGTCACCATGGAACCCACCAGCATTCCTCAGTATGAGGGTGGGATGTACTCATCAGACTGTGGGAAGGCCTGGGGAGAGGAGAGCCAGAGCTCACACAGATGGAGCAAGCTGTCTGTATGCCATGTTTTCCGCAAACCCCAGGTGAATTACCACCAGGCCTGTCTTACAGGACTTCTCTTTTGAAAATGTTCCTTCATTCATTCTCTGTTCTACCTGCCTTTCTACCCCCACATCCAAGCCTTTTCTCCCTAACCCAGGCATCTTCCCAGGCTGCCTGGACATAATGAAGAAAACTCACAAGATGGCCTTAGGAACATCTGGAAAGCATCTGTTCACCACCTGTAACCAATTTCACGTGGTGCTGGGGGGGAAAGAGTTAACACTACTAATGAATAAGCCTAATTGATCACTAAGCTCTAAGGGCCTGCTGATAATACCCTTGGAATCCTGCCAATCCACAATTTACTTAGAGGGGATCTTTATTTTGCTGGGGAACAGGGACCACAGGACCGCTCAGCATGCTTGAACCAGAAAGCCACAGGGGACTTGGGATCCTAAGAACTATAAATGCTGAGTAGTAGAAGTATTTAAAATGTGCATCTCAACTGTATCTCTGAGGCTTCCCAGGCACCTGAGCAGGCTGAACCTCAGTATAACGCCTACCAGCTTCCTTCCGACTTCATAGTGATAATGATCTACCACTCCTAGGGTGTGGTGGGATGGAGGACAGATGGTGGGATTTAGACCCCAAAGAGTGCAACCATTCTGCCTCTGTTTGCCTCATAAAACTAGAAATTCAGAAAATAGCTATCAATAGTCAGGAATTCAGACTACAAGGTATGTATTATATTGTGTAAGTAGAGATGGCTCTGGCAGTATTTTGGGAAATGAAGATTTTTATACATCACAATTTACTTAACAAATATTCTTAAAACATTTAAGTTTCATTCAAGTGTATTTGTGGGAGTCTGGGGTGCCTGTGGATGGCAGAAAAGTGTGTAGGATCCCTGGGAGCTGGGGTTACAGGCAGTTGTGAGCCGCCCAAAGTAGATGCTGGAAATGAATTCAGGTCCTCTGGAAAAGCAGCAACTGCTCTTAAACAGTGAGCCATCTCCTGTGACCTCAGCAAACATTTCTGGATACCATTTATAATCTAGGACTGTGCTAGTTTGGTGTGTGATATTCAATTTTTTGTTCCTCTAAAAGCTATAATATAGACAGGAAACATGGGTCTTGTAAAGACTCAGTTGCTGCAAAATGGCTGATTAGGTACCTTGAAAATACCCTTCTTTTCTCAAACAATTAGACCCTTGATAAAACACACTCTACATTGCATTGGTGAACTTGAAAGAAATAATAAAACACACTTTACATTGAGTCGGTGAACTTGAAAGAAATCTCCAAGAACAGTTGAAACCAACCATCCCTGCTGCCCCCTAAAGGATGAGCTGGCTGGTGGCAGTGGGAAATTTAAGCAAAAGAGATGGTAAGAATGCACTTGGGGCAAATCCTGATGGCACACCGCTGCGGGGGGTGGGGGTCAGTTCTGCACTTGATCTTGATCTTAGCCAAAAGGCCGAGCCCGGAGAAGGAAATCCTTAATGGGGCTTTCATACAGGGTCGCAGGATTGACATGCAAAATAGAGCTCACAACAAAAAGCCATCATGACTGAGAATCTGGTCTTATAGAACCAAAGTCAAGCAGATCCCCTGCTGTCCTGAACACAGGCCTAGAGAGCAGACTGAAGCAGGTGCATGAGGCTTCTGGCCTCTCGCCATGCCACAAAGGGCAATTGGACCCAAGCGAAACTAGGCTCACTGTAGATAGGACTGGATTATACTTGCTGTTCTTCCCATTTACATAGGAGTGCAGTTGAGTGTGGAATTATTCTCTGGGATGGTGTAGAGTTCTGGAATAAAGCTCCAAATGGCTAAGTTAAAAGGCCACTTGTTTAAGGCGCTGCTGGAGACTACCAGCTCCTTAGAAGTCGAGATCCAGCAGAATATCCATGCATCGTGCAAGGAATGGGGCTGTAGACCTTCTGACTGGACAAATGGAAGTCAGCAGCCCCATTCTCTCACTGCTGGGTGACTAAGAAAACCCTACTGTTGTGATCTGAATTATAAAACAGCCTGGCAGGCTTGTGTACTCGGCACTGGATAGCTCTGTTGGAGAAGTTTCTGCAGCTAATGAATATAAACTCCTGTAACGTGTGTTCTTTCCCACCAGCTGCCTGGCTCCCGCCACTGTCTCAACCACCAAATAACATACGAGATACTGTATTAATTATAAAGCTGTTGGCTGTTTGCTATGGTTTCTTAATGGCTAGCTCTGACTTAATCATTAACCCATAATTACTAACATTTATTTTTGTAAGGTCTCATCTTACCTAGGATGCAAAACTTACGCCCTCTCCCCCAGGGATCACATGGCAACCCTCCACTCTTGACTGCATTTCCCAGAATCCTCCTCGACTCCTAGTCCCACCTATCTTGCTTCCCTATTGACAAACAGTGCTTTATTTATCAACCAGTCAGACAAAGATACGCACAGAAGACCTCCCCCATCAGGCTCCTGGGGGTGTGTCTTGAAGGTTATTGTCAGTCCCACCCTCACTTTCTGATTTGCTTGGACATGAGGAACCTCTCCTACATTCTTGACCATTAATCCCACCGTATCTTCCCCCACGGCGATGTGTGAGCAACGTAAACTTTGCCCCCCTTAAAGTGCTTCTTTCATGTATATTAGTACATCTGCCCTGCATATCACTCCACCTCCAGAGACCCAGAGTAGACTTTACAGACACAGGATGTGGAGTAGTGGAGTGGGAACTACTGGTAAAAAAAAAAAAATAGAGGGTGCTACAAGAAACACTATGACAAAGAAACCAAATGAACTTCAGAAAGGAAAACCGGCCTTACTGAAAGACAAAATCTTGAACAGTGTGGAGGCTGTATTGTACAGCAGAGCACCCCCCAAAGCTACAGACGGAGTTCACCAACTGCAACTGAATAAGGTACCAATCAAACACTTGGAGAGTCGAGGAGATGGGAACTACGAGACATCAGGTGATGTAGAAATGGGAAGATGCCTAACATGTCTAATCAGAGCTCTGAAGAGAGGAGACAGAATGCATGGAAGGGAGGCAACAGTGGAAGAGCAAGGCCGGGGGTTTGCCAGAACTGTTGCAAGGCATGAATCCGCAGATCCAGGAAGGACTACATACTCCAGGAAAGGCATATAAGAAGTGACTATAAGTGACTATCATACATACATACATCTGATGTGGGATAATGCTCTTGTTCACTGTAAAGATTTGTCACTAGTATTGGTTTAATAAAATGCGAGTTGGCCAGTCACCGAGCAGGAAGTATAGGCAGGGCAGCCAGACTAGGAGAACTCAGAGAAGAGGAAGGTCAGAGGTGCAATCACCAGTCAGATGCAGAGGAAGCAAGATGAGGATGCCTTATTGAGAAAAGGTACCAAGCCACATGGCTAAACATAGTTAAGAATTATGGGTTAATTTAAGTTGTAAGAGTTTGTTAGAAATGAGCATGAGCATTAGGTCAAACAGTTTACAATTAATATAAGCCTCTGTGACTGCAGGACCATGGTGTGACAGAAACTTCCATCTACATACATCTGAATGAAGCTGCAGAACTACAACAGAAGTTCCCACAGTAATAGACTTTCTTAGTATTATTAGGTACACGGCCATTCCCGTCACTGCCCTGGCCTTGCAAGGGCTCTCTTTGAATAGAGTCTTGATCCATTTTACTATTTCTTTACTTCCATATCCAAACCACATTCCCACTCTCCTCCCTACTCACACACAGCCATTGTGAGGTGTGTCTCTTCTGTGGACTTACTTGCTAAGTGAATACTGTCACTTGGTGTGTTTTTTTAATTCAGGTCATGTCACAGAGCTGCTGATCACAAACTACTTCTATTTTTACTACATTCTTAAGATCTATGTCACATGGCAGTGTTTGTTCAGTCACAGAGCATGTTCTAATAATGACTCATGAAACCATTTGGTCAGACATAGACAACTTTTGTTAACAGAACTAAATGGCAAAAATAAAAAGTTATCATGCACAGAGGTAGATATTATTTCATAATACATTTGATTTTTTATACACATGCATACATATATATATATCTACTTTTGGTTCAGATTATAAGTTTATTGTAGGGACACAATCAGGAAACACTTGAAAACTGCTCTTCTATAAAGTTTAGTAGTTATCTAAGTAATAGTTTGAGGCAATGCAAGGTGCAAGTTTTTGTGTTTGTGTGTTTGGTTGGTTGGTTTGGTTTTTTGCTTTTTTGTTTGTTTGTTTGTTTGTTTGTTTTTGAAACATGTTTTCTCTGTATTTCCATGACTATCCTGGAACTCGATCTGTAGATGAGGCTGGCCTTGAACTTGGAGATTTGCCTGCCCCTGCCTCCCAAATTTTGGGATTAAAGGTGTGTACCATCACCACCTGACAAAACCCAAAGTTTAATATTGCATATGATGTTTGTTTTGCTTATTAAAAAATAGGGATGGCACTTGTATGCTGGTAAGAATATGCCAGGAGACATTCATGAAGATATGAAATTGGGTTTTTAAATTGACTTGGATTATCTAGAATTAGTGCAACAGCATATTATGAGGTAGGAAAGAGGGCAGCTACAGGCAGATGTGTGACAAAAGCAGTACATGTCGATGAGAGATGCCATACTAGTTGAAGTCATTATAGCTTTGAGGAGAGAGCTGACATTAGTGAGATTCCCAGAGATGTATAAGGATAACACCAACTGGAAAACTAAGTAATAGCGGAGAGACCACATTAATAGCCCCTACCTGATGATAAGGTTGGTGACTACCTTATATGACATCCTGAAACCTTCATCCTGTGACTGATGAAAGCAGAGGCAGATACTCACAAGTAAACACTGAACTGACCTCCTGGAACCCAGTAACAGAGATGGAGGAGTGATGAGCAAGGCGGTCAAGACCGTGCTGGTGAAACCCACAAAGGCAGCTGACCGGACAAGGGGGGAGCTCTTGAATCCCAGACTGATGGCAGAGAGGCCAGCAGGGGACTGATCCAGATTCCATGAATGTCATGTCAGTAAGGAGGCCACAGAAATCTCTGGGACTTTGGGTAGTAGATCAGTGTTTACCATGGCATACAAATGAAGTTTGGGAGCCCATTCCACATGGAAAGATGCTCTCTCAGCCTGGACACATGGGGAGGGCCTAGGTCCTGCCCTGCATGAAATGACAGACTCTGGGCCTTACCCTCCCGGGGGAATGATGTGGGGATTGGGCTGGGGGGGGTGGGGCTGGTGGAGGGAGAAGGGGGGGAGCCGGGATTGACATTTGAAGCATGCATGTTTCTAATTTAAATAAAAAACATACATAAAATTAAAAATATTAAGCAGTACATGTTTACTCATATGTGCACAAGGGCATGTGGGGGTGTGCACGCACTGGCACATGTGTGCATGTGTGTGCACTCATGTGAGTGAATGTCCTCATGACCCAGAGTTTATATGGATGTCTCAGGACAACTTTCAAGTGTCAGTTGTCTCCACCATGAGTTCCAGGGAACAACAAATTCAGGTCATCTGGCTTGTGTAGCAGGTGCCTCCTGAGCCATCTTGCCAGCCCATGAACAAACCATCTTAAAATATGGAGTTTTATAGCTTGAGCAATGGTCAGGCACTGAAGAATTTATTCCGGGATGTGATCTGAAACATTGTGTAAATTAGAGATGCTTCTGGCAGCATTCCAGGGAAGCATAGCTGAGCAGACATTAATGCTGTCCACCCAAGCCAAAAGACAGAAAGCGATAGTTTGTAGGAAGATGAGGTAGTTAGGACAGCTTTTGTCTGCCATGAGAGATACTGCATCCTGTCTCTCTGGCTCTAGGCTGAAGATGATGGGCTCCAGGGAGTGGTCCACCTTTGATGGGCCTGTGGAATGAGTGGGAGAGAAGCCAGGGCAAAGTTGTTACTACAGCAAAATCTTGCCCATCTTGTCTGAGTCAATATGCCTGAGGTTCACGGCAGGCCATTCTTTAAAAAGCTATTACCATCTGTAAATCTGTATGCACCTTGGTTATGGTTCATTTGTAGTCTGACTTTTTATTAGTCTATGACTTTTCCCGTGTGTGTGTGTGTGTGTGTGTGTGTGTGTGTGTGTGTGTGTTGCTAAGGATCAAATCAAACCCAGGCCTTGGGGCCTCACATATACTGAACAAGTGTCCCATTGCTGAGTTACATCTACACTCATTGTCTTAAAAGATAGAGAAAGGGAAAGGAGGGAGAAGGGGAGGGGAAAGGGAGGGGAGGGGGAGAAAAAGAGGGAGAGGGAGAAGGAGAGGGAGAGGGAGGGAGGGGGAGGGAGAGGGACCACGTACTAAGGAGACCAGGCTGTAACATGCTCCCAGCTCTGAGTTCCCATCTCCACATCCAGGATAATCAGGGCAGCAACAGACACAGCAGAAAGCAGCGTCAGGGCAGTGGTGCGCATAATTAACTTCTGATAAATGGCTGCAGATGGGACTTGGTTAAACGTGATTCATGTCAGCAAATGCTGAAAAGAACTGTTGACCAAAGGATGGGGAAGAGAAGAGCTCAGGAAGGTCAGCGACCAGGAAACTTAGGGGAAAGCCTATGAGCACGGCAGACAAGGAGGGCTCAGGCGGTTGAGCAGGGCAGACAAGGAGGGCTCAGGCGGTTCTCCGCATCTCACGTCTCTGGGTTTGGACCATCCATGGTGTCTCTTTGCTCAGTATCATGTGGCGTTGTGTGCCAGACTGCCATGCAAGGGAACTTGTAAGATGGAGGGACATGTGACTGTTTGTGAGCATCGTGTTTGCCTCCTCCAAATCTTCAGTGGGACTCAAATTAATGAGATCCTGTTATTTCTGTGGCAGAAGAGTTAGAGCTTGACTCTGCTCTACCTGTGAATGTACCATGGTTTGGAATAGTGTTGGCTATCCTGTACCCACCTAACAAGAGGGGTGTCTCAGGGGATATCTTTTCCCCAACCCCCGAAACATGATGGTTTTCTTTGTCCCAGGTAGTCATGAGGAGAGAGGACAGTGGTGAGAGAAAGAGAACAGGAGGAGAAATAACGAGAAGCCCGTTTTTTTTAAGCCTCCTAGGGAACACAGGCCGCAGCTCTGCTGAGAAAACACAAGCGCCTTCTCAGGAAGAGGGGAGAATTTCAGAAGAAACAAGGGTTAATACCCTGGAAGACTCGCTCCACATATGTGTACAGGCAATACCACACACAGCAACCGCTTCGTGTGTTCATTCCTTCATGCATGTGTGCATCCACGCATGTATTCGCAAGCATCATTAAGAAACACATATGCCACATGTGCTAAGCACAGGGTGAAGGTATATGCTCAAGACCACCCTACTCCATTTGTACTGCATAACCAAGTAACTTACAGTAATCAAGTTATAAACAACCGAAAATTATTCTTTATAAGTTTTTGACGAGAAATCCCAAGTCAAGGTGTCTGTGGAATCGGCCACAGGGAAGGGCTCTCTCTCTCTCTCTCTCTCTCTCTCTGCTTCACAGATGGCTGCATCCTCGCGTGGCAGGAATAACAAGCAAGCTCCCTTGGGGATCTTTTATAGGAACACTAATCCTGTGCATGAAGACTGCACCTCCTTGATCCAGTACCCTCACCAAGACTCCACCTCTTAACACCGGTGCCTTGGGAACCACACTCTGTCATATGAAGTTCAGATGGACACAAACATACAGATCATACCAGAAACTGATTATATATGCCCTTTACTAAAAGCCCCTCAAAGGACAGACTATGTTTCCATGACTAGCATGTAGCAAACGGACCACCAATATTAACTGAAATGACCATTCAGTATAATTAGCACTCTGGTAACCTGAGTTGCCATAGGAACCTGCAGGAAGGCTTTCTTAGTAAGACTGCAGCCCAGCAACATAAAGGGAGACTCAAAACATGAATAGAATTTCTAAACTGTAGTGGAGCAGGGTGAGCCAGGCACAGAGCTCTCAAGACTCGAGGAAAGCTAGACAGTAGGGGATCAGCTAGAATTTCACATCCTAGGAGTGATTCTGTGAGATCCAGAATCCCGACGACGAGAAGCCAGGATTTTACCTGGTAGGCAGTGAAGGAGCGTTGAATGTGTTTGCAAGAGGAACAATGGATTTTCGCTTTTCGGAAATAGCACAGAAGACAGATTCGAATCCAGGGGGGAATCCAGGACAAGGGAAGAGGGAGGAGGCCACTGAGGGAAGCGGCATCTGTGGGAATGGCCAGGAGGATGTATAGGAGAGAAGGATTTAGAACCGAGAAGCCAACAGTCCTCTGGTGACACCTGAAGCGGTTATAACAGCCCTCAAAATTCTGGCTTGAGTGGGCAGTGATACCTAAGTGACTTTTCAAAAGGGGGCACATTCAAGAGTGACAGGAGAAAACTGTCACTTCAGAGAATCATAAACAAAGAGATAGAGAAAACCAAACATGCGCTCAGTGGTTGAAATTCCCTGTGCCCATGACATGCAGTTTTCTCTGTCGCACCCAGAATGAAGGGAGAAGACGAAGGGTTGGTCTCTGGAGACTCAGGCTGAGTGGAGGTAGGAAGGAGGCAATGGGTCGCTCTAGGTAAGCACTCCTTTACAGTGACAGATCAGGACTAAGGTGACTATTGGCTTCAAAAGATGGAAGTCATGTTGGGTTTGCTCATCACAGTGTCCCAGAAACAGCAGTGTCCGGCACATGTGGACAACAATTATTTCTTTCATGTATATAGGGAGATTGAAGTGTGAGTCTGGTGGGGGGGTGGACACTTATGGAGAGAGCTTTCTTTCCTGCTTTTAAGACTCTGAAGTTGGGTAGAGGGGGTAGATTTAAATTTACAAACTGACAACAGTTCAGTAAGCATCCTCTTGTTAAAAGGATGTAATTTCATCCCTCTATGACCAAAACCATCTGACAACTCCTTTCCCTTGGCCGTTTCCTTCCCTTCTCCCCCTGAGGGAGGGGGAAGGAACCTAGGGTTCAAATACTTAACAGCTTATGTTATCTGTCACCAGAGGGAAAAGACACAGCAGCCCACACACCCCCTTCTCTTCCTTTCTGGAGGCTGCTGGAGACCACAGAGGCTGCTTGCAAGTGTCCATGAGCACATGCCCTTCTCCATTCTCTGCCATCCCTTTGCAGACTATCTTCCGTCTTCGACTAACCCTAAACATGCAGATCCTCCAAGACCCAACTGTGCTGTCAGTTGAGAAGACCCATCTTGAGCTAAGAGTCTCTGTACCTTGTTGCTCTTACCCTCAGGGAGGAGTTGGAGTACATACCCTGGGAAAAATATGCCGGTGTCCCAACTCCTAGGACTGTGAAGGTGGCCTTACTTGGAAACAGGGTCCATCCAAATGCAAACAACTTAATGTGAAATCTATAGCATGCTCTTACAAAAAGAAGACAGAGAACACTGGCAGAGTCACAGATGGATGGCCATGGCATGCTGGCAGGCCAAGGAATGCCAGGCATATGTCACCCCAATGAATGCTAGAAAGAGGTCAGGAAGGACTCTGCAAAGACTTTCATGAGATTATGGCACTGGTGACATCTGAAGTATATGCTACTAGCCTCTAAACCCATGGGAAAATGCTTTCTTAATTTATAAAGCCATCCAGTTTGTGGCAATGTTATGGCACACCTTGGAAACGCATATATTCTCCTTTTTAATTAAAATATCATGACATCATTTCTTCCCTTCACTCTCCTACAAACCACCCCTCCGACCCCTTCCCTCTCACATTCATGTTTTTGTTTCATTGTTACACACACACACACACACACACACACACACACACACACACAAATGGCAATACAATCTGCTGTATCCATGCACTGTTCCTTATGTGTATAGGATTTCAGCCTGATCTCTGGTATTGGATATCCTATGAGGTGGCTAGGGGGAAGACAGATACTCTGACCCAGCATTCCTCAGTTGCCTTTACTTCTTTGTCCAGGAGTGGGACGCATTAGAGTTCTCTAATGTTGGTGTGTCTATTGGTGCTATCCTTGTTCCAGTCTTCTGTAGGCAGCCATATTGCTCAGATACGGTGAGTGTAGCTTCCCTGGGATTCCTAGGAGATGCAACCTCACAGCAGTTTGCCTGGTCTTCTGTTACCACGGTCTTTCACCCTGTCTTCCATGGTGTTTCTGAGGCTTGGGTGTGTGTGTTTGTGTTGCAGGTGTGTCCACATTCTTCTTTCCGGTTCTCCACTGTGTCCCATCAGCACCATACTCTGTCCCCAGTTGGAGCAGATAACAGCTATCAGAATTGCCCTTGTATGTCACACACGTGTCACATCATGATGTCACGGGTGGTTGTGGTCTGGACCAGACACTACATCTCATTCAAAGATTGAAGAAGCGCGCAAATAGCAATCGAGTAGGAGTTTTATTAAAAAGCAAAGCAAAAGTAATGGCTAGATATACTGCAGGGGAGTGGCAAGCTGAGCAAGACTGCTCTAGAAACCCTGGATACTGTCTGGGACTTGCTTTAATGAGTCCAAGAGTAGGAGGAGCTGGTTGCTAAGGGACAATGCATGAGTTATTTCCTATTTTAATTGACAGGATTGAGTTAAATAAGCCTTTGTCCACTGTGTAAATCCTTTCCCATGATGCAACTGATTTTAATAATATGCATGCCCAATTATACATGTGCATAAAGTGGTAAGTAGGTTACTTTCCCTAAAAGTCAACTCAGAGGGCACAATTTGTCTTACTACATATGCACCTCAAACCAGTTCAGGCTGACCAAAACCCACCACCCCTGGTTCCAGGAACAGTCCCAAGATGTGTTCAGCCACGAGTTGGGAGTTGCTAGAGGTTACTAAAGAGTTACTAACAGCACTGTGGCCAGTTGCTTTGTTCAAAGAGCTTGTGCCTGCAGCTTGATGCAAGCGGGAGGGCTCGGGTTGTTATGTATATTTCGGGGAAAGGAGTGAATGTATAGCTCAAGCCAAGCAGAATTCCAGGTTCCTAATTCACCCCTGTGCTTGTCTGTCTCAGTGCCAGGCCCAGCGTTCCCAATACTTGCCCCCATCTTTCTCTTGTGCATTCTTTACTAGCTATGAATATCCTGTGGCGGGCTCTCTTTGAAGGTGGGCTTCATCTACGATGTCCCCAGTGTATTCTAACTCCCTTGGTACCTTTTTACCATACCCTGGTTTCTAATGTTTAACCTGCTGGTGTGATGAAGAATGACTTATTTACCTTAGCTCTCTTTCTCCAAACCAAAGCCACTTGTCACTTTTACTCTTGTCTAGAAGATGTCTCAACCCGCCTATCTCAATTCTTGTGCTTTTTTGACCCACTTCTCCATCTGGGGAACCATCTGGAGGGATGAACCCCTCTTCCTCCCAGACTGCTTCTCTTAGCAGGGAGCCTCTTGAGGTATGGCCTTGACCTGTGAGAATACGGCTCTGGTAGAGTTTCATGTTCTCCCTGTCAGGGTGATGGAGAAGGGCTTTTGAGTTGCCAGGTCCTGTCAAATCACCCTGACCTACATAAATGTGTGGCTGACCCAGTGGACAGTCACAAATGCACCGTGGCCCCACTTGATTTAGTCTTCAACAAATGCTATGGTGCAAGTGTATAGACTAGATGGTCTTTCACTTCATGCTGTGAAGATTATACCAGCCAGGAGGCCCAATACTTGTGTCTGTGTGGTTCCTAAACAAATAACGAGTTTTGTATTTGTAGGAGCTTGAAGAAAAGAAAGAAGAGGAGGGGGCAAGAAGAGGAGGGGAGACAAGGAGCAGAAGATGAAGAAAGGGGACTGTACATACGTGATAGATAAAGCCTGAACTGTTTTCTGACTTTGTAGAAAAAGCAACAAAAGAACTCCTGTACAAAATTCATAAAATACTTGGGGTGTCTTTATTATACCCAGGAGTCCATTTAAAGTAAGTCAATTTAAGCATATTACCCTTTGTCTCCAGAAGGACTGAAACACTCATTGTGTCCTAAGGTTCTGAAGGCTCCTAAATTAAGAAAGTAATATTGCTTTTGGCTCAAAAAGTCCCTCATAATGATAATTCCGTAGGACTCTGTGGGTGATGAATCAATGTTCAACTCATTTCACCCTCTGAGAATCAAAAACAGGCATGGAAAACCCATCAAGTGTTGGCCCAACAAGCCCTGCTGAGCCTGCTAGAGGGAGAACCGGGGAATACCATCCCAGGGAGATTTGCATTCCTCATCCCTGAACCCTGATTAGAAGGAAAGTCCTTCCATCACACGCGTTACCATGGACCACCCCGGTCCTCTTATCACTTCAGATCATCCTGGAATATTCAGATACTCATGCCACCAATGGCCAGTCCCCAAGAAGATACCAGCCATCTTGTGTGAAACACAGAAGCTGGACATGACAGCAGCAAAGGATGACCTCAAACTGTCTCACCTTTCAGTTACTCGTGTGATCCCAAATGTCTCACAAAGAAAAAGACATAAGATGCATGTGTCATGAAAAATGATATAAAGCTAATTGTTTTTCCAGTTTCAGCTCTGTCATAGTTTCGAGAGGGGGCAGTGTATAAGCGCATAAAAGTATAATTCATACTGAAAACATAACACCCCAATCAAAAGCTCCATGGCTTCAGAATAGCCATTCAAGTTTTCATTGAGATACTTCATTTGGGGATGAACAAACATTTCAGTGGCTACCTTAGTCTGGCTGTGTGGTATTTTTATTTGTGAGTTCTTCCCAATAAAGTGATTTTATAATTAAGGGTAATCCTGAGGTACAAATGGAAAAAGAAAAACTAAAGCGTCATGTCTTATTTTTCTTATAGCATAGGTCCCCAACATCCTGAGCCCCACCAAAGGGAGCCATTCTACCTCAGTTTCTGCACCTCGTCAATAGGTCTCTACCACACACAGCCCTGATCCGAGGCTACTCCTTCTCCAAACCTCGGGCTTTTGTTAGTCTCTTCATGTGCTCTCCGTGGTCCTGTGCTAATCTTTTTGTCTA
The DNA here is from genome assembly GCF_017639785.1 of Mesocricetus auratus. Lineage (NCBI taxonomy): Eukaryota > Metazoa > Chordata > Mammalia > Rodentia > Cricetidae > Mesocricetus > Mesocricetus auratus. The sequence goes on along the minus strand of NW_024429187.1, from coordinate 4,268,597 downwards.
CAATAGCTCAGCAAAGATAGAGACGGCTGCCAGATGTTGGAGCAGGAAGGGCAGCGATAAGTGAGCCGCACATCAGATTATAGCCTGTTTGTTATCCATCTGGTTCTGGCAGCCTCCGTGGCCACTGTGTTCTAGCAGTCCTTCAGTGACCTAGCTGTTTTGTGAATTTGGATCTCTATCAGTTGACACCATAGCCTTTGCTCCAGGTATACAACCTTGACATTGGCAGTGCTTCCTCAGAGAACCGACTATCCCATTCTGGGCCCTTCCTAAGACTGTGCCTGAGCAGAGCCAGAAACCAGGTCTTGGTAGACGTAGCCACTGCCTTCACACACATTAGGAGATGGATCAGCTGCATCCCTTGCTGCCCTAATGGGCTGTGCTGTAAGAATCATTCCCCATGGGTTGGAGAAATGGCTCGGAGGTTAAGAGCACTGATTTCGATTCCAGAGGTCCTGAGCTCAATCCCAAGCAACCACATGGTGGCTCACAGCCATCTGTAATGAGATCTGGTGCCCTCTGCAGGCCTGCAGGCATACATGCAGGTAGAACACTGTATACATAATAAATAAATCTTTAAAAAAAATAATCATTCCCCACATTTGGAAGCTGCCTACTTGCTTTCCCACCTTCCACATTCCTCTCTGTTGGATTGGCCCACGAGGGACTGTCCTAGCTGTAATCCCCAAATGTCATCAGTGAAGCTTGAGATACAGCCAGGTTAATTCATGCCTCCGGCAGACCTGGGCAGGCCTTCAGAGAGTGTCTTTCGAATTATACTAGAAGTATATCAAAATGGTCTTCTAGAAATTTAGACCCAGAAACCTAATTTTAAAATATGAATAACTAGATGTGTATGGTTACCCATGGGATGAATTCTTCCAGGAAAGCTCTGTCCTTCCTTTTGTCGGTTCATCTGATGGGAATCTCTTTTGTATCAGGCATTGTATTAGGCTTTTGGAACACAGAGATGTGTGTGGGACAGCCCTTGGCCTCCAGGATCTCAGAGGCTAGTGTCAAATCTTAAATGATGAGGACTCTGCTGGAGACTCGTAAAACACTGCCAGATCTTCTGAGGCTCTTGTCTTCCCCAGCACAGAGTATCACAGCCCCCTGGTCTTTCATCAGTTGGATACGTGCTGTGAACCACTGTCCTCCTGACATGACAGCCATTACTCTCTTGAACTGCCATTAGCTGTTCTTAACTACAGGAGATCTGCAAAAGATTAGGGCTGTCCTAGGAACCTTGGGATGAGGAGGTACATGAAGCTCTGTCATTCTTCAAGGATTTAGACACCTAACATATATGAGGGTGGGGGTGGGTTCCTCAGTGGTGTAGCTGAGGAACACCTTCGAACTCATTGACTGGTTCACCAAGTTATACTTGGGTGCAATGCTGTCTTTGTTTCCGTCTTTGGTGCCCTTTCTGGAGGTAGACATTTATTCATGTTTCCTCATGAAATGTCTGTGCAACAGCATATGCATTTGACTTGCTTTGGCAGATTACATATGACTTACAGGTGAAAGCCTTTAAGAAAGGATATATGTTTCCTTACCTATGTTTCCCCTTTGGGAACTGGGAAATAGCATGTAGAGATGGACCACCATCAGTCCCCATCCTGAAGCGACTTCAGTGAATGGAATCTATTGGAAACTCACCTGAGATAAACATCCATTATGCCAAACCACTAATACTTAGGGGTTATTTGTTACAATACCACAAACCTGGCATATCTTGACTGATAGTCATTGGGTTCAGTAAATGAAACTTTGCTGCACATTGGTAACCCAAGAAGAATCTTATGCATCAGGACCACAGTGTGACTTGTGGAGAGATACGTGGAGAGCGTTAGGGAATCTTCTGGAGCTAGCCCAATGGCAACCCTTACAGCACATCAACACCCCTTTGTCCCTTGTCGTTTATACTCAAGTCATTAGTCAATCTCATTTGTGGTATCCTCCAAGAGTCAATATCAGAATCTAACATGCCTGGCACCCTGAACTTCTGTCCATCATACAGCTCATCACGCTGGTTTTCTTCCTGTCTTTCTAGACTGAGATATTCGGAACGCAGTATGTAGACAATGGCTGTCACTTAATGAGTACCTATTGAAAGGATGAACGAATGAATGAGCAAATGAATGAATGCATGGAGAAAGAATACTTCTGCTGTCTTTGCACACCGTGTCATCATGTGGGTGACAGCAAGTCCTTTCAGGAAAACACGAGAAGATGGAAGGATGGATCAGATGTACTTTGTGATGGGCATGGCTTCTCTGCAGGGGAATGGTAGTGAGAAGGGTCCTGGAGCAGGTGTCACAGACTTTAGCAACGCCATCTGCTCTCCTCCTTCTTAGCTATGTGGTCCCAAGTAAGTCATTTAAGCTCTCGGTCCCAGTTGTTGGGAGGTTTGCAATGAGATAATGATTAGAGTTCACAGACTATTCTCCATGGAAAGGACTCGTGGGTAATTTCCAGCTTACTGTACTCTGACTCAGCTAGTCAATGTTGGTGCTGGGAATAAGGAAATAGAGACCAAATCTCCTAAAGCTCAGCTTGGAGTTTCAATGCTATGAGCGGAAGAAATATGAAGACCAGCACTATTGTGCGCATACTTTTTTAAATGTTGAAGAAACGGTATCTTGTATTGCTCCATGTTTTCATGCAGTTTAATCCCCTCATTCCCCTTAGAATGTGGAGAAGTGAGGAGGGATATCAGCAGGTCACCCAGCCCACACACATTCCTGCTTTATTCACTGGTGAAAGTCCTGGTAAGGGCTAAAGCCTGGTACATTTCTGGCAAGCAGCTAATCCCTGGGCAACTATTTTCAAGACTATATAACTCTCATTTTTTAAGCTTAAAATGATTGGGTAAGCACATTGGTATTCCCTAAGGCGAGTCCCCATCCTGTAACATGTAAGTACTCTGGCATAAATAACCCCATGCTAAAATAAGAAAGTTGATTGGAATTTAAATAACATTTACATAAAGTGGACACATTGCCTTGAGTACCAATTAACAAAGAACTGAAAGTTCCTCTGTAACAAAGTACAATAGCCATCTATGGGGGGGGGGTGCGGCCTGAGATAGACAGCCTTAGAAGCATGAGATCTGCATACATCATGCCAATACAGACACAAGTGTTTTAAGGTCAGCCATGTAGAATAACGTAAGGCCGTCTAGTACATAACATACTGTAGAGTTTGTAATGCAAGATGCCAGGTAACTGATCTGCACACATGCTTTCCGGTCCCCATGGGTCCCTCCTCAATATTCAGACATCAGTGACCACACAGACGGCCACAGTCATGAGAAGTACAGAAACGCGATCTTCACCTCCTTCCCTGCTCCGCATCGTTTCCCAGAAGCTTCACCATCTACGCCTTCTGCCAGACAGCTCCACTCAAGGGCTTGGCGGATGAACTTGTCTGCTACCCGACTTTCTCGCTATTTCCTCTGATTCACTCCTGCACTCTAGTTGGCCTTGTCTCTACAGGGATGGGTAGCCTGGCTGAATCTAATAGAATTTCACTGCATCCATTCTGTGTACACACAGTTTAAATAAGCAAAGCCCAAAACACAAAACAAGCAATTAAGAATTTTAGACTCTACCCTGTGTGTCTCTTTTTGTCATATGTCCCTTGCCCATAGGAGGAAATACACATTATATGTATATACTATTTAACAATTTATCTTAGCATAGTACCTTCTATGTATTATGTTAGTTTACCATAGTAAGTGGTGTGTATTCTTCAGTATCCTGTATACATTTCCCATTTTGCAACATTTAATTTTAGCGATACTAATATTGATATGTTATGCAATTAAGAATCTATAAATAGGGGCTAGAGAGATGGATCAACAGTTAAGAGCGCTGGCTCTTTTCCAAAAGACCTGAGTTTAATTCACAATTGTCTGTTCCAAGGAATGATGACCTCTTCTGGCCTCTGTAGGCACTGCACACACACGGTACACATTCATGAATGTAGGTACAGCACCAACGCACATAAAATAATATTTTTAGGAATCTATAACTGTTATTCACATCTGATCTGTGGAACATTTGATTGTTCTAAGAAGCCTCAAACTTGGGTTCTCCCAAAATCTGTATGTTAAATCCTAATTTCCAATGTAATGACCAATGTTCTAATAAAAGAGACCTTAGAGAATAGCCATTCTTTTCCCGTTTGAGTGCAGGGCAGAAATGTGGCCGCCTATGGGCCAGGAGCTAGACCCTCACCAGGCACAGGATCTGTTGCTGCCCCCATCCTGGACTTCTCAAGCTCCACAACTTTGTGAAATGAACTTCTGTTTTATAAACCGCCCAGTCTCTAGCAGCTTTTATAGCAACTCAGATGGACTAAATTAATTATTTTTGATTTGAAGTATAGTTGGTTTCCTTCCTTGAAGTCAGTGATCGTTTATTCTGTTGACTTTCTAGCTAATACCACTAACTTCACTTCAAGTTCTTCATTAGTCATCTAAATCCTCTCATCAGGCCTTCTATCAGTTTTAGCTTGGCGATACTTCTCCCGGAGTCTTCTGGTGTGCTCTAGTTTGACCTATAACTCCCCACGACTGGTGCTATTAGCATCTCTAGCTTTCCCCTCAGCATTGTTGCAAACAATGAAGCATGGCCCACCCCCAAGATGTTTACTTCGGAGTCCTAATGCCCACAGCATTGAGTTTAAGAGGTGGTAACTTTGGGGAGGCTTTGTCCTCATAAATGCAGTTAGTGCCCCTGTGGAAGAATCCCCAAAGTCCATTCTTCCCTGTTATTACTGTTGACACAGCAAGAAAACTGTATGTATAAATAAAAAAGCAAGCCCTTGCCAGACATGGGATGTACTGGTGCTTTGTTGCTGTACTTCCCAGCTGACAGGGCTATGAGAAACAAATATTGTTTATTACACGAACCTAGTTTCATCACGGTCAAGAGCAGAGAGAAATTAATGTGTGCATCCCTACTGCTCAGCTTCATTTCTCTTCTTTATTCAGTTCAGGACCCACACCCACAGTGGGCTGGGCCTTTTCATATTGGTTAGCATACACATGCCCACAGGCCAGCTTAATTCTAGATAATTCCTCATTGACACTCTTTTCCTGGGTGACTCTAGATTTCTGTCAAAATGATAACTAAATCTAACCACCGCAGTCATTTAGGAAGATTTGAAAATACTTTTGTGACATGTCAAATGCTTTCAGAAGAAAATGGAAGAGAACCCATGTGGCCAGCCCACAGCTTACCTGCACACCGATCTATAATGATGATGAACACACCTTCCAGCAATGCTGTAAGAGACACACGATTCCCATAGGAAAGTCTCCAAATGGCACACCAAAACCCCACCATCTGCCATCAAACTCGGTCCAAAAAGAAATCCAGACACTTCTCCCCACATTCAATGCTGGCAACTTTCAAGCCCAGAGAAGAGGTTCAGCTGTTCTAAGTCAAAGTCTTCCCTTTTCTCCGCAGAAGGATGGATGATCAACAATGAGACTATATGTCACCCCCAGGGAATGTACCCATCTTACCCGTGGCACATGAGCTTGCCTTTGGGATCCAGATAAGACAACCCTAACAGCTTATACATCTTTACCCTGGTAGACAATCTCCAGTCACGCCAGATAGGCAACATCAAGATTCTTGTCCAGTTGGTACTGAGCCAATACTATGCCAGACCACATGTATGGTCATTAAAGAAAACCCTGGAGGAAATATGAAACCATTCCTTCTGTCTTTGCCTCATCTCTCAGAAATCTGTGTGAAAGCATTTTCACCTCTGTCCTGATATATTTGTCAACTTGACACAAGCCAGAGTCACCTGGGGAGAAGGAACATCAACTGGGAGAAAATGACCCCATTAGACTGGCCTGTGAGCAAATCTTTGGGACATTTCCTTGATTAGTGACTGATATGGAGGGCCCACCCTATTGAGGGCAGTATAGTCCTAGGTTGTATAAGAAAGCAGGCTGGAGGCACCAGGATAAGCGTGACAGGAAGCATCTCCATGGCCACTGCTTCACTTTCTGCCTCAGGTTCCTGTCTTGTCTTCCCCGGGTGATGATCAGTGGCTGAATCAGTGGTTACTGATACCCTACAGAACAGAGTTCTACCAACTCCAAGTTTCTGGCCTTCAGCCTAGTATTGGGAAATTCAGACTAAGCCACTACTTAATAGTTTTATTCTCTTGGGTTTCCAAAGTTCTTTGTACAGGTATACAATAAAGGTTAAATCATATGAAATCACTGACACTCTATTTCCCCTACAATTGTAACAATTTGTCTGATTTAGTGTAAGAGTAAGAAGAACTCTTAAAGTTAGTAGGTTGGTTTTGAAACCTGGCTGTCCTACTCAGTGACAGTTAAGCTTTACCGAATAATTGAATGTTACTCTGGGCTCAAATTTTCAAAAGAAATGGGATTAGGATGAAGATTATGAAAAAAATGAGGTATATGAGCAATTGAAACTGTCACCATTGGTACATGGCCAACATCTTCAGTATCTGCAAAGTTGTGTATGTATCACTTTGCTTCATCTCAAGAACTCTATGAGATAGACATGGAAAACCAAGATATTGTTGAATTTTAAAAAAGAAAGTGAATACTCATAGATCCATATGGTTTCCAGAAAAGCAGATAGCAATTAGAATCCAGGTCACTATTCTTGGTCTAGTAATGCATCCTTCTGTTTCTCATATCGTCCTATTTTCTGGATGTCAGAACACTACAGAAGGAACACCGTTAGCTAAACTGTGAGAGTCCTCATCAATAAACTGACATTCTCAAGAATGTCTTTCTATGGTACAAGAACATCCATGTATCTAGTGAATAACTTGTATTTTCATTCATTTACTCTCATAATCATTTCTTGAGGGTTGCTAAGATGAGTTAGAGTAGGGGTACCTATGGTCAAGCCTGATGACCTCAGTTTGATCCTAGGACCCACATGGTTGAAGGAAAGAACTGACTCTCACAGTTTGTCCTCTGCCTCCACAGGGTACCATAACATGAGGACGCATGGATGAGTACACACACACACACACACACACACACACACACACACACACACATATATATATATATATATATATATACATATATATAATTATTATCATCAAGATATATATATAGTATTTAAAATCCTACTTTGCAAGTGTGGAAGTGTGGAGTTTGACGAGTTACTGGAGTGGCACCTAATGACACCTATCTTCATGGCAAATGCTTTAAAAATTAATTTCTGCATACATAGATGATAGATGGGATCACAAATTAGATGCTTGGTGTTTGGTTTTGATTTTCAACTTGATTGGACTTGAAGTCACTTCCTAGGCCGGCAGGGCACATACGTGGGTGTGTGCGGGTATTTCAGAGAGGATGACTAATGGGGGAAGGCCCACCCTGCATGTGGGGAGGACTCCACGGGCTGTGCGCCTTGATGCAGCAAATGGGTGGGAAGAGAGCATCAGCCAGATCCCAGAAACACCGGCCACATACTTTCATTGCCGCAGAGCTCTGCCCAAGTGCATGGTGGGAAAAACCATGGAAAGAGCTTTCTGAGATTGTGAGGCTGGATAAACATCCCCCTTTTCAAGTTACTCATGTCAGGTATGTGGCGGTAGAAATGTAACCAATACAACATGAAAACATAGGAGTGTGACTTATTTCATAGTCTCTGAAGACCATGTGATCTAATTTAATGGAGAGGAAATTCAGATTTGGAATATCCCAGATGCCTGCTCTATGATCTTGAGTCTTAGATCCTTAAAAATTCTCACCTTCTGTCTTTCTCTGTAAAATACAAGTGGTCTCATTCTTGCTTTAGCATCGTAGAGTCTGTTATTTAGAGGGTCTTATTATACAGCCAACTGCCCTTAGCTGTGTAGCTGAGAGTCGTTCTAGGGCAACCTGGGCCCTCTGGAGGGTATGTGTCTGGTTCCTATGGGCAGTAGCTGTTCTCAGAACCCTAAAAACAACTGGCGTGGGGTGGAGCAGAGTCAGTGCTGGTCTGTGTCAAAGGCCGTGGCAGAGGCTGCTTGGAAAGGTTGGTAAGTGAGCTCTCTGTCTCTATGGAGGACCAGATGAGGGGGATCATCCACATTTAAGAAAGACTCTCTGGTGCATATTCCTAACAGCTTGACTCCAGGGCTGACTCATTTCTACAGAACTGTGCGCCCCTGTGTTGGGAATATGGTTCTGCCTGGAGAATTACCTTCTCACGTCACCCCAGCAGATAAAGACAGCAGCTTCAGTGGGCATCCTTAAGTAATATTCTAAAACAAAAGAGCTCCTACTGGGCTTTTCTGGAGCAAGAGGGTGTATCAATGCCAATGGGGCTGGATTAGCAAGTCTAAGTACTAAGGTTCTTTTCTGGGTTCCAAGGCCCTGAAGATGTTTTCCGAAGAGACAATTCCAGAATGTTCCAGAATGAATGATCAGTAGTGACATTACATCTCACTTTGTTCTTTCATTTTGTGCAAATTTCAGAGATACGTACTGACTGCCTGGACTGGTATCCTATCTTTTTCCTGGCATCTACTTCTTGGTTTGTTTATGTAACCTTACTTGGCAGTGGGCCAATCTCTACCTGCTTCCATGATCCTTTTATCTTTCTTTCTCATATTTCTTGATTGATCCTGCTCACAGCATGGCCCCGTATTACAGACATGGCCCTGTCACCCATGTTTGGTGACTGGTCACTTTGCTGTTTTTATCTGCAAGTGCATGATTCTACGCAGATGTTTGCCAGCCCACAGGCACAGCGTTATGGGCGGTGATTGTGCCGTCTGGGAAATAAATGCTGTGTCCTGGAGGCTTTGGGGCAGGGAACCAAATAAAATTTCAATCCCCTGTTGCAGCTCTAGCGATTGAGAAGTTGCCTTGCTCCTGCCTGGTGCCAGGGTTGAGGAAGTATTGTCTTTTGGTAACACTGTGTTTCCGAAAATCATAATCCTGGGAGAGAGTGGGTGGTATTAACACACAAGTTCTGATGACACTCTAACACAATAATTAGACTCTCTTAGACAAGATTATCTCAAGTCTAGATGGATTTAATTTTCTTCTAATTCCCTCTGCTGTTTACTCTGTTTTATGAGAGGTCGATGAACACTTGTATTTTCCCTTTAGGATCTGTCAGTCCCCTGGTTGCTAAATGTACTTGTTCTCAGTTTTGTTCAGAAGCTCGAACCAGAAAGATCAGCTATCCAGACTTACCTGCAGCCCCCTTCTAATGATGTTTGATGCTAGTCATACTAGATCAAAGCACGATGAGACCCTGAGGTCTTCTATGAATCAACCAGGAGAGAATGCACACTCTGGCCCATTTTCATGACAGCATCGAGGCTTTGGAGTTCAATTATTGAACACACACCTACTATGTGCAGGATATGTGGTATCACCTAGGGAATTGACACAAATGACACTTTCAAGAAAGCTGACTCAAATGTATGATAGAAATAAGGTTACTGATTAGAACTTTAAGAGGAAAGCCATTTTCTGTGCAATGCAGAGATCAGCAATGTAGGATTTCAGATGAGAAATATCTCAGTAAAAACTGGAATTGAATGGGGAGAGACGGAGGAAAGCTCCACAAAGACAAGAGAAATGACTGAGTCCCAAGAACAGAGAGATGACATTGAATGTGCAGAAAAAGAGCAGAATTATCTGTGGAGAGGAAGGACAAGGGAGCATGTGAAGGGTTAGGTAAACATGGGTGAAAGTTGCATGTTGGGAATCATAAACAGCCTGTGTACAGATGGCTTTATCCTACTGACTATGAAAGTTCCCTGGAGGGTTTGAGTTGGGGCAAGAAAGTCACTCTTCCAGAAGGGAAAGCCAAAGAAAGGTATCAGGAGCAGAATGGTCAAACAGTATGATGACCATCCAGAGAAGATGAATTTACATTCTTTAAAATCAGGTTATGTGTCAATAGCCAGTTAATCAGAATACTGGAAATACATAACACCTATCTCCAGATACTCTGGATAAAGGGAAATTTGCTATAATTGGTTAAGTGTTGTGCTGCAAAAGGTTACATGTCCAGCAAGGTGACATCTTCTACCAAGCAGGAGACATGAGTCTAAGCATCACAATGAATTACGCTCTAAGCTACAAACATCGCCACCTTTCACATTCTCTGCTTTACTTTAAACAATTATTTGATTACCCACTATGAAAAGGTGACATCTCATTAAGCAGAAGACACATAACCTGCTCTGTAGGCAGGTGAACCCAAGAAAGAGCCCTGTGGCAGTTTTCCGTTCAGGGATGTGCTTTGCTACCTCTGTGGTCTTGAATGTTTACATCCTGCACAGCTGAAAATATGAGGAATGTATGTAGGTAGATGCAGCTGTCACCAGTTTAACTCTTGAAATTCTGAATCTCGTCCAAATGTTGTTTGGAATAATAAAAATGCTTTAAATAATTGTACTGTGCAACTGAGTAGTAATAATTAATAAGTGGGCAGTGTGTGGAGGCTAGAGATGTTTTCCTGGGCTGTTTCTCCACATTAATTTTGGAGGCAGCAACTCTCACTGAACCTGAACTGGGCATTTAGGCTAAGTGCTTGAGATACTCTTGTCTCCACACTCTTCAGCAATGCCCCCACTCTCTCCATCCCAGCACTGAGGTTACAGATGTGCTGGAGATCATGTCCTCATGCTTGTGCTCATGCGTAGAGCCATCTCCATATAGGCATATGTATTGTGTTCACTGAGCACTTCTCCTGACAACTCTGCCTTTCTGTGCAGTCGTTATCTGCTCGGTGTGTCTCCTTCTCTGCCAGAACAATTTTCAGCATTAGGCCCTGAGGTACCGGTTCCCACTTTTTTTAGTAGATTCCCCAACTTAACTGGTTAATCTCCTACTCTCTCATTACTTTCTCCTTTAATGACGGTAGGTAGTAACTGTCTCCAGAGACTTCCTACCAACATTTATATTCCTTCCAAATTAGAAGAGCAGGCGTCTCTCCAGATCATAAAGAATACATTTATTTTAAGGTACAGTGGAGAGAACACACAGAAATTAAAGTGTGTTTAATGAGAGCCTCCATGGCTTTTAGAAATTCTAGCTTTGTGCGGACGCCGCTCTGCTTTCCTAGCCGCGTTTCAATCTCCACGGCCCCGGCATTAGGTCATAGGACAACGTGGGAGTTATCAGTTCAGAGGCAGGGGAAATTAAAAATTCACATTTTATCTCTAGCTATGAATATTTCATTTGGGGGAGGATTGTTGTTTTAGATTTGGTTGGCTGGTTGGCTGTTGTTTATTTTCCAGAGTCTCTATATAGCCCAAGCTGACCTTGAACTCCCCAGGTCTGTCTGCAGGCACCTCCTGACAGCTGAGACTATAGGCAAGTACCACCATTCTAGGCCATCTAGCTATGACTGTCTATATGTCCCTATGCTTTCTTCTCTGCTCTCCTTCTCCTCTTCCACTCTCCCTCCCTCTCCCCTCCCCTCCCCTCCCTCTCCTTTCTCCCTCCACCCTTTATTTCTGTAATCTGAGCATCACCGGCTCTTTGCCTTGCTATTGTCTTTAGACTCTTGGCTATTTTTCTGCACCTTCTGGTTGAGAGCTCTGATCTTAGTGTTTCTGATCAAGAACCCACATATCAGGGTTATGAAATCCCCAATCCTTAGTTTGAATCCACAAAATGCGCTCCCCTAAGCACAAGTGTTTGAAACATACATTCACATGGGGAACTCTAGAAACATGTCTGATTATGTACCAGATGTTACCAGACCCTTGCTATGGATGATCTCTGTGATTTTATCTGCCCTGTGAAGCATGTACTAAGCCCGTGCCACAGAAAAGGAAAATAAATTCTGCCCAGTGAGATCAAGAGCCTCAGTGTGGGCAGCAGAACTGAACTCTGCCTTTCCTGCCATGCTGCTGTCTTTCTGGTTCCAATTTGAATGTTTTCTAGGGAAGTTTACACCTAAATCAGAGCCAGGTTAGTAAAACGCAGTACCATAAACAGTTGTAATGGCTGGAAGCTTAAGGGTACCTGCAGGGGTTAGTTCTTTTTTTTTTTTTTTAAGATTTATTTATTACATATACAGTGTTCTGCCTACATACCAGAAGAGGGCACCAGATTGAATTGTAGATGGTTGTGAGCCACCATGTGGTTGCTGGGAATTGAACTCAGGACCTCTGGAAGAGCAGTCAGTGCTCTTAACCTTTGAGCCATCTCTCCAGCCCCAAGGGGTTAGTTCTCTTATTTGAAAATTTTGTTTTATGTGTGCGTGTGTGTCTATGTATATACATACATATGGGGTAGAATGCCAGCAGGGGCCAGAAGAGGACATCAGATCCTCTGGGGCTGGGTTTACAGGGGGCTGTGAGTTGTGTGAGGGCATCAGATCCTCTGGGGCCGGGTTTACAGGGGGCTGTGAGCTGTGTGTTGATGCTGGAACTGGACTCCTGTCTTCTGCATGTGTAACACCTGCTCTCAAAGTCTGATTTATCTCCCCAGCTCCCAGGGTTGAGGTCTTGCTGAGAATTATCCTTACATTCTCCAGACAGCAGACTTCTTGCCATGGCCTCATCAGACAGGAAGATAGCAAAAATAGTTGCCACATTGGATAGTGTGGCTTCAACACTGTGATGTTGGTACAAAACATCCATGATACTGAAGTTTGCAAAACTAGAATCTGTAGAGTAGAGAAGCTCATTCTGGGCTCCAAGGAAAAAGCTTATGAGATTTGCCATTTGACTGAGTGATTGGATGTGACAATTATCTCAGATACAGAAGGCATTTAGTGGGAGAAAGGTCAGAGTCCATCGGTTTTAGTGACTTCATAGAAAAAGTGGAGCATCTATGGCTATTTGGGGATTTTCCAGCAGCAAGCAACAGAAACAGATTCCTCTAACTTGAGAGAGGGCATGAGAGTGTAGGGAGAGGAAGGGGGTGATGAGAAGAATAATCAAAGAAATCCAAGTGTGGTGGTTTGAACGAGAATGGATCCCGTGGGCTCATGGATTCAAATGCTTGGTCCCCCGTTAGTAGATCTGCTTGGGGAAGGATTCAGAGGTGTGGCCTTGTTGGAGGAAGTGTGATTATGTTGGAGAAAATGTATTACTGGGAGTGGGCTTTGAGGTTTCAAAAGCCCATTCCAGCTAAGCCCAACGCCCCCCCCCAGCCTCTTCCCCCATGTCTCACAGCCTCTCGATAGGATAAAAGTTCTCAGCTACTGCTCCAGGACCATGCCTGCCTGCCTGCCTGTCTGCTGCCATGCCCCTACCGCAATGATCATGGAGTCACCCTCTGAAACAGTAAGTCCCCAATAAAATGCCTTCTTTTACAAGTTGCCTTCATCATGGTGTCTGTTCACAGCACTAGTTCAGTGGCTAAGACACCAGGTACCACACACATGAGGTTTCGGTAGGATGCGGCTATTTGGAAACCTTAACTCTGGTTTCTTTTTCTCCTGCTGATGTTTCCAGGATCAGGAGAGAACCCAGTGGAAACATTGTGACTGACTGCACCACCAATACCACAACCGTAAAGTGACTGAGAATGTCAAGCCAGTTACCTCACTTCTTCCAGCTGATGAAAACACAGTTGTCCATTCCATGGTCCTGATACCAGCCTCTAGGATATTTTCTCTTCTACCCCTCTGTTAATCCATGAAGCTTTCACTCTCCTTTAGCTCCCAATCCTTCATATCATTGGCCAAATACTGGTCAATGTTCTTGTGTGCGTGAATGTTTTACTTGCATATATGTCTGTGCTCAGCTCGCATGCCTGGTGTCCATGGTAGCCATAGGAGAGCACTGGATCCCCTGGAGTGACAGGCGGTTGTAAGCTGCCATGTGGGTGCTTGGAACAGAACCCAGGTGCTCTGAAAGAGCAGCAAAATACTCTCTAGTACTCTTAACCACTGAACATCAATCCAGTGGACACAGTAATTTTAACAGAGTGTATGACTCATTCAGTTGGCATCGCCATGGATATAGCTAAATATAGAGAAGGGAATATAGTTTAACAAGCATTGGCTGAGCACCTGGTGTGCACAAAAGCTCACTCACCACAGACTGAGAGACAGCGTCCCTGTTCTCCTTCCCCCACCTCCTCCCCATATCCCTGTTCTGTCCCTTGTGAGATCTTAGTTCCTGCAGCTTCACACTGTATTGACCCCGCCTTCTGAATACCCTGGCTCCTTGCTGTCAAAGAAATGTGTGCTCCATCTGAGTGCCTCACCACAAAGGAAATCACGAACGAGTTTTGTGCTAATGACCAAGAACATATATCTTCATTCAGTGCACGTTGGGATGGCTCACAGCCCTTCTAGAAGGCTTCTTCTGCCATGATTCTCGGGAGGCTTTCTCTTCCATTTCCGTCTCTCCTCTGCTCTCTTTCTTTCCTGCCCTCCCTCCTCAGCTCTTCCCATCTTCATGTTCAAGACACCTTTTTCTTTTTCTCTTGCCCCCATGATGAAAGCTGAACCACAGGAAGCAGCTGTTCGAGGCTGGCATGAAGCCTTCAGGACTGGGATCTTTGACCAAAGATGAGCATGCGCTTCCTCTCCTGATCCCACACACTCTACAGCACCCCCACTCCCCTCCCCCACTCTGTCCATACTCTCTGGGCCTCCAGCAGACCCAAGGTCCACAGATTCCCATGCTGATATTATGTTGGCTTCCTCACTGAAGCAATTTCTTTACACATCACCAGGGAAATAAAACCTACAGTGAAAATGATACTATTGGTTTTCCATTTTATTTTCCTGGCAATAAAATCCCAGAATCTCTTTTCACAGAAAGAACTCTTGCATTCTCACGCCAGAACAACGCAGGAGAAGGGGAAGCCATGCAGCCCCACCCTCCCACAGAGCAATCTACAAGCCAACTTAAATTTGAGCTCAACTTTTATGCTCTCAAACTCAAAATAACTTGCATTCGATAAGGAGGAGACAGTGGGAGAAAATAAAAAATCACTGAATGTGATCTGTGTGAAAGGCCCAAAGAGGCTGTGCACACTGATCTCCACACTGGGAAACTATGAAACAGTAAGAGGAATAGTCAAATGTTTTTGGAAGAATGCATTAAGATAGTGAATCAATAGGGAACTTGTGTGAAATTGGCTGGGGCCGAGGAAAAGGGATACTGTGGAATCAGCTCACACATGACACCTGGTATGGCCTGGACTCTCTTAATCTCTCCAGGCATCATTGTTACCATTTATTAAATGGAGGAGGTATTGAAGATTGGTGACTTCTAGTCACAGCACAGTTCTAAAATCCTATCACTCTGACCCAGACTTGGGAACTGTTACTAAACATAATCCCATCCCGTTAGGAGCTTCCCCCGTAACCCACTAGGGAGGAAACAATGACAGTAACAACCAATGAGAAGAAGCCTCAGCAATCATGTGTCCCGCATCAGACTTGTCTGGTGTCAGCAGGATTCCAATAGTCTCATGTACATGGCTTTTTAGGTGGTAGATCTGGTTTCAGCTCTGATTCTGTGGTAAAAACATCCTGACCAAAAGGCAGCTTGCAGGCAAGGGGTCTAAGGTAAGTTTCATCTTTGTGGGAAACCTCAAACATTGTTCACATCACATCCAAAAGCAAGAGCAGAGAGTAATGAATGAGTATTTGCTCACTTGATTGCTTGCATTATACACTTCAGGTCCTCCTGCCTAGGGAATGGTGCTACCCACAGTGGGTTTGGTGTTCCCTCATCAATTAAGACACAACTACAGGGCAACTCAATGTAGACAACCCCTCACTGAGGGGGATTCCAGGTTGTGTCAAGCTGGCAATTAAAGCTAACGGTCAAAAGTTGCCTATATTGATTCTGGCCTCTCTGTTTCTACCTCCATTGATACATACAACTCTGAACCAAAACTTAACTGGACAGTAGTAGCAGTTGTCAAAAAGAATGGGTAGAAAAAAAATGTGCTGATGTTCCTAACCAGAAAAAAAATAATAGAAAGTTTAAAAGCATAGTCTAGCCTCAAGACAAGAGGAATAAGTTTCAGCGGCAAGGTGGAATAGAAAGCAACCTTCCAGAGACTGGAGAGATGACTCAGAGGTTAAAAGCACTCTCTTCCAGAGGTCCTGAGTTCAATTCCCAGGCCCCAGGCTCACAACCATCTGTAATGGGATCTGATGCCCTCTTCTGGCATGCAGGCATACATGCTGAGAACTCATACAGAGAGAGAGAGAGAGAGAGAGAGAGAGAGAGAGAGAGAGAGAGAGAGAGAGAGAGAGAGAGAGAGAGGAGAGGGAGGGAGGGAGGGAGGGAGGGAGGGAGGGAGGGAGGGAGGGAGGGAGGGAGAGAGAGAGGCAGAGGGAGAGGCAGAGGGAGAGGGAGAGGGAGAGGGAGAGGGAGAGGGAGAGGGAGAGGGAGAGGGAGAGGGAGAGGGAGAGGGAAGAAAAAGAAAAAGAAAGCAGCCTTCCCCACTTAGTGGAACACTTTCTGAAAATGAGTAAAATTTCTAGGCTGGTCACTTGCCTGTTTGCTCTCAGATTAAAAACCTCATTTTCTTTGACAAAAAATCCTTTTCCTGGCACCTTTGCCAACTATCTTCACTAGCAGAAGGAAAGAGTAGGAGGAAGGGAGAAGGCAGGGACTGTCTCTCTCCTCTCCTCAGAGGTGGGAACTCAGCCTCATCCTGGGCTGCCTTTTCTGTGATCCAAAACCCCACAAGCAGGTCTGCCTCCTGGATGCTGGTGATAGCACATCTTCCTGTGGTACCCTAATTTGAAAGATGGTAGCTGACTGTGGATGCTGCTCATCTAGGTTCCTTCACTAACCCTGAGTTGACATCTCAACTCTTTTCATTCTTATTCTGCCTGGACTCTATTCACCCACCATTAATCATGGCTGACACAGAGGCATGATTCTGTCCTTGAACTGTTGTGTGTGTGTGTTCGCATGTGTGTGAAAGTCTTTATGTGAGTCAATGTGGGGATGTGCATGCCATGGCAAGTATGTTGAGGTCCAAGGACAACCTCAGTACTGGTCCTCACCTTCCATCTTGTCTTGCTGCAGATATCTTAGTGTGCACTGCTGTACACACTAAGGATAGTTGGCCTGCGTGCTTCTTAGTATTCCCCTGTCTCTACCTCCCAATTTGCCAAAGATGCATTGGAATTACAAGTGCACGTGGCTTTATGAGGGTTCCCAGGATCCAAACTCCAGTCCTCACAAGTGTCGGGCAAGTGCTTTACTTGCTGAGCCATCCTTATCCCTTCATACAGGAGCCCACCCAATAGCTTCTGGAACACTTTCCAGGTCATCACCTCAAAAAATCTCTCCTCACGTTATTAAAGGCAAGATCATCAGTTTGGTGACTCTAAGGTAATAAAGCTAATACTGACAACAATAAGAACAGGTGGGTTACCATAAGTGACATGCCAATCCAACCTCCAGAAAATTGATACAAACAACTATTGCTGGTGAAGCTTTATACTTTTAATTAATTATATAATAATTTCATATGTGCATCCAATGTATCTTGGTCATATGCACTCCCAACTCCTCTCAGATTCCCCTCCACTTTCCCACCCCTCCAACTGTATATCCTTTTTAAAAAATAGCCTACCAGCTATTTAATACCAGCACTCAGGATGCAGGGGCAGGTAAATCTATGTGAGTTTGAGGCCAGTCTGGTCTACAGAGCTAATTCCAGGCCAACCAGGACTACACAAAGAAACCTGTCTTCGAAAACCAAAGTAAACAAATAATCCACCAAACCCAATATACAGTAACCATAAACCATGGATGTGAGGCCATCCACTGGATGGATCTTAGTCAACCTACCAAGGGTCATGCCCTAAAAAGAACGAACTCTATATGCCCCAGATGCTGCTAACAGTAGCTCCTTGGTTAGGAGTAGATGTTCATGAGTCCTTCCTCTATGCAGGGATGCTGACTGACATGATCTTGTGAAGATCTTGTGCTGGCAACCACAGCTGCTGTGAGGTCGTGAGTCTAGTGGTCCTCTCTTGCCCAGATGACACTGCTTTGTTCCAGTCCTCCCTGACCTCCAGCTCCTCCAACCTTTCTGTCCTCTCTTTCACGATGGTCCCCAAGCCTTGGAGAGTAGAGTGATACAGACACCCCACTTGTGGCTGAGCACTCCAGAGGCACTTACGAATTTAATCTCTGATTGCAGGAGAACTTTAAAGACTGCTTTTGATTGCAGGTGACCCAGAAAAAAATGGATCTGAAAAATAAAAGGGGGTTGAGAGCCTCTGAGGGACCAAAGACACATATGGTAATCATCACTAAATTATCCCAACTCTTGATTGTTCCCGCAGTGTTGTTTCCTGAGAGGAGACGATATCAGTAGTAATTACAAAGCACTTTCCAATGCTCGCATCACTCACATGCTTTCCAGATGAAGGTTTGGCAGTTCAGAAAAGCTACATGGCTATGTGTATCACTGATCAAAGCGAGGTCCAAGTCTTCAGATCCAGTGCTTCATATGTGAGGTTCTACTCTACTGCACACAAAGAAGGTGGAGCTGCTAAAGCTCCCCAGTATAGAAGCTTATGCCAATGCCTACCATACAACGCACCGCCTAGCTGTCTGCTTCCATCCCTGTATGCAGTATGAATGAGCTAGAGAGCAAGGACCAAGTGTTAGCCCACTCTCGCTCCCGTGTCCAGAGACCTCAAGGCCAGTACCAATTGTTGACTAAACTGACACCAAAGTGCGGAGTGAACTATTAACCAGGCCAAAATAACTGCTGGTGCAGTTGGAAATCAGTATCTGATAAGAAGACAAATCCTATTAATAGGCTGTGCAGGAAAAAGCAGCCCCCGTGTGTTAAAAAGTGTTTAGATCTTAGTTGATTTCTCACAGGACTGTAATTCAGCCATTAAAGGATCTATTGCCGTTGTCTTTGGAAATTCTGATGGCTGGTCTTCATTGCCAACTGTATTTGGAATCACCTAGGACATACGGTTCTTGGCACATCAGTGAAGGTCTTTCCGTTTGACTGAGGAGGGGGATCCATCCTGAATACAGGCAGTAACATCCCATGGGCTGGGGTCCTGGACTGAATAAAAAGGTAAAAAAGAGAAATAAAATACAGCAATAACTTTCATCTTTCTCTCTGGGTTTCTTGCCTCTGCCGGATGCAGTGTGGCCGACTGTCTCACATCCCTACTGCCGAACCTTTGCTATCTTGATAGACCGAATGCATCCCTTCACATCCTGAGCCAAAATGAATGCTTCCTTCCTTACCTTGCTTCTGTAGGGCATTTCGTCATAGCTATGAGAAAAATAATACAGGGGTCTCTATAGCAAAGCTAGTCTCTCTAAGACTAAGCATAATGATTAACTTGAATTAAAAATAAAATAAAATAGGTCTATGAGTAGTTTCTTTTTTTTTCCCAAGTTCTCTCACTTGTCATTTATTGCTAATTATCAGGTTAGGGACTGTTAACCCAAGTTTACAAACTCAGGGTTCCAAGTACCTGTTTTCAGCCAGCTCTCACATGGAATGGGGCAGAAAAAGGGTTGTGAAGCTCTAAGGCTCATCGATGGTTTTTTGCCACAGCACATTGGGTGAAGTCAGCAAAGCCATTCCTGTGTTTCTGTAGCTCTGTTAAGAATGGTTCAGCTTCAGACACACTCCAAGAGACTGAAAAACCCTCGTGCTGCCCTTATCCGGAGACCTAGGTATCCTGTACAGGGGTCAGGGGTGGGGAAGAAAAATCAGTGAAACATCAAATCCAGCTACATTCTGCAGCTCACAAATCTTGGTCACATATGAGACCTCATAGAATCTCTATGAGTAGTTTCAATGGGTCTTTCCACCACAGAGACATTCCTACATATGAAATGATGAAGTAATGGCTTCTCTGTAGAGTCCTGCCTGTCTGCTCACTCTGTGGACCAGGCTGACCTCAAACTCAGAGATCCAACTGCCTCCCAAGTACTGGGAGTAAAGGCCTGCATCACCACCACCCAGCCTATGCAGCAGTATTTTCAATAAAAGACAGTGGGAAGAACTCCAAGTAGCCATCCACAGGGAAATGGCTTAATAAAAAATAAGACTTCCTATGTTTTCATTTATAAAAAAAGAATCAAGAGAGTTTTTATTTGTTGATATATGATCGCGTCTGCTATTCTACTGCTAAGGAGTAAAAGCTATATAAAGGATGTATATGACATTAGCTTTTAAGAAGAAAAAGGCGCAATGACACAACACCACCCTGGAAGAATACGCTTAAAATCAATGTAAATGACTGAAGGAGAAACAGACCTAGACAGAATGGTCTGAATGGGCAGTACACATTAAGGCACAACTCTGAATTCATCCCAAGTTTTTCAGGTTGGGTTATAATAATGAATCACATTTAGTTCAAAAGACATCATCTCAAAAAGACTATGAAAAGAACAAAACAAAATGTAGCCCTCTAGGGCTTCTGCCTTCCTTGGACTCTAAGGAATAAAGAAAACTATGAGCACCCCAGGTATTGCACCTGTTAAGTCTATCTGATGGTGGAATTACTGCACTTACTTCCACCATTACTGACCCTACCTTGACTCTAGGTTGTTAATCCCTGGAGAGCAGAAGCCATGACCAACTGGTCTTTTTCATCCCAGTGGTTCTAGACATTTAAAAGTAAATAAATCTCTCCTAAATAGAATTGAATTTTTTCCTACTGCCAAGAATAATTCTGCCTTCAAAGTTCTGAACACGAGCCAGGGATTTCTCCTTCCTTCTTTTCAAAAGCATTTTAACATCCACTTAGTAGGGGAATGCTTGGTTTCAAAATGGTTTTCATCAGCCCTAAAAGTGGACAAGGGCAGTCTTTCCGCCCGCAGTCAAGTGAAGGTGATGAGAGACGGACAGCAATATTGGGAGAAAGAATGAATGAGTTACATGCCCTTGTAAGCCACATTCTTCCCCAGGAATTGAGAGACGGGAATGCTGGCTTAGCTACAGGTGAGCAGCCCCATATGCAGGTAGAGAGCTGAAGACTTACAATCTCAGATGATGGTGTAAAATGAGTTTGGGTCAAGTGGCTGACCTATCGAAAAAAAAGATCTTGTCAATGAGGTGGGATCGAAGTCCAAGGACTATATTTAATCATTCATTATTTTGTAACTTTCATATTCCAGACAGAAAATAAGGCATGGGAGCTTCAGCAGTGAATAGTGATTACTGTGGTTAAGGTCAGAAAGGTAATTGCACCCCCAGTATCAACAATCAATCCATTCAGATTCCCAGCTAGTCTCTGAGTCTACAAAAACCAAACCCTAACCACCTGCCAGGGGCGTAAGCTGGTGCTGGGCACTTGAAACAGCAGGGGTTGAGGTAAATGGCCTGTTGTTAGTACTTGACTTCAAACAGAAATCCAGTCATATAGATTCACCACTGCAGTGACCAAAAGAGAGCAAGGACTTGATGGACATATGGGAAAACATGGCTTATATTGGGGGCCTGTTCCAAACCAGACAACCCCAGGCCCTATCATCTGGAAGACTTTGGAAAGAAAGTTGGATTGCAAAGAAAGTACTAGGGCGTTGATAAGCATATTGACTCTCTACACCTCCTATTGGGCAAGGCCTCCTCTCCTTTGCACACATTTCCCTAATTTTTCACACTGCTATCTTGTACTCTATTCCATTAATATTTACCTAGTTGTATTCTCATCAATTTAGCGATGGGGCAGCAGGACAAGACTGCCGATCACCATTGCCTTATGCTTTGCCTGGGACACTTTTGTTCCTTTCAAGTCTCTCTGAGGTGGATGGCATTTGCAAGTAGAAAACAAAACAAAACAAAAAAACCGCACCAATTAGTCATCATAACAGTTTATGTTAACATGTCAACCTTCCTGATCTGTGTGGCACAGACAACTGGAGGCTTTATACTGATTTGGCCACTGATTTGCCAAGTGACTTTAAGGATGTCACTTAACTCCTCTGGGCCCTTTTTTCCCTGTGCATGAATTGAGTTGAAATAACTACTATAATTTATAAAGAAGACATTTGTATGGCAACAAAATACCCTGAAAAGCAGTAAATACCACACAGATTTGTGCATTTCCTAATTATAATATTTCTAACTTAAACAAACATAAGTCTCTGGTCAAGGAGATGGCTCAAAGAGTAAAAGCAATGGTCTTGCAAGCCCAATAACCCAAGTTTGATCCCTTGAAGCTCCCAGGAAAATCGGGATGTGGTAGTGGACATCTGTGACCCCAGCACTTCTGTGATGAGCTGAGGGAAGACAGAGAGAATCGCCTGGAAGCCTACGGACTGAGTGGCCTGCAGTATGCAGTACAGCACCAGAAGCAAAGATATACCCTGCCTCAACAGGATGGAAAGAGAAAGCCTCTCCCAAAAGCTGTCTTCTCACCTGTACACAAGTGCATGGCACGTGCATGCGTGTGCAAACACACACACTGAGCGGGGGTTTACTCATTTATAATTATATGTGTGTATGTGCTTCTGTGTGTGAGTATATGTACATGTGGGATGGTATTCTTGAAGGCCAGGAGAGTCCTCTGGAGCTAGAGTTCACACTAGAGATTGTAGCTGCCCAGTGTGGGTGCTGGGACCTGAACTCAGGTCCTCTGCAACAAACAGTATGTGCTCTTAACCACTGAACTGCCTCTCCAAAAAGGTTCTGAAAGAAGACTTCCTAAATTTGAACATAAAACTCTTTGGAAAGATTATGACTGTGACACTGTCATTGTAGAATAAGATAAGTAAATGGAGAGAGAGAGAGACAGGAAAACACTGTTTGGGTGCGTTTAAAGCTACTCATTGTCTGTGACATTAATAGATTGCTTTTGAACTGGAATATCTTTCCATGCTGAAGAGTTTTGTTTTGATACCACACAAAAGACAAGACACAAAAGCAGCCAGTTCACAAGCTCTCAGCAAAGCTGACTTCTTAGCTATTTCTGAATATTTTTAGCTCAACTCCACCAGGCAAGATGTACAGGTATGTTACAAACTCAGAGAACTGCTTCAGAAATAATCAAAACACCATATGCAGTATCAAGAGAAACTCAGAAATTCTCCTACATGGGCACAATTTATCATAAGCAAAGTTTAAGGACACACACAAATGAAAAGAGTGATGGATGTTGTATCAACAAGACCTATTCCAGCACTGGAGATGTAGCTCAGCAGTAGAGTGTGCACAGGCCTCCAGGTTATGTTCCCAACACTTGGGAAAACAAACGAAATTCTGCCCTGAAGGGATGAATGTTGCAATGTGGGTCACCTGACCCTCGGGCACTTACAGATGTGCTTGCAGCAAAAATCAATGAGTGCCATTTAAAGTCACTGGGGGTTGACTGAAGATGTGGTTCAGTGGGACCATGTTATTCAGTTAGGTTGGGAGAGTCACAGAAGACCTTAGAGGAGGAAAAGACCCCTTCAGAAAGAGTCAAAAGAGGCGAGGAAAGAAGGTGACTGACAGAAGTGAATGAGGAGCTTTCCAGAACGAGGGAAAAGCAAGTGAGCAATGTTGAGACAAATCATGACCCTCATATTCACAGACTGCCAGGAAGCAGAGAAACTGGAGTGGGCGAATGGGGAAGAGAAGGAGGGAAGGTTGGGGGACAACAGGACAGATTTGGCAGGGGCGAGGCACACAAAGGAGTAACTTCACCTGATTGAATTTTGAAAGGATCAATCTGTTTTCTATATGTATATGTGAGTGCACATGTGTGTACGGGTGTTCACCCACAGGTGTGTACATGGGGGTCAAAAGACAATCTTGGGGGTCACTCCTGAAGAGCCACACTCCCCTTTTTAAGACAAAAGTCTCTCATTGGCCTGCTTGGTGCTGATGGATTCATCTAGGCTAGCAGGCCACCTAGTCCCAACAGTCGCTCCTCTGTCCCTCCCCAGAGCTGGGGTTACACAAGTGTCCATTGAGCTTGGACTTTTCATCTGGGCTCTGCGGATGAAGTCAGGTCTTTGTGCCCATGCAGCAATGGCTTTACTACCTGAGCTATCGCCCTAGCCTGCGATCTGCCAACCTTTCATGCTATAAATAAGACAGAGAGAGATCAGAGGGGAGGCAGCTACATTAGTTGGGGTCTTTTGCACCAGGGACAAATGAGGGGGGGCTGTGGACTAAGCTGGTGACAGCAGGGGTGGGAAGAAGTGATCAGATTCGGACAGGGTTTGAAGGCAGAGGTAGTGAGAATTCTGCTAAATCTAATATGGGAAGGCGGAGGCCTTAGGCGGGATTCTGAGGTTTTGGTGCCCAGACATCAGGCTAGAGTTAACCTCTGTTAATGGTGGGGGAGGCTGAAAGCAGGTATTAGGAAGGCCTGAGGTATTTGTGTGTTGGTCATGTTAAGTGTCACTATTAGCCATCCCAGAAAACTATTCGGAAGTCAGTTTGAGTCTGCAGTGGAAGCTCTAACTGGACACCGAAACCACGAACACAAAGCGGCCGAGAAGGCCTGCCCTGGGTCTTTGAAGGGATGGATCTGTCAAGTCAGGCCCGAATGGAGGGAGGGCTCCGGGGTCCTACCTCTCACCGAGGAAACTGAGGGTTCCAGGGACTGGAGAACTCCCTCGCCTTCAGACATGAATGCATCAATGACCTCACTACGTCTGTGCCAGCAGACATTTCCAAGGCAACGGCCACACAGATGGCTGTGGTTAAACTAAAATGGGTCACCAAACCAACAGCACAAGTCTAGGAAGAGAACTTGTGTGGATAAGAGGAAGGTTAAAGGAAACAGGAGGCAGGTTAGCAAGGGTGGGGAGAAGAATTTGAAACTGCATTACATATGTGTATGTAACTGTCAAGCAAGACAATTAATAAAAGACTAAATGCTAGCTGAAATGAAATGGGCTCACATTTAGCCCTCTCTTTCTCTGAGTTGGGGTTGAGCTTGGCTTGCATTCCTGTCTGCAATACCTTCTGTCTTCTTAACAGAAGCCAAGTTACACACTGCAGGGTAAGAAATGCAAACTGCCCTATTCCTCGGGGTGAGTCCCCAGGGAATTTGAGTTAACATTAGCTAGAAGGAAGCCATGCTTCAGCCACATTTGGGGCCACAGAGCAGGGAGGAGCTGATCCTGTAGAGCACATTCAACAGGTATGACCTCCTCAGCCTGAGTGTGTGGCATGCTCAGTCTGACTTTGTCAGCTGAAAATCCTATAACAGAGTGGCTGCATTGGCAAGAAATCACCAAGTTACCCCATTTCAAACACTTGTCCTCGAGGTGGCCACACCTCCCTGGGTCAGTTTCCTTCCTCAGCACAGAGGCGCTCAACTGGACACTGCAGAGACTAAGAGAGCTGGAACACCAGCTCCTGAATGGGACTCTCAGCGGGGCTGAGGGAACTTGGAAGAGGAAGGGGGAAGACTGTAATCACCAGTGGGGAATAGAGGACCCCAAGGAGATAGTGTCTCCCAGACACAGCAGGGCTGATGTGCATTTGAACTCGCAGAGATGTGACAGCGCACACAGAGCCTTCACAGGTCCTAGCTGGGTCCCAGCACTGAGAAAGGGAAGCAGATATGATCTCCCATCCCTAACTGAGAAGCTATCTCCAACAGACAACAGCTCACAAAGGAATGATTAGTTCCTCTGTTGGAGTCTCACTGGGTATGCAAAACACTCTTGAGAGGAGGTCCAGTTCCATTGGTAGACAGCCCACTCAAAATGAACTCAGTGCTATCTTTGGAGTTTTCTTTTTCTTCCATTATTCTTTATCTGGCATTGTTTGGTTTTTTGTTTGTTTGTTTGTTTGTTTTGTTTTTTGTTTTCTTTTTATTTTTAGCTTCAGATCTTTTGCGTGTGCATTATGGTTTCAAAAAAAAATGTCACCCTCTTTCAAAGTGACTCTTGAGCTGAGCCAAGACACAAAGCTTAGAGGGGAAACTGATCAACTGAGGAAAATGTTAGTGGCCAAAACACCATGGCATCATCAAATCGTGATTTCAAAATAAATGGCCACGAGGTCGTAAAACCAGCACAAACGTGGTCGCTCTATGGTGCCTCCCGTCAAGATTTAAGACCTGATTCTCTCTTGCTGCTGTTGCCACCGATTTACAAGCACAATCTTCAGCCTCGTGAATTTGAAAATGTTTGACTCTGTTTTTAAATCTTCATGACCTAGTTAACAAAAAGGGCTGCTGGGAGCAAAGGCTGATATGTATGTTATCAACTGGTTAAAAGCCTGTGGGTTAAAGTAGAATAGACCAATGCTGTTGAAGGGATGAAAAGCCACGGGGAAGGCTTATAGGAAGGTGGTCTGTATTACATTGAAAGGGTGGAAATACAGATGCTCAGGCCACTAAGGACCTGTGAGAGTCCTTAATACAAACGTAACACCTCTAGCCCCTCATGCCTTGTTCATTCCCCTTCACTTCTAGACAAAAAGGGAGGGTCCCAAAGTTTCATGATGGCGCTTTCAGGTTTGAGACACTACTATTCTCAAATTATGCTGACTCTTTGGAAGGACAGGGAGAGTAAGCCGGCAAGCTGAGCTGACTGGCAGCGTGGCGTCTCTGGTAAGGCAGGCAGTGCACCTTTCTCTGAATATACATGGCAATGGGGATGCCAGATGGCAGGCATGGTGTGTGTGTGGTCCTCAGTGCAGCGGTGCCCAGGCAGGTGGCACATCAGATGCTCTCTCTCTCTCTCTAAGCTTTTCCCTCAGTAGAATTAAATCACAGCCAAGGAGACTCACAAAGGCAGCTGAGCGGGCATGAATCTCCACCCCTTCCAGTACGGTGCAGGGTTATTGCAGTCATTTCCTACGTGGGGTGGAGGAGAGCACTGAGATGGATTTTAAAGGCTGAAAATGTGGACTGGAGATGTGGTTCAGTTGATGCACTTAGCAGAGCTCTCGTCTAGCGTGTATGAAGGCCTGGTTTGGACCCCCAGAAGCACAAAAAAATAGTAATAAAACAAGGCTTGGTCGCGTTTGCCTGTAATCTAGCTCAGCACTCAGAGAAGTGGTCTCTGAAGGAACAGAAGTTCAAGGTCATCTTCAGCTACCAATCAAATTCCAAGTTCAAGGCCAACTTGGGCTACTTGAGACTCTATCCTAAAATACGCTCCCCAAAAATTAAAATTTAAGAGCAACTAATGAAAACGATTAGAGGAGAAAGAGAGGTTAGATTGGGGAACAGCAGATGAAAACACGGACATGCACTTTAAGTTCAGTGAGGGGAACGTTCGCATAGGGTGAGGGAGACAGGTGTAAAACAGACAGGATCTGTGTGCTAGGGTGGCTGGGATAGTCACGAGTCTATCTATCGGTTTACATCACATCATCCAGGATTATAGAATCCACTATTTAAAAACAAAGCATCGTAAAGCAATAATCATCAAGTCCTGAGCCAACGGAGGGGGGGGCCTGGAAGGCTGCCTTCCCACTGCGCAGTCTTCGGTTTTTCAGAATTCACCATTTCTCTGTGAAAGCATGGAGAGGGAATGACGGCCTCACACATGGAAGGTCAGGCTGAGAGAAAGTTGCTGAGGTCCTTTCTCAGAACCATACCTGCTATGACACCCCAGGGAAGACTTCAGTACAACTCGCTCTCCCTTCAAATCTCAGTCCCTGTCTCTCCAGACAAAAGGAGAAATGGCCTCCTCACACAAGCGTTGCCCCTCTCCTACCTTTCCCCTAAGTGAGGTCTGTTGAAATCCCCAGAGTCACACAATGAAACAGAATGAGCCCTAGCAGCCTTCCTGTCCCGTACTCCTTAGGTCTCATGTCCATAGACACAGAGCAAAGCCTCCACCAGACCTGGGCCAGCTGAGGCCTTGCTTCCACACAGTGCCAGGAAAACTAAAGGGACAGCCTACTCCTCCCCACCCCCACCCCCACCCTGTCTTACCCCTGTGCTTCTTCCTGGAATTTCCACTTTCTAAACTTCCTGTGTCCGACTTGGGGACTTTGTCCCTCTGCACCCACTGGAGAAGCAGCAACTGCAGGACTGTATAGAGTTCTGTGTGATGAGTGGATGTCAAAGTGAGGGGTGCTCTTTGACCTCAGAGCCATTGGCAGTGATGGGGAACAAGAGAAGTGAGGGGAAGCTGGGCTAATCGGCTGGGACTGCTGCTTAGCCGGGAAGCAGCCGCATTCATCAGCGTGAGGCTCTCATCCTGTCAGTGTGGAACCCAGCCCCCACCTCAGACTAACCGTCTGCTCTGGGGCCATGATGGCCCCGGTAAACACACCTGCCTAACTAGGCCATCCCCGAGCCGCCCTCGCTCTCAGCAACCCTTTCTCCTCGTAATTGTCTCTGCTTCCTCGCCTGGGTATTAGCTGCCTCTGCTGAGAGCTGTCTGCTCCATTAGCGACCGCTCACTAGCCATCCTCTTCTGATTTCTTCCCTGTTACAGCACACACACAATAGCGAGTCGGCCCGCAGTGACAAGGCACTCAGGAAGTGCACACTTCAGATCCACGGCTCACTCTACTTTGTACCTGGGCGCAGGCATGAATGTGTATCTTTGTGTGTCTAACAAGAAGCAGTTCCGCTCAAATTCTCCCTTGGAAGGAGAGCCAGGTCTCAGGGGGCTAAGAAGTGAATGAAAACGTCTTACAAGGCTTGGAAAGTTCCTGGACTCCTCACACACACACACACACACACACACACACACACACACACACACACACCCCTCTGCCAGGTCTTACAAGAGGCTGGGAGAGACCCCCTGGTGTTTCTTCCTGTAGGTTTTGCAAGAACCTCTAGGATGTGGCTTTTGATCCATCACTCACAATGGGGTGCGGTTTTCTGGGCTGCAACTTAGAATCACACACGCTCCTGTAACTAATTCCAATAAACCCACTGGCTCGAAAAGCTAGACTTGAGTAGACCCATTTCTTAGGTCTAGAGGGTAAATAAACATCTGTTAATGTTTCTTCAGGGCAGTCACACAGCAACAGGAAACAGCTTCCCTTGTGAAGCAACTTTGCCCAGTCTTTCGGGGTCAGCCACACAACATTCTCAAGTATGGTACCCCTAAATGCACTGCTTTCTATCATCCACACAACATTCTCAAGTACAGTACCCCTAAATGCACTGCTTTCTATCATCCACACAACATTCTCAAGTACAGTACCCCTAAATGCACTGCTTTCTATCATCCACACAACATTCTCAAGTACAGTACCCCTAAATGCACTGCTTTCTATCATCCACACAACATTCTCAAGTACAGTACCCCTAAATGCACTGCTTTCTATCATCCACACAACATTCTCAAGTACAGTACCCCTAAATGCACTGCTTTCTATCATCCACACAACATTCTCAAGTACGGTACCCCTAAATGCACTGCTTTCTATCATCCACACAACATTCTCAAGTACGGTACCCCTAAATGCACTGCTTTCTATCATCCACACAACATTCTCAAGTACGGTACCCCTAAATGCACTGCTTTCTATCATCCACACAACATTCTCAAGTACAGTACCCCTAAATGCACTGCTTTCTATCATCCACACAACATTCTCAAGTACAGTACCCCTAAATGCACTGCTTTCTATCATCCACACAACATTCTCAAGTACAGTACCCCTAAATGCACTGCTTTCTATCATCCACACAACATTCTCAAGTACAGTACCCCTAAATGCACTGCTTTCTATCATCCACACAACATTCTCAAGTACGGTACCCCTAAATGCACTGCTTTCTATCATCCACACAACATTCTCAAGTACAGTACCCCTAAATGCACTGCTTTCTATCATCCACACAACATTCTCAAGTACAGTACCCCTAAATGCACTGCTTTCTATCATCCGCTTCAGCAAGTGAGAAGAAGGTGCCTTGGAACGAGATCTTGCTAAAGACTTTGGCCATTCGGGTAGTAAAATTCCTGTGCCCACCCCCACCCCACTCACCCCCATACCAGTCTCATAAGACTGACTGGGGGAACAGAATCCATGAATGCTGGGTTACTTCAGGGCTGGGTGTTCTCCACAGTGAAGGAAATACGTAGCAAGTGAGAAGCCAGCTATCCCGGGCAGACCCTATGGAAAGGTGGCATAGCAGGAATTCCCTTGCCCTCTTGGGAAGCAGGCACTTGGGGCCCTCTTTGGATACAATTGTGATCATTCGTTGTGATCTTCCCGAAGGCCACACTGAATCATTATTCTCCAGATGAAATTTCAGTGGCTCCACCTTACACCCAACTTAACCTCCAGACACTTCAGCTTTCACAATGGAACTACGCTACTCTCCCATCTCCATCTCCAGGCTTCATTCACATAACGAACACGGCAGGATAACGGACTCCAAATCCCACACTGTCCCATGGTGGGCTTCCCTCAAATGGCCTGCAGCGTCCTTCTTCACCCTTTGGCCCATCTCTGCAGATTCGCGCCCCATGGTCCTTCAATGGCAACAGAAGACAGAAGTGACTCAAAAGATGGAAAGTGATATTGTGCAAACTAAAAGCATTCCCAGAAGGACCTCTCAAAGGGCCAGGTTAAGAAGCAGGAGAGCTGTAGAGAAGGCTGATGGTTCCTCTGGCTCTGCGCTCCTCCCTTCCTCCCTCCGTCAAATAAACCTTCCTCTCTGCTTCCTCCAGGAAGTTTGATCTGTAGGTCCCTTCTTTGCTTTCTCTGTCTTCCCCAGGCAAACTGACCAAAGACAGCCGCCTCAGGTTTACATGGATCTTGGTTCCAAGTCTCTTAACCAACTGACCAACATCCTGAAGAGGATAGCAACTCCTACTGTGTGGGAATTGACTTAGCTCAACCCCCTACAAGATCATCTTTATCATCTTTCCATACTGCTTAGAATGAATGGGGAATTCTTATAGAAGCAGTTGCCCCCAAAGTCAAAGGCAGGCTCCCCAAAGTTTCTCTACACCAAAAATTCAGTCCAAATACCACCTCTTTCTCGAAGTTTCCTCTAATCCAAGCATCTAGTATCACCTCTCCTCTTTTTAGAACCTCCTTCAGGGTAAAGCTCAGTGGTTGAGTGTTTATCCATAATGCCCAAGGTCCTGTCCTCCCCCCCATCGAGGATCTTTGGAATGAACGAGACAGACACACATACACAGAGACACAGAGAGGGACAAATAGACAGAGGCAGAGACAGAGAGAATAAGTAAAACTATCAACGTCACTTGCAAACTGTAGCTTGATGTCCTTTTCTGTCTTCTCCTTCCTCCATCTTTCCTTCTTCAAACAGGTACCTCCTTCACCCTCAGACCAATGAGCAGACGCTGACCCAGGCTACACCAAGCACAGGACCTTGTCCATTCTGTCTGGATAGGAGCACATAAACAGTGACATCTCCTAAAAGGTGTGAGGTCTCAGCTGATGGGGGGGGCACCACCCTACACGCTTAGATCTTAGAGTTTCTTGACTACTTCTGGCACCCTTCAGTAAGACACTGTAAGAAAGAATCAGGGACAGCTGTAAGCTGGTTGAGCAGACAGAAAAGGCTGAATGGACAAGCTGAAACGTGTCCATTGCCTTAGGTGACACCCTCAGAATGAAATCCTCTGGCTTATCGTATTTTCTGTCACTATAGCAAAATGCCACAGACTAATTTTAAAACTATAAAAAACTTGCTTGATTCATGGTTCTTGAATCTGGGACATCCAAGAGCATGCCAACACTCCTGCCTAGGACCTTTGTGTTGCATTATAACATGACAAATGTGCACAATGTGTGAGACAGAGAAAAATCGGATCAAGCTCACTTTTTTTCCCCCGGGGAATTTACTCCTGCAAGAATGGCATTAATTGATTCACCCAGGCAGAGATGTCATGATCTAATCACCACTTAATTGTCCCAAGGTCTCACTGACAGTTAAACGTCAACATGAGTTTGGAAGGGGACATTTAAAACAGGCATCCATGCCTACGGTTCCAGGTTGGCCTAGTCTGTCTTCTTGAAGCCTGGTCTTAGAGTATCCCAGGATCCTCATGAACCTCTTTCGCCCAGGGATGCCACAGTCTGTCTTTAACATGAGATGTGGCTTGCACAACCCTTTAAGCCCTTCTTATGGTCCTTATCATTTCTTAGAATGAATTGTCTTTGTTTACTTTAGTTTCCTCCCCCCTGATTCTGAGATGCCTGGGTACAGTGATCATTATCACTGCTTTTGTGTATATCCCCAAAGTCACAAACATGAAGTATAATTTCCTATAATATATCTGTTAAATGAGTGGATGTATGGTTTTAAAATATCCATTGTCCAATTCCTATGATCACGGATGTAGGCAACATCTGTGTATAAAACGCTCTCTGAATGAGCGTTTTGAAGATGGATAGTACAGGCTTCTGTCTGGAGGGTGAATTTCCTTCACATGTTTCCTTCTGTTTTGCCTGTGTCCAGGCAAGCGTAGAGATGAATGTAGTGCTCGATATGATCCTGGGACGAAAGAATAAGGGGATACTCTTTGTCAAACATCAGCCATCTTGGTAGTCTCATGATCACCTCTGAAATGTGGAATAATGAGAAATGATCTTCCTGGTTTTCCCCAAAACAGACATGAGCATTGTTTCTTGCAGACCTAAATCTGTTCAGTTCTGAGGAGAAGAGCTCCATTTCAATATGGTTCAGAAAGTGAAACACACACCCCCACCACTCCACCCCCATGTCTGGGGTTTTTTGGAAGAGTTTATGGTTGGCTGCACTTGATGAGGAAATCTTCAAGGTCCTGGAAAGACTGCAAAACAGCTGGAATGAGAGTCTTGAAAATCTTGCCTAACATTTATCTTCCCTTCAACTACTGTTCATCCTACCGAGTGAGTCAATAAAGTTCTTGCCTGTAAACATGACCTGCCTTTGATCACCAGAAACCACATAAAGAGCGGGATATAGTGGTGTGAACTTGTAGTCTCAGTGCTATGGGGGTAGGGGCTCCCTAGCTCCAGGCCTGGGTGAGAACTTGTGAAGAAAGAAAATGGGTTGGGCGCTGCTTGAGGAACAGCACCCGAGGTTGTCCTCTGGCCGCCACATGCATGCTCCCAAGCGCCATCGAACACATACGAACGTGAACCATACACACACAGACATAGACATGTGGGCACTCGCACACATACGCACATGCCTGCAAACCTTTGGGACATACAAGTGTATCCCTAGATTAAAATATAGATTCCCAGAGATTAACCTTATCTGTCAACTCCCTCCTTATGCCCAGAATCCACGACTGGTAATTTTGAGCCCTGAATTTTTAAAGGAGCTCTATCCTGCCTTTCCCTAATGGCGATTCTTGCTCAGAAACAAGTGCTAAAGATACCTTGGGAGACCCAGTAGACAGTCCCCAGCCTGTCCTTGCTAAGTCACTTTGTCACCCTCTCACTAGACCCCAGTAGGCCTTTGTCTTTCCCACGTGCTTGCCATTTGACAAAGCTGTCTCCCTGGGGACCATTCAGCAGTGGCATTTTCTCAACATGTTTTCTCCTTGTCAACATGACATGGGGCAGGCAGTTTTTCAAAGCGAGAGAGAGACGCAAGAGCATGTAGGCACACATGAGGAGGGGGGGGGAGAGAACTCAGTGTACAGGCTGAACTGAGTGTACCTCACCTGTAGATGAGCCTCTCAACAGTAGAGGCTCAGAAATAGGCACCTTGTTTGGTAAAAAGCTGCAGGGAGGGTTGAACTTTTATGTGCACTTCCCCAAAGCCCTTGGCAGGTTCTCTGAACATGACTCCATTTTCATGTAGTCTGAGTACAGCCATTTTGTGGACTAAAAACCCCAGTGCCCTTAATGTTACCATTAAAGATGTCATCCCCTGCTGGCCCCTTTAATGTCCTAGCCCATGCCTCATTCAGCATGACTAGAGATTCCGGACTTAGACTTCCATTAAGCATGCCCTAGGGTACTATCCTCTGTACCTTTGCCAAGCTGAGATTTTTGCCTGGGAAGCACCCTTGTCCTTTTTCTACTCATCTGCCAGAAAAGCTCATGTGTGCATTAATAAGGTCAGTTTACCCCTTGTCCTGGATGCTAGATTCCACCAGACACACCACTGCCACTTGTTCAGACCTCCATTTCGTCAACATGACACTGTCGTACATATCTCTCCTTTGTAAAGTGATGCATATGAGTGTGTGTCTGTGGTGGGTATGTGCACATGGATACAGGTACCAACAGAGGTTAGAAGGGTGCATAAGATCTCCCGGCTCTGGAGTTACCAGCCATTGTGAGCCATCTGCTCTGGGTACTGGGAACTGGACTCTGGTCCTGCATAAAAGCACCACGTGCTCTTGATCACTGGGACATCTCTGTAGCCTCTCGAATTTGTCTTTGATGCTTGCATCCATCAGCATGATTATGCAGACCTTGGGACACGAGGAATGACTTCCCTTGCCTACGCCCCTTGCCATATAGACTCTTGTAAGAAGAAACAACACGGTGAAGGTGGAGGGAACCCTTCGTGTTGAAAGGGTAAAGCTTCCCTCAGTTGAACTGAAATGTCTGAAAACACTGTCCCCAACCATAACCCACCAATGCCAGGTAGCCCTGCTTCCCATACAGTATCCCGCCTCACAGACCACAGGAACAGGTTCAGAGATGGGTATGTGGCACGTGTGAGTCCAAGTCTCCTCTTGCATAATAAATAATAATAACGTAGACCTAGAGTTCTGATGGCCAACCTTCCATCATCTTGTAGATGATACCAAGAATGCAGGGAAGCAGATAGGAGGACTAGAGAGAGGTGTAGGGACAGAGCGCTATGATGCTGGAGGGCCCCAACCCAGCTGGGTCTGCAGTCGGCCCCATCATAGGCTCCCTAGTCATGGGATTGAGATCCAGCCCCATGTGCCCTTCCTCGTCCTCATCTCTACATCCCTTGGGGAACTTGGAGACAAATTCTCAGTATTTGCAACCCAAAAAGGAATGATCTATGCAATTTTACTTAACTATCAACATAAAGTGAGAGCCACCCCCCCTCCTAAAGGAACTCTTGCCTAATTACTGTATTTCAAACAATCAAAATTGTTTTGGAAAAATCCCATTAGCCTTAAACAATTCCAATCATTGCAGAGATTTGATGCTTTCAGAGGTTATCTGAATATGATTTGTTTTTAAAATGACAAAACATTTTAACATGGATTTGGTAATTATTCTCAAAAGAATGGAAGCTGTTCATTGCATAATTAAAATATTTAAAAGCATTAAAGAAAACAATACCCTGTTAGAACACAGACAAATACCTTTACAACCTTGGAGTTGGCTGAGTTCTTAAATAGAATACAAAATTTCTAATAATAAAGAGGAGAAATTTTATAAATTAGACTGTACTAAAAATTAAGAACTTGCTTAAAAAATAAGACGGGAAAATATGTGAAATTGAGTGGGAGAAGATGTCTGCAACATATTTATCTGCTGAAGGACTTCTATTCAGAGTGCATGGAAATCCCCCACAAATCAGTAGGAAAGAAGTTCATAAGTCAATAGAAAGTAGGGGATACCCCTGTCATGTGGCATGGATGCATGGATGAAGATAGGTTAATATAATTTTATTCAGGGAGAAGTCACTTACACCAGAAGCAGATGGTCACCGCAAGTTCCCGTCCCAGGAATCCACACAAGCTGCTCACCGTGACCCGACTGGAAGCAACAAGAGAGGGTCACCTGTCCCGACCCCCTGACCTAAAACCACACTACATACGTCTGCACCTGTGACCATGCCCAATCGAGCGTGGTCAGTGCTACAGGTGTGAGCAGGGTGGATATCTTAGTACAATGTGGTGATATCTTGCTTGTACAAATAAAGCTTGTCTAAATTCGTCAAAATAATAAAAATCCAGAGTCAGATACAGGGGGAAATGCTGAGAGATCAGAGGGAAGAAGGAGCAAGCCAAAGCCACGTTTACCTCATCAGCTTCCCAATGGAAAAGAAAGCCTAGCTAGCTCACTTCCTGTCTGTCTGTACAGACCTCCAGACATCTATGGTTGGATAGTGGCAAACGCCATCCTCTAATCTTCAGACAAGCTTTATTTGTACAAGCAAGATATCACTACATACTCCCCTTTTTAGTCTAAAACTGAAAAAGGATATAACTAGCATAAGAAAAACTATATACAATATGAATACCAACTATATACAATATGTACAGGCAATAAGTACGTCAACAACGTCTAGTCCTTTAGCATTTGACACTGTCTCTTCTGTCAGAGGGAAGGAGGGTCAGGGACACCTAGGCCTACTGAGAAGGCAGGAACAGGCCCCGTGAAGACGGGCTTCTTCTTTCTAATGGGGGCTCTCTCCACACCATAGGACTTTGCAGTTTCTCAATGTGCTAACAGCCTTCTAGAAGAAAATAAAAATAAAATTTGCCCTTGAAAAGAAAAGGGCAACCTAAGGGAGGATACCCTCAAAAGGGCCAATGAAGAGAAAGGGGAGTCAGGAAAGGGAAGCCCCCACCCCAAGATCCAGAGCTTTGGAGTAGAGTTCCAGCTCTGGAGCCTCTCCTATCCTACTGGGAGCACTTTATTGGTACTAATAAAGACAGTTTTCACTTTCTCCTTATATCCGCTCCTTGTCTCTCTCCCCATCTGTGTGTGTGTGTGTGATTCGTGATTCTGTGTCTGTCTGTCTCTGTCTCTGTGTACAGCCTGTGTGTGTCAGTATATGTCTACGTGTGTGTCTGCCTATTTGTTTGCGTCTGATGCTTCTCCTCTCCATGGCTGAAGCTCTCCGTTTCCCCCACCTGTTTCTCCTGCTTCCGGTGCTGCAGCCTTTCACATCCCTCTAATCTGTCGTTTTTACTTTTACCATTTGGTATTCTTTCCAGAACATACATTTTTTGTCTTTTCCGTGGGTCAAACTCAGCAATAACCTTAGGTAATCACCCCTCACACCAAGACCCCAAAACAAAAGGGGTTCCAGAGACACCACCTGCAAAGCCACACAGACTATTGTCACTGCTCTTAATTACCCGGTAGAACTTGACGATGATACATGGTTGCTGAAGAAACCACATTTTGATTATAAGACATGAAGAAATCATGGTACTATCCTGGAAGCTTCCACCCTCTCTACTGGCTAGTTTTCATAGCAAGTGCCAGAAAGCACAGGGGGGCATCAACAGTCTTATCCAGCAGTGAATCCTACCAGCTACTGTAACAACCAACCTGACAAGATCTGCTCATTTCTGCAATAATGGCATGAACGTCACAGGCGTAATCTACAGTTTACTAATTCAGAACTAAAATCTACTCCAGGCAGAAACTCATGTCTAATACCACAAAAGGGTCATCTGTATCACACTTCATCATCCCCAAGGCTCAGAGAGTACCAGAGAAGAGGGAGACAAAAAGTTCTAAGAGCTGCAGGTTGGTGAAGGAAAAAGCTTTCAAGGCAGAGGAGCAACAAAAGAGAGCACTGTTGGGGGAAGTCCTGTGCATTTGTCAATAAAGTACTGTTGAGCCAATAGGAAATCTAGATAGGAGGGACTAGGAGTCCAGGAGGATTCTGGGAAGGAGAAACACAGAGAGTTCGAGATGTAACGCCATGGGGTAGGAGCCCGGAACTATTCTCCGGTAAGAGACATACTTAGATTAACAATTATGGGGTAATTACTTAAGTCAGAGCTAGCCAGTAAGAAACAAGCAAGGCCAACAGCTTCATAATTAATATAGCCTCCTGTGTGTTTATTTGGGGACTACAATGTGGCAGAGCCCAGGCGGCTGGCGGGGGATAAACCAAAGCGGCTAGCAAAGAAAAAGCTTCTCTTTACAGAGCACTAAATGGCCAATAGCACGTAAAGAGGTCAGGCATTCGCAGTAAACTCTGATGAGATGTTGTTGTAAATCCCCACTATGACTGTTGTGTAGCAATTTCCTCTGAGACAGACCCCCATGTTGGAGAGAAGCTCCTTTAGACACAGGATATTCTAGAGGGAAGTGAAACATTCCATTCTGTGGAGAAGCTTCTCAAGCTCAGGAAGTGAACAACTCAAAAGCTTCAGGAAGTCCCTGAAACTGACTATTCACTAGTCCCTCATGACTGCCTCTAACTCCACTTTCAGCAGATCTAATGCCCTATTTTGTTTTCCTTTGTTAGCACTGCACGAGCATGCACACACACACACACACACACACACACACACACAAATAAATAAATAAATGTAGTAGCGGGACTTTGTATTAGAAAGTAAAGAGGAGACAGAGGAACCCATGCGTTGTAGCTGAGACACCGTCTAAAGATAGTTGTGCCTTGTGATGATGCCACCTGCTGGAGTGAAGGGATCCCTCAGTGAGGAAAAGGCAAGACACACTTGTGTTCTGGGTGAGCAAGATGCGAGCAGCACAAGCAGCAATTCTGAGATGAGCAGGGCCACATGTGACTCTCTGGAGAAGCAGCGAGGGAAGAAACTAGGACTTACTTACAAAAGGCAGCCCAGACTAGTGTGTCCGTGCTGTTTATGAATGTCCGAATCCAGGCAAGTGCCCGAGCCAGCAAAGATGAAGACAATGAAAGGGTAGGGAGAGCTGACTAAAAGTCTAGACACACAGATCTGCATCCTTGCTTGGTCACTAGTCCTGCTTCAGGAGCTGTGTCCGGTGTCAGACTGACAAGGAGCGGATTTGTTACAACTAATCTGGATGATCAAGTTGATCTGGGTGAGCAGCACATAGGAGATTAATACAGCTCACCGAACCCCTCACTGAGTGCAGATACCACTGTCCCATCTCCTGGAGCCCAGATGGAATAAAAGGAAAAAGGAGAGAGCTTCCTGGACAGCCTCTCTCTCCCTCTTCTTCATCTCTGTGTCTCTCCTTCCTGGATGCCACGATTTGAGCTGCCCACCCTACCGCAAACCCCTACAATGGCAGCCCCTGATATGGTGCGCCCAAATAAGTCATTATTCTTCCTTTAGGTTGTTCGGCGTTTAAGACATAGTTACAAAAGTACCTAGCAGTCATCTATTGTGGAAGAAGCTGTGTGCTCATGTGGTCCTTGGGGGCCTCCCCCGTGAACGTGGGCCTGTGCTAGACCAACACTGAGATTCCTAACTCCAGCTTTCCTGAGGACTCCTTCTGCTTTCCCACATGGCCCTGGCCATTTTAATTCACTCTCCCATAATCAGCTGGCTTCTCCCTCACACAGAGAGGGTGCTTTCCTGCAAGACTTCTCAGTGCAGACTTATGAGAAGGCGTGTGCCTCCCCTTCCTCACTCCTTAAAAGCGGAGGTGGAAAGCCCCTTGACCCTGCCCTGAGAGCCACAGTGCCGAGTCACCAAGTGTAGGAGTGAGGGAGGCGGAAGGTGAGCCGCTCTCCCAGAACCACATCTACTTACCACCACTGGCAGCTCTAGAAGGGCCTGATCCTTGAGCCACACCCCTGGTGGCCTCCACCTGCTGCGAGATGGCGTTCTGTAAATATGTGTCTGATTGGTTTGAATAAAGCACTGTTGGCCAATAGGGAAACAAGGTAGGTGGGACTAGGAGTCTAGGAGGATTCTGGGAATTGTAGTGAGGAGAGCTCCCGCCAGGTGATCTCCTGGGAGCAACGGATGCTCAGGAGTGTGTCCTCAAAAAAGTAAGTCCTTATAAAATATATATTAGTAATTATGGGTTAATAATCAAATCAGAGCTAGCCGATAAGAAACCAAGCAAACGGCCTACAGCTTTATAATTATTATAGTGTCCTGTGTGTTATTTGGGGGCTGAAGGCAGCAACAGGAACCAGGCAGCGGGCAGGAAGACTAAACATTACATCCACCTGTTCTCTTGGTTGTATCATTGAGTATCTGCTCAATATTTGCTAGCACTTAGAAATAAGGAGTGATGGAAATAAGGTAAGAAAGCAAGCCTTTGGTATCTGATGGTTGCCGAGAAAGGGGAGTCATTTTTCTTCAGGGGCGTGGTCTCTGGTAAATTATTCATGCACTGGATAGGCATACACCCATGGGTATGCAGACAGCACTAACTAAACTCAGTAGGGTTTTTTATGGTAACTATGCACAATGATTTTTTTAGATCTTTTTGATTGATTGATTGATTGATTGATTGTGGATTTCACATCACGCATCCCAATCCCATTCATCTTCCCATCCCTTCATATATGTCCTCTATCCTCGCAACCTCCCCTGCAAAACAAAATAAAATTTAAAGTAAAAACAAAAACTAGCATACGAAAGAAAAGGCTCAGCGTGGAAGCGGTAGTGTGACACAGTGAGCTGTACAGCGTATCCTTTAGTCCATACATCTTTACTTGTAAGTGTTCATTGCAATGGGTCATTGCTCTGGTTTCTACCACACTATGGATGCTAGGCCCTCGCTGGGACTCCTCTTGGATATCCTGCCATTGTCTTCTATCATGGACACCCTGCAGCTTTGGGTCTGCAGGTCTGGCCCCTTCACATGTTCCAGCAGATCATAGGTGAGGTGGATGCTGGGATGGGCCAACTCAGAGCCCTGGTTCTGGACTTGAGTGGTAGCTGGATTGGTCAGTCTACCAGTATTCCTTCATCAACACCACTGAGGCAAGCTCTCAGGTATTGCCTCAGTGGGCAGCAAAGAGTGGGGGCCAATTATGCCTTTCTCCTGCCCTTGGGGCAAGCTCACCCACACCTCCACCACCAGGACCAACTCTGTTGTTTTGCCCAAGTGAAGTGCACGAGCAGCTCTCTTGAGTGCCGCAGTTGTGAGATGCAGGGCCAGCTCTCCTGCCTGCCACAGGAAGTAGAAAAAACTTAATCAGGAAGGGGCATGCAATAAGGGGTTCTGGTGGAGCCTGGGGCTGACACGATCAAAACACATTGTATACTCAAATGCTCAAAAAATGAATAAAAATAATTTTTCTAAAAATAATCGAGGGGCTAAATAGATGGCTTAGTAATTATGAGCACTGGCTGCTCTCCCAGAAGACCTGGGTTCAATTCTCAGCACCCACAAAGAGGCTCACAACAGTTTGCAACTCTAGTCTTAGGAGATTTGATGCCCTTTCCTAACCTCAGAAGATACAAAACACAGACACACATCCAGGCAAAAACACCCATACACATAAAAAAGATTAAAAATAGAGAAAAACAGTAGAGATGAGCTTTGGAGGGACAAAACAAAGTAAAGTATTCAGCTTCAGAATTTGCAGCAGAAAATGGAAACTTTCTGTGTCCCAGGCTCGTCAGTCACGCCTTTGCCAGCAGGTTGATAGGATTTTTACTGGAAACCTATTAATGCAATAAAAGTTTATTAGATGGTCCCACCTATTCTGATACTGTGCAGTATTTTGAGGATAAGAGAGTGAACATGAGAAGTTCCTTGAGGGGTTTATAGTCTAAAGAAGAAAATGGTCTTAGAATGAAATCACATCACTGCAGATGTTAGTTAGGTGATTACAAAGGTGGTGTGTGTATTAGGGTACCTGACAGAAAGGCCTAACCTGGACTCAGGTGTCAAGGAAGCTTTCCTAGAATAAGTGGTTCGACGCACAAACCTGACGTAGAGTGGGAGATAGAAAATGATCCACGGAGAGGAAACGTCAAGCATGCAGACGACAAGAATGGGTCACAACAAGCTCAGATGGGAGACTGGGAGCCAGGAAGATGTTGGTAATGTAGATAGACAAGGGCCACATCAAGCAGGGCTTGCAAACGTCTTCCATTGACTTTATCTAAAAGCAAGATGAAGTCATTAAGAGTCTTACCAAACCGTTGATGGAGGGTGGGAATTATTTAGTACTACTGTAAACAGAACAGAGTCAAAATACAACTACCATATATGGTCCAACATACCTAAAGGAAATGAGGTCCGCACACAGGTGAGCTATCTTCACAAGCATGCTTATCACGGCCCTATTCACAATAACCAGGATACAGCATCAGTGGAGGTCCTGCCATTGGATGAATCCATAAAGAAAATGCAGTATATATACTCTAGGGGTATTATAAAGGCAAGAAGAACAGAATCCTGTCAGTCATTTGCTAGAAAATAGAATCAAATGACACCATGTTAAACAAAGTAACGCAGGTGCAAAAGTACACTCTATAAGCCGTTTATTGTACATGGAACTTTACAAAAATAACACTGTAAGGGGCAGGGAAGGAGGGCAGACAGAAGACAGAGTAGAAGGGAGAGTGGAGATGGAGATGTGGGTAGATGCTGTCAAGATACGAATCCCACTGTCTGTACTATCACCACATGTTAACATTTACAGAACCTCCTTTACGCGATGTATCACTGTGCTCCCATGAATTGCAGCATCCACCGTGTTTGTGAGTTCATTTCCCCACAGCATCTGGGACAGTGGCAGTGTGAAGTCTTTCCAGATGCGTCATTTCCAGAGCAGGCCCCAGGCTTCAGAATCGCCCTTGACTCCCCTGCCCAATCTGTCTCTCCACCACTGAGCCCAGGGACCGCGTGATAAATCAAGGGTGGCAGGAGGACACTGGGAGGATCTGGGAGGGGTCTAGACTGAGGCCCATAGTCCTATCTCTTGGCCTTTCTGAGCCCCACTTCCGGGCGATGGTGGAAAAGCCAGAGCCCCCCCCCCCCGCCCCCGTCTCTGTCTTTGCACTTCACACCGGAGTTGGCCTCTCCTCCCTGGGAGGCGGGAGGATTAATTAAATTAAAGATAGGAATTGCGACATCTCCCAGGTGCTGAGGTAACAGCTGCTCCATGCAAACAAACAACAGAGCTTCAGAATTGTACTGGACCACAACCAAGCTGCCTGCAAGCCCACACTTGCACATTCCCCGCCATCCCAGCAAGAAAAAGGATCACAGAGCATAGAAGGTTTTACAAAGGACCAGGGTTCAAGTCCCAGCACCCTCATGGTGGTTCACAAGTAACTGCAAGTCCAGTTATAGAGGATCTCACACTCTTTCCAGCATCCACAGGCACCAGGCACTCACATGGTGTACAGAAACACATGCAGGCAAAACATCCATATACATGAGGTTTAAATTAAAAAAAAATAGAGTCAATAAAATTCACCATATACTAGACACAGAGAGCTGAGATAGAACTGTGCCCCTGAGACGTGTGATAAACCGGTGGTGACAGACATGGTAACCAAGTCTTATAAATGTGTGTGTACACACACACACACACACACTGACTGCATAGTGGACATGAGAAAGAAATACTGGTCCCTGAAGATATCTACTCATGAATCCATTGAACCTGTAAACACTACCTAATATGGCTGAAGGGGCTTTGTAGATGAAATTAGGATGGTGGCCTGAGTCTAGAGGTTACACTGGATTATCCAGCTGGGCCCAGCTAATCCCATGAGTCTTTAAAGGAGAAGTTTTTCCGACCTCAGTCAGCCAGAGTTAGGCAGCAAAAGAAGCAGTGACAAAAGCAGAGCATGAAATGGCTTCTGCTGGCTGAGGCTGGCTTTGAACATAGAAGAGCACTGGTATGTGGTCTCCAGAAATTGCAAATAGATGTGAAAGAGATTGTCCCCTAGAGTTTCCAGGGGAAAGTGCAGCCCTGCCAATGTCCTGATTTTAACCAGTAAGACTTGTGTGGCACTTGTGACTGCAGAACTATAAGATGCTGGCTGAGCCAATCAATTTGCATAATTTGTTATGGCAGCAATGAGTTTCCTACACAGTATAGGCATGCACGCAACTAGGCAGGTGATGATAGATAGATATGAAAGAGATTGATAGGTAGAAGATAGATAGATAATAGATGATAGATAATAGATGATTGATAGATAGATAGATAGATATGAAAGAGATTGATAGGTAGAAGATAGATAGACGTGTGTTTTCTACTAGAATTATCCCTCAGTAACAAATTCTTACGTTCACCCTCCCTGTAGTTTGTTTAAGCTTAAAAGAGATCTCCTGAAGGCGATCTGATGGATCAGAGACGGGAAGGGCTAAAGAGGCTGCCAAGATCAAGCCTGGCAGCCAAGCACCACGCCGGCCCATTCCTCACACTGCTCATGCAAACACCTTTTATTAGTGTAATGCAGGGTCTGATTCCTGCAGCCAAGCTCCAGAAGCATTTGTGTTTTCTGGAAGAATGTGTGGAAATGAAGAAAATAGAGGAAGGATGCTCAGATGACTTGAAGGAAGAAAGATGACAAATGTCTTAGCTAGTGAAGAGACACTGTGACCATAGCAAGTCTTATAAAGAAAAATATTTCATTTGCGTAGCTTACAG
This sequence comes from Mesocricetus auratus, assembly GCF_017639785.1. Lineage (NCBI taxonomy): Eukaryota > Metazoa > Chordata > Mammalia > Rodentia > Cricetidae > Mesocricetus > Mesocricetus auratus. Next base: position 4,224,567 of record NW_024429187.1, on the reverse strand, counting down.
TTTCGAGGTTTAGTCCATTGTCCTCATGGTGGGAAACATGCAGGCAGGCATGGTGCTGGAGAAGGAACTAGAGTTCTACATCTTGATCAGCAGGCAGCAGGAAGTGAACTGTGACACTGGGTCTATCTTGAACACAGGAGACTTCAAAACCCACCACCACATGACACACTTCCTCCAACAAGGCCACATCTCCTAATAGTGCCATTCGCTTTGGGGGACCATTTTCTTCAAACCACCGCAATCAATGTTGACAGCTGGACTGTGACCGCTCCAGGGCTGCTTCTCACAGCTGGCTTCACGACTGTCATGAAGCCATCATTTGTTCATACTACCTTCTTGGGTGCTGATGGCCCCGGAGTCTTCTCGATGGAAGATTTAGAAAATTTAGAAGTAATATATGAAAAGTGGTTTGCAGGAGGACAACTATTTCTTTTCATGTTTGTGGATATCAGGTCCCTAGGGTGCATGCAGACAAGATGTCTGGTACAGACTTTAAGAAGAGCTAAGCTACAGGCAGTTTTTATGTTCATTATATGGATGGTCAAATTCCTGAACTTAAAACAAGAATCCTCAACAAGGGTCTACAGAGAAAGAGGGTTGAGTATCTGCCCTTGGACTGGCTGAGCAATGTGTGAACCCAAGCAAGGCAGTCTGGCCCTCAGACTCGTGTACCTCATGTGCTTTGAGCAAGACATGTAACCACAGAAGAGAAAGAATTCTGGGCCCAACAGCTTTTTTAAAATTTAACTTCTTAGGAAACACTGGTATATCTGCCCTCACTCACTTTGGAATACCCATGGAGGGAGCTTGACCTGCTTAGATTTATGCTTGTGGGTGCTTCAGGGTCCCCTGTACAGTAGTGCGCATGCCTAACTCTGTTGTGTAATCTTTTCCACAGTTCTGACAGAGATAGATGTAAAGTATGATTCCCTATAAAGGAACCCAAATTCTAAATCAACAAACCCCTGAATTAATGAAGTTATACAGTCATATCATTGGCACTGGGCTAATGACTATCAATAGCCATCAGCGATTTCATTAATTGGGGTCAATGTCTATTTGTATTTCTCATGTCAAATGCAATCAGTCATGTGAAATACTGTTATTTTTGTCACCCTTGAGAAAGGGCACTTGGGCTTCCCAAGAGTGCCTGAAGTGTGGAGTCTGATTTTTCCAGCCCCCAGGAATTTATCCTAGAATGGCATTTCCTACCAAAGCTTAGGAACACCCTTAGGCTGGTGACCTTTCATAATAGAAATACAAACAGATCTCTGAGAAACGATTAGCAACCATTAGTGACAATTTATGAATACTAATCCAAAAATCACATAAAGAAGACAATCTCAGAAAACATGGAGGTGATGATCTAAGACTAAAGCCAATAAAACTGTGAACTTAGACAACCACATATGGACTCATTGTACTTAAAGAGGACAAGACCTCAGCTGTGAAAGGTATATCCAATCTGTGTAATTACATGTAATAAATATGTGTGTAATTCAGTTGTGTTAAGGCCTTAAATTCACCTCATTAAATCTGGACAAATCGATGAATCTAAATGATACCCCTGACATGTACTTATGCACAGACTTTTTAAAAGCCCCTTCTAATATTAAAATAGACACACAAATGCACTGTTAAGACACATCATGTAGGAGTAGAAGACTCAGAATCCATGTTTACAACTCACCTTGTGCTTTTCAGTGTGTGTCTTTGTGATGGTAGCTATTTTAAAATCACAAGTACTGTGGGAGGGTCCTGTGAGTGATACAACCCCGTTTGGCAGCTCAAGCACAAAGACATGGATCTGAAAATATGAAAGTGTAGAACCACATCCTGTCTCGACTTGATTGTCAACGATCAGAAACCCCCTGCTTCCCACACACTTGTTCCAAAACGCGTACCTTCAACAAGCGCCAGTGTGAGGGGGCCTCTCTCACTGAGAACTCCAGAGGCAATGCTCCCACAAACAGTGCTCACAGCTGAACAGAGGCTGAGTGGCCTCTCTTTAACATAACTGCTGAAACTTTAGGATTTTGTTGATTTGAGTTTGGGTTTTAAGTTTTGTCCATACAGAGGATATGACCAAGGGTTTTTCACATAAGAAGCATCCACTCTTCTACCCAGGGGATGTCCCTTCCCATAGAACTTAGATACTTTGGAAGAAGTGGAGAAGCCTTGCAGCCTGGTTTTAAAGAACAAATGTGAGCTGAGAAAGAGCTCTGATGCCAGAGGACCAGGGAATGCGTCTAAGCAGAGTGAGGCTGTGATGCTCTTTTCTTTGTTATGAACCTACTGTGTGCCCCCACAGCCCTGGGACCTACTGTGTGCCCCCCACAGCCCTGGGACCTACTGTGTGCCCCCCACATCCCTGGGACCTACTGAGTGCCCCCACAGCCCTGGGACCTACTGTGTGCCCCCACAGCCCTGGGACCTACTGTGTGCCCCCCACAGCCTTGGGACCTACTGTATGCTCCCTACAGCCCTGGGACATACTGTGTGCCCCCGCAGCCACCTACTGTGTGCCCCCCACAGCCCTGGGACCTACTGTGTGCCCCCACAGCCCTGGGACCTACTGTGTGCCCCCCACAGCCCTGGGACCTACTGCGTGCCCCCCACATCCCTGGGACCTACTGAGTGCCCCCACAGCCCTGGGACCTACTGTGTGCCCCCACAGCCCTGGGACAAATATTGCAGTGCAGAGGTGAGGGAGATGTTCGAATTGAAATAAGTCACATTCGTTGGCCATAGGATATTCAAACTAATGAGTCCATGAGGACCTGGAAAGCAGGTCCAGTTGCCAGTGGGAGGCAATGTGGGTCTTCTAGGGTACTGAGGAAGGTGAGTATGATGATGAACACAGGGAAGACGGTAAAGGAGGAGCTGGCTGGGACCTAGCTGGGTCAGGATCTCAGGCCTGAGCTGTGAGTCATGGGACTCAATCTTCTGAGTGAGTGGAAAATAACAAAAATGAGCATACCACTACTAACTTAGGGCAAAGCCACAGGCCTGGGCTCCACAGGAAAGCCCCTGCATCAACGTCATCAATGTTAAGGGAAGGACAGTTTGAGGCCCTCAGCCCAGATGACACCAGGCTCTGGCTTTGGTTCTCAACACTCCCCATCCTTGCTTTCTGAAGCCCACAGCAGCTGGTGAAGCAGGAGACTAGCCAAGGAAACTCTGGGTAGCACGGTGGACTGGGCTTTGCCGGGAAGCTCTTTCTGCTAAACAAAGTTCAGAGGAGACGGGAAGAAAGATGACTCTAGACAAACAGATGACAGCAGCAGCGGCAGTTAGCAATATACAACTTCAGGCCCCCTGCATCAGCAGTTCTCCAGAGGAAAGCCCAGCAATGGAGCCATCTACGGAGCTTAGACCTACCACCCAGCAGATTCCGTCGCTGAACAATGACTAGTTTTCCTGGCTGTGGAGGAATGGGCATAGGCTGGCATAGGAAAGACTGACCCTCTAGATGCCCACAAAGCAGCCTGGGATGCTGGGGTTATAGTCACCCTTGCCTAGATTAATCCCAAGGGGCATCAAGAATTCATTAATAGAATTATCCATTGAAAAGATGCCAAGTTTAGCATTTTACACAATCCTGGGAGAGCAAGAGTCCTCAGCTGACAAATAAGAAGGAATCCTAACACTGGGGGATTGAAGCAAGGAAATCACAAGTTCAAAGCCATCTTGGGCTACATAGCTAGATCCAGTCTTAAAAGATCAAAAAGAAAACAGAGAGAGAGACAGAGACAGAGATGCAAAAGAACAAGGAAGAAGAAAGGAGGTGGGGAGAAAGGAGAAGAAAAAAGAAAGGTAAGAAAATGAAGTGAAATTCACAAATCACTTAACAGTCTTCAATTCTGGCCCATGGTAGTGTTTGCCTATCTTTTTATTATTTTCTTAATTTCACAGAAGGAGAGCCTGGCAGGCAGACAGGGCTTTCCTGGGGGATTAGGAAAGGTGTCGCTCCTGAGTTGCCTTCCTCCAGCGAAAGAGTTATTTTATTTTATTTTTTTCAGTTCACACTAAGAGCTAAGGGAACGCTATACCTGTGGTTCTACGGAGAGTGAGCTGGAGAGGCACTGCCCAGAAGTATGTCAGAGGTTGTAAAGCAGGGCTGTGTGCGTGTGTGCGTGCGTGCGTGCGTGTGTGTGTGTGTGTGTGTGTGTGTGTGTGTGTGTGTTCAGAACATGAAGAAGAATGAACTCATTACACCTGTGAGGTTTTATCTTTCTTGTTTCATAATGGAGAATCTAAATCAGCCTGAAGTCTGTTTGGTGCCCCTAAGCCCCACACATGGTGTTGATCTGTTTCCTTGGCCTTGAGCTCAGCAAATCGTCCCCACCGCATCACTACCCACCCCCCTCCTCCATTTCTGCTGTGGATGTCACACCATGCCCTGAGCTCTTCACTTTACTCTCGGCTCTGTCTCACAGGCAGCTCACCCCTAGCTCTGCAACCTGTATCTTGTGAATGGATATACACATCCCCACTGATGTCCCATGAGTTTGTCACTATGTCCCTCCTCTTGCCTCTTCATTTCTCTACCCCTGGTTTCATCATGTGCCCCAACAAAAACAGCAGTTAATCCTCTTCTAGCTGATGTGCGCCATTCTAAGTGTGTATACTAAGTCATTGAAGTCTCACCATGATCTTTCCCAATGAGCATTATTATTAGCACCCTCGAGTGTGTGTGTGTGTGTGTGTGTGTGTGTGTGTGTGTGTGTGTGCATAGCAGAAACAGAACAGAGTGGTTAGTTAGGTCATCAGCCTAAGAGGACACAGCTTGGAAGTGACCAGGTAGGGTTCTAATGTGGGCACTGGCTGGTTAGGAAGCCTGGCAAAAAACCCTGCTCTCTCCTTTGCTGGAAGTTACCAACCTGCTCAAGCAAACAGAGTCAAAAGTGGGCAGAGGTCAACCAATCAGACTTCTGCTGTCATAAACAGGGCTGAGGTTTTCATTGCTGAGTGTCGGCTTTACCCCAGAATCCCTGTAACTGAGTAACTACTGAACTGTGGTTTCTGTACCTCTAACCGGACAAGGTCTTCTTGAAGGCCCACCACTCTGAAGCCCGGCCTTCAGCGACTGATGGGTATTCTCTCAACAAAGTCGACAAGGTGGCCTCTCTGGGCTGTTCTGCCATGGATCATGCAGATGCCAGCTTCCTCAGCCCCGCCTCCCCCACGCCCCGCCTCCCTCATGCCCCGCCTCCCCATGCCTTGGACTCTCCTCAGAGAGTCCCTTCCCTGCCCTTTTCACAGAGCAGGTCCTCTCATCGTCTAGATCCTGCCTCGGGCTTTGTCTTCTAGGACCGAAGCCATGCTGGAGATGCCTCCTGCACTCCGGTAGACTCCTCTGCGAGCACTATTATTACACACCCCATGCAAAATAAACATGACTGCATATTACGTGCTCCAGAGCAAAAGAAACAAGTATGGAATGGTAAAGATAGCAGGAGCGCTTTGTGGAAAATCACATATGTGCATGTAAAAGCTGTATGTTGGTTGTATCATTCACTCACAGAAGTCCTCCAGTGAATTTCTAGTCATATGTAACAAAACACAGTACAGACCTGGTCTACAAGGCCTGCAGAATAGATCCCATCTGCCACTCCGAGCCCTACTCCATTTCTCTCTGCCTGCTTACTCCATTAATGCCAAATGGTTTCCCCGGTCTTCAAAAATATTTGTCTAGGGCTCGGAGTGATGGCTCCGTGGGTAATCCTGCTTGCTGTGCAAGTATGAGAACCTAGCACACATGGAAAAATCCCTGCAATGTGTACCTGTAACCCGAGCCCAGGGAGGTAGAAACAGAACGGTCCCAGGAGTTCACTGCCAGCTAGCCTAGCCAGAATGGCAAGCTTCCGGTTCAGCAAGGAGCCCTGGCTCAAGGCTACAAGTGGAGATCAATAGAGGAAGATGCTCAAGTGTGCCCTCTACTTTCTGCATGCCCATGCATGGGTGCATGCACCAGCCATGCATCATGCATCACACATTACACACACACACACACACACACACACACACACACACACACACACACACACAAAGTTTATTCTCATCTTCCCAGATGTTTGCCTGGCTGCCTCTGTCTTGTCACTGGTGACAGTCCCACCTCCAAGGTTCCCCTCCTGTGGTTCTGTTTCATGTCACTATTTCCTCCAGGAACTTAGCACTTCCTGAAAGTAACTTCAAGGTTTGTGTTTGTGTCTCTCATTTCATCTGGCCAAGGCTTTGACTTCAGAGTAATCCTCTGACAGCCATGTCTGACCAGAACTTAGGATGCCCACTGAAGGTGATGACACATGGCTTGATTGAGCGGATCTTCACCAACACGCGTGAGCCCGGGGTTCAGGTGGCCATCTTCTTCAGAAGTGGGACTCATAGCACACCCTCCACGAACTACCTGATCAGGGGACACTATGAAAAGGGACTGAGACTATGAATCTCAACTCCTTATTCACAACATGTACGCGGAATGACCAACTTAAGGAGAAAGTTTGTTTTGACCCACACATTTGGAGTCTTCTACCCATGGTTTCTTAGCTCCGTTGCTTTGGACCTGTGTGGTCTGAGCACAGGAAAAGGAAACGCAGCAAACCCAGCTGCTCACCTCATGGCAGCCAATCAGCAAAGTGTGGTGGTCTGAGTGAAAACAGCCCCCACAGGCCCGTAGGGAGGGCCACTACCGGGAAGCACGGCCTTGTTGGAGTAGGGATGATCTTGTTGGAAGACGTGTCACTGGCTTTTGAGGTTTCAGAAGCTCAAGCCAGATCTAGTGGTTCACTCCCTCTCCCTGTTGCCTGCCAGTCTAGATGGAGAACTCTCAGCTTCGTCTCCAGCACCATGTCTGCCTGCATGCTGCCATGCTTCCTGCCATGATGATAACTAAAACCTCTGAACCTGTAAGCCAGCCCCAATTAAATGTTTTCTTTTATGAGAGTAGCTGTGGTCATGGTGTCTCTTCACAGCAATAGAAACCCTAACTAAGAAGAAAGAGATGGGAAGAAGCTAAAGCCTCATTATCTGATTCCAGAGCACAATCCTAATGACCTAGCCTTCTCCCATTAAGTCCCTTCTCTTAAAGTTCCAAGGCTGCCCAGTAGCACCCCCAATTGCCTATAAAGTTGTTAATACAAGTGCATCTGGGTGCTACTCCAGATCCAAGACATAGCAGCAAATGACAAAAACATTCAAGTCCCACAGAAAGTTCAGTGGTTTAAAGGTTGTCTCTTTGGAGTGAGGACTTTTGAAGTGACATAAAATTCTGTCCATATCTATCTAGAACACAACTTCTGGGTTTGGGTAGCAGACAGTCTGTCCTACTTTCCACTGTGGCTACAGAAGTCCAGAAAAATGAAACACACATGCACATGTGAACATCCATGAGTACACACACACACACACACACACACACACATCTATATTTACACATACATTATTCTGTTTCAAGATAAATACCAAGTTATCTTTCGTTTAAAAGACAAATAACTGACTTGATACTCCCACATCATCGATCATGAGTAGTTCATCCTTCCTTCCCAGATGGCGCCATGGGGTAGGCTCTTACTCAGACCAAAGCAACCACTTAACTATTTTCCCCACCCAGGACAGAGACAAATGAAAGTAAAAAGTCAGGTCCATGTGTCAAAGGCCAATAGGTGCTGTCACTGCCGCTTGGTAACCTTTGCCTCAGCAGAAGGTCCCTGAATCTCCTGTCAAGACAAAGGGACCCACCCTGTAGCCAACAAGCTGCTGCCCGCAGGAAGTGCTGGAGGAGGCCAGGCTGTAGCTTGTCTCTGGCTAGTCTTGGTGGGAGGTGATGTCACTCCTGAAGGTAACTCTCAGAGGTGCAACACCATAGGGAACAGACCTGGGTGCTGGTGTAGAAGCTGTTTGGAGACACAGTATGTTCAGAGAACATCAACACAACCTTTTCCAGAGGGTGATGTCAGTCGAAGGAGTTTGTGCAGTGAAGTTGTTTTCTGTACACAAGACACCCCTCTTTTCTTTGCCTTTCCTGTCACCCTGGCTCCCAGTCCAGAAATATATGCCAATGACCTTGGGCCTCAAATGCAAACACTATCCACTCACTGAGAGCTTTATAAATCTGCAGATAAAAAGCAAAAGCATATTGGGGGCTGGGAGATCCCTAACTACCTTTGTTCATGCTGGAGTCTTAACTTTAGGGGTACTGTGAGACTCAACATATTCTATATACTTTTCTCCTGGAGCAAAGGACAGAGAGGCCTTGGTTTTACTCCCACTACCTAAGTGAAGTCTACAAGTACTTCTTCCCAAAGAGGGTCTGCTTCTAGGTGATTAAAAACTCCTGGCAATGTTTAAATGGTTGAAGAAATAAATGCTTATGCACATGAACACAAAGAGACCTGTGAGAAGAAATGGAAAATAAAATTCGCACTGGTTAATTCTGAGCAATAGAATTGTTAAGTGGTGTTTGTTCTCTTATCTATATTTTTCCTATCATTCAAATACTTTAAAATAAATAATTAGTACTTTATAATGAGTTTTTTCTGAAGGAAAGGCTTCAAGGAGGCAGCAGATGGGGCTAATATTGACCCATCAGCAGCTTCAGTCTTTAAGAGCTGTACTCTGCCTGTCTTGTTTTCTGCCCATATTGACCACTTTTTACCTCCTGTCTCTGTTCCAAATCTCTAGGACAGTGACATGTTTCTCTGTACCTAAGTGGGCTCTTAGAAGGACATAGTGCTGTCTTGTGTGAGCAAATGCTTTTTAGTTACATAAATGTTTTCACATCTCTAGTTCTTCTAACACACACACACACACACACACACACACACACCATGTATTTTTTAACATGAGCTCTTGCATTTGGAGTCCTGTGGAGAGTGTGGAGCCTGGGCTCTTAGTTCAGGTTGTCAACCTAGAAGACAACTCTCCAGTATGTCTGGAGATGGGATAACGGACTGCCCCCCAAAACAGTGAACCAGAGAAGGCCTTGCTTCTTAAGTTGCCTTTGTCAATGAAAAATGAAACTAATGCAGAGCCTGACACGGGTGTGACCAGGTGCTGGAACACTCGAAGCCCCCAGCCCCCCATGCAGGAAGCCCTGGGTTCAGTGTCTAACCCTGAAAAAGAAAGAAAAGCAAGGTAAGAAAAAAGGAGGAAATACCAGAAGTGAAGAATGTGGTTCAACACATTCTTTTAAATTTTCTATTTAATTTAATTTAGTGTCTGTGCATGTGCGTGCGTGTGTGCGTGCGTGTGTGTGTGTGTGTGTGTGTGTGTGTGTGTGTGTGTGTTCCTGCATGCACACCCGTGTATCTGCCATGGTCTGCATGTGTACGCAGGTCAGAGGACCCTTCAGGGAGTAAGTTGTCTCCTTTTACCACATGTGTCCCAGGTTTGGCAGCAAGCACCTACATCCACTGAACCATCTCATTAACAGCCAGAAAGGTTTTTGGACTGAACTGGATTTGTGTCTTTGGTTGGTTGGTTGGTTGGTTGGTTCATAACCTCAAATTGTGAACCAAAATAAACTTTCTCCATTAAGTTCTCCTATGGGATATTTAATCTCAGTAACTCGATGAGTAACGGATCCAGTGTGGCTATGGTCTGAACTTCTGTCTCCTCCCATGGTCATTTCTTCCTCTGAAGCCTCTCTAAAAGGCTGAGCACTCTCTGCCTGAGCACTTCATACTGACTGACTGTACACTGGGCTGTTTGCTGCTTCCCTGACCCTTGTTTTCCTAGAGTTCTTCATCCTGGGGACACCTTTTCCAGCCACCTTCACAGACCTTTGCTGGAGACAGAAGGTTCCCCGGAACTGGTCGCCTAGCCAGTCGCTGACTCAGTGAACCCCAGGGTCAGTGAGAATCTCCTGTCTCGAGTGGTACTATAGGCTCATTCTACCATGCCTATCTGTTTATGTGGATGTTGGGGATCTAAACTTAACTCCTCATGCTTGTGTGACAAGCACGTCACCCAGAGTCATCTCCTTAGCCCCATGTTTTCTGTTGTTTTTCACTGATGCATAAGGAACAAAGGAAGCTTTCCCTCCAAGTTAGGTGAGAGTCGGCAGCAGCCTAAGCAAGAGTAAGGCAAGGGCCACGGTGAGAAAGCAGCCAGCCTGAGAAGCGCACCGAAGGTCAGCCTGATGGAGCCTGAGGATGAGCTGGAGGTGGAGATGAGGGAAAGCAGCACTCAAGGATGACTCGGACTTTCTGCATAAGCAGCTAGAGGGTTGGTAATGGCATTCCTTGAATTGGGGACATAGAAGGAGGATTGGAGCCAGCTGGCAGTTGGGTACAGCAGGGAATTAAGCTTTCTTTTAGAAATGCTAAATTTAAGATGCCAACGAGACGCTCTGATGGAGATGTCAGGCTGATCGTTGGGTAAAACAACATGGGTTCCAATGAAGAAAATTCTAAAATGCTGTGCCATTTAAGAGGAATCATCATGGGAGTGATATTTACACCATGGGAGTGTTCAGGGGAGACATTCTTCACCGATGAGTCTGGAGGGAAAGGAAGGAGGGAAAGGTAAAGGGATGGTGGAAAAATTGGGATCTCAAAAGAAGGCCCTGGGGCTCTTAAGTCTTCAGGGGTCCTGTCCAGAAAGAAGAACTTGTCAAATTGTGATGTAAAAAAAAAAAAAAAAAGCAGGGAGACAGAATAAATCCAAGAGAGCGTGATGCTGCTGTGGTTTAATGTGAATGCCCCTCATCGGCTCATGTTTGAACACTCGTTCCCCAGCTGGAGATCAGGAAAGCTGTGGAACCCATCCAAAGCAGCACCACACTGCAGGAAGTCCGCTACTGGTGGCGCACTTTGAGGGTTGGCCACCTGGCCCCACTTCCTGCTCAGCCCCTCCTTCCAAACCACAGACACAATGTGACCAGACATCTCCCTCCCGGAACACCATGCCTTCCCCTCCACGATGAAAGGCATCGTCTTGAACTCTAAGGAGAAACAAACCATCCTCTATGTAAATTGCATCGCATCAGGTATTTTTTTCTCACAAGAACAGATAAAGTAACTAACATCTCTCCTGATGTCAATGAAACTCAGGAAAGAGTGTTTTGCAAAAGAGGCTGTTATGACAGTTATGCCATGCCAGTTATGACAGAAAGAACAACACAACACCAGAAACCCACCCTGGGTTTAGGGTGGCTGAGAACGAAGAACAGTTTTGGTCAGGAAGTATTGCGAGCCAGACTGAGCAAACTGAAGTCTGTGTGAACACTGTGTTATTTGTTGACAATGAGGCTACAAGCTAAATGGGGTTCTATAATAGTGGAGGCTTCGTGAAAGTGGGAATCATCTAGAAGATTTGTATACTGGTGGTAACGAACATTTTTCTTTTCTTAGACAGGGTCTTATTATGTAGCTGAGGTGGGCCTTCAAGCCACAATCCTCCTGCCTCAGCTCCCAGAGTTCTGGGATTACAGGCTCAGGAATAAGCTTTAAATTGGGAAGGACAGATGATCCGGGTGATGGAGGAATCATGGGGAAGAAAGGTCCTGAGGAAGAGCAGAGGTGAGGCACATCAGAGGAGGGCATTTTACACCCCAGGAGAGATGAAAAATATTCAGGCTGTTCTCATTTCCCAGAACATTTTTCCTTGTGGTGCCCTCTTGTTCTAGAGCAGTGGAAGTATAGGATGATTTTTTTAAGTATCTGAAACAATTTGCCGACACCTACAGTTATTTAAGCCTCTCCTAGACACTCAGAGAGTGCAGAAAGCCCAAGGTGTGAACTATTCTACAAACTTAAGGAGACAAGTGCATTTGATTATCCTGATTCACCAATTGTGAGAAGAAGCAGATTTGGTGACCCTGTATATAAAACTTTTGACAATTTATGGATAATGATGATGCTGGTTGATTGCTCCTGGCATCTCTGGATAGACTGACAAAGGAAAAAGAATGAGCTCCATGATAAATTAACCAACTTCTAGCATCTCAGAGTATGGTGAAAGACAATAATGAGCTAGGGATAAACTAAATGGCTCCAGATGGCTAGAACAGTCTCAGATGGACATGAACAGTCTAAAAGTTTCTAAGGGTGCCCCAAAGTGAATCTGCTCTCTAGCAGCCTCAGAGCTCAAGTTGTGGGAAGTCAAACCAAAGCCTTCTCTATAAGGTTGGCTGAATTACAAAGAAAATTCGAGTCCCAGCCTAGGAGGGTATCAGGAGTTAAAGTGAGGGCATTGACTGGTAAAGAATAGGACCCTGTAAGTTGGAATGGGATGCGTGGGAGGACCCACAAACGCTGAGAACTTGGAACCCTCCGATTCTCAAGGGCTTCTCTCATCTGAGGAAGTGGTCTCTCCACTCTCAGCTGAAGATGGACTCACACCCCCCATCTCCTGAAATACTTCCTTTTCCACCTTGACTGAGAAAACGAATCCTTCATTGTCTGATTAAACCAGCAGTGACTTTTCCCTGAAGGAGATGCCAGGCATGACAATACAGATGTCCCTCAGGACATACCAATAGTTGTCTCTAGACCCATAATCAGACTGAAGACTAAGCAGGGTCCTAGAGGAAAGGTAGAAAGTGTAGTCCATGAGGAAGTGTGCTACACTACTAAAGAGCTTGATGAGTCTGCTAATTCATTCAAGCAGAAGTCTGGGAACATGTGTGGGAATGGATTTTACCTGTATGAGGTAACGGTAGAGGAAACGCAGAGTGGGTAGTAGAGGAAGGAGGTTATAAACATTGGCTGAGAATATGTGACCAGTTGCATTCATGAGAATTATAAAGAATTATAAGCCAGGTGGTGATGACGCACACCTTTGACGCCAGCCCTTGGAAGGCAGAGGCAGGCAGATCTCTATGAGTTTGAGACCAACCTGTTCTGCAAGAGCTAGTTCCAGGACAGGCTCCAAAGCTACATGGAGAAACCCTGTCTCAAAAGAAGGAGAAGGAGAAAGAGAAGAAGAAGAAGAAGAAGAAGAAGAAGAAGAAGAAGAAGAAGAAGAAGAAGAAGAAGAAGAAGAAGAAGAAGAAGAAATGAGAGTTGTAACTGTCATGAGTGTTGCTATCATACTTTGTTAAGAATATGTTTGTACAGGTATTTGTGTTTCCTTTCTTCAATTTCTTTATCATGTAATAAGCCATCAATTAAGAGAGTAATTGGCCAATCATATTTAAATTTTAAGGTACTAAAAAAGTGTTCCTCAAGGGACATTGCCACCTATTCTAAAATGTATAATGTGTTCATGATGATACATGGGATAGTTATATAATGTTAGGTATAATTATGGTCTGATTATTGTTTGCATTTGGAAATTAAGCATGACATAAGGAAACACGGTTGAGTGTCAAGTTGACAGGGCTGGACTTATGATGGCTATTCTTGATGCCAGCTTGACTATATCTGGGATTAACTAAAACCCAGGGCGCTGAGTATACCCGTGAGGGATTTTTTCCTTAATTAAACAATTCGAAGCAGGAAGATCCAAGTTTAATCCAGATCCTTTCAGGTGGGAGGATCTACCTTTAATCTGGGCCACACTTTCCACTGGCAACCTATTTAAATGACATGGAAGACAGGAGCTCACTCTTTGCCTACTTCTTCTCGTCCTACTCTCCTGGCAAGTCCAAGGTGTTAGAGCCTACTTACTTGACATTCCAGTGCATACTAAAGACCAGCTAAGACATCCAGACGCATGGACTGAACGTCTACTGAATTCACGAACTTTCTGTTGTAGATGGCCATTGCTGGCCTGGAAGGACCACAGCCTGTAAGCCGGTTTAATATATCCCATGCGTGTGTGTGCATTTGTGTGTGTGTTCCTGTGCGTGTGTGTGTTCGTGTGTGTGTGTGTGTGTGTGTGTGTGTGTGTGCATATATATGCCAGTTATGACAGAAAGGCCAACATAACACCAGAATCCCACCCCTGGGTTTACAGTGATTGAGAATGGAGAGCAGTTTTGGTCAGGAAGTATTATGAGCCAGACTGAGCAAACTGAACAGTCTGTGAGGACACAGGGGTGGCATGGAGAGAGTTGAGAGACATTTTATTGACAGTGTGACGTTGAAAAATTCATGCACCAGGGAACACGGTGCAGTTTGTCTCCCGTAGAGCCCATCTGATAGGAGCCTAGCAAAGGCCTGGCTTTCTGGCACATGCAGAGATCATGGGAGGCCCATCCGAGTGTCTGAGGGCACCTGAGAAGCCACCGGGAATGGTGAGTTTCTCCTGTGTGTGCAAGAGAGTCACACTTGCTTCTAAGTACCTGCCTTGTCTAGGTGAAGCTTGCAAAAGGACAAAGGAAGGAGAGGAGTCATCTCCCGGCTACCTCTTTCCTCTTCTGATGAAGATGGCCCAGCAGGTATCCATCCCCTCAGGACTCACAGGCTCTGTGTGAATTACAAATAACCCTGCCAGAGAGCCAGGCGGCACCCTGGGCCAGCACGCTCTCCCGGAAGCACTGTTTGCTGTGAGTCTAAGCTAGAAGAGGTGAGGGCCCTTGGCTTAGCTACTTGCAGAAATCTCCTTCCCAGCCCTGGCTCCTTACTCCCCTTCGAACGCACTGCAGAGGCTGCGTCTGATTAATGTTGTGCGGTGATATACACAGGAGCTGGCTCCAGATTCCTGGCAAGCCGCCCTGTGCCTTGAGGAGTGCCTTGCGCCTGCCCGGTGGCGACCCCTGGCGGCCGGAGGAGACACTGCACAGAGCTGAGAGTCTTGTTTTTATTATGTTACTGTTGTCCCTGTCAAGAGTGGACAGGTGTTTGGTGCACACCTATAATTCCTGCTACCTGGGAGGCTGAGGCAGGGTGATCACAAGTTCCAGGCCAGCGAGGACAAAAGAATGGGATCCCTGTCTCAAAAAGACTGGAGATGTGGGTGTCCTGTAGAGCATTGGCCTGATGTAAGTCAGGCCTCAGGTTCAATTCCCAATCCCGGTAATAATAGTAGTAGTAATAGTAATAGTAATAAATAGTAACGGACAGACAAAATGTTATAAGAAAGAAAGAGAAGACGGTAAGATGCATGGCCCAGATGGTGCAGTGCAGGAGGCGGGGACTAACGGGAAAGCCGTTTCTGCTGCTTTCCAGCACGGGCAGGAAGGAAACGTTCTGTTGGAAGTGGTGGGGGTAACTGCAGGGGGGGTGGAAATGCTCAGAATGGAATCTGTTTAATATAATTCTCTCACAAAGTAACACTCATGTCGCCCCCCTCCCCGGAACCAGGCTTCCTTCTGTCTTCAGCACTGATCCCATTTTCTCTCCTACGATTCCCAACCAGGCTGTGTTTTGAAGGAGGAATCTTTCTGAGGGAGCCAACACCTAAACTACCTGCTTCCAGTAAGCCTGGGTTCCAAAAGTCAAGAGGCACCCTGGACGCTCAACATGTGCTGCTGCCTTGCTGTTTGGCCTTGAACTATTTGCTCAACATCTCCTGGAACTTCTTCCAGAGTTCCAGAGTCTGAGAGCAAGGAAGGGCCTGTGAGCAGCGAGTGGACAAGTCACCCCTCGCTTTCCCATCCCTTTCCTGTGGGCTCTCACAGCCCTCCCCCCAGGCAGTGCCTGACTGTGCAAACCCTCCAGGCAGTAATGGGCATTGTGTATTTGCTGTGCTAAGAACCAGTTGGTCTACCCAAGTCGACTGATTTGCATAGGAGCCTGGTGCTTTCAGTCAGTTCTCAAAGTCTTCGAATCAGTGTCTTTCACCTTGGTTCAGTTTGTTCTGATGCTCACGGTCCTCGTGAAGGAGTGCCTACCGCGAAGAAGTTCTCCAGGGAACTCCCTCCAGTCTACAGTCATAGAGGTGCGGCTCGCCCATGGGAAAAGTAAGGATTGAACAATTAAATACTTGCTGGGCGGCATTTCCCGAAGAGACGTGAACAAATATCTTTTTACCCAAGGCAGGGCATAAACAACAGACTAAAGAAACGGTCCAGGTTGATAAAACCATGTATTTATTTCAGGAGCATGGGTCACAAGGTACTCACTGAAGTATGGTGAGTCCAAGCCAGCTGAATTGCTGAAAAGCCCACCCCAACTTCGGTGATAACTCAGAAAAGCCATACCCTAGAGCTCCCTTACAACCTGCAAGTTGCTCGTCCCAAGCATCTTCTCTTTCCAGAACAGTTCATTGTCCATATAGCCTCAAGGAAGGCCAGTGTGAGCCTCAGAACTTGCTTGCAAGTTGTTCAGTGAGCCTCCAGCATTCTCTGTGAGGATGTGTTTCAATGTGGAGAAGTATGTTAGCCACTGTCCTACTGTCATGAAGAGGCACCATAACCAAGACTGTCTTGAGGATGCCTCCCATCCAAAGACACCGTCTCTGAGAGTCTAAGCTGCCACTAAATTATCAGCGAAAGCAACAGATGAGAACATGGCTCCTTACTCCTCATTCTGACCTGTGCATCCATTCACTCACTCACGCAAAGTCTCTTGTGCACGTGTTTGTGGAGGCCAGAGACTGGCACTGATGCATGTCTTCTTCTGTTGCCCCATCTTGTGTTTTGAGACAAGGTCTCTCACTGAATCTGGAGTTCACCGATTGAGCTAGACTGGCTGGCCAGCCAGCCCCCATCTGCCTCCCCACACGGGATGGCAGGTGCATGCCACCACATCTGGCTTTTTATGTGAGCGCCGGGGATCTGAACTCGGGTCCCCACGCTCGCGCAGCAGGCACTTTACCCGCTGAGCCACCGCCCCCGTCCCCACTCTTGCGGCTTCCATTTGGTGATCGGCAGGTACTTGGCGCGGTATCGTTGCTATCGGGAGGACAAGATAACCGTGGCTTCTTTTCTTTCTCTTCCGGGTGAGATTCTGAATATCCTGACTCAATTGTCAAGAGCCTCCTCTATCGCCCTGCCCTTCTGTGTGATGGGTCAGCCGAGAGCCCCTTTGGGCATCGTAGGAAATGCAGACACAGGGCCTCGGGTGCCGCTGCTACTGAACCCCTCTTATTGAGTCTAATTGTTTAGACTTTACAGATACACCCACCCACTTTCTGAAGCCACAAATGAGGATGGGACACAATGCACTGGCGATGTAGAATTGGGGACAGATATGCCAGCTTCGTGCTACTTTAGGCTTCTGAAGACTGGCATGTGAGCTGGTTCCAACAGCTCCTCACACCAAATACCCACCCCTGGGAAATTTATCTTTTTTTCCTGCCTTCCACCCATCCTTCCCACCCCCTCCCCCCACTCTCTACAATATTTTCTGAGTTGTATTTATGTGTTGCTAATGGTGGTGGCAGAATGCTGTATAATTATCCCCCAATTCATCAGGCCCCTTAACAGGCAAATGCCTTCCCCCCCCCCCCAATAAGTTTCACTGGCTGAGGCACCAATCGGCCTTGTTGCTACGGAAACCAGAACGTGGTTTCTGGGTTTTAATGGTATGTTGGAAGTACTGCATGATGTGAGTGCACACATACGATAACTGCTTCCTTTCTACCCTTTCTGCCTTTCCCTACCTCTGCCGACCTGCCTGGCATTGTCCCCATGTCACATGTCTCCTGATGGTCCCCCTCATCCGCAGCCCTGCTTTTCCCTTTACCGCCTCTCACCCTGCCTCCACCTCCCCCTACCCTTCCATCTGGTGTTCTCAGCTGCCTGAAAAGAAATACCAGTTGGCTTTGCATGAAATCCAAGAGGGAGAGAGAAATAAAAGGTAATTGTGGAGACAAAGCTCTGCGAAAGGCTTTGGCCAGCCAGGTGTTTTCTGCTGGAAGGCATGTGGCTTCAGCTGGCCACTTTCCTGGAACAGGGGCGACTCAGAGAGGGACAAGAGGACAGAGAGTGGGCAGCTCAGTGCAGGAGGAAGGGGGACTGAGTTTCAGATCTCCGCGGCGCCATCTGTCCTGCTCTTGGGCACCAAGGAAGACACCTCCCCCAAGTCCTGCATTTGGCTCAGGGACTGCAGGAGATGGGGAGAATTCTGTCGAGACTTGTTTGTTTATGCATTTATTCAACAAGCATTTCCTGAATGCTCAGCCCATGCCAGGTGCCTTTCTCAGCACTGGGAGACACAGATGGCCCTGTCCTCCAGATGTGTGACCTGTTCTCAGGTAATCACCAAGACAGCACAGAGAGGGCAAGAGGCTGTGGGACACTTGGGAGGGAATCTCAGTCCAAGTTCCTGGCTGTGACCTTGGGTAACTGACTAACTACCTTTAAGACCATTTCCTCTTCCCGAAAAGTAGTGTCATTGTGGAGCTATTTCTGAAGATTAAATAAAAAAATGAATATTTATCAGTATACTCAGTGTCTTAGTCACTGTTCTGTTGCTGTGAACATGACCATGGCAACTCTTAGAAAAGAAAGTATTTAATTGGTGTCTTGCTTATAGTTTCAGAGACATCATCATGGCAGGGAGCATGTTGGCACACACGGCACTGGAGAGCTACATCCAGATCTTCAGGCAGCAGGCAGAGAGAGAGACTGGACCTGGTACGGACTTTTGAAACCTCAAAGCCCACCTCCAGTGACACATTTCCTCCAACAAGTCCACACCTCCTAATCCTTCTAATTCTTATGAAATAGTGCCACTTGCTGCTTTAAATATATGAGCTTACAGGACCATTCCTAAGCCATCATATTCCACTCTCTGGCCACCATGGGCTTGTAACCACAGCATAAACAAAAACACATGTAATCCAACTTCAGTCTTTCACAGTCTCGACACCATTTAAAAGTTCAAAGTCCCTTCTAAGGCTCACAGCATTCTCTTAACTGTAACCCCTGTAAAATCAAAACTGAACAGCAGAACCCTTATTTCCAACACACAGTGACACAGAACATACATGACCATTCCAAAAGGAAGGAAAGGGAACACAGCAAGTGTGCTGGGTAGTTTTATGTCAACTTGACACAAGCTAAAGCCATCTATCTGAGCAGAGGGAACCTCAATTATGCCTCCATAAGACCATGTTATAGACAAGCCTGTAGGGTATTTTCATAATAGTGATTGATGGGGAGGGCCCAGATGGTTGGGGGCTGGTGCTCCTGGGTTCTGGAAAAAAAAACAAACAAACAGGCTGAGCAAACATTGAGGAACAAACCAGTAAGCAGTACCTTCCATAGCTTCTGCATCAGCTCCTGCCTCCAGGTTCCTGCCCTGTTTGATGTTCCTTCCTTTGATGATGAACAGTGATATGGAAGTATAAGCTAAATGAACTCTTCCTTCCCCAAGTTGCTTTGGTCATGGTGTTTTGCCATAGCAGTAGTAACCCTAAGACAGTGAGGAAATATTGGACTAAAGCAAGACCAAAAACCAACAGGGCAACCTCCAAATTCTGAATCTCCCTGTCAGATGTCAAAGTGCCCTTCAGATCTCCAGCTCCTTTAAGCTTTGTTGACTGTAACATACTTCTCCCTCTTGGGCTATTTCTACTCCCTGACAGCAGTTCTCCCTGACAGGTATCCTATGGCCCTGACATCTCTAGCATCTTAGGGTCTCCAAGGCAATCCAGCCTTCACTTTCACAGCTTCATGCAATGTCCTCTCTGGGCCTCCATGCAGGGACACCCATGCCACACGCCTGGCCTGGGGGACTTTCCTTGACCAAGGAGGAATATTCCACACCCCTTTCTTGTATCCTTGACTCTAACACCAGAACCACATGGCTGAAGCTGCCAAGTTTTGCTGTTTGTTGGGGCTAGAACATGCCCCCCTCATTCAAACACGTTTTCATCAGCTCTCTGTTTCCTTCACTGCTTAAGCTTTTCTTTAAATTTCACAAATTGGAAACTGGCTGGGTGGGGTGTTGCCCTGAGGTTACACTCCCTTTATTCCATTTAGTGTCAGTATTTTCTTTAAACTTTTTATCTCTTTGCACACTGGACTTAGCTCCATTATACTTCACGCTGCCCCTTTACTTTTCAAACTGTACATTTTGTAATTTTTGTTGCTCAGCTCGCTCCTTTTCACTATAGATCTGAATAAAAGTGGTACAAATAACCACATGACAGAGTCAATACTAGACTGTCTTGAAATCTCCTTTGCCAATGCCATCAATCCAAAACTCTTCAATTTAGCATCAGGTAGATTGGGGAAAAAGGGGTGACAAAGGCAGAAAGGTGCCACCTTCTTCACCAATATATCGTAAGAATGGTCTTTAGGCTATTTACTAATATACTTCTCTGAAATCTCTTGAGCCAGGCCATCATAACCTACACTGTCCTCAGCACCACTGTCTTCCATGTTGCTACTAGTGTGATCCACTAAGTCCTGTTCAAAACCTTCAACTGATTTACTAATCCAAAGTCCGTATTCTGCCAACAAGCAACATGTTCAAGTCTGTCACAGAAACATCCCACTCCTGGTATCAATTTGTCTTAGCTAGGGTCACTGTTACTGTGATTCAGCCCCATGGCCAAAAGCAACTTGAGGAAGAAAGGATTTATTTTTCTCAGTTTCATATAACAGTTCATTATCTAAAGCATTGAGGGCAGGAACTCACTCAGGGCAGGAACATGAAAGCAGGAGCTAATGCTGAGGCCATGGAAGGATGCTGCTTACTGGCTTGTTCCTCATGGTTTGCTCAGCCTGATTTCTTATATAACCCAGGACCACTAGCCCAGGGACGGCACCACCCACAATGATCTGGGCCCTCCCCCATCGATGGCTAACTAAGAAGATGTCTTACAGCCAGATCTTATAGAGGCATTTTCTCAATGGAGGCATCCTCCTCTCTAGTGACTCTAGCTTCAAGTTGACATAAAACTAGTTAGTACAGGTGGTTTGGCCCTGAAAGTGAAGTGCTTTGCTGACAAAAGAAAACTCCTGTGTGTAAAACTACTTTAGATGGGACTAGAAACTATGGGGCAGGGTTGGGTATGGTGGCAGATGGTTGCAATTCCAGTACTCGGGAGGCAAAACCAAGATCAACATAAGTATGAGCCAGCCTGGGATACACTGAGAGACCCAGTTGAAAGAGGAGAGGGAGAGGAGTGATGAGGAGGAAGAAGGAGGAGGGAGGACTGTGACATTAAAGGGGAAAGCATCAGCGAGGAGCCTCCAAGGCTGACAGGCTAATTAGACTGTCCTTGAAGGTTGGGAAGAAAGGTACGCCAAGAGAGGACTGGAAGCCCTGGGTTGTTGGCTCTCAAGAAGAAGGAGGTGCTCTGGGTCATGTGCTCCCTCCAGCCCTCCTCTCCACCCTAAGCAAGCATTCCTGATCTTTGTAATGTAAGGGATGTCATGCCATGCCTTTCTCATGCTTTGTGCTTACACAGGAACAATGCTGTCTCTGAAGCAAAGCTTCAAAGGGAAACCAGAGGGACAAAGGTAACGAGGCAGAGAGGTAAATGTGCTCAGCCTTTTCTCTGCCCCAACTCTGTTTGCTGCAAAGCTTCTGCCCACAGTGGGTTTATGAGAGTCATAATGAGCATTTGTGTTTTAGGACACTCATTTCTCTCAAGAACTCACACAGAAGAGAGGCTTTTCCAAATACTGATTCATATTCTTAATCCTTTCATAAATATTACAATGGATTACTTTTACAGTTAGAAGGAAAATACAAGTATATCAAAATGTTTTACTGGACTTGATGAAGCTCCAAAGGATATATACATGTAGGAAAAAATTCTGTGTTTGAATATCCGTGTGTGTGTGTGTGTGTGTGTGTGTGTGTGTGCATGAGAACAAAAGGTCAACACTGAATGTCTTCCTTAATAGCTCTTCATTTCGTATTTTGAGGCAAAGTCTCTCACTGAACCTCAAGCTTGCCAATTCTTGTAGACTGGCTGGTCAGTGAACTCCAAGGATGCTTCTGTCTCTGCCTCCCTAGCACTGGGCTTATAGACATGCACCACTCCACCTAGTGTGTAGACACTGATGATTGAACTCCGGTCCTCATGTTTATGTGCCAAGAACTTCACTAAAGAAAAAAAAAAACAACTCCCATCTCCACAGCCCTGAGTGAAACATTTTTAAAAAGAAACCTAGGCAAAGTTCCAGGTTTATATTATCCTATCTGAGCCTCGCAACACCCACCTGAGATGCTTTCCCTCCCTCTTGTACCCTTTTACACAGTAGAAACATGAAAATCAGCTGAGAAATTGATCAAAGTTCACATTCTAATCAGCAATAAGGCCAGCAGTCAGGTGTCCACCGACCTCAAGCTCGAAGCAGATGCACTATTTATTTTACTGAGTAGAACCAAAGGGTGATTCCTTGATCAATAACATCATCACTTTTAACAAAAAAAAAAAATTTCTGTCCCCTTCTGTCATAGTTTGCTTTCTATTCCTGTGATAAACATCGTGGCCAAAAGAAATGTGGGCTAGGAAAGGGTTTATTGCAGCTTACAGATTACAGTCCGTCATCAAGAGAAGCCAGGAGCTGACAGAGGGGCCATAGAGGAACGCTGCTTCCTGGCTTGCTCGCCATCGCTCACTCAGCCTGCTTTCTTATGCAACCCAGGACCACCTACTCTGGAGTGGCACCACCCGCAGTGAGCTGGGCCCTCCCACATGCATCATTAACCAAGAAAATGTCTGCACAGGCATCCTTAGCTGAGGTCCCCTCTTCCCAGGTGACTCTAGTCTGTGCCAAGTTGACAGACACTAACCAGTACACATCCCAGTCTCCTGAGCATATAGCTGGTTCTCCACCATTTTGTTCTGTCCCCTCAGCCTCCAACTTTCCCGAGATTTCACATTCTCTTTCCTTCTGCCTCTCCTCATCTGAATCCCACTTCTATTTATACAGCTCTGAACTCTGATTATTAAGAAGACGTCACTGATACAAGAGGGTAAGAATCTGTGGGCTGTATTTTTATTCTCTTGATACTGTCTGCTTCATAAAGAGTCTGTTTGGTGGGACTGAAGACAAAACAAAATGATTAATTCCAAGTTAACAGAAGGGGGAAACTGGGGTCCAGTGAGATTTTTTTAGCAGCTTTATTGAGATGTAATTGACATATAATGAACCACATATGTTTAAGGAGTATAATGTGACAGGTGTTGACATATATAGATAGAAACCCATAAGCCATCACTGCCCTTGAGACAATAAGCTTTTTTGTCATCTCTAAAAGTTTCCTCTACTTAGGACAACTGAGGTTTTGAAATATCTTAAATTGGGTCACCTCCTAAGCAACATGACTGTGGATAAAGTGGCCACAGTATCCATGGCAGGGCTCAATGACATTTTTGTGAACTAAAGGTAGCTTCACAATCAAGTGATTTTTTTAAAAATCTGTTCACAATTCTGGAAGTAATTCTGGGGGGAAAGTAAGCTGGCTACAGACATATTTGTCAAAAAAACCCATGTGGGGAAGATAGTCTCCAGAAAACATACCATGCGCCTGATAACGTATTCTGCACAGCCCTGGTCAGAAGAATATGTCTGCATTTAAAGTGTGGGAAAATGTACACTGGAAATGTTCAGCTCAACTTCCAGCTCCAGGGACCACATTGACAAACATCACAGCAGGTGACCACACCACAGACCTAACAGGACTGGAAGGGGAGAGCCAAGGAGGAACCCCATTTCAAATATCCACAAGGAGCCCGCGTGTGGAAATGGGGGAAGGAACACATTGGCAAAGGCTCCAAACTGCATACTCTCCGTTCTTCAAAGACTCACTCATTTATTTCCGTGTCTCTGTTCTGTGCAGCTCCTAGAATTGACCTAGGTGAGGTTTTTCTGTTTTGGTTTGGTTTGCTTTGGTTGTTTTGAGAGAAAGGCTGAATTGGTGGGGAGATCAGTTGACACAATTTTCTGTACAAACAGTTCCGAATAATAACCAATGGAAACTCTGCCACTCTAGAATGAGAGCAAAAACCCACCTGAGCGGACAGACAGCTTCCTCTTCTTCAGGGAGTGCCGTGCGCTGAGTGCCTGCTAGTGGCAGATGTTATGTGAGGCTATGATTTTATGATGAAGATAAGCAGAAATATGGGGTAATGAGGCTGTACAAAAGTGTGGAGGTCAGTGGCATCTAAGCTCTCTCCAGAGTAAGAGGACCTTCCAAAAGCCATGACCTTCAAGCTTCATCAAAGCTACCTAAGGGATGCTATTCCCAACTCCTTTATTATGCCTTTGGGTAACACTGAGTTCAGCCATTCAGCTTTCTTGTGTACAATAACAGCTTTTTCTAGTCCACTAATGACCAGTCTTGGAACAAGCAATCTTAACCTGGAGTGAAACAGTTCATAAAATGTATACAAAAGGAAATGTCAGCGTGAGACCTGGATGTATGAGCCACTACAGTGCTTAATTGGTGCACAGAAGGGGTTTTCTTGGAAAAATAATTTTGCTTCAAGTTCTTAATTTTTTTAAGATTGTGTGTGTGTGTGTGTGTGTGTGTGTGTGTGTGTATCACATGAGTACCCTGTGCCAATGGAGGACAGAAGAGGGTGTTGGAGTCTCCTAGAGCTGAAGTTACAGGTGGTTGTGAACCACCTGATATGGATGCTAGAAACACTAACTTGGAACTTCTGTAAGAAGAATTCTAGATGGTGAGTCATCTCCCCAGCCCCCACGTTGTTATTTTAATCAAAGCATTAAGTTCTGTCTTAAAACACCTTCGGTGGGAACTTGGAGGAGACGTAGGAGATGTTAGAGGAATTAGGACACTAGCAGAGGAGGAAGGCTAGATACAAAGAGGAAATGCTTGAAAGGGGACTTGAAAGATACCTGGAAGTTGGAGAACAAAAAGGTTGATGGAAAAGTAAAGATGGTGAGTAGAAAAGGAAGGAATTAATGGATGTACAATAGAAGAAAGAATAAGATACAAGAAAAAAAGGGAATTGAGAGGATGGGTGAGCCCAGGATGGAGAAAACAGCACCCACAGCCCATCTGCTTGCCCATAGGAAAAGGTGCAGAGCACAGGGAGCAGGGAAGGGTAAACAAAGGACATCCCAGGGCACCAAACTCACTGTCCACCTCCACAGTGGAAATCTTCTGGGGACAAGCTGCAGAGAGCCACTTGTGTCATAAGCAAGGTGAACCCTACCCTCAAGGACATCCTTCTCTGTCCTTGACCAGTTTCCAGCTGGCACTCTCATCTCCAAGACCAGGTGTCCAAAAGAGGTCTTTAATGGTTGGTCCCTGGCAATGCAGTGCAGTCCATAATCTAGAAGCTTCTGTTCCATATTCATAGAATTCTCAGGAACAAGAGCCTAATAAGGATGCTTCAAATATGTCCCATGATATGAGGAGTGCCTGACTTTATCATGAAATACCTGCCAGCTACTAAATCTTGAGACAGCAAATGTCCTCCTTAACAATCTGTTTGGCCTTTTTGATTGAATTTATTATTTCCTTGGCCTGTTTTATTTTCCATGGAAAATATGAGCAGCATTCCCTGAATTCTGATGAAGTTTCGTTAAGAATCCTGATACTGTTATAAACATCATACCCACCACACTGAAGAGCTCACATCCCCAAGTCATCAATACAAATAAGAAACTAGTAACAAGAAGTGAGCCATATGGCTCTGGTTGAACTAATGTGACCATGTCACTAAACAGAAGACACTATTTATACCTAATAAATATTAACTAAGCCTATCAGGTATCACAAGGTCATTGATGATCAAACTGAAAGTCCTTATAGGATAACTCAAGATCTTTTTCACTCCATCTCTAAAGGTTAGTGAATATCAAATGTAATATTAGGGTCTCAAAATCATATAAGCAAGTCATGAGCTGGGACTCTGTGAACAAAATAGTGGGGATATCATTTCTGTTCAGCCCTTTGATTTCTTGAAGAAAGCTAGAAGGTGCAGTTCAGTCCTTTCCTAGCATTTAAATGACTTGGGATTCAGTCTCCAACACTGAAAAATAACACTGGTGGTGGTGGTAGTGATGATGATGGTGATGGTGGTGCTGGTGGTGGTGATGGTGGTGGTGGTGGTGGTGATGATAATAATAATGATGATGGATATAATATCCGGGTATACCTTCTCTTGCATTTTTCCTTCAAATGACCAGATGGCATACAAGGACCCTCAAAGGAAAGGAGACAATGCAGGTTGTCCTAGGCTAGTAGGCAGAGGTAAGACAGATTAGAATGAGGTTGATGCTGCCACAGGCCCTAACAAATGTGCTTCGATTTCTAGTACCTCATTGATTTCTTAGAGACATTTTCTTCTTGGGTGATGATGGTGGTAGCTCATGGGGTGATGCTCACTCAGGTTCCACCACTGAATTGATACCCTCTGCCCTGGTTCTGTTTGTCCAGCAGGAGTACAAGAGAGCCCAGGACAAGACAGCTCTGCAAGTTCCCTGCAACACTCCAGTCCATGACTGATGGGGTGGCAAGTGCATTTCTTTGTCCTAGGGAGCCAGAAAATACCAAGTCAAACAAAAAAGCAAAGCATTTTAAGCCAGGAAAATCATAACACATTGAAATCTATTATAAACATCTATGACAAATGGTTGCTTTTAATTAACATTTTGTTGAGTGCCTCTGTGTGAGTGTGTGTGTGTGAGAGAGAGAGAGAGAGACAGAGAGAGAGAGACAGAGAGAGATATTTATATTTTTTAAACTTTTTGATACAAAATCTCATGTGTCCCAGCTTATGCTGTGCTCGAGATCGCGCCTACGGCTTTGTAGGTGCTAGGCAGTTATTCTACCAACTAAGCTATAGCCCCAGCCCTGATTCATCATTTTAGGGCTAATTTTTGCATTAAAGCTGAGAGGTGATAAACTCTATAATCCCAGCACTCTGGAGGCTAAAACAGGAGGATATGGCACTCCACCCTAGCATAGATTACAAAACAAGGCCTTGTCTCAAAAAAATGAATTAGCATAAGTTGTACAAAATAGCAGCCTTCTTCACACCACTCTCATTCATGTACACACTTTGATCATGTTTGCTCCGCCACCTTTTTTCCCTCCTCCACCTGGTCCCCTTCATCTTCCCTAATCATCCCTTTCCTAGTGTATGTCTTTGAATAGAAATCTGCAAGACAGGGATATTTTTTATTAGTTCTTTGAGAGTACCATACAACATGTTTTGATCATATTCAACGCCCTCTCCCAACTCTGTCCAGATCTAACCTGCCCTTCAACAACCCACACAACTTTGTATCTTCATTTTTTAAGCCAATCAAAATTTGTGCTGCTTAAATATTCTTGGATATGTGGCCTTCTGCTGGAGCATGGCCCACTTACCAGGGGTTACACCATAAAAGAAAACTGTTTCTCCCTCTCCCAGCAGCTGACAGTTGACAATAGCTCCATGTCTAGGGGTGGGATTTCATGCCCAACCGTCGTATCTGTCCTGGGATTTGGTCTGGTTTAGGCTGGCACAGGTTTTGTGCATGCTTTTGTAACCACTATGATTTCATATGTGCATCTGTCCTGGTGTATCCAAAACACACTGTTTCCTTATAGTCAGTGTACATCTCACACGTTGTTTCCCGTACATCTCTGACTTGTACACGCTTTTCACACTCTCTTCAGCAAATATCTCTGAGTCTTAGGAAGAAGAGATTGCAGTATATATGTTCTTTTGGGGCTGAGGACTCTGCAGTCTTTTCATCTGTGCACCTTGGCTTGTTGTAGATCTCTGAGGTAATCAGCGTCTCAGAGTTGGACTGATAAGCGTCTCAGATGAGAACTAAGGGATGCACTTATCCATGAGTGTAAGTCATCATGAGCTGGTTTAGTATTGTGTCCAATTAGTCAAATAAGAGCAGCACTTCTCACCTAGAGCCTATGACCTATCTGTTCATGAATTCTTGACCTGACAAGGGTGCCAGGTATGTGTGAGTTTTTATCTTGTGGAGCAAAGCTTAAATCCAATCAGAAAGTGGTTGGCTATGGCATGATGCTTATGCCAGTATTTCACAAATGGACATACATTGCCAGCCCATCCATTATTGCAGCTCAAAGGACCCAAGTTGTATATGATTTATGGTTGCTCTTCTCCTCTGACAGCCTGCATAGAATCTTCTGGTACCATCCAGTAGGTATGAAGCTTCCAAGTCAGTGCCAACCTGATTTCTCCATGTTCTATGACTTAGGTATGTAATGTCACCAGCAATAAAGTCTTATGTGTTCTAGGGGGGTAACTAAGAGCAATGACAATAGCCTGTGATGTTTAGGAGTCTACAGGATCTCCGTGGCCAACAGCTCTAAAAAAAAAAGCAATTAATTCCTAGCAATGAGAATTTTGCTATTCTATGATGTCTAGTAGGAGTATGGCTACCCTGCAACTCCTCTCTCTCTCTCTCTCTCTCTCTCTCTCTCTCTCTCTCTCTCTCTCTCTCTCTCTCTCTCTCTCTCTCTCTGTCTCTGTCTGTGTGTGTGTGTAAGCTTCTATAGTAGTAGGTTTTCATGTAGCTTTTCAAAAGGTCTTTAATGTTATTTATCCCTCTCCATATTCCCTCCTCTACCCTGCCCTCCCCATCCTGACCCCAATTTAACCTTCCTATCTCATTATTTCCTTTAAGGCAAGGATTGTTATGTTGTGTTGTCAGTGAGGAAACTAAGGTTCAAGGGATTTGACTAGCCTGTGCCAATTTTTGTGAACAGTTGATGGCTGAGTTGGGTCTGTCTGCTCTGTTGATAGCTGTGCTTTATGGTTGAGAGAGCATACAAAGAACATGGATGAACCTGTCACATTGGTCTGCACACACACACACACACACATACACACACACACACACACACACACACACCCCTGAATGTCTGCAGACACATCCAACTCTTACTGGGGGAGTTTTTCCCAGTCAGGTGTGTGCAGCCTGGCCAAACAAGACATGATTGGGAACAATTGTGACATGACATGGTTGGGAACGAGGAACAGATGGGGCTTGAGTGCAGAGAACCCTCAGGGATTAGATTTCCAGGGAAGGAGACATGACCATCTTAATGATTTCCATCATGCTTTGACAGAACAACCAGAGGGAGGGTGACAGCCATAGCTGATATGTTTGGCAACAGCTGAGGCCTAAAATCACCCCTTCCTCCAACTCTAAGTCATCTTTCCCAACCTTATCAGTTCTGAGTTTTGAAGTCAAGGGGACTCACATATAAGAGGCAGAAACCAAGGACCAAGGGTGACATCTCTTCAGGAATGATTCCTACCCATGACTGAAACAGCCCACAGCATTCCAGACTGGACTGAAGAGAGGCTGGGACAGGGCTTTGGAGGGCCAGATTCCTAGTCACCGGTTACTATGCAGTACTGCATGCTCCTGGGGAAATTTCTCTACTCTCTCTGAGCCAGTACGTGGGAGTCAGCTGCCTTATGCTTTCAAAATAGTAAGAATTTTCTTTAAAAGTAGCCTTTTTGGAATCTAAAACAAAAGTGTCTTCATAAGGGACTAGAGGGCTGGGCACAGAGGCCTGCACTCATGTGGCCAGCACAAAGCCCTTGGTTTGATCCCTGGCACTATGAACAGAGACCCAAAAGAGGAGAGGAAAGAAGAAAGCAGAGACAGCAAGACACAAGGCCTTCAATCTCCCAGTGCAAGAGGTGCAAGCCCTAATGCAGGGGGAGGGGTCTGCGCTGATACTTGGTTTGTGCTCTAACGAATAAAGCTTTCCTGGAGATCAGAGGGCAGAGCTAGCCACTAGCTAACCATAGAGGCCAGGCAATGGTGGCCACACCTTTAGTGCCAGAACCGGGGAGGAGGAAACAGGAAATGATGTGACTGGGCAAAGAGAGGAAGTGGTAAGGCAGGGTGAAGACAGGAGCTTGGCCCTTTTCAGGATGGGGAGTTGGCGAGGTAAGAAGTGGCTGTGGCTTGCTCCTTCTTCTCTCTGATCTTTCAGCTTTTACCCCTGTATCGGACTCTGGGGGTTTTAATTATTAAGACCAATTAGAGCTCATGCTACAGGGTTCAGCACAGAAGCTGCTGGAATAGGCGGGTTGCTATCGTGCCTCGGCAAGGAGGCTGAAGAATGAGTCACTTCCCTTCCTGTCCTGCGCATCGGTCAGAAGACATCTGACAGCGATTAAGAACACCAGCCCCTGACTCAACAGATTTAAACAGTGCAGAAAGGAATTTCCTAAGAAATCCAGAACCAAGCCTCTCCTGTATTAGCTAATTCACTCCAACTTCTTTCTGTCTCTCCCCTCTGCCGTCTCCCATGTGGCAGGGGTAGGACTCATTCACAAAGAGAATAGCTTGAACCTCTATGGTAGTCCTAGTAGAGTCAAGATGATGGCTTCTAGGCTTCTGGGAGTCACAGGCAGACAATGTAGTGTACATTAGAAGAACATCAGCCCCTTCCAACACATATCCTTATAAAAATAAAGAAATGTACCCCAGAAGCGCCCTCCTGCCTCCAGTTGTGACTGAAGAAGATTCAGGACTATCCAATAAGCTAGGAACCAAAATCAGGGTCCCAACACAGATGGAAGCCAGATGTAGGATTTAGTAAGTATGACAAAGGTAAAGTTTGATTTTCTGGTGCCTTTTTATTGTTCTTCCTCAATACCATAAAACCCTAGTATGCAGTTAGACAGTTTGTTACTCAGAGCAAAGATTCCATTCCTCCATTTTTCATTTTCACCAAAACCTATGGTCATGTGGTTGAATATTGGCTCATGAAATATAGGTAGAAGATCTGTGTGGCACTTCTTAAATGCTGCCAGAAGAGAGGGAGGGAGTAAAAAGACTCAACTTCCAGTGTTAGGGTTCAACCCAGGGGTTCTACAGGTGTATTAGTTGTCACCTTGCCATCCTAATGGAATATATCACTTCCCTTCCTCTTCTAGATCTTCTAAGAAAAGAGTCACTCTATTCTGAATCCCTCCTGTTTGTCACTTGCATGATGGCTGGATCTCCGTCTGCCATCTTGTGTCATGAATTTGACCCTAATGACTGAAGCCATAGCTAAGGATGGTACACAGTTATCTTTTAACTGTCAACTTGACACAGTCTGGAGTCATCTAGGCGAGCCTAGATTGAGGAATTTCTCAGATCAGATTGGCCTGTGGGCATGTGTGTGGAGCACTGTCTTGATTATTCATTGATACTGGATGGTACCACAGAGAGTGGCACCATCCCTAGAGAGGAGGCCCTGCGCTGCCTCTGAAAGAGTGTGAGCCTGTGAGGGAGCCCAGCAAACAGCATCTCTTCACAGTTTTGTCTCTTGGATACTTCCTAAGGTGATGAATTGTCACCTGGAAGTTTAGTCAAATGAACCCTTTCCTACCTGAGTGGCTTTTGGTCAGAGTCTTTTAGCTTCTACAACAACAAAACAAAAAGATAGTGAATAAAAATAAATGAATGAATAAATAAGTAAATAAATAAATAAAACCAGACTCCAGAAGACCTCTGCATGCCCCAAGCCTTAGGCTGGGCATCTCCATGGTCACATGAGAGAATAAGTTCTGAGTGTTGAAGACATCATTTGTTTGCCTGATGATTCCCAACAGTGCAATTTCTAAGAATACAGTCACTAGTGGTGAATAGTGCACTACCCATTTACATTACTTAATTTTATCCTCTTATTATGAGAATTTTTTAGACAGTATAGACAGTGAGACATTTTGGAGCAAGCCCAGTTGGGTACAAATCTGGACTCCGCCACTTGAGAGTGATGGCAAGTGGTGATTGACTTAGCTCCTTTGGAAACAGAGCTGGGCGTCCCTACCCATAGGAGCTATATGGGTGTAGTCTGCATGTGAAATGTCCCCACAGATTCAAGGGCTTGAGCATTTGGTAAAGAAGGTCCTGAAACTTGTAGAAGGTTGACTCTTGGAGTAAGTCAGTCATTGGGGGTTGACCCTGAGGCTTCATAGCCCAGGGTTATTTTCTGTTTTCTTTGTGATTCCAGGCTACAGATGTATGTGACCAGCTGACTCCGGCTTCTGCTGCCATGTTTCCCCCACCATGATGGAATTTATCCCCCCACACTGTAAACCAGAATAAACCCCTCGTTCCTTAAAGGGCTTCTTGATGGGTATATTGCCATAGCAATAAGAAAAGCAGTTCATACAGTGAAGATTCAGGGAGTAAATGTTTCCAAAACACCTGAGTTTCTGCTGCATATAACCCTATACATAGAATCATAAGGCTCAGAACACGCACAACCATAACGTCTTGCTTCTGTCTGGGGATTAACTGGGGTCTCGAGAACAAGCATCAGGGCCCCAGAGCATCTCTGAGGCTCCCTGTTGGAAGACATAACTGCTGCTATTACTCACTGCACATGAGTCCTGCATCACTCTGTACCCTATGAGACATCTGTGCTTTCCATGGACCTGGGACTCCAGGACTCTCTTCTGGACACAGCCTCCCGTCCCTGGTGACAGACAGGTGCTCAGCCCTAGCCCATGCACAGAACCAGCACTCGCTTTTTCTGAACTGACATCATCAGTCTCATCCTGTGGCACTACTTTAATTGCTGTCCTATTTTTGGAAAAATAGATGGCTAAACATAAGCAATTTTCTTCTTAGAATTTTTTTTGTCACTGAAGCAAAGTGCTCAGTAAATAAGAACTGATTTGCATGACCTTTTGTGTGACTGGAGATGTGGAATGGACAAGGTGACAGGCTAGGAACTTTTCTGGGCATGTTATTCAATTTCTAAATGATTGTTTTGTTGTTGCTGCTGTTAATTCCCAGTAGATTTCCACTGACATTAAAATCAAGCACAATTTTGGAGGCCCCTGATGGCTATGACTGAGAAATACAGAAGCAATTACAAACCTGCTCATGTTTGCTTCGAGAGGTGAAGGGAGTCCTTATCCAGCACACTTAGCTGTGTAGGTTTTCCAGGAAATGGAGGCTCAGTTATGCTCTGAACGCTAGAGGGTATCAGAGCTTGGGCCACAGAGGAATAATACTGTGCTGCCCAGGCCAAAACCTGTCAACACACCCACAGAAGTCAAGAGGGAAAAGAAGCCAGAGGAGATGGTGTGTACGTGTAATCTCAGCACTCATGAAGCTGAGGCAGGAGGATTGCTGTGAGCTTGAGGTCAGTCTGAGCTACATAGTGGTTCCGGGGGTCAGCCTAAGATGCTATCTAAGAGAGAGTGAGGCTGAAGAAGTAAAGAAGAGAAAGGGGAGAGAGGAAGTGGGAGAGATGGGGAGGCGTGAGGCCCAGCAAGCCCAAACCTTTGACTCGGACTTGGTGCTCAGTTCAGACTCACACACTGCACGGGTAGTGGATCCCTCGCTAATTGCTAAGGAAAAGACTGCGTTCTTTCTTGGAGCACAATCAGAAGGCTCGGTCACCCAGGAAACTGCTTGTTGTGACTGCTCACCTAACTCTCCCTGTGCACAATTGCAGAGCACAGCAAAGATGAGTGACAAGAAGAGAACAAACAGAATATCACCACACTTCCACCCGGGATTTCAACCATGCTTTTCCTCCTGGAAGGCTAAGCACCTTTGCCTTCCCTACAAGATGCTGTTACCCCTGTTTGTGGCTGAGGAGGCAGAGGTATAATGACTGTCCAAACACTTAGCATAAAAACTTGTTCAAGGTGGACGGCAGTAACTGCTACCATTCACCAGACCGGCTCAGCGTTCATGCACAAACTGGGTGGTGATGTGAGTTGTCTAAGATTTGCCATCGGGGCTGAGGGACAGCATACCTAGCCCTTCGACAGACAACAGCCTGTCTCCATCTTCCAGTCCCACTCTTCTGGGATCACCACTCCAAGCCTGAGATCCCAGTCAGCACACAGGAGTCTTTCCTCCCCAGGGTCGCAATGAGACGACATCAGCCTAGAGAACCCCGGGGGGCAGGTTACTAACGAGGCTACAAGAGAGTAAACTGCAATACCCCGTGTGAATAAATGCTACCGAAATCCACATAAACTCAGTGTCCCTGCCCAACTCTGCCTTCCCACCATTGCCAGACCATCCCTCGCTCCACAAGAAGCAGCGAGGGTTTTCAGAAACTGTGGGAGGGATGCTGTGGGAATTCAAAAGAGCTGCCTCTCACCCTCTCTCCTCTGTCAGTGTCACCCTTCCTTCCTGGAGAGTAACACCCCAGGATGCGTAGCCTTGGGCAACCCTGGCCCTTGAAGCACCTCAGCCACTTCTAGATTACTTCCTGAGAGTGGGGTCCAGGGGCTTGTAGTGGGGAGGCTTGCTCCTGGGAAGCCAAAGTAGCAGCTGCCAGAGGTCACAGGCCCAAGGAGATGCTGCAGGGATCAGAGGATTCCATGGCCACTTCATGCGTGGCCTCTGTCAGAACAGTAGAGGATTTCCTGAGCCTGTCTCAGCACAGAGACCATTTACTGTGTCCCCCAATCTTCCTGGCCTCTTGACTGTCTTACACGCAGAATGACCCTCCTTATCCTGGGTATCTGTCATCTATGATCAACTCCTTCCATCAAGAAAGATGGGGAGCAGACAGGCACGATGGCAACTTGCCTGTATCCCCAGCCCTAGGAAGGATAAGGCAAGGAGCTCAAGAATCCACAGCTAGCCTGTGCTACAGAGTGGATTCCAGACCAGCATTAGCTGTACATCTCAAGACCCTGTCTAATAAGAAGGGGAGGGGAGGGGAGGGAAGGACATGACAACGCACACCTGTAATCCCGACATATGAGTGATGGAAGCAGGAGAATCGGGAGTTCAAGGCTAGCGCCAGCTATACAGTAAATTTCAGACCAGCCTAGCCTGACTCGGGAAAGGGGGGAGGAATTCTTGCCTGGCTCTCTTCAGCCCTCTGCACTGCGGTTCTCCCATAGAGCCTCTCCAGTAAACCCAATCCCCCTTCCTCTGCTCATCAGAGAGCCCTCCACAGATTACACAGCCCTCCTGGCCTTACTCTCAGACACAAGGACCTTCCCAGGGCCCCGCATCCCCACATCAACAGACTCTACTTATAGGGGCAGTGCAGGCCTGTCATCCCAGATACTCAGAAGATGAAGCAGACGGATTACAAGTTCAAGTCCAGCTTGGGCTTCAGAGCTAGTTCAAGACCAACCTGAGCAACTCAGTCAGACCATTTCTAAATAAAAAGTATTTTTGAAAGGCTGGGGTGTGGCCCACTTGCCTGGCAGGCAAAGGCGCTGGACACAGGGTTGTTCTCTGAACACTTTCACTTTACACAGTTGCCAGGTCAGGTCACTTCAATTTTGTACCTACTATGTGTTCCCCCGGTGAGGTCTTTGGGTTTTCCCAAGTGAACTTTTTCAAGTCCCTTAGGGCATACACCCTTGGTGACGTGCCTGTAAGTCTCTGCCGTTCAGTGACATCTACAGA
Source organism: Mesocricetus auratus (assembly GCF_017639785.1). Taxonomy (NCBI): domain Eukaryota; kingdom Metazoa; phylum Chordata; class Mammalia; order Rodentia; family Cricetidae; genus Mesocricetus; species Mesocricetus auratus. Next base: position 4,189,466 of record NW_024429187.1, on the reverse strand, counting down.
CATTATGCCACGCGATGTATGCCCATCATATGCTCCCATCCCCCTCCAGCCAGCCACAGTGGCCTCAGCTCAGCTCTGGACAGGATGGTGGTGTGAAGTGGCTGTTCCCCAGCCCTCTGCTTCCCTTCCTCTCCTTGCTGATGTCTACATACGGGCTAGTTCACTGTTAGCACTTCAGAGGAAGGACTGAGAAGAATGTATGTGAAAATCTGCCTAGTCAATTTGCTGATTTCTGGAAGCTGTGGTAGAAGACATATTGCCTAAGAAGAAAAGGGTATGAGCCATTGAAATCTGCGGCTTCCAGTCAATCTTACTTGTTGCAGATAATTAAAAATTGACCAAAAATAAGTTTTTTCTTTGCAACCTTCTATTTATGTTTTAAATTTTTATTCCTGTTGCCATCTTCCTGTTGTTTCATTTTTTGTTTCTTGGGCCACAGTCTCACTTTTAGCTCCGGCTGTCCTGGAACTTGATTTGTAGACCAGGCTAGCCTGGAACTCAGAAATCCACCTGCTTCTGCTTCCCTACTGCAGGAATTAAAGGTGTGCCCCACCACACCCAGCTTCTGATGCCATATTCAAGCTGCATTGACCAAAACCCATTATCATTTGGTGCCTTCTTCATGGCATCAGAGATACATGGCTGCACTTGAACCTGGGGTCTTCAGGCCACCACAAATCCCCAGAGTCATAGGAAATGAAGCCCCTCACCCCATCTGCTCTCTCTGTCTCCGAGGGTTCCCACTTTGAAGTTCACTCAACAGCTGTCACCTGGGACACACTCTAGAGGGCCTCTGGGGTTCCACTCTCCTGGTTGTACCCTGGAACTTTCTAGGGTTGCTAGTAGAGCAGTTTTACACTGTTTGTGTAGATTCCTATCTCTGCCCTGCAACATGCAGCGCTGTTCATGGGGCTTAAAAGCCACTTCCAAACCATTGGCACAATTAGCAGTTAGGGATGCAGGAGCAACTATGACTGGTCCAGCTGATAGCAACTCACTCCCTCAGGATGAGTTCTTCCCAGGAGGGTCCTCCATTCTCCTGAAAACAGGCTTCTAGGAGATCCGGCTCATCAGGCTTGTTGACAATCCTAAACATGTCTCCATGTACTTAGACTTAATTACAATTAGCATGGAAATTAGTGCTCCCTTTAAAATTAACAATTCATACTTCTAGGACCATTAGAACACAGACCCGTGGCCCTGCACAATCCTCCCAGCCATTCCTCTCTCCCTCCTCTTTGAATTTCTGCTGGGTTTTGCAGATAGTGCCATCTTCTGGAGAAGAACTCAGCCGCACCTCCCCCTAGTAGATGGGAAAGAGGGGCAGAAGGTGTTAAAGCTTCCTCTTTGAGCAACACTTCATTTGCCAGATAATTCTGTCTTAACTTTGCAATGGCTAATGATTCCAAGATGACGGAGGACTGGGGGCTGGGGGGTGATGCAAGGAAAGTGATGAACCAAATGTAGATCCATAAATATCTCTCTCTCTCTCTCTCTCTGTCTCTCTCTCTGTCTCTCTCTGTCTCTCTCTCTCTCTCTGTCTCTCTCTGTCTCTGTGTGTGTGGGGGGGCACCTGAAACTCACTGATTAGGCTGGCTGAACGGCCAGCCCTAGGCGGCACCTGACTCCACCTCCCTGGGGTTACACGTGAGCACCCCCACTCCTGGATCTTTATCTAGGTGCTCGGCCTGGGGATGGAGCTAGGTACCCATGTTTGCACAGTGAGCACTTTGTCAGCCAAATGAATCATCCTCCCGGCTTTTTGTCATCTTTTTTTCTTTCCTTCTAGCCACCTGGCACGGGAAGTGTCTGCTTTATTAAACTAGTATAATGGATTTTTGTCTTAATATAAAAATAATTGCCAGTCCAGAGACCCTGCCTAAATAAAAGAGCAGAAATCCTACAGTGATGCCCAATAGTATGCCTGGCTCCCTCTCCCAGTGGGACGATCTTCACACTACAACAGGAAAAAAAATCATGTTATAGAAAAGTAGCTCCATGTCTCACTGAAAAAAAAAATCCAGGATGGCATTCTATCTGCTTTATTAATCTCTACACCCTATTTAAAAATAAATCATCTAATAACATTCTTTTTTCAAAAGAGAGATCTCTGGTTCTCCTCCAGCTAGGGTGATTAGGGGGCTTGGCTTACATTTGTGCTATGTTATGTTTTATATGTGAGTAAGTGTGTTATTGCTACATTAAAATCATCAGAGTTCAAGTCCAATTGTATTTGAAAAATGTCACCATGGAACCCATTATTTTGCACCATAAAGAAAAGAAAATTACTTCTTAAACAACTAAATAATGATCAAAATTAGTAATGGTGGCAGCCGACAGATACTGAATCCTTACTGAAATAATTTTTTCCAAAATTCTTGACATATTTCATCTTTGTGCTAATTCAACCTCACGGCACTATATTATCCTCATCTTAAAGATGGAGACACTGAAGTACAGGCAGAATGTACACCCCGGAGCATACAGCGGACTTGAAGCCAGCAATGTGACTGAGACTCTGAATTGATCCATGATGACACCCTACCTTATAGCAGATGGATGCCTGCATGCGGACGCATCAGCGAACTCTCTGGAAAAAATAAAGGCACAGAACACGGAAGCTCTTCCCGGGCCTCGGCTTTTCTACCCATCCCCCTGCTCGTGTCCATCTCCAACCCTTGAAACACTCCCAAACACAGCCAAGTCCATGAAGATACAGACAGAAGACCAGCAAAGACGGGAGAAAGGAAGGATGGTGGGGAAGAGGGAGGGGTTGATCTAAGATTCACTTTTACTTTTATTAAGTGTGTTTGTGTCTGCGGGGGAGTATGCACATGGCAAAACATGTGCCCTTGGAGGTCAGAGGTGCAGATCCTCTGAGCTGAGATTACAGCTGATTGGGAGTGGCTTGACATGGCTGCTGGGACCTGAACTCGGGACTCTACAAGAGCAATGTATGCTTAAAAACTGTTGACTGTCTCTCCAGCCCTGGGAATGGGTAGATTTAATTCAACGTTCTTCACTTGGGGCCTATAGGGTCATGAGTTCTCTCCAGTTATAGGTAATGTATCTCCTATAAGGTCATGGTTCTAGAGAAAGAACCTTTCTTCCCATCCCCCAAAATGCTCACATCCTTAAGAATATTGTCACCAACTTGAAAGGAGGACTGAATGGTACCCCACCAACCAGTTTCCCTGTCCTCCCACTCGGGGGCACCTTCCATTCAGCCTATATCCTTCCTTTTGGTCAAGATGTGGAATGAACTGAAAACAAGCCCAGGAGACAAGAGCACCTTTGGGACTCCTAACATACTCCTGTTGTGTTCCGTAGTTCATGTGCAGTGCCCCAGGCATGAACTCAGACATGGATGAAGAAATGGGCCCTATTTGGACACAGTTAACGCTGGCTGAAATTTTCTACCATGGTGTTCTAAGCATTATTACTGTTGTCCCCATGTGATTGATTAGAAGAGTAAAACAGGAGGCTCTGGGAACGCAAGAGTCAGGCAGTTGTTCAGTCTGACTCTATGGAATCAGTTCCCCTCTGCTCTAGGAAAGACAAACAAGATCTACTTATCATATGCTTCTCTGGTGACCTTGGCATGGCCATCACAGGGATGGGCACGTGCTACACACATACCTGGGACAGGAAGATACATCAGCTCTGCTACTTCTCTGATGTAACAAATACTGGGGGGATTCATAATCGGTGGATTAAATGTCTAAATGCTGCAATGGTTTTTAGCTCCTAAATTGGCCCACTAATTCACCATATTACTCTACACATGTCAACAAGCAGTTCTCCATGCTCGGCATGGGGGCAGATAAATAAATATAGGATATTGTCTTGTAATATTGTCTCCAATAAGCTCCGAGGTCCATGCCCTGAGAGGACCCCTTGCCTAGCGGAGAGCAAGTCATGCGGGTACATGAAAGCATGACAGCACTGTGGAATAAGTATGGTTGTAAGAGTTACTGAGGGGCTGCAAAGGATATCAGTAGGTAAAAACATGTATGGCACTAGCATGAAGACCTGAATATGAATCCCCAGTGTCCATGTAAAGACAGGCATGACTGGAGGTGTCTGCAACCTAGTGCTTAGGTTGTAGAGAGGGATGGTGGGGGAATAGTAGGAGACAGAGACAGGACAACTGCTGGGACTTACTACCTTCCAGCCTTGACATGGTTTCTATGAGTGACCCTGTCTCAAGGGAAGAAAGTAGAGAATGACAGGTTGGGACCCTAAGCCCTCCTGTAGCCTTCTTGTGCACACACACGGGCAAATGCACCTGCACTTACATGTGCACATACATATAGATCACACATAGAGCACACAATAGATCACACACATAAACCACACATATGGCCACACATAGAACACACATAGACCACACACATAAACCACACATATGACCACACATAGGCATACACATAGACCACACACATAGGTACACACATAGATACACACATAAACCACACACATGACCACACAGACCACACACATAGAACAGACATAGACCACACACATAGATACATACATAGACACACACATAGATACACACAAAGACCACACACATAAACCACACACATGACCACACAGACCACACACATAAACCACACACATAGACCACACACATAGACCACACACATAAAGCACACACATGACCACACATACACTCATCTGTACACAACAACAATAAGAACAGAAAATGTACTGGACCTGGTGGTGGCATGGAGAAAGACCTTAAGAGAACCGAGGTGTTTAAGCTGTACCTTTAAGATTTAGGAGAAGTTAAGAAAAAGCATGATGCCACATACTTGTAATGCCTGCATTCAAGAGGCTAAGACAGGAGGATTACAAGTTGGAGGCCAGCCTGGGTTAGTAAGACTCCATTAGTAAGACTCAGTCTCAAAGGACAAAAATCCAAAAAGAAAAGACTTAGAAGGAGTTGACAGGCAAACAATGCCAATGCTTAATGTTACTGAGTCAATAACATTAATTATTGAGCCAATGTGTGATTTTTTTTTTGCTCAAACATTAGTCTGTATATCTCTACAGTGTGTTTTGAGGTGAAAATAACATTTAAGTCAGGAGACATAGGGTGAAGCAATTAGTTTCCATAATGTAGGTGAGCCTCACCCTATCGGTTAAGGGTTCAGCAGAACCAAATACTCTGAGCAAGGGGTTCGGCCAGGAGACAGCCCACAGACTTAAGCAGCAGCAACAGCAACTCTTCCTGTGTCCCAAACTGCAGGTCCACTCTGCTAACTCAGAACTTCGCAGCCTCCAAAGGGGCACAATCTAATTCGTCAGTATCCACACTATGTGCACATCCAAGACTGTGCCTCCCTGAAGAGCCCGGATGAGGTGTTGTGAAAGGCAGAGGGAGCGGTGTGTGCAGTCACACTGGGGCACACAGCAGCCGGACAGCTGCAGAGACGGTCACCTCTCATCCCACCCTAGGAGCACCGAACTGACAGGTGAGTGCTGCCACGACGAGCTTTCCACGGGGATCAGAGCTCGCGTGTTCACATCTGCGTGCCGAGTACCTTACCCACTGAGTCACCAGCCAGTCATTCCCCCTCCGACAGTGCTTTTGACAGATTGTTTCCACTCCCCTAAAATCCTGAGACTCATTCCAGATCTGAGAGCCATGAGACCAAGCTGAAGTCCCATCTGCCACTGTCATGAGGGTGCACAGCAACCTGCACCCAGTCTTTTGCTGCAGTTTCAACACACTACCCCAGGTGTGGTCCGAATCACCAACATATCCAAGATACAAAAATAAAAATGGAACCAAAGGGGTATGAAACCATAAAAAAGGGAAGGGAAAGGAAGGAGGGACGGAAACACTTGGTGCTTTGATGATTGGCCGGAAATACCCGAGGAAGAGGGAAGCCTGATTGCTGAAATGCTTACAGCTTCATTCATTGTTGCCAAGTGTCTCTTCCCAAAGATCTGGACAAACGAGCAATTTGCTCATCACGCACTCCAACAGCCTCGGGACCAAGGACTAATCCTCTGTCTGCTCCTAGCTCTGACACAGACCTGCCTTTGTGAGACACTCCCACTGCCAAGCCACTGACACAGATGTCACAGGGGTAGGGTGGGATGACCCCTGGGGTCCAGAGCCACTGCAGAGTCAGGCTCTGACGGTATTGTCACCAGTGGTTCTGACTCCCCGGCATCTGACTGTGTGTGCATGGCTTCAGGCCTCCTGCCAGTGCCCTGGACGGGTGACATCGCCTTAGCTTTTCCTTCCACCTGTCCTTCTAATGGAGCTGGACAGCCATGCAGTCTCTGTGAAAATGAGGTTGGCTGGAAATGAATTGCTATTCTGTACGGGGAGGATTTTAATATAATTCAGAACAGCGCGGGTCTCACACTGAGATCCCTTAGGCTGCAGATACCCACTGCTATTGCAAGAAGTATGGTGGCTGCTTAGGGGTGGAGAAAGATCAGGGGCAATCTTAGAGGACAGCTGGAAAAGTGTCCCTGGTTATTAGTTTTATGTAATTGGATTCATTAAGGCTGTTTAAAATATTACTTTTAAATTAAGTTTTTAATTAAGTTTACCCAACTCTATCTCTTTAAGATTTATTCATTTTTATTATATGTGTATGACTGTTTTGCATGCATTATGTGTGCACATCATACGCATACTTGGTGCCTGCAGAGCCTCTGGAACTGGAGTTAAGAATGGTTGTCAACTACCATGTAGGTGCTGGGAATTGAATCTGGGTCCTCTGCAATAGCAGCAGATGTTTCTCTAGACCACTGAGCCACCCTTCCATCCCACCCCAAAGGTTCTTCTGCAAAAAGTGAACATAAATGCACATGAAGTAAGGTAGGGCTGTATGCCACAAAGGTCCATCCCCAGAAACCCTCTTCCTCTATCAAAGTCCCATGTTCTACAACCTTTCTAAACAGCGCCACCTGGTGGTAACTGAAGCGTGTGCACGCCCATTCTCCTCTCTCTCTGTCTCTCTGTCTCTGTCTCTGTCTCTGTCTCTCTGTCTCTCTCTGTGTCTCTGTGTCTTTCTCTGTCTCTATCTCTCTGTGTCTGTGTCTGTGTCTGTGTCTGTGTCTGTCTCTCTCTCTCTCTCTCTCTCTCTCTCTCTCTCTCTCTCTCTCTCTCTCTCTCTCTCTCTCTCTCTCTGTCCTGAAGACAGAGTCATGCCATGTTCACCCATTAACTAGCTATGTACACAACTCTGGCAAGGTAGACCCCATTAATTTGCCGTGATTTCTGTCCTATTTAAATTGGGGTTCACTGAGGTCAGAGTCTCTGTTGCACATATCTCTGTTGTTGTTTGGATGGAATATCTGCTAGGCAGCAAATGTTCAGTCAGTGTGTTCACTGATTAGATGGCTGAAGGAAGGGCATCATATTCTCTCTAGTTATGAACTCATTTTCTCACCTGTGATGTCACTCCACAAAAGGCTGATGTCGGCTCTTGGGAGCACTGAGAGAAACCCAAACTGGCCACAGGAATGACCTTGTCTGACTAGGTGTGGCTTTGGAGTCTGAGAAGAGGGATGAAGGCGTTGCATCCCTCATGGGTACTGAGAAACTGGATGCTAACATCACAGTGGTTATTCAGTGTAGACTGGGTATGAGGTCACGGTCCCTTCCTAGCTCAGGAAGCCACTATAGGGTTTGGTCCTTGCCTGCTGGAGGGAACCTGTAAGTTACAAAAGCTACCTCCTCTGGGGACAATTCCGTGTCACTGGAACCAGAACAATTCCCAGCGTTGCTTCAGATGTCTCTGAATGTCCTCCTGCTCTTCTCCCCTGGGGCATCTTTGACTACTGCGAACGGGGTTCACATCAGTCAAGCTTCTAAATGGCTTGCGTTGGTCTGTGAAGAATTTTAACCATTTGTTCCTGCTCTTTTATTTCATTCTTTTCCAGGCAACCCTGTGCCCGTGTGTCCTTTTGTGTATTTTACAGAATGACAAGTGATACATTTTAGAGACCAAAGGAAGAAGGAAGAACAGGACCAGGGGAGGTGTGTGGCATTCTCCCTACTTTCTATAGAGGCTGCCCAGGAAGGGCAAGTAGGAGTGCTGAGTTTTTATACGGTACTATTGTGGCAGACCCCTCTGAGTCCTAGCATTGATGTTAGAACTATCCATCCATGTTTCCAGCCCATCCCCCACTCCTGCTGAAGAGTAGCCCAGGTGTTTAGGTTGAATAGCTCACACTGGCCACTCTAAGTGTGGGCCTTGATTGAAACCATTCACAGTGGGTGATTCTGTGTCTGCCAATGAATCCGGGCCATCAGCTCCATCAGTGACCATCAGTGCCTTGCCGGGAAGGTGAACAAAACAGTTAAAATGTCTGATAGGAAAAAAAACTATTGTAAGACGACCCCTCTCCAGACCTAGAAGCGTTCATCCTGATTGCTTCTGGGAGTCGTTTCTCCATCTATTCCCCCACCCCTGCTGTGTTCTGCCGGTAACCAGTGTTCTGAGCACAGCTCAGTTCCTAGTGCTGAGGTCACCAAACCGTTGTCATCTTGGGTCTCACAAGAAAATACATACACTATGAGATTATCCTGTGTATTGCAACGTGACACAACCTAAGATGGAAAATGAAGTAAAATAAGAAAATGGAAGGCTAGAGGGTGTGTATTTTCAGGAATGTAAGCAATGTAGCCGAAGCTGCTCCGAGGGTAATTGCCTCTGGCTGAAGGAATCTGGGAAGACTGCTCAATGACGGTGACATCTGAGAGAGCCAGAGAGAAAGTTAGAGAAGAGGCTCCATGTGAAATGCATTTGACAAGGAATCTATGACCTAGTGACTGATCAGAGCTGGAGGCTGACAGGGAATGATGAATCAAAGGCCACTGAGAAGCAGAGTTTTGAAACTGCAGTTCGTATACCCTTAGTGGATGAAGAAATCAACCAAACGATCACAATCCATTTTTTAGTGAAATAAGATGGATTAGAATAAAACACAGCTTTTTGCCCATAGAAATGGTGTGTTAGTTTTCTTGTTGTTGTGACTGGATACTTTATAAAAGAAAAGAACCAGAGAGGAAAGGGGAGGGGCTGGCTCACAGTGTAAGGGTGCAGTTCATCATGGTGGGGAGGCAGTGGTGGGCGTGACTGTTGGCTGTGGCAGCAGACGCTCAAGGCTGCTGGTTCACATCCGGGTAAAGCAGAGCCAAGCGAGTAGAGGAGTACACTCTGTGGGACTACAAACCACAGATCCAGCCCACAGAGCCCCACCTCCTCCAGCCAAGTGCTACAACCCAAAGCTTCTACACCCTTCCAAGGCAGCACCAGTGGGAGGACCTAGTGTTCAAACCCTTGAGCCTCCGGGGGACATTTCACATCCCAGCCACAACAAAAGGTTAACCCTATGTGGAAAATTTTTGTTTTGTTTATGCATGTGCATACGTCCATGTACACATAACCAAGCTACAATACAAACGATGGTTTCTTAAAGTTGATCACGGTGTTCACATTTGAAGGCATTAGCTTGGAAGTTTTAAATCTGTGTGAAGATAAGACTCTGGTAACCATTAGCTCACAATAATGATAGGCATCAAAAAAAATGCCCATAATTCTAAAGATGACTTTGGAAGTAAGGTCCCTGCTACATGTCTAAATAGAAAGGTGCAAAGGTGCAGAGACAGCTAGGAGAGTGAGGAGACACGAGGGAAATGTCAAAGCTGGAGATGTGAACTGAGAATTCATCTTTAGACACGTTTTACACGAACCTCCAACAGAGGGTGCCCGTCAAAGGAGGAAGCGTGGCAAATGTAAGGGGAACGTCAAAGGCAAAGCCTTGGGCCATGAAAACATTTACAGGGAAGAAGAGAAAGTGGCGAGCCATTAGAGAGTGAAAGGTTCGGAGGACATGAGGACACTGGGAGGACGAAGCACTCAACAGAGAGCAGGGTTCGAGCAATGCGGAATGTTCCAGAAATCTGAAAATGAAGACCTAGATTAAGAGAACATCACCTGACACAGCAAGCCCCAAAACACTGACAGTTCTCAAGAGAATTGTTTCTGTACAGTGGTGAGAATACAAGCCAGGAAAATGAGACCACAAAAACCTGTGTTTTGGAATCAAGGGAGGCATATAGATGATTATATGATCATTCATTTCCTCAGATGTTGCCAAGGAACTGTGTCCAAAGTCACAACCACCAAGGCTTGGCTATCTCTTCACTCAGTCAACAGCCAGGCCTTGTTTTAAATCTCAGATTTTTTTTCTTCAAGACAATTAACCATCAACAACACCAAACAAGCACATCCCAAGGACCCCAACCACGCTTAACTCTGTCAGAATTATTTTAGCATCTTCAATACTTGGAAGACTCTTGGGATGACGAGAGGTCCCCACTCCCTGCATTTTGCCCTCTTCCTAGGCGTGCCGTGAGAATTCCATCTCTGGAAGACTATTGTTTGGGAAACATTTGAATGGGGCTGAGACCACACACACACACAAAGCCAGAGCTGTAGTTTACTCCCAAATGTCCCCAACAGCTCTTGTCATTAAGGCTTGGTCCTGAGAGCAGCACATATGACCTCTAAGACTGAGAACTGTCAGTGTTCTGGGATTTGCTGTGTCAGGTGACGTTCTCTTAATCTAGGTCCTTATTTTCATTGAGCTGAATGTTCTGAAACCATGAGCCCAATTAAGTTTTTCCATCCTTTAAAAATTACTGTCTGTGGTGCTTTGAAAGAAAATGGTCCCCAAAGGAAGCGGCACTCTCAGGAGGCCCAGCCTTGTTGGAGTAGGTGTGGTCTTGTTGGAGGAAGTGTGTCACCGTGGGGGTGGGCTTTGGGGTCTTTTTCTCAAGCTTCCCTCAGTGTGACGGTCAGCAGACTTCCTACTGCCTTCTGGTCAAGATGTAGCCCAGTATCACACCTGCCTGCATGCTGCCATGTTCCTGTCATGATGATAATGGACTGAATCTCTGAAACTGTAAGTCACCACATCAATTAAATGTTTGCTTTGTAAGAATTCTGTGGTCATGGTGTCTCTTCACAGAAAAAAAAAAAGATACTACCCCAAAGGCAGAAAATCTGGTTAGCCCAATCAGCTAGGACATTTGGGGCTGAAATGGATGAGAAATCTTAGTGTAAAAATGAGGTAGAGAGCCCAGCAGAAGAGAAAAGACCCCTGCAGCAAGCATGTGACACCGACTTTGGAAGAATGTGGGCAGTTCCTAGGGATATCCAGAAGCCATTAGGAAGAACCCAATTCCTGCAGAACCATGGGACTGTAGCACAAAAAATAAAAGAACCAGAGACTGATATTGGGGTTCAAACTTCAAGCTGAAGAACAGAAAAGCAAGGTAGCAGGCTACTAGTTCTTAGTACTTCCTTAGGCTGAATGGGCTGATCCTGCTGCCTCTCCTCAGTGTGGCTGGAAAATGATCGCCTCATACTGAGACCCCTGCCCTTATATTTTATAGCCCCCTAGTGCTGGGATTAAAGGCGTGTGATCCCAGGTTCTGAGATCATCTTTGTGTGAGTAGTTTAAGACTGGATCAATCTTGTGTAGATCTGGGTGGCCTTGAACTCACAAAGATCCATCTACCTCTTGATCCCGAGTCCTAGGATTGAAGTTGTACATCACTGCCTCCTAGTTTCTGGCTGCTGGCTTTAAAGGTGTGTGCCTGGCTTCTTGGCCTGTGACTGACTTTGCTTTCCGAATCCTCGGGCAAGCCTTAGTAAATCACAAATAATATATCACTACATGGGACAGAGACCCTCATGGGAGAATTATCATGTGAAAAAGGATGTCCCCAGCCCCTGTGTGGTCTAGTCACCCATACATGGCCTTTCACTGTGCTTAGGAGTCCAGCAACAATTACCATGTGTGCCAGGCTTACCCACCATCTCTTTGACCACCCTGGAAGTACAGCCTAGATCTTTACTCCGTGACAGATCTCTGGCTCAGTTTCTTCTCTTACTTTACAGCAAGCAAGCAAGCTGGCCACAAGCCCTCCCTTTCTCTCAAGGCTACTTTAAGCTACTCATGCATCCTCCAAAGGTCTTTATATATTAAGAGACCATGAAATGTGCCCACAGATAATCAGGCCAACATGAAATCAATTTTTCTCCACTAATAGAAAGAATTCATGTAAAGATGACTTTTGATCAAGTCAACTAAAAGCAGACGGGTTATAGGAAATTTGTATGCGCAATTTGCAAAGAGGGAGGCATGTTGGGCTGAGGCCAGTTTCTGTGGTCGTGTGGTCACTTTGTGCCTTTTAGAGGAGGAATGCCAATGAGAAACTCAGGTGTGGAAAGACAAGATAGCCGCTTTCCCCCAACCCTACAAAGAAAATGAGCTGCTTATCAGGCCTGCTGAGGCTATGGGCTATGGTCAGCCTTATTAGCATATCTTAATTGAGAATTAGACTGTCATCGGAGAACACATTGTAAGGCATAAAACTTGGGAGACATATACTCCATTGAGATTCCAAATGCCCAGCTGGCCTCCTGACTACTCCTTCAAGTGTTTTCTCCCTTTCCCTTTGCCTACGTCTTCATTCTTCAGCTGCCTTGTCCTCTACCCTCCTGCTGACTGTCCTCGCCGCCCCCACTCCTCCACATTTGTATGTGTGATGTTTTCTACCTGTCAGCCCTTTTCTTGTTGTTACTTCACTTCTGTCCCGTCTCTGCTCCTTATTGCTTCCCTCCTTATCCCTCCCCAGTGTCACCATTCTCCTCCATTTTTCCCACTGTCTTTCCCTCTTTACCCTCCCCCGCCTCCCTCCTTTCCTCTCTGCCTCTCCATCAGGCTCACTGCTGAAAGTTCAGTCTCACATAAAACTTAGCTCACAATCCAGAATGTCTTTGTTGGTCCAAATCCCACTTGCGCAGCATACACTCTGGCACTTAGGATGCCCGAGATGGGCTGCGTCTCACAGCCTGTGCTCTAAGCCTCGAGATGTTTTCCTGACCCTCCACATTTCACACACCGGGTGGAAGAACATTGTCTGTTATCTCCTCGGAGCAGGGACAGGAGGGACACAACTGTTGAATATACATTTGGCCATCACTGTGTCTATGTTATGGGAGACGCCACTCGATTTCAGAGCAAAGGACATGAATCCCTGCCACACAGCCTCATCCACTACATGTGTCTCCACCACTCTGCGCTTACCAGGCTCACTTACAACCTCCCTAGTGGGCATTTGAAGGACAACAATGCCAACTGTTATCCTGGACTCATATTACATATGAAATATCTCCCACAGGCTGTGTGTTGAAGACTTCATTCACCACCAATAGCACTATTCTGGAAGGCTGTAGAAATGTTAGGAGGTGGGGTCCAGCTGGAGGAAGTGGCTCACTGGGGAGCCTGTTTCTAAGTGTCGTATCTTGCTCTCATAGTCTTCCTCTGCCTCTAAGGTGGCAGGGATTAAAGGAAGGCATGCACCACCACAACCCTCTCTGGTTTTCTTTCTGATGCTATGTTAAAATGCTTTGACCACAAGCAACGTAAGGGAGGAAAATATTTGTGTCGCTTGCACCCAGTGTGTCATTGAGAGAAGCTGAGTAGGAACTCAAACATGAAGCAGAAACCATAGAAGAAAAAACACTGCTTCCTGGCTTTCCCTTAGGCTCATGCTTAGCTACTTTCTAATACAGGCCAGGACCACCTGTCCAGGGAATGATGCTGCCCACAGTGGGCAGGGCCTTCCTACATCAAATAGCAATCAAGGCAATTCACCCCAAAGAGATATCCACAGGCTAAACTGATCTAGACTACCCTTCAACTGAGATTCTCTTCCCAGATGCCTCTAGACTGTGTCAAGCCAACACTTAAAGCTAATTATGACAGCTTGCAACTGGAATGCATTGATATATGAATTTCCATAGCATATATGCAGAGCTGCAGGCATGGGCTGTACTTTATTCTCAAGGGTGGTCATCTACACTCTTACAGTCATACCAGGGAGGGTATGTTTGCCAGGAACCTGATATCAATGACATACTGTCTTCTTGTACCTGGAACGTTCGTAATAATTTTCCTACAAATCCACATAGGACGGATTCAGGAACACTTTTTCTTCGTGGCAGTCTTGAGAATGCCAAGTTCTATTTGCACATCTTAAAACAACCCCAAGCCTTAAGCCAAATATGACTTGCAAGGTCACTGACCAACCAAGGCAAACAAAAACAAATTATGGATGGTCAGGGAGATCATCCAGTTAATTGGTCTTCAAAATGTCTGAGTCCAAGATTGGCCTAAGTTTATTCAGAAACTTGCCGTAAACCTACCAAATCTCAATACTCTACACTGGGATAGTTAGTATGTATTGCACTAAACCAGTGAACTAAGTGTTCACTTTGTGGCATTTCCTGATAACTGAACCACGTTAGCTCTCTCCCTCCACCTGCCCCTTTTTAGGATAGAGCACACCTATAACAAAACATATTCCCTCATGAAGAGATGGACATAGGAACCAAAGGCAGGTCAGTAGCTTAGTGTCTGTCACAAACTGTCACCAATCTCTATAATGGTTGGATCTCCAACTGAGATTGGGTGGTGCCCTGCCTCTGCTGTTATTCTGGAGATAGATGTCACTGCAGTGTTCTGACTAGGAAGGGGACCTAGTATACAGAGAGTCGGTGTCTAATCGACAAAGACAGAGAAGGCTGTCCTCTGAGTCAGGTGAAAATATCTTCCCCAGTGGCAAAGAAGAGCAGCAGAAGCCATGAGCTCTCTAAGACTTGTCTTAGACACAGACATGAAGACAGATCCAAAAATGTGCTTTAAATTCTTAATGCCTAAGATAGTTAGCATTTTCTGGAGAATAGTTAACTTTGGGGTGTGATTTCATTGGTGTTTACTGAAAAGCTAACTTGTTGATAATATTGGAAATCAAATATTAGACCAAATTTAGAAGTTAAAACTGAATCAAAAAATAATGAAGAATTTCTAGGGCTGGGAAGATGACTCAGTGGTTAAGAGCCTAACAGCACTTAAAAAGGACCTGAGTTTTGTTTCCAGCAGCCACGTCTGGCTGCTTACAACTGCCCATAACTAAGTGAATCCCAGGAAGGTCCAACATATCTGAGCTCCACAATCATTCACATTCATACAACCTCATTTTAAATATTTTCATTTTATTTGTTTAAAAACTTTTTAATTGTGCATTTTTGTTATGTCAGAAGCATCCGATTCCCCTGGAGCTAAAGTTCCAGGTAACTATGAGCTGCCCTATATGTGGGTTCTGGGAATCCAAAACTTGGATTCTATTAGAGATCAGTACATGTTCTTAACCACTGAGACATTTCTCTATTCTCTGCATTCACAAAAAGAATTTTTAATAGTTTTTCTTCTTGCTCTGTGAAGGATGTTGTTGGAATTTTTGTGAGGATCACATTGAATCTGCAGATTGCTTTTGATATTCTAGCCATTTTCCCAGCATTAAGTCAGCTGATCTATGCATATTCGAGGTCTTTCTGTGTCTTCATCGGAGATATAAGAAGGTGCCTTGAGGGGAAGAATTAATGTGTGTGGTGACTGAATCTCTCTGGCTTCTCTGTCCATGCTGTGTGCTTTAGAAATATCTGACTCCTGGATCTCAAAATTCACTAAGGGTTACATTACCATTCATCTCAGCCCCTTGTAACACGCAGCTCTCTTGAGAGACCAACCAAAGAGATAGAAAAGTCAAGAAAAATTTTGCAACAGAACATTTTACAGGAACACAATTTCTCAAATGTGTTCATTCGTATTCTCATAATACAGGTTTTGCACCTTGCATTAGATATTGGCACTTCCAGAAGACATAAGCTAGCATCTCAACTGCTTCCCCTTCAGTCTCTCAATATAAAGAAAAAGATTCAGAAACCATTGTGCCCATCATAACCCTACCAAAACTAATAACCACAGAATTCTGGCGTAGGTAGTATTTCTACCATGGAGTAATTATGTCTCCTCAAGTCTTCAAGGTGGTTCCAATATCAAAGTTTCTGAGTATCACTGTGTGTGGCCTCTCATTTCTCAGATCAACCCCATAACAAAATCTCCAGCCTGGGGATTTATTTCTCCAGCAAATATTAATGACTTGCTATGCACACACCACTGTTAAAATACATGAAACCCCACCAAACCATGGCAGTGGCTACAACAGTCTGTGGCACAGTCTACAGTGTAGCAGTGCATGGAAGTCGGGGCTTGTGAACTGTCTTTGAGTGAAGGATTCGGGTGCATCTCAGGTAGACAGGACACCATGAAGTAGCAGAGCTCCGATGGAGAGTGCAGGCTTATCCTCCAGGAGTACGCAGGATGTCTCACAAATCACTGTTGGAACATGAGTTGTTGGAGTAGAAGAGATTGAAACTGGAAATGAGGCTGAACCTGGGCTTTGAGGAATCTGGGAAGTCAGGTCAAGCAGTATGGCTTTATTTCCCACAGTACTGGGAGCTCATGAATTCTTTTGAGCAGGACAGGGGCCCAAGAAAAACCTGATCTTTAGTAAAAAGACTGTCTACTTGGAGTTGGGGGAGGTTAAGAGTAAAAACCAAATAGAGGTTATTTGGTTTTGTTTGGCTTGGTTTGGTTTTTTCCAGGCAAGAGAAAACCAATTTGGAGAAGTTTCCAGGGCCCCAGTAGGACCAAGCCAAAAGGCCATAAAGGGGACACATTTCAGGATTGAACAGATCCTGAGACCATAATTTATCCAAACTTGAAGCTGGTTGTCCCTCACTTTGAAATTACTTGCAAATGGCCCTAGACACACATATCCTTCAGTAACACTTCCACAGGTCTGTTATTTATTAAGTAAGCCTGGCATGGCGGTGCACGCCTATAATCCCAGCACTGAGTGAGGAGACAGAGACAGGAGGACCAAAGGCCAACCTCCACTGCAGGGCACCCTGTCTCAAAAAAGAAAAAATGATGTGGCCACCAGGGGGCACAGTTGCACTAACAACTTCCGTAGAGACGGAAAAAACAAGCCGGCTTATGGGCGTCCTCAAGACTTACAACAGTTTACGGGTGGGAGAACGTGAGGGAACACACAGAAGAACAAGAAGCCACAACTGGAGGCCTGGAACTCTTACAGTTGTAGGAAATAGGAGTGAGTTTGCACGATGGGAGAACACGGAAATGTGTTGTTTACTGAGCACTTTCTTCTGTTCCTATTCTGCATGTGGGTTGGTCACATGACTCGACAAGAGTCTGGTTTTCTGGCTAACAAGGCCAAGCCTGAGGAGTTCATTACCTAAGGCGGCTATCTTACACCAAGCACTCTTCAATAGACAATAATGTGCCCGAGGCTTGACAGGTAGGGGGGGTGTGGTTGATGGGGAGTACTCAGGGTCAAGTTGACAGAAGCTAGAATTAGCTGGGAGATGCGCCCCTGGGCATACCTTAGGGAACTGTCTTGATTTCACTCAGTGAGGTGGGAAGACCTGCCCGCTCTGGGTGGCAATATCCCCCAGTTCGACCCTGCACTGTGTGAATGGGGACGAGCTGAGCGGCAGCGAGCATGCGTTGCTGTGCGCCCCCTTGACTGCGGACGTGATGACCAGGTTCCGGAAGCTTCGGCTGCCCTCGCTTCTTCCCCGCTGCCATGGGCTGCACCTGGGCTCTGTGAGTCCACGTGACCCTTCTCTCCCTGGGGAGCAGCTCCTTGTACCGGCTGCTTTTTGTGTCGTTGCGTTGCTTTGATGGGGGGAGGGGGTCCCCCCAGCAACAGGAAAGGAAACTGAGGCGAGGAGCAGAGAATCAAAGGCCAAGTGGAGACAAAGGAGGATGGTTCAGACTGTCGCGAAGACGTTAAGGCAGTAGCGTGGCAGACTCTAACACAGAACGTCCTGACGGGAGCGACTTCCATTCACCATGTGGCGAGCAGAAGCCTCTCCCAGGAACTGACACCAAGTTCAAATCTGAATGCTGGGAATTAACCAATCAAGTGACTATTTGGGGAAAAGAGGGTTTGCGACTATGAGAACGCCTCCCGCAAAGGCCCCGGTGGACAGAGCTCTGAACATTCCCCAGAATAGGAAGGCCTGAGTGGTGGGAGCTGGGTGTGACGACAGAGACTTGGGGATGACGGCTGTGAGATGACTTGAAGAGGCCAGCAGGACCAGTTCCTTGTATTGGTTACTTTTTTGGCGTGTCACTGCAATCACACACCTGAAGAAAAGCAACGTAAGGGAGGAAGAATTGGGGTCATTGGACGGTGCAGTGGCAGAAGGGGCAGCCAGTGAACCTGCTTGTTCATATCCAGTGGACCAGGCAGGGGTGGGGGGAGGGGAGCAGTGCTGCCAGCTTCAGTACCCGTCCCCAATGTCCTACTTCCTCCACTGAGGAGGCGGAACCTTCCAAAACAACCCCACCAGCTCGGTGTTCAACACGAGCCTGTAGGAGGCATCTTACATGCAAATCCCAACAGGCCTTGTAGAATATAATGAGGACTCGGGTGTGTATTTTAACAGATAAGAAATGTCAGTCTAGACCCAGACCCATGCCGTGATATGAAGGGAAACCCCAGGCTCTGTTATAAAAGTACTTTGCCATCCAAGTGGACTGTTCCAGATAATAGTCTTTGAAGAGAGATTCAGTAGTTGTCACACCCAACAGGGCAGTGTACCCAGGGAGATTGGAGGAGGCTGGTACACTGCCAACTGAGAGCAGAGAGAAGGGTGGGGTGGCTGTGAGGGAGAGGCTCCTAGGACAAGCTCCATTCATGATTCTTGTGCTTATAACAGGAGATTAGAGTCTGGGTTTAACATAGGAACGAAAAAATAGTTGAAGTATGTGAGTCAGCTATTGCTGTGTAACAAAGTGCCCCAAAATTAGTGGGGTAAAATGATGTTGAATACTTATGATCTCATATACTTTTTTGGGTCAGGAATCCAGAAGTTCTTGGCTGGGAGATTCTGTCATATCTTCCTAGGTCTTGGTCAAAATGTCAGTAAAGATTGCTGTCATCTGAAGGCCTGACTAGCTTAGACCACCATGACTGTCACATGATCCCCTTGTTGATGTTTACTGTGGTGGGCTCTTCAGCCATCTTTGGAGTCTTTCTCGGCTTCTGTGGGCCACTGTAGCTGGCTTTTCTCGGAGCAGGAAACCAATGGTGGAATAAGGAAGAAGGCATAGTGTTTTTGTGACCTGAGCTCAGAAGTCATATTCTGACACTACTGTGACATCCATTGGTCACATAGGTTAGCCATATAGAAGCCATTCAGTACATTGTCACTGAGAGTGGGGAATCTGTGGGGGGTGATGTGGGACACAGCCTTTCACAGGGAGTGAGAATGGGCTGATGGGTAAGGTAACTCCTGTGCAAGGTTGAGGACATGCATCCAAATCCCCAGCAGCTAGTGTTGTGTGTGCTACAGCCCAGCATTGAATAACAGAGACAGGCAGATCTCAAGAGCTCATTGTCCAACCAACCTAGCCAAAACAATGACTTCCTGGTTCAACAAGACGCCTTGTGTCAAGGCAATATGGCAGAGAGCCATAGAGGAAGACACCCAAAGTCCTGCTCTGGCCTCCATATGTGCATACCCACAGGAAACAACACACACACACACAAATATGGAATTTTATTCCCCTAACTCCTTTTATTCTCCTACCTGCATAGGAACCCATTACCATTGTTGTTTGCAAATAAGGTGGGGGCTCTAGGAGATTTTCGATGAAGTTCAGTTGGCAGAGAGCTTGCCTACCATACACAAAGCTCCGGGTTTGGTCCTCAGCACCACATAAACCAGCGATGGTGGCTCGTGCCTATAATCCCAGCACTCAGAGGGTGGAAGTGGTTCAAGGCCGTTGAGACTACATAAGACCAAGAAAAGTGGAGAGGAGACCAACTCACAAGCTGCTAAACAGCACAAATCTCTCTTCCTGGGGGAAAAGAAAGGCCTGGGTTCCTTGGTCGGAGATCAGGTTGGGGAGGGAAGAAAAGCAAGTCAATAAGTTGCTCCCACCCCCAGGATTCCAGCCCTGTGAACCCTTGGGCAAACTGCTGCACCTCTTTGTGCCTAGACTTATCTGAACACAAGACTAATACTGGAGCCTACTTGGCAGAGCCCTCCTAAGGATGAAATGGGCTGATAGTCACGAAACTCTTAGAGTGAGTCCTGGCCAATGCCACGTGAGTGTTTCATAAGTAAGTCGGTGACTTGGTCAACAGCCAATAAAGTCAATGGCATAAACAACTCACCGTATTTTCACACCCTCTGAGGAATCTTGATCTGAGTTTGTTGTGAAACTATCTTTGTTCACACCAATTTTTACCTGCAAGTTCCCAGAGGATGAGGTTGTCTAGGCTGCTCCCTAGGTGCGGGTAGCAATAGTAGAACCTGGTAATTCGGGGTTTGGGGTGGGTTTCCAGCGCCCATTATGAGCCTGCAGAGAAACTCTCTTTTCCTTTCCAGGTCACATTTGCCTTGTGTGGCACCCAGCTCAAGCGTAAATGGAGGGCACACCCATGTGGTATTAATAGTGCTATTTTGGGTGATGATATAATGACTTCCAGAATCACCAAGAGGATTTTGGCACCTCCTTGGGGTGCGGGCAGCACTGCTCCACATGTCTGGGTGGGCCTTCCTCTTGCTACAGGATCCTGCTACCAAGAAGAGTACTATTTTTGCCCTTGGGTGGGTTGACACCTAAGGATGATTGAGAACACACTGGCTTGAGGGGAAAGGGGCCCTATGAGGAAAGACCCTCTTTAGGCTCCCGTCTTCCCTAAAACCCAGCCTGACTGCAGTTTGGGGTGATGCTTTCTTTCTAAAAAAGAAGGAAATGGAAAGAAAAGGAAGGGGGAATGAAAGGCAGAAATAGAGGGATTGAAGCTCAGAAAGGCACAAAAATACGAAAACTTGCCAGGGCTGCTGGTTCGTAGATCTGATTTACACATAAATGCACCCACGGAGCATGGGTTAGGTACCACTGCTATTCTAAAAGTTTTGGAAATGTTAATACATTTCAACCTTAGAAGAACTTTACGAAATAGATGAAGAAGGAAGGGATAGGGTTGAATGAATTCACCAGCTCAATGGAAAAACACATGATTTTCTACACCAGAAAGTCTGCTGAGCAGCCAAGAGTCTGGAAATCTTGCAACATAACAAAAGCAGATCAAACCTGAGTTGGTCTGCAACAAAATTGTGGTTTTACTTAGTATTTTTGAAAACAAAATGCCATTTTTGCAAAACAGAAGAATGATTACATGAGACTTAAATGATTTAGCCAGTTTGCCTGCTTCTTAATTCACTAATGAGATAGGGTTATAGGAACTTGGCCTTGTTAGATCCTCTGTCCTTTTCTTAAAGTATAACTGAGTGTCTTTCATAACGAAATTGAAAGTGTACAATGATGACTTTATCCCTCTTCTCCCACCAAATCTACTTTTATGAAATGACCTTGCATCTACCTCATTTTGTAAATGGGCTTCCGCAACCTCCAGAGCATGTCTAACAGGCCTGAGCAGGTAGAGGTGTCTTGGCAGGCGAGCCCTGGCGACCCCGGTGACTGCAGAGCCTCAGGTGGAATTCTGCCAGTTGCCAACCCCATCCCAATGGCAGTCTGAAATGGGGAGAGGCCGGCTGGGTACCACACCAAGTCTTTCCCTGACATCTAGTGTCAGCTTCTGAAATGACAGGCTGGGACCCAAACACAAGGACAGAGGAGGAAGTTAGCTTGACTCAGGCTTGAAGAGCCGTGTTTCCAAGGTTGTCGTTCATCTCCTGGCCTTTCAGGGTCTCCCAGTAAGCAGCTGCAATGCCAGAACTGCCCTGCAGGGACCAGGAGAAATTCTGGCCATCCAGGAAAACAGGGGTGCTAGTCAGAGGGGCGGAGGTGGAAACAAGGGTCTCTGTTATCATCGGGAAGGAGCCTGCAACAGCAGCCAGTCTGTGAATCTCCTGGCAGACCACCGAAATCATTCCAGAGTTGTTGACAGTCCAGTTCCAATCATGAGACTCCTTGGATCACATGGAATTTCATCAATAAGCCCTAACAAGCCCGTAATGTAACAAAGTCGCCCCCTGCCAAGAACTGCCCTCACAGGTTTCCCTAGACTCCTGATATTTCAATGTCAGCCAATTTCTCCTTCCTCTGAAACCGAGATTCTTTTATCATTTTATTCATTTGTTCAATTAATGTTGACTTGATATGTAGGGCAGATCAAGAAATAAGATGGATTCTGTGAAAACAAAGAAGGAAAACCTCATAGAAACAAACCCTGCAGTGCTTTCAATTAAATCTATCTCGAGAATTTTTTTTGAAGTACCGGGGGTTTAACCTAGTCCCTCATGCATGCTAGGCAATCAGTCTGCTATGGCTACAGCCCCAGCCCTATGAGGACCGTTTTTTATCTGACCTTAAGTCATAGCCCCCTCCCTAAGACATCGTTTCTTTACCTTAAAGGCTAATCTGGCTGCACCCCACTCCGTAATAATGGTTACACCTAACAGGACGGAATGATCTCGTCTATGTTCCCTTTATACTTTGGACAGGTGGACCGTCAGTCAAAGGGGTGGTGGGACCAGAGACAAGAGAGGCACATTCCTCTGTTGGTAACTTTAACGCCCTAAAGGACAGAGAGCTATGATAGGTACATTCTTTTTGCAAGCTTGGCTATTGAGGGTTTGTTCTAGAAGGTTCCACTGAGCTGGTTCAGTTGAGTGTCATATGCACGGATGTCCTAGCAGCACCTTTCAGGAAATAACTTTGTTCTTTTAAGAAAGAGGTGAAGTATCAATATGGAAAAGCAGCTAGCATCAAAGGCCAGAGGTTGCCATGAGAACAGCCAAAAGCATTCATGGTTTGGACAGAGAATGTCCCACTTGTGTTGAAGGCTTGATTTCCAAGCTGGAGGTGCTCTTGAGAGGAAGTTGGATGATGACTGCATCCACTGATGAGTTCATAGCTGTGTGAGTGACCAGAAACTGGGGCCCAGTTGAAGGAAGCAGCTCCCTGGGGGTGTTTCCTTGAAGGATACACCTTGTCCCCGTCCCTTGGTGTGGATGCTTCTTGACAGCCAAGAGGTGAGCGACCTGTCTGTCACCTCAACCCCTTCAAAGATGTTCTGCCCCCGCATCACACCAAGGGGACCAGCTAAACGCTGAGGAATCTGAGACTCTGAGCCATACTAAACCTCTGCACTTTTCAAGTTGTTTCTCTCCGGTCTTATTTGTCACGATGCTGAAAAACAAGCACTATGTTTTGAAGCCTTTCTAAAATTATTATTTTCTAAGTATGGATCTCCAGTATGTAAAACCACCCAACATGAGAGATGTCGGGTAGATCTTCCTCTGGATTGAGACGGGAGGGAGGCAGGAGGTTCACACAACTCAATTAACTCACAACTACAAGACACATGTGGGCCCCTTCACAACAGTATATCAGTAAAAAAACTACTTCCCAGAGGAGCAGGCTCTACGGAGGAACTGCCTGCAAGTTGTACAGGGATCTCCAGTGAGGTATCATGAGTCATCACGCCCTGGGATGGACTCATTGGTGGTACAGCTGCCTCGTGCTCCTATAAGTTACCCCAGTAAACTCAGGTTCACCAAGCTAGACTTGAATGGAATAGTTTCTTTACAGGGTCATTGGTCCTGAATCTGGATTGTTGGTTCACCCACCCTAGGAAAAGCCATATGATAGTAAGATATGGTGAATTTTTTTCCTAAACGGTGGTGATGGTTATTTAATCTTACTAGAGAAAAATGGTTTCACTTTCTTGTTTAATTTTAGTTTTCAGATTTGATGGCTCTGAAATGTATGTTTGTGAGCTAAATGGCAATGACAAAGTCTGTCCTTGAAACTTAGCTGATTTTTAAGGTTTGGGTGAATGAGAGGTGTTTTTAAAGTTATTTTATGTCATTTACATTTATCTTAGGACTCAAATGCTGCCCTTCTATGCAACTAGTTGCTTTTGGAAATATTGAAAATTTAGATAAACTGAACAGTAGAAAAGAAATATGTAGTTAGCACCAGGTAAAATAATGTGCCCACTTTTTTATTGGTCTCATGTATATCCCCACATGTTCGAATATATAGAAAAAAGACTACACCTTAGACCCACTGGGAGAAAGGGGAGAAAGGGGACTTGGAGACAACTAAAGTCCAGAAGCCTGGTTGGTAAAACAATACCTATCCCTCTCAATGAAGGCTTGTCATAAGTCACCTCAAAGTATCAGCTAAAATTGATTTCTGCCCCTCAGCTTCCAAGGTGGCCATTTTTCACTGTCTACCTCCCAGGAGCCCTGCACCAGAAAATCATTGCCCATCCAGGTTCCTCATACCAGCCCACAAATAACTACAGGCAAGCAGGATCTCAATGAGCTTCCCAGCCAATCAGATTTCAGGATCCATCAAGAACCCCGTTTTCCTCTTTGGGATCAAACAGTGAATTCACAAGTAGTCTAATAGAAATCCTTCTCTACTATAATTTTCCTCTCCTCTCTTCCAATTTGGTTTTTATAGTCAGCTCAGAGCCATGGAACTTTCTGGACTGCCTGTCCAGTTGAAGAGCCAACTAAACTTTATATGTGAAAATAGCAGACCAGTCTCCGATTCCATCACTTGGTGCATTCCAAAGATGTCCTGGTCTACTCCAAGGGTTTTTGTCATCCACAAATGAAGTCTGTTTCTCATGAAATTCTTTTAACTCAGGGACTTAGACAGTGCTCAGAGGAGCTTTGAGAAATCATCTGGTACAACCTCATCTCTGAGTGAGAAGTCTAAAGCTGGAGTTGAAAATGGGTTTCTTCCTCAGTAGAAACTTCACCATCTTGATTCACAGAGCTCATTACAGAGGGTGGGGGGAGGGGTGGCTCAAACTCTACAGGAAAAATTGCTGTGGTTAATTAGGGATGGCCGCTAGAGCAGGTAGAAGGTTGGCTCCAACCTCAACCACCCTGGAGAGAGCACGGTCTCTTAAACTCATCGTACAGTCTTGCTCCATCACAGACTTCCATCTTCTCTCGTCGTAACCACTCCCTCAGAAAGCCCTGTCAGAGTCACGTCCCATCTCACTCTTCCCGCCTGGAGACAGCCACGATCCTTTTTATCTTTTATCCTAGGACCTATTTTTCCAGTCCTTTAATCATCATCGTTTCTTGTTGCTCCAGCCACTCCAATTTCTTCATCTCCCTTTGAACAGCGGCGACCAATGCCGAAGAGAGTGTTCTAATTCAGACTCTAATGAGACTGATTCAGAATATAAAGGCATGATCGCCTCTCAGCTTTGTGTTTCTTCATACACTGGGGTCACGTGAGCTTTCTCCCCATAGCTTTTGACTGATCTCTGTCAGGTGGGTAGACATCATTGTGGGTCTCTCACTGGAGGGGACTGCATCAGGGAGGTTCTGTGTCAAAGTAAATTGTCCCCAAAGAAGTCTCCACTAGGGTAGGGAGGAGTAGGGAAATTTGGACAAAAGAAAAGGATGCTTTTAAACTATTTTTAAAACAAAACCAGATGTTAAAAACTGTTGAAAAGGGAAACTCAGTAAAAGGCGGCATCTCTGAGAAGTGAATTTTAGCAGATTAGACATTTTAAACAAGCTTTGTTTCAAAGTCCAAGTGGGTCCTAGACCATGTCCTGGCCTCCTGTCACCCCTCCATGCCCACGGGTATAGGATCTGAGTTGCAAGTAACAAACAGAAAATGAGACGTTGATTTGAGGAAGTTAAAATTGGCAACAAGACAGCTGAATTCCAACAGATGGTTGGAATTGAGAACCACTGGAAACTGGTTCTCAAGAAAAGTGAGCCTGGATGCCGAGTGGACTTCATGAGTAAAATGTTTTCCACGCAAATATGAAGATCTGAGATTGAATCCCCAAGGCCCAAAGAGATAGGAGGTGGAGACAAGAGAGTCCCTGGAGTCTTGAAGGCCAGCTAGCCTGGGCTTTGCCACCACCAGAACCTGTCGCAGAAAAGGTCCCACATCAGAGGTTTCCTCCCTAGGCATGCTGCAGCATGTATGTACCCTTCCATACACACACACACCCTCACATACATAATCATACACATACATACATGCACGCATGTCAGAAGAAATGACACGTGAGTTCTGAAAATCCTGCCTAGCCAGGGTTAAAACACAGCAATACCCAGCCTCCTAGAGTCTAATGCCTTGAGTAACCTACAGGACCACTTTGGAGAGGAATCTGTCACAGTCAGTCCAGAACATTTTCAGACTTGATCCCAGTACTGCTAACTAGCTTTCCTCACCATGGCAACCACCTTCAAGACAATGTTTTGAAGGAAGAGCACCGTGCTTGGACTCACAGCTTCAGGGTGTTGGTCCACAATAAGTTGTTGGCTTGAGGCATGGATGACCATGGTGGGAGTGTGGCACGTGGGAGCTTACCTCATGGTGGACGGGAGTCATGGAGGTGTGAGCAGGCCAGGTCAGTTATGTGCAGGACAGGAGTCATGGAGGTGTGAGCAGGGCCAGGTCAGTTATATGCAGGACAGGAGTCATGGAGGTGTGAGCAGGGCCAGGTCAGTTATGTGCAGGACGGGAGTCATGGAGGTGTGAGCAGGGCCAGGTCAGTTATATGCAGGACGGGAGTCATGGAGGTGTGAGCAGGGCCAGGTCAGTTATGTGCAGGACAGGAGTCATGGAGGTGTGAGCAGGGCCAGGTCAGTTATGTGCAGGACGGGAATCATGGAGGTGTGAGCAGGCCAGGTCAGTTATATGCAGGACAGGAGTCATGGAGGTGTGAGCAGGGCCAGGTCAGTTATATGCAGGACAGGAGTCATGGAGGTGTGAGCAGGGCCAGGTCAGTTATGTGCAGGACGGGAGTCATGGAGGTGTGAGCAGGGCCAGGTCAGTTATATGCAGAGAGCATCCCCATGTCCCTCAGTAGGGTCCCACCTCTTGCATGCCACCATTTTCCAATAGTTCCGTCATACTGTGAATCTATCAAGGGATAAACATGTTGATAGAGCAGAGAGCCCTTAGGATTCAGTCACTACCCAATGCCCGTCAGTTAGCTGCCAAGACCCCAACTGCATGACGCTGTGGGGGACATTTATTTGCAAAACATGGCCATCTACAAATGTCCAGCAGGTTCCCTGTGCCTAACATGCCTACATCTGAGCTTTCTTCTTACTCTTGAATTAATTCTCCCTGCAGCCTTCTCAATGATTGATCAATGGCTGGTTTTCTACCACTATAGATTTGTTTGTTTTCATTTTATGTGTTTGGATGTTTTGCCCGCACTCAAGATTGTGCACCACTTGGGTTCAGTGCCCACAGACGCCAGAAGGGGGAGTCAGATCCCCTGAAACTGGAGTAACAGAGAGTTGTAAGCCTCCCTGTGGGTGCTAGGAACGGAACAGGTATTCTCTGGAAGAGCAGCCAGTGCTTAACCATTGAGCTATCTCTCCATTCCCTTTCTCCCTGAAACCTTGCTGACTCACTCAGTGTCTCAGTCACACCTTGGCATTAACCCCTGTGTCTCCATCCTGCCTGCTCTATCCAGCTGCTCCCTTCTTACTTCTCCCCCTCTGCTCTTGCAGCAGAGTCCCTGCTGTCTCCACAATTTCTTCTCTTCTAGAAGATTCTGTCCTCCGCCAAATTCATTCTCCCAGAACACATACTTCAACTCTATGACTCTTTGCCCAAAAACTTTTTTTTTTATTTTCGACAGTGTCTCCTGTAGTCTGAGTCAGGTTTAAATTAAAAAACAAGCTAATAGTGGCCTTGAACTTCTCATCTTCCTGCCTCCACATGCTGATTATAGGCATGCACCGTCTTGCCACATTTTATAAAGTGCTGGAGAGCAAAGCTTGGGCCTCATTTTAAATGCATGCTCCCAAGGGCATAGCTGGAGGAGAACCAGAGTAATCTGTCCTAAAACAGGGGCAGTACCTGCTGACTTCTACTGTGTAGACAGCCACAGATGGTTCTAGTAGGATTTGTGAATGTCCTGAATTGTGTGTGTGTGTGTGAGTGTTTTTGTGTGTGGTGTGGTGTGGTGTGTGCCTATGTGTCTGTGGGTGTCTGTGTGTGCCCTGTGTCTGTGGGTGTCTGTGTGAGTGTGTGGTATGGTGTGCATTCTGTGTGTATGCCTGTGTCTGCCTGTGTGTGTGAGAGAGTGTGTATGTGTGTGTGCAGTGTGTGTGTCTGTGTTGAGTGTTTGTGTATGTGGTGTGTGTGTGCTGTGCGTATGCCTGTGTCTGTGTCTGTGTGAGCCTATGTGTGTGTATATGTGTCTATGTGAGTGTTTGCGTGTGTGGTGTGTATGTGCCTGTGTGTCTGTGTGTGTCTGTATGAGTGTTTGTGTGTGTATGTATGTGCCATGTGTGTGTGTCTTTGTGTGTTTGTGAGAGTGCTTGTGTGTGTCTCTGTGTGTGCCTATGTGTATCTGTGTGTGTGTGTGTGTGTGTGTGTGTTGCCATGCCATGCTTGTGAAAATCAGAGGACAACTTTTGGGAGTTGGTTCTCTCCCTTCTCATGAGTTCTGAGGTTTGAACTCAGGCCTTTGGCTTACACAGCAAGCACCTTTCCTTGGGCCCAAATGCCATCCTGCTGACCCAAATGTCCTAACTTTATCAGAGACAAAACAAAGCAAAATAAAAATGTACATATTTTCATAAAGAGCATGCTTAATTGAATTTTTATGATCCCAATGACATTTTCAAAAAGGCAAGGTGGAGACATTTTCTTCCCTTCTCTCTGCATCAATTGCACTTCACTGGAAAGTGTTGTCTCTTCCCCACACAGACAGTAAGTGCTACAAGGGACAGGTGTTGACAGCCATTGCAACACCCAATTACATCATGCCCAGCACTTCACCCAGAACCTCTCCCACGATTGTACTGAACACGGTTGCCAGGCCTCGTGTTGGATGCTGAGGGTAAGAAAATGAATGATGACTCCCTGCCCTGGTGGAGTTCACAGTCTAGCTAGAGGTGCTGTGGTTAAAACCACAGCTCAAGCACTCTGTGAAAGACGGTGTGATGGGATGTGAGTGTGGTGTTAGGTAAATGCAGAGACCGCGACATGGCCAGGGCAGTCAGACCACCCTGTCAGCCATAGTGAATGTGCAGACCCTAGAGGAACTGGAGGTGGATGCCAGAGAGCAGAAGAAGGAAGGACCTTCACGGAAAAAAAAAAAGGAACCACACATCAGGTCACAGAAGCAAATACTGTGTGCATTTTACCTCAAGAGCTGTGCCGGTGAGCTTTTCTGTGAACTTGATATAAGCTAAGGTCACCTGGGAAGAGGGGACCTCAACTGAGAGATGCCTCCGTGGCACTGGCCTGCAGGCAAGTCTTGAGGGCATTTTCTTGATTAATGACTGATGTGGAAAAGCATGGACCACGGAAGGCAGTGCCATCCCTGGACAGGTAGGCCTGCGAAGTCAGAAAGCAGGCTGAGCAAGCCATGGGGAGCAAGCCAGGAGGCAGCGCCCCTCCGCAGTCTCTGCTTCAGTTCCTGTCTCCAGGTTCCTTGCCTGCCTCCCCTCCGGGATGGGCCTGAGATGCATAAGCCAAATAGAGCCTTCCCTCCCCAAGGGGCTATGGTGTTTGTCATGGAAAGAACAACTAAGACATGGGTAGAGTGGGCATGGGGACAAAGGGCAGTGGCAGATGTGTCAGAGCTTTGAACTTTACACTGAATAACATGAAGGGACCTATGACGGATTAAAGCCAGGTGATTGGCACAGCCACCTTTGCTTGTGAAGAGATGTGCTTGCAGGCAAGTGTTAGATGACTTGCATCCATAGGTTCTGAGCTGTCCAGCCACTTTAAATAACGGTTACTCCAGACCTGAGCCAATGCTGTAATAGCAAAGAGAATGGGAAGGAGGGGGTGCATATAGAAATACTTGGGAATTAGAGTCAACGGCAATGAATTACTAATTAGATGGCAGGAATGAGGGACACTTGGGTCTCTGGCTTGTTAGTCTGTTTCTGAGGCAGATGAAGAAACAGAAGAACCTCATGGACTCAACTGAATTGGTAGTGCGCAAAGGCCTGGATCCAGAAAGTTGACCTGAGTCAAGAAGCAGATTTTGGATCCATTACAAGAGAGATGATCATTAATTATATAAACTTTAAGCAATCCCCTGTGCAGAATGCAGAGATAAACTGGATAGAAGACTTAGAAAGGCAATCAAGTCTAAAGTCTAAGAGTATTCCCTGGACATGAAAGAAAGCTACCACTGGTCAACCCTTAAGAGGACAATCAGATTGTGAATTGTGCTGGGTATGGTGATATACGCTCTTAACTCAGCACTCAGCAGGCAGGTGGCTCTCAGTGAGTTCAAGACCAGCCTTTGGTCAACAGAACAAATTCAGCCAGGGCTACCAAGTGAGACCCTGTCTCAGAAAGGGAGAGAGAAATAGATATTTATTTATTTGTCATATATGCAATATATATATATGAGAGAGAGAGAGAGAAAGTGCTAGCCAAACCTCCAAGAACAAGAAAAAGTCAGGCCAAAGGACCACATATACCTTCAACCTGCTGCCTCCTTCCTAACTATATTCTGATCATCTAAGGCCAAAAGTTCCCTGCCGAACCGCCACTCACCGCACTCACTACTAGGCCCTTCCCTTGATATGCGAAACAGCAGTACCAAGTGCACAGTGTGCACACTCCTAGCTCAAAGGACAACCACCTGGGGAACTGTCCTGTGAAAGAGGGGGAGGGTGAAGACTGGCCTGGGAACATGCACACACAGGCCCCCGAGCCCCGAAGCTGAAGAATGGAACAGATTTGAGCGGTGAAGAAGTCAAACTTCAAGCTGGAGACCAATAGCTGCACTCTACCTGGGGAATCCTCTTCTCCCCTAGAAGCCCAAGGACCCTGTTGGAATCTGGTCTTCTTAATATACTGAAACATAGAGTATGTAGGACTCTATTTGTGGCCTCACCCTCCTCAGCCCCTCACAGGACAGGGCCTGGTGGGAGTGACAGAGTTGACAAGAAGTAGAGCCTTAAGTTAGAAGGAAGTGAGTTTTTTGTTTGTTTGTTTGTTTTGGTTTTTTGCTTAAGCCATGAAGAGAGCATAAGCGTATTTGGTCCTCAAGAGAACACTTCCGGAGGGAGAAAGGTTGGAGGTGTGGAGAGAAAGGGGCGTGTCTAGGGAGGATGGTGGTTGGTGCTGGCCACATTGAGCATCCTCCTGAATCAGGATAAGCAGTGCCAGGAGAGGAGAGGCCCAGGCCAAGGGCAGGGGGCAGGTGGCTGAAATGAACTCACACCAGACAATTAAAAATTGTCTACATGCAGCTTCTCTCTCCCTCTGCAGAGGCTCTGACAAGTGTTGAGCACAGAGAGACGGGCAGAATCTGAATTACCCCAGGGAAAGATATTAGTAGTCATTTCTGGTATGCTGGGCTGATACACATTCTGTAGCGTGGTTCATGAAAAGAAATCTGTCCAAATGGTTTGGATTTTTCTAAGACGGGATGACTAAATGGCAGATTCATTAATGCCATCCAACTCACACAGAGCAAGTACTTAACTCTCAAATCCTAGTGTTGCAATAACTAGTTATCTCAAGACCAATTGCAAAATACTCAAAACAGGTGCCATATTGACTCACCTTAGAAATTGTAAATATAAGAGCTAAAGGTGGCTGATTTGTGACAGAAATCCCAGTATTCAGGAGGCAGAGGCGAGAGGATGAGTAGACCACCCTTAGCTAGGTAGTGAACTGGAAGTCAGCCTGGGCTACATGAGACACCGTCTCCGAAAAAAATATAAATACATATGTGCTAAATGTCAGCATTTCAGAAATAAAGAAAAGTAATGAAGTTGAATCAAAAATAGCAAGATTTTCACAATACCACAAAGCCTGTAAATACTGAGAATCTGATGCTGTTCAAACACACCTAAGGAGGCAGCTAAGAAATCACAGCCTCGGGACACACAAATTATAGCATCAAATAGATGAAGAGAGGGGATATCAAACAGATATCTCAATCCAGACAGGGCCATGCTGAGCACTGCATTCTTCCATAGTTAACAGGAAACTAAACACTCTGCTTCCCTGTCGTAATCAAGCTAGGCCCTGTGATGAGAGACCCACATTTGCCCTCCCTCAGTCAGACACAGCCAGCTTCCCATGAGAACTTGGCGAGCAACTTAAGAGTCTGGTACTTAAACTAAATCTGATCCTGCTGAAAATACATTGAATTTCCGAACTAGATTACCAAACTCCTTTTAGCCCAGAAAGTAAGGGAAATAGTTCTGATTTTTTTCTTCCGGGAGAGAGTTTTGAGACATGGCCTTGTTTATGTAGCTCTTGCTGGCTTGAAACTCAACTGCATAGACCAGGCTGGCTTCAAACATGTGGCTTCTGCCTCTGTTTTCATGGTGGGAACTACAGCCCATATTTAGCTCTCACTAAAGTGATGTCTTTCATTTGCCACTTGGACAGTCATTCTTGAATTATGGGTCACTTTGTAGTTACAATTCCCTAGAAGACTAAGGATGCCCCTACCATACGATGTCCATGCTGAATTTAGCAGAATGGTACACACCTGTAATCCCAACATTCAGGAGACTACAGACTGTGCATGTTATGGTCTAGCCTGGGCTACACAGCAAGGCCCTGTCTCAAAACAACAAAATGCACAGCTCCTTGCTCCTGAGGTGGGGGAGGATCATGAAGACCTGAAGATCCAAAAAGTCCTTCAACCCTCAACGAGTAATGGTGCCCCATGTCCTTTAGCCTCCTCCTCCAGCAACCCCCTGCCTCCTATTACTCTACAGTGTAAGATCTGTCCCCAGTCTGGGCAGGAAGCCGGGCAGAGACAGAGACTCACTCACATATGATTCTTTTCCCATGTCCCCAACACCTATGCCTAGCAGTTGACCAACACGTGTCCTAACAGTCACACCCCAAATGTGGGCCTCTCTGTGGCTCCTAGAGAAATAAGGCCAGGTAGGAAATTTTCTTCCCATGGCCTCCATGTCCTCACTGCTCTGTGTGTGTGTGTGTGTGTGTGTGTGTGTGTGTGTGTGTGTGTGTGTGTGTGTGTGTAGGGGGTGTTCTCTCTCAACTGTCAATTGACCTAACAAGTCGTACCACTATAAAAATTTCCAGCAAGCCTCCTTCCTTCCACCCGACCTCCCACGACTGTCCACACCCTCTCCGTGCCCCAGAATGAGGCTATCTCAAACTCACTGCAGCATTTCTGAAGGACTTTTCATCTGTGTGTTGGTATGCTCTGGCTTTTCTTAGCAGACACGGGAGAACCCTGCTTATGTGTTGGAGTATGGAGCCCTGTACAACACGCTTTTAGTCCTCTGAGGCTGAAAGCCAGCGGGACTTCACAGAGGGACAATCAGGACCGCGTCCAAAGCTGAATGACAGGGTTATCTATTAACCATGTGGCGCCTGGCATTTGTCACCCTGATGAATGGGGTGCCTGTGCCGATGGACCTCATCCTGAGTCAAGGCAAATATCAATGACAACCCAGCTCCACAGCCTTCATTTGGATCTGCATACTTACTTTACCACTTACATTCAATTAGACTCTATCTGAGACATTTAATTGCTCAAATATTTCTTAAGTTCCTTTCTATATGGGAATCTGAAAACTCCCTGTCCTTTCTTAGAAGGGAATCTCATTTTTGCAAGAAAACACTCATGTCTTTTCTATCTCACTACCAAACAGATCTAAATACCAGCTAGAATCATAGAAGCATTTGCTGTTTAAGCTTTCTTTAAATCATTTCTAAAACAGTTAGAAAGCCAGCTCACCTTGTGCTTGGGAAGAAGGTACCCTAGTGATGTCTAATTTTATGTGTCTACCTGACTGAATCAAAGCATCTGACTGTGTAACCAATCACAATTCAGGGTGCTTCTGGGAATACGTTTGGGGGTGAGAATGACTTTTAAATGGGTGAATTTTTTTTTTTGGTTTTACGAGACAGGGCTTCTCTGTATTGTTTTGGAGGCTGTCGGTCCAGCCTGGCCTCGAACTCACAGAGATCCGCCTGCCTCTGCCTCCCGAGTGCTGGGATTAAAGGCGTGCACCACCACCGCCTGGCTAAATGGGTGAATGTGGGAACACCAGACCTTGAGCAGAGACCCACTTCCCCTTCGGCCTGGGAGTAGGCAGCTGTAAGACAATGTTTACTAAAAACATGTTTACTAAAAACAATACAATGCCGGGGCAATAAGTTCCTGGAAAAGGCCTGCCCACGGAAACCGCCCTGACCTCGACCTTGTCCAAAGACTAACCGCCTCTTCTGACATGCCCAGATCAGTTTTTGGGGTCAGAGCAGAACCAGCCAGGGTAGAGAGAGCAGAGAGCCTTCTTGAGGAGCCTTCGGGTCTGTGTCGTCAATCCCCGACACCCTCGCCACATTCTCGGACACAGGCTGCGCAGCTGATGCGACAATTGGAAGTTCCACCGAAATGTGAAAGCGAGGTAAGTGGACAGGGTCGTCCCTTTTGCCAGCCAGGGACAGATGGAGGAAAATAGGAAAAGAAATGATGGGAAATAGTCCCTGGAAGTTTAAATTACAGTATCATGTAAAAAAGTTACTTAAAGAACAAGGGACTACAACCATGGAAGACTTTCTAAAATGGATTAAACGTGCGAGTCCATGGTTCATTATTGGGGGAGGCTTAAGTGTCCCAGATTGGGAGGATGTTCACCATGATTTTCAGAGCGCGGGCGCGGTGGTGCATGCCTGTAGTCCCAGCTACTCAGGAGGCTGAGACAGGAGGATCGCTTGAGTCCAGGAGTTCTGGGCTGTAGTGCGCTATGCCAATCGGGTGTCCGCACTAAGTTTGGCATCAATATGGTGACCTCCCGGGAGCGGGGGGGCCACCAGGTTGCCCAAGGAGGGTAGACAAATCCTTCTACTGTTATGGTCCAGCTTCAACAGTTCAAAAAAGAAAAAAATTTTTTAGAAAATAAAAAAGGGGGAATAATGCCCCCAGTCCCCACATGACTCATCAAATAATACACTCCTCATTTAAAAATTTTATAATGTGAATGCCAGTGAGCTTCAGACAGATTCTGGCATGATGGAACTTGAGCAACCATTGCTCAGGTCAAATGGAGACATCCATGCACTAGACAGTGGAGAAGACCCTAATTTGGGGTCGAGGGCATGTTTGTGTTTTCTTGCAGGAAAAGAATAAAGCTTCGGCAGCTGTCAGACCATTTAGTGAGATGCACGGAGCAGAGAAAAACTGGACCTGAGACCATGGGAGCCTACCTAAGCCAGTTTGAGTGAGATCTCCTAAATCAGTGTTCCTGGCCCTTGATGTCATTGAATCTAGAGCCCAAGAAAGAAAGAAAACAGTCGGTTCGAGATTTCCAGTTTCTCAACAGACCTGCTGCATCAACCTCCTGGACCCATGAGTTTTCATCGTGAAGCCAACAGAGAAAAAAGGACCCATTTAAAGCATTTGGACATTGGTATGGACTATGAGTGGCAAAAGCCTCTTCAGTATTTGAACAGGACATGGTCACTTGAAATATCAGACTTGGTGGTTCCTGTTTCTGGAATCGTGCCTAGGCCAGTGTATTTTTCTGGAGAAATGCAATTTGTCCTAATGCAACAAAAAGGAGACCTTTGGCTCAAGTCGCATATTCAGCTGAGGCTAGTGATGTTAAATGAACAAGCTGCATCACCACAGGAACAAATTGGTGCTCTGTGGATAGTGCAACAAGCCTCTTGTTCATATTTTTTATAATGTTACATGTGTAACATCAATGATTGTGCCCAATGTATCTGTGCAAGTGCACTTTCTAAATGCTTTCCTGAGCAGATCTTAAAACAATTGTAAACTTTATCAAATTGTAAATGTAAATCACATGCAGGTTACCCTTGTAACAGAATGTAAATCACGTACATGTTACCCTTGTAACAGACGAAGGCTGGTAGAATGTTATGGCTCAGATCTGGTGATGGGTATGGTGATGGAGAGGCGCTATGTCAATGGGGGTCCTGGAAATGGTGGCAGTGGCAGTAGGCATTCTGGCTTTATGCCGAGCTCAAACGTGCCTTGTTCCAGAGGCAAGAGATCCGTAACCAAGTATTGCTTAGCTTAGCCCATGGCAATCCCGATAGCCATGAAGGTTGGTTACAGATGATTTAAGGTTGGGGTGTCTCCGACGACGGGCAACCTGTGGGGAAGACCCCTCCCACCTAAGACAGGGGTCCAAGGTCCCCCGAAGACGGGCAAGGGAGGGTGACCCTACTTGACCTAAGCCAGGAGTGCCTCATTTGAAAATAAAAAGGGGTGAATTGTGGGAACACCAGACCTTGAGCAGAGACCCACTTCCCCTTCGGCCTGGGAGTAGGCAGCTGTAAGACAATGTTTACTAAAAACATGTTTACTAAAAACAATACAATGCCGGGGCAATAAGTTCCTGGAAAAGGCCTGCCCACAGAAACCGCCCTGACCTCGACCTTGTCCAAAGACTAACCGCCTCTTCTGACACGCCCAGATCAGTTTTTGGTGTCAGAGCAGAACCAGCCAGGGTAGAGGAGAGAGCAGAGAGCCTTCTTGAGGAGCCTTCGGGTCTGTGTCGTCAATCCCCGACACCCTCGCCACATTCTCGGACACAGGCTGCACAGCTGATGCGACAGGTGAATTTTAAGTAAAGCAGATTGCCCTCTATGGTGTGAGTGGACCTCATCTGATCAGCTGAATGCCTGAAGAAAATCAGATCTTCAGAGGAAATACTGTAGGAACCCACTGTTGGGTGTGAATTGGAAACACTGTAGGAACCCACTGTTGGGTGCGAATTGCTGTGTCAGCTCCTGTGTGAGTTTCTTGCTGGACAGCTCTCCTGCAGTTTTTCCTAACACATCCTGTTTACCACCCAGATTCTAGAAGTGGTAGGTGACATCTTGGCAGCAGAAGACATGTTGGGTGTGTCTGTGTGGTTGTTGGTGACTAAGAACACTTGTGGGGAAGCAATGGAGTCAGGAGAGTCAACACATGAGTTGGAATGTGTCATGGGAGGAAAATCTCTAGGAGAGTTAAGTGAAGATGTCTTGGAAGTAGCCTAAGGAATCTTATGAGCAACTGGGGGTGATGAGACACACCTATAATGATGTCACTCAGAAACTCAGAAGAGCTCAGAGGAGTACAAGTTTGAAGA
This sequence comes from Mesocricetus auratus, assembly GCF_017639785.1. NCBI lineage: Eukaryota > Metazoa > Chordata > Mammalia > Rodentia > Cricetidae > Mesocricetus > Mesocricetus auratus. The sequence goes on along the minus strand of NW_024429187.1, from coordinate 4,152,405 downwards.
TAGTCAGCGCTACATAGTGAGACTCTCAAAACCAACAAAATTTGATCTAATTTGAAGTACATTGAAGTGTGCTTGTGTGTGTGTGTGTGTGTGTGTGTGTGTGTGTGTGTACTCACAAGCATTCATCCATCTGCATGCATGTGGAAACCAGAGTTTGACATAATGTGGTCATGTTTTACTGGTTTTCACCTTTCTTTTTGTGACAGGGCCTCTCACTGAACATGGAGCTCTAACTATTTAGGCTAGCTGACCAGTGAGCTCTGGAGATCTGCTCCAGTCTCTGGCCCCAGCTCCTGGGACTACAGACATGCATTAATGCACCCAATTTTCTTATATGGGTACCGGGAATCCAAGCTCAGGTCCTCATGCTTTGACAGAGCATCTGCCCAGGCTTTTATGTTTAAGTTTCATTTCCTGGTTTCATGGTATATTTCCTAATACTTATCTATTTTTAGCATGTGATTCACCAAAGAGAGCATTGGATCTCCTGGAAGTGGAGTTACAAGTCTGTGAACCCCCATACAGGCCCTGGGAATTGAACCCGGGTCCTCTGCAAAATGCATCCAGTGTTTTTAAACACTGAGCCATCTCTTCAGACTCTCATAGCATATTTTTGATGTGCTCTGTATGTTTTTTTGTATTTATCTATTTCATGTGTCTTCATATTTTGCCTGTATATATGTCTGGGTGGGTGTGTCAGATCTTTATTGGCAGTTATGAGCTACTATGCGGGTGCTGACAATTGAACACAGGTCCTGTGAAAGAGCAGCTAGTGCTCTTAACCACTGAGCCATCTCTCCAGCCCCTTTGTGCGGGTTTTTTCTTCTTTTTTTTAATGTTAGGCCATAGAGGACCAGAAAACTACTAATAAGCCATATTTGTCATGCTAGTGCTAATATGACAATGCAATACATCATATCCACCTGTTCTCCACCATCAATGACAGCTCTGGCCGCTCACAAAAAGGATTAATCTTGCCTTCAGTCGTGAGCTCGTGCAGAGATGTCCCAGCTAACACAATGGGCCTCTGGAGAGAAGCATTAGCACAGCCTTTGTGAAGATACTCTTGAGGAGCTGGCTACTTCAACCAAACTATGTAAGTGCCCCATTTCTTAATGTCATAAGCCATTCTTATTTAAGATGATAACAACCTCTTTCTATCTATTAGCTTATGAGATTCCATTTTTGCCTAAGAGGTCTAATTAAAGCAAGGCAAAGATATATTTAATAACATTCCGTTGCCTGAAATAATTATTAGAGAAATCCTTAAGGTTTTACCAGAAAGTAATTCAATGTCTCAAATAAATGTCAAGTTTCCCAATCAAACCAGTAAGAAACTTAATGAGGAGGAATAAATGTCATCATTCTCTATTATTTTCTCATGTTTTTTAAAAAGAAGACAGTGACACACAATGTAGGGAATCAGAATTTATTTTTATATCCCTAGAGTTATAAACATATGTATCAAAATATTTACAATTATAGTATATGAAATAATCTATTAATGAAGAAGCCAAATACAGTACTAGAATAACCCACCAATGCAATGCAAATTACATGAGATGTAAATGTCACAGAAAAAAGTAAAAGACAAGGGAATGCATGGTTCATTTGAATCATAATTTGACTTTTTAACAAAATGCGACTATCTTTTTCTGGCTATAGCTGTCTATCCTTCTGAACATAACATAGCCTTGAACAAGTGTATGGTGATCAAATTGTATTTTAAGAGTTTATTATCTCACAGTTTTTTCTGGCCGATATCTCTACCCTTGGCCTGGCAATTTAGTAATCCACCTTCAACATTCCCTTATACATAATACACATAGAGAAATATACTTAGTAATAGTCCCTTTACATAAATACCAGCAATTATAGCATAACAACTCCCCCCTGTAAAGACATGTGTATAAGAATTGGATAAGGCTATCCCTAGGAAAAAGAATGAAGGCAAGATGTCTCAGGCTCTTCCTAGGGGTGATCTTCTAAGGGCAATAAAGAAAACAATTTCTAAAAAAGAAAGCCCTCTAGGCAGAAATCTGAGATGGCTTAAAATAGCTGCTGTAGACAGAGCTCTGCTCACTGAACTAGGTCCATGGCACTACTTCTAAGTCTTACATAGGTGTACCCCTATTGCCCCAACAATTCAGCTACCATCTGACTGGATTCCCTAAGAGTTTCTTCTGTGTTAAAACGAAACTATCTGCCCATCACCTGGACTTTATGTCTCATGGGATTTAATTTTTTTTTCCTGAGAGCAGGCACACTGTCCTTACCATGACTGAAATGTAGTATGCTTAATACTCCGTAACCAGGCAGCACCTCCCCACCCCACCCCCAGGGCTTATTCTTTGGTTTAGGTTGGTATACGTTTTAATTGGCTCCCAGGATTGCCATCTTCATCTGGAAAACAGTGTGGGGAAATTTGTTGAGAGGGGACCACTCCAGCCAGGGTCACAGCTGCAGTGACCACTGAACTTCGATGTTCTGTTCCCCAGTGTTGATCATGATTAGACAGAACTTCCTCAAAGGTCCCTAATTCGGAAGAAGCTCAACAGAGTCATCTGGTAAGGGGCCACATGCATCCCTCGCCTGTTCCATTTACAAGAAACGTTATGTGCATTGGGGGTGGAATCCTAAAAACCACCACCTTACTGTAGCACTGTGGTAGGTGTGCCCTTTGACCCTACAGCATGGGGCATTTTCATCTTTGGCTCTGAAGAATCTAGAGAAACTCCAGAAAAGCTGCCTTGGCTGTGAGCTAGAGTCCAGCAGGAGGCCTCCCTGAGAGACACCTCAATGACGTATGGCAGAGCCTCTGCCTGCCTCAGTCCATCTCCCAGGTCCTCCAGGGCAGAAACTTCTAGTTCTTGGTGAAGCCAATCCCACCAATTTGACCTTATAAACCATCTCTCGATTCTTTTGTCAGAAAGGCCACCAAATAGGGGCAGTGACTTCCTGGTCACCAAAGGCACTTGGGATCTGAATTTGGTGTTTGGCTCTAGTGTCACAGGACAGGGTGGCCTCCAGACTTAGCCTTCTCAACCAGGAGGCAGTATCTGCTTGTACCACTATGGGAACTTGGTGATATAGGTTTGGAAGACCTCAGTGTGTGACCCAACTCGTCACCCTCAAGAATGGAACCAGTTGTCTGGCAGCTGGTCAGGCCCCAAGTGGCATTATGTAACTGAGGACAGATGGAGGGCTCTCCAGTGGCCTCAAGGAAGCATCAGCACAGTAGCCAACAACTTTCTTCCAAGGGCGGGTGCTTGGCAGTAGAGAATCCCAAACCCCCCCTCAGAAAGGTTTGGGTTTGGGCCTCTCTCACCCGTCCTTCCCCTTCCCCTCCCCCCTCCCTTCCCTTGGTTATTCCTACACAATGACTTCTGCTGCCCTCCCAGATTAAGCCGCTTCCTCCTCCCCACTCCCGCACCCCACCCCTCTCCCAGTTCCCAAAAGCCTGTTCAGCTCATTTCTTCCTCAGGACCATATAGAGAATGCCAATAATGAAACTGAAGCAGAAGCAAATCCAGGTCAGGATGAAACAGTAGCCTTGGTGGTCGTTAGAGGTAACGTTCATTTCACGGTGGGCATAATGATGAGTATAGATAGACACTCCAACCAGGATGCAAAACCCTGCAGGGAAAAAGACACTGTCATGGATGCCACCAAAGTGGTTTGCTTTTTGTTTTTGTTTTTTAAAGATCCCATTTCCCTCTACTTGTTTGTCCCTAAAAGGTCGCTCTGTTGGTCTGCCCAGATCCAGGCTTGATGGCGTGTTGGTGAATTAGAATTATCTAGGCTCTCATATCTACATTGGTTTGTTTATAATGAAGAATAAATCATGGCGAATCCTGCTGGCCATCTCCTTTCTCACCCGGACCCTGGTGTGTCTGGGTATGGTGTTATGAGACCAGCATGACCTTTTACCAAACTGGGCATTTGTTGTGTGTATTATGATCATGTTCTGACAAATAAAGCTTGCTTGGAGTCAGAGGGTAGAGCTAGCCACTAGCTGGCCATAGAGGTTTGGAGGACTGAGGACAGATAGGAGACAGGAAGTCATAAGTTGGGGTGGAGAGAGGATCTCAGCCCTTTTGGATGGAGGGAGGGTAGACTTAGGAATCGGCTACGGCTGCTCCACCTGCCTCTCTGATCGTTCCGGTTTTTACCCCCATAGCTGACTCCCGACTTTTGATAAAGATTAATTAGATTAACACTTCAGGTGTTTCTGGGAAGGTGGAGAAGGTGGTGTCCTGTAACAATTGTGCACTTCATGGCAGTAGCTGCATCATTCTGGGGGGCTACGGATGCTGCTCAGACACTTGGTGGCTCCTAGGGACCTGAGCTTTTTAAACAACTTAACAGATGCGGGTTGGTGGTCCACTGGCAATAGCAGGTCATCAGCGGACGACGGGAGGAGGGAAGAGCCTAAGGTGGCTTCACACGGCCATGTGACGTCTAGTAAAACACGCCTTGCATGGCTAGGGATGTGTGTAGTTCAGTAGTCAGGTGTTTGTTTAGCCTTTCAAGGCCCTGGGTCCAGTCGCCAGCAAGGGGGAAGGGGAGTAGCTCCCAAGTAAAACAGACTCTGCCCCGGATACTCACAGCACACCAACATGGTGGACCCTGAGAGGAAGAAGCGGTTCCCCTTCTCCATGGTGAAGAGCTGGACCACGAAGACCACAAGGGAAATTACAGAGAAGATGATGGAGAGGATCATGAAGGCTTGCACTGCCTTGAGAGCATCTGCAAACACAGGGCAGGGCAGGAGGAGCATTAGACAACCTGAGAGTCTGGACATCTTCCTGACCACGCCCATGGCGGGCTAGGCATGGGTGCTCCCACTCATACCTTCATTGCCATATGTCAGGGAGCCACCACAGTCGCCATTGGTACAGTTCCTCCAAAGCCCTACCGAGGATTTTACATCGTGAGAAACCATCCAGACCTGAAACCAGAGATGGGATTGATTAAGAATTGCTCTTCTGCTTTCTGAAGAGAACAGCGTCGTGTTCAAATCTTCACCAAGATGCCCTATGCAACGGTAAATACGGCAATTGGATCCAAAGTCACAAAGGTTCCGAAACTGAACCGTGGACCAGAAAAGAAGTCGCCTCCCCTCTTTGGACTCCATTATTCATAATGTGACACACACACACACACACATACACACACACACACAGAGCTGAAGAAAGTTCACCGTAGTGATTTAAAATTCTAAAGTTCTAAGGAGCAAAAGCTCTGGATGAGGAAATGAACATTGAATATGTACAGTAAAAGACTCACATTTAAGTACCCAGCTTAAAACAAAAACAGTGAAGTCAGGCCTTGTAGCAACTGCCTGTAATTCCAGTACTCTGGAAATGGCACAGGCTTTAAGTCATCAGATGGTAAGTCTGAGGCCAATTTGGCTCCATGAGACTCTGTGTCAAAAGATAAAAACAAAATTGGCCCAGCAATTGAGAACATCTACTACTCCTGCAAAAGGACTGGAGTTTGGTTCCCAGCACCCACACTAGGAGACCTGTAACTCCGGAGTCTTGGGCCACAACACGCAGCAAAATGTGTAGCCCAGGCTGGCCTCAATCTCACGAACCTCTTGTCTCCGCCTCTTTCAAGCAAATCTTACTGTCACTTAGTCACTTTACTTCTTAGTCCAAGAAGCTGGCTCATTTTGCCTGAGACAAGGACAATACAAGCAAATTGGGAACTGAAAATGACCACTAGGGGTCAGAGTAGCCCCGGGTTGGGAGAGCAAAGACCAGTGATCTCCCTATGATGGTTTTGTTATCTGGTTCACCGGGAACCAAGTTAGTAAATCCTGTCCAATTCCGTTTCACACACCGATTTCCACTCAACACTAAAATTTGTCAATCTAATGACTAAAACAGTGTTCTTATTCTCTCACAGTCACCTACCCTCGCATCACAAGTTTCTGCAGGAATGAGGGACCTTTGCCAGCCCTCCCGCGGGAACATTCACACTTTCTTCCACTTCCCTCTAGGCAGAGCCCCACCACCTACTCAGCCCCCAAACGCACTTCAATCTCCACCTTTGGTAGAGAGGATCCTCCTAGAAGCTGGAGGTCCTCCTGGTACTTCCCACCTCCCAGCACCCCTAGAATCACTCACAGACACTAGCTTTTCACACTTTGGGTGTATTTCAATGTTGGATGTTCGAGTATGTGTTTGATCTCTTTCCCCCACAGCTAGGCTAGAACCCCTCCCCCATTTTTCTTAGCATTTTTGCAGAACTGTTCCAAAGATCCTTCCGCGGATGGATGAAGGGGAGGCTAGGACTCACGTTGGAGATGGTGGAGACAAATAGCATAATAGCGGTGGCGATGTGGACCACGAAGATACCGGCAAGTAGCACCAACATCTTGGCTTTTTGGTGACTCGGGAGCTGAGAGTTCTGAAACAAAAGACAGGGGAGACGGAAAGGTTACTTTCATGTTAAGTCAAACAAACCCCACCTTTTCACTTCCTGGGCTCTCCCTTAGCATGAGACAAGTGTGGCAGGTTTTAAAACTCAAAATTGCACCAAAAGTTCCCAGAAAGAGCCTTTCAGCTAACCTGATTGATAGCCCTAAACGCCTCGTCATCTATGTAGAGACGGGTACTTCTGTTTTGTTCCTACATGCTTATAGACCCACTCCTTTAATATGTTATCTAACCCCCCCGCCCCGCCTTTTTCTTAAAAGGACTATTGTATTTTTATAAGACCTGCTAATGCTTTGCTTCTGATTTAGAGGCCAAAAGCAGGGCTTTGAATTTTAAGAAGGATTCAGAAGCATCATTTTGCATAAGGAAAGCACCCATGCTCCCAGCAAAATGCTCACCCAGCAGTCTGAATAGAAATGATGTGTTCTGCAGAACAAGCTGCTGTTACTCAATGGCTACAGAGCAAATCGACTACTAATTTGATCCCAGATGAGAGGTAAAATGGGCGAGATCCTACTTCTGTTATTACCATGCTCTTTGGCATCCAATATTACGACAACCTAATGGCCCAATCGCTTTCTGATTTAGCACTCCAGACTAATATTTGCAACACCTGAGCCTTTGGCCCTGCATGCCTTTTGGAGGCGATGATGTCTAGTGGAGTTTAGGGCAATGTTAGATTTCCTACGGCTCAACATGACAGCTCTGGGGCCTCGGAAGTGTAAAGCCTGAGATAAGACCAGATGTGCCTTTCACTAGTGTGTATTGTATGAGCAACTCCGGCCACTCAGGCCCAGCCCAGAAGACAAACAGATGAATAAATCACTGTTGGGAGGAACAGGAACTAATATAAATTAACAATGTGTGTGGGTAAACAAACGTTCTCAGCAGTTATTTCAGCAGAGACCACTAATCGTAAAAACTAGGACCAGAAAGAAGTGTGAGGGGAGCCCACGAGGATCGAGGTCAGCTGCATCGTCTGTCGTTGAGACAGTTAGATGCAGAGCCAGCCCAGGGAGACATCAAAAGGAAAGGGCTGGAGGTTACTCACCCTCTAGGCAGGGAGTGCACGCGTGCGGATGCCACAGCCTAGGAGATGGCGGCTTGTAGCCTGCAATTGCTTTGCTTCCCCCTGGCTCCACCTGATTTAATTGATGCTTTGAGTGGGCTCTAAGCCACTTTCATGCTACACTGGGCATTCATGAGAACACCGATACTATCATTATCCTGACATTTCAGGTGTCTTTTATCTCCTCTCACTTTCTCATTGGGCTCTCGGAATCAAACGGGATCTACTGCACACCTGGGTTCTTGGCTCTTTGTGGCCACTGGCTTCTGCTCTCCCAAGACCTTTTCTCCCACTGGCTACTTCCTTCCTGTTTTGGGGGTGGGGCAGTGAGGGAGAGAAAGAATGTTTCCAATTTAACTATGAATGACAAAGCTGATAGCGTTTTCCTGCCGCCTCTGGGGTGAGACTGGAGTTTTCCCTTCTGAATCCTCTCTCCTATTGTTCACTGCTGCTTTACTGGAGTTCTTGCAAATCTCCAAAACTTCCATGCATGGAGGAAGGGGTTTTCGATTCGTTTTGTCTGTTTTTCAGTTAGAGGCCGTCAGAATCATTCCAAGTGCCTTGGTCTCTGCCTCGGTTTCCTCATAGAGGGGGGTGCGGGTGAAGAAGCTGATTATACCGTGTGAGGATTCAACTGGATTATAGAATGAAATACCTTGTGTTGGCTGCGTCTAGCGCGTGGCGGGTACTAAAACGGGGTTGCCAGGATTGCTGTTATTGTTACTGTTTTTCTTCTATGAAGCAGAATCGCTGTTGCCATTCCAATCCAGTTACTCAATCACAGGCAGCCCCATGTCAAGCACAAGCTAAGACAGGGCGGCCTGTCTTACCAGGCAGCATATGGCTAGAATCATGTTGGTCCTCGGAAACTGTCACTTTTATCTAGTCCTTGCCCCTTGAGTGGGAAAAAACTAAGAACACACCCTCCAGAGTCGGGAGAAAGCTAGCTTTTCTGAGCCCATTCCTCTGACACCAGGCTGGCCCCTCCAGAATGAAGCCGACTCAAGGCAGGAAATTACGATAATTACATAATAGGTACTTGAGTTCAACCCTCCTCGACCCTTTAATGACCCTCTTGTTCCTTTTGCTTATAATTTACAAATAGCCTCCTTATATTGAGAAGTGGTTGAGGAGCCAAGACCGGAATATAATCCACCAAGTGAGGTCTCTTTAAACGAGTTGCCCGCCAGGCGGGTGGAATTTGGGAACCTTTCTGTCTCCTTGGATGCCCTGGGATCCCACCCACCAGAGTCCATCTTGTTTCACCCCAGTGGCCCCCTCGTCATGTCCTAGAAGCAGGTCCTCTCCCAGCCACTGAGACACACGTGCTGTGTTTTCTCACTGGAGCAAGGGAGCAACGCAGCTCAGATCACAGAGTGTTCTTAATGAACAGGACGCTAACACTGTCCTCCCTGCGGCTGTGTGCAGCCCCTGTGGAGGCTGTTCAGGCAGAATCACTGCATAATACACATAACTTCATCTTTTCACTCTCCCAAATTTGTCAGCTTTTATCAGTGAAATCCATTGTCCGCTGAGAGGGGCTTCCTTTTTTTTGGTTTGCTTGATTTTTGGTTTTTGAGACAGGGTTTCTTTGTGTAGCCCCGCCTGTCCTAGAACTTGCTTTGCAGACCAGACTAGCCTTGAACTCAGAGTTCGAGGAGCATCTGCCTCCAAAGCGTTGGGATTAAAGGTGTGTGCCTGACGCTTCCATTATTTTAAATATCCATCTTCCAAAATACTTAGAAACACAGTGGAACATTTTAGAAATTTCTGTCTTGCATCACCCGTGGTTACCCAGCCTCTGAATTATAGAGCCTAACCCTTGTCCACTCATTCAAGGACAGTAGTTCTCAACCTGTGGGTCTCAACCCTTAGGGAGTCAAATGACCCTTTCATAGGGGTTACATATCAGATATTTACAATTCATAATGGTAGCAAATTTTCACCTATGAAATAGCAGCACGCGTAATTTTATGGTTGGGAGTCATCACAACATGAAGGACTGTATGAAATGGTCACAGCACTTGGAAGGTTGAGAGCCACTGATCTAGGAAGATAAAACCCTCAGGGTCTTTATGGGAAACTACCAGAGGTGGCTGATGAGTTTCTGAGAACCTAGTAAGCTGCGAAGTCCACACTCTTGAGACTTCCACCCACGATGGTCTTTCGTAACTTGTCCATTGACTCATTCCTTGTTCAAAAAGCAAGACCCTTTCTGGACTCAGGATGTACCCTGCGGATACAGCATTTGCCTTACATGTTCAGAGCCCTGGAATTGGTTCTCAGCACCACCACCAAAACCGAAAACCAACACATAGAACTATTAAAAACAAAGACTGCTATAGCTTCTGTCTCACTAGAGCAATAATGGAATTCTGCCTCCCTCCTATTTCTCCAAAATGCTGTGGTTGGCATTCTCCGCTGGAAGACACATTCCTCATCCTCGACGGATGAACCAAATCCAGGAGCAAGAGCACACAGCACCACAGCTCTGAATGATCCGTGGTAGCCCTCCCTCCCCTCTTTCGGCATGGACAGACCCAAAGTGTGTCATCTGTTACTGGGGACTCTCATACCAAGAATGTGACTTTTATGCTCCCCATCATGGGCCACCACACCTGGTTACTTCACACAGTTTTGAAGGGTTTGGAAGTGTGGTGGCTTATGTGGACACCAAGAACGCTTTTCTTGGACCTTCCCTCCCAAGAGCACAGCAGTCTCCCCATCTGCACGGTGTGATTGGCATGGGTGTGGCCAGGGTCCAGGGGAACTGAGAAACAGACAAAAGACATGAATGACCACACGAGAAAGAAGTAACTATCGGGGAAGCTAGGGATCAAAGACTTGGAGACAAGTGTAGCTGGAAATCACTACGTAGTCCAAACCAGTCTCAAACTTGTGGCAATCCTCCTCCTTCCTTTGTGCTGAGCTACCAACCTGAGTGTACAGAGCTCTACAACTCACTTGAGACCAGGTGAGACTCTTGCCAATGAGACAGTCTCCATGGATGACGGCAAGACGGTACAAGATGCTTCCTGGGACCACATCTGCAGATCTGGCTGACTGAAACCAGTTTAGTTAGTTCTGGGGGTTGGGGTAGCTAGGAACCTAAGATAGTCCATTATTGGGAAGTAAAGAGCAGTGATGGTCCAGCTGCCGCTTCTGCCTCTCCTTGGTTTCCTGTCCAAAGCATCACAGTCACCTGTATGATCTTGTTCTGGGTCCCTATTACCCCCCCCACCCCTTTGTCAGGATCCTAGCCTGGATGCTGGCATCAGCCCCTCCTATGACACTTCTCTAAACTGCCCCCTCCATGCAGTCTCTGTACTGGTATTGGGTTATCTGACCATGTCCCTCCTCAGCCTACAAACCTCTGTCCTTCCACAGCTGGGACAAGCACCAGTCCCCAAGAAATGAGACTCTAGACAGCAGCCAAAGGAATCCTGGGAATTTGACTTCCAGAAGTGAAAGCTGCTTTTCTGTCCTTCCCTGAGTAATTGCCCAAGCTCAAATTCTGCCTCCTCCTTCTTTCCATGGGTCTGAAGTAGGGTTTTCCCCCTTCCAGTTAATGTTATAGCCCTTATTCAGTCCTAATAAAGGCACTAATGGCAGCCTGCCTGGTGACAGAACTCTTTATGGACATGTTTGGCTCCCCCACCCTGAAGAGTCTGAGTTCCTAAGGGCAGAGTCTATGACAGGTACCAGATAAACTTCATTAATGAACAAATAAAGAGCTAGGCAGCAAAATGTCTTCTTCAAAAGGGAAAAATCACTGCAAAGTGACCAAAGGCCTTAGAAGGAATACAGATGTCTCCCCTCTTTTTTCAGTTTTCAGTTTATATTTTATGTGTATGGGTGGGGTTTTCTCCTTAATGTATGTCTATGTACTGTGAGCATGTATGGCACCAGCGAAGACCAGAAAATGGTGCCAGATCCCCTGGGGTTACAAGCAACTGTGAGCCACCAGCTTAGTGGGTGCTGGGAATCGAACCCAGGTCCCTTAGAAAAGCACCTAGTGCTCTTCATCACTAAGCCATCTCTCCAGAGCACCCCTCTTTCTTTTAATGAAACATATACTTTAGTCCTCTATCATTTTTAGAAATTATTTGGTACATCACTACAAGTATGGGTTGGGCATATTATTATACACAAACTTCCTATTATTTATTTCCATTTAACTGTTATAACTACTTTTTGTAAGTACAGAACTTCCAGACTAAGAGAGGCCTCTAAAATTGCTTCCAAAGCCAACAAACTCATCTACAAACTCAACCTGAAGAACTATGCAAATCACACTTAAACTCTTCTTGTCCTGGGGAACTACCTATCAAGACCCTATTAGAAAAGTCCTTCCAACACGACATACAGCCCATGGAATTCAAGTATAACTCAACAGGCAAAAATGAGTGCTTGCCTAATCCAGGCATTCTGGCACACACCTTTAATCCAGCATTTGGGAGCCAGAGACAGGCAGATAGATCTCTGTGAGCTTGAAGGCCAACCTGGTCTACATAGTGAGTTCCAGGATAGTCAGAGCTCCATAGTGAGACCTTGTCTCAACAAACGAACAAAAGAGAGTGCTTGCCTGGCATTCGGGAAGCCCTGGGCTCAGTCCCCAGCATCCACATACACAATCCCAGCACTTGGGAAGTAGAGGTAGGAGACTCAGCCACCCAAAGCAGCTACATTGTAGTTTCAAGGTGAGCCTGGGCTGCATCACACACACACACACACACACACACACACACACACACACACACACACACAGTGCAAGGCACAGCCCAATCCTGAGATTATTCTTTTCCTAGAGGCTCCTCCGCCCTTCCATTGGCCAATGCTGTTCTAACAATGAAATTTCCATCTCCTGCTGGTTAACTGCAAATTGGGGTGAAAGCTTTCTCACCATCTGATCAAAGCCCTGGCACTTCCTGCAAGGCAGGAGGGAAGGTTAAGCTTCTCTGGCAGGGGTTGTGTCATGTGACCTTCATGAGTCAGTGTGCACATCTTCCTCAGCGTGACATCTGAAATGAAACTGAGGCTACCTGGGCTTCCTAAGGACATTGCATGGGAGTCTGTCTGCCCTCCTCCATGTGGAGACCATTCTTGCTGTGGTTTGGGTTCGGATGTGTTTGTATTCCCATTGAGGATCGTTTTAGTTGGCAAAATAGATGTCCATGGGACATTAAAGCAAACAAAAAAGGAAGCTCTACCCTTGGGGAGCAGTGTGGAGGATGTATCTGGAGGAGGGAAAGGCTGGGATTAAAGGCAAACTGAGTGGATGGGACCTTGGATGAGCTTTCCTGGCCATTGTTATCGTTGTTTTATGTCATGTGTGCTTTTCCATCCTCAGCATTGTTTTTCCATGCGGATGCAAAGAGAGGCATGCATCACTGCGTGGGAAACAGAGTGCAGGGATCCTAAAGAACCAAGTCTTCCTGCTTCTGGTATGGGATGTTCAGTGTAGGAAGAAAACACTACAGGTTTCCCTTGGTTTTGTATACCCGACACTAGGGCTGATGCTTCAAGTACTGATAGACTCTGTGGCCATACAGGGAACTGTATGATTCAGGTAAATAGCTGCTTCTTTGTGGTCCAAGAGCAAAGGGGACTTCCATCTACAAAGGGGACTACCATCTACAAAGGGGACTACCATCTACAAAGGGGACTACCATCTACAAAGGCGACCCATGATAAATAGCTCAGTCTCTTTGGGGTGAATATAGCCTGTATGGACCGTCACCCACAGTCAGAATATAGAGCCAAAGTGCAAGCTTGAAGAAAAGAAGTCATGTTAGAAGAAAGGAGGAGAGGGAAGAAAAGACACAGAAAGAGAGAAAGGAAGGAATAGAGAGGAAAGAAAGGGGGAAAAGGCATGGAAAAAAGAACAGAAGGGAAAAGCGGGAAGGAAAAAGAGAGAAAGGAGAAAAGACAAGAAAATATCAGAAAGGAAACAGAGAGGGAGGGAAGGAAGGAGGAAAGAGAGGGGAAAAGAGAGAGATGAGAGAAAAAGACAGAGAGATAGAGAGGAGAGAGGGGGAGGGAAGGAGAGAGAGAGAGAGAGAGAGAGAGAGAGAGAGAGAGAGAGAGAGAGGGAGGGAGAGAGAGAGCTCCAATTAGAAAAGGAGGCCAAGATTCTGCAAAACCTGCCTGCTTGGTGGAATATAGGGAGGCAGAGTCCCAAGTGATAAAGAGCACAGACTCTAAGTTCACATTTTTTAAGGGTCACACATGGAACTCATAGGGTTAGCACAAGTGCTGAAGGGTCTGTGCCTAACACAAAGCAAACACTATGCAGTAGGTCATATTTATTCATTAGTGTAACATGAAAGGCTCAGGCCAGTGAGGTGGTCTTGTGGCTTCTCTGTAGCCTGGGAGCCTGAACTATGCCAAAGCAAGCAAATAGAATGAAGATTATTTTTGCAGATGCATCCACAGAGACACTCATGTCCCCGCCACCCCCGTCTCGCGCTTATTTCCGCTTGTCCTCCATTATGTTCATGGAGTGGGTGGGTCTGGACAACATCTGCAGGCCGGGGCTGAGGCCTGAGTTCAGCCCACACCCTCTGACTGCAGCTGGCCAATGCTGGGGAGGATGTCCCCTGGGTGAGGACGGGAGCTTCCGTTGCCTTCCGCTCTTGACAAAGGAGAAGTATTCCTGCTGCCAGATTGTCTTCCAGGGAGATGTTGCCAAGATAATAACTAGGGTTTGGTAAGAAAAATCAAGGTGTGGCTGGGCCCTGGAGGCTTCTGGGTACCTCTGACAGCAGATGGCAGTAACATGCTTCAACCAGCAAAGCCTGAGGGAGTGGGAGGGCTGTGGACAGCAGGGGCTCCCAACTATGCTGGGTCAGCCACTGGCTTGGCTACTTGGAGTTGAGAAGTATTGGGGTCTTTTGGTCATGCCCTTTGACCCCCACCTCCTAGGTAACATAGTTACAATGAAGCTAATATCTTAGCTATCCACCCAGCTTGGTTTTCATCTTTTATCTGAGAGGTGTGTGTGTGTGTGTGTGTGTGTGTGTGTCTGTGTGTGTCTGTGTGCGGTGGTGGTGTTATTGTTGTTGTCATCTGTTTATGAGATGGGGTCTCATCAGTGGCTTGGCGCTCAAGATTTGGCTAGACTGACTGGCTGTGAGCACCAGGGATCCTCCTGTTTCTTTTTCCCCATCCAAGCCACCACACCCGGCTGACTATTCATGTGAGCCCTGGGAATCAAACTCAGATCCTCTTGTTGGCATGACGGGCACCTTATCATTGATCTGTCTCCCCAGCCCCTCCTTTGATTTTTTTTTTTTACGATAGAATCACTATGTGGTCCTGGCTAGCCTTTAACTCACAGCAATCCCACTGCCTCGACCTCCTGTGTCTGGGACTAAAGGCAGGGGGCACCACACCCAGCTCTTGTCTGAGGGTTTGACAGTTCCTAGAGGCGCTGTTCCTCCCACAGGGTTTGAGCTGATCAGAGCCGGACAGCCCCTAACAGTCCCAGTGCTGTACACAAAGGGTCTCTCAAAGGCCACTGCTTCTTCCTGCCACACTGCCTTCTAAGGCACACCCTGAATAGGCAGCTGGCCCCGTCAAACCCCTCACAGCCAGCTCCCAGACTGGTTTCCATCTTCAACCATGGGCCACACCCTCAGCACTGGCTGGGTCCCCTCCCTGTTTAAGCTCAGCAAGCAGCTATGAATGAGCATAGGGGAGCCCCTGGGCTCAGCTGTGGAGCTGTGTGGATATCGTAATTTCTCAAAACTTTCTCCCCTTCCCTTCTCTCAGACCCCAAGGGAAAGAGCTTGGGTTTCAGAAAGCAGAGGTGTGAGACCAAGGCCCGCATTGGACTCTCATCTCTCAACTGACCCTTCCAAATAGTGAAACACGGAACGCTACCCGTGAAACCCAATGGCCCCAAGCGAGCATCCACCATGCCAAAACTAAGAGAAAAAGATCTTCATGGGGGACAAAATTCAGGATTTTGATCCAAGGGCTGTCCTGAGACAGTGGGTGTGGGCGACTGTCAAGAGGAGTCAGAAGTAAGAACAGCCCTGCTGTGTCTCCCTTGCCCGTTTGATTTCTTTCTCTAATCACTTGTCTCTTTCTAGGCTTTTCTGTTTGCCTCACTCCCAAACACGGCCACCCGCCCACTCCCTCTCACTCCCCTTGGCCTTCTCTGGCCTTCCCTTTGTTCCCACCCACACCTGCAAGCCCCCCCCCCGGCTCTCCCTCCTGTGGCTTACTCAGGACCGGGTCTGGTTCTGAGCCTGGCTTCGCTCCTGGTGAACTGATGTTTTTTCACAGGCCCCTCCCCAGATGGTACCCTTTGTTTCATCAACCAACCGAATCTTCCTTCTTGCCACATGCTGGGTGGTGATGTCCAGGGCTATCTCAGGTGAGTTCTTGGATACTGCACTCAGGGAATCTTGGATCAGGAAGGGCAGCACAGACCACCCATTCCCTCCCTTCCTCCCTCTCGCCAGTGCTCGCAAATGAATGCAGAACCATGCACACGCTAGGCCAGCACACTGCCCCTAGTTTCATTATATTAACTTGCATGGATTAAGTTAGCCATTAGTGTGAACTCAAGGAGTTTCCTAAAATAGAAGGAGTGGGTTCTTAGATTTTTTTCTGAGCCTTGGGTGTCTTGGTGGCAAGCTGTTTCTTCCTTGTTTCTTAGTGCCTTGTTTCTGACCACAGAAGATTAAAGGCAAGACCACAGGCCCCTGTATCTACCTACTCAGTCATGTCATACCCTCCCAACAATCATGGACACATGTGCCAACAGTACTGTATTGTGACTGTCTGTTTGACAGAAGACTCACGGGAGAGACGCGGCAAAGTCCAGATCAGCCCAGCTACCTACGACCAAGAGGAGTCTCTTCAGGTCCTGAGAAAGGCTCTTTCCACAACAGAAAAGAAAACATTGACAGCTGGTGTTTTGCTTAAAAGGAAGATTCTGAAGCAACAGTCGGAAGTTTGTATTTTTCTCTTTCTCCTTCAGTGTCAGGGACCCCACCCCATCAAATTGAGGGAAGTGTTTCACAAGTCAGGGTACAGGGGACTGAAGTGTCAGTCTTCTTGTGACTTATATTTAGAAAATGGATGTTAGAAATCCTAGGAGACCCTAAGTTGAACAAGGACAACCCAGAAATTCAGGGTCACCAGAAGAGTATTCCAAAAGCAGGGCTTAGGTCTAGAAAACTCTAGTTCCATGGTAATCAAGAATTACGGCCCTCCAAGGAGTGGATATTCAGATGGCTGACAGCAGACAGAGAGAGAGAGGCTCCTTGGATTGGAGGACTGTTGCCACGCCAGGTTATAAGAGTGTGCATGTATACACTCAGGCACTGTAGATCAAATCAGGGACAATCCCCCAAAGGTTGTTGGAAGCTGTGCTTAAGGAATCAGACTGATTTAACTATGACCCAGTGGACGGCACCATTGGGTATGTCACTCCATGTGCATATCAGAGCTCCAGAGGCCTCTGAAAGCACGCCAGGTACACAGACGTAGTAAACTGCAGAAAAGACCACAGCCATGTGCCTGGAAAATGAAAGAGCTCATAATCAGTAGTGTGGGAATGATTTGACCAGGTGGATAATTTTAATATTGCAAAGCGCTCTTTCTGCTATCAGTTAGTGGTATACACTATCAACCCAGCATTCAGGGTAGTTGAGGAAGAAGGATGGAGAAACTTCTAGGCCCTAGCCTGACATTCGTAGACAGATCCTGGCTCACAAAGCAAAAGAGCTGAGCATGGTGGCATATGACTTTAATCCCAGCACTCGGGAAGCAGAAGTAGGTGGATCTCTGTAAATTCAAAGCCAGCCCGGTCTACAGCCCCATCTCCAGAGCAAGCTCCAGGACAGCCAGGGTCACATAGTGAGACCCTGCGTTTAGAAAATAAGGAAAAAGGGCTGGGGAGATGGCTCAGTGGTTAAGAACACAGGCTGCTCTTCCAGAGGACCCGGGTTCAACTTCTAACACCCGTGTGGAGACTCACAACTGTCTACAACTCCTGTTCCAGGGAATCTGACACCCTCACACAGACATATATGAAGGCAAAACACCAATGCACATAAAATAAACATAAATAAATAAAGGAAAGAATAAAGCACAATAGTGTGGTTACCAATAGTGTGGATAATGCCACTCCACCAAGTCAAACTAATTAAACATTAAATAAAGATGAGGTATCTAGAATAACAGGAGTGTGGCGCATTGGGTGGGGAGCAGCAGAACCAGAATTGAAAACCTTTTTGTTTCTGGGTCATTTCAGGCCCCAAAAACAAGAACTTTCAAACTCAGCCATTTGTGCTGAGTTTGAGAAACTCTGTGGGGTGTGATTTGCTGTCCAGCAGAGAAGGATGGGTGTGGGTGTACATTCTGAGGCATGTACACATATACTCTGCATGCCCCCTCCCTGGTGCCCCGGGAACTTATGAGCCATGGACCATGTGACATAAAAGTTAGATTTCTGCATTCGGTAAGAGAAAAAGATTACGTTCTCATTTCTGTTGTTTGTTTTTGAGACAAAGTTTCACTAACGTACTCAGGTTGGCCCCAGACTGGCTTTGAATCTTTAGCAAATCTCCTGCCTCAGCTCCCTGAGTCCTTGGATTACAAGTGTGAACGCCCAACTTCCAAATTTAAGATTCTGTGAAAGCAATGAAGAATGGAAAGGAATGGATCTAAGTCATCTTGTGTCTTTTCCCTTGGCCACATCCCAAGTTCTGTGGCGGCCACAGAAAGTCAGTTTTGTCTCCAAGGAAATGTGCTCTGCTTCCCACAGCACAGTCCCAAAGCCACCTAGAAAAAGGCACGAGGCCCTGCGTTCCCGCCAGCCTCCACGGAGTCCTTCCTCAGGGCGGGAGACTGGCCTAATCTTGCCTCCAGAGGAGAGAGCAAAGACGGATGAGGAAGCCAGCCAACCTTTCCCAAGGTCTGGGGACAGGCATCTGTAGTCTGGCAGCAGCCACCCCCTTACTCCTGGCCATTACAACCGTCTTAGGACATGATCTGGTCCAGCTGGACCTTGATGGCCTTCTGCCAACTCCTGGGACAGTTTAGTAGCCTAGAGCAATGTAAAATCTGGGGGCTCTCTGACGGGGGTGCCAGGCCGGATGTCCAGCAGCCCTGGACAGCGCTCTGCCTCCGCCATACTCCGCAGGCTCAGGGTGAATCTGCAGCCGCCTGAGGGTGGGAAGCCGGGCGGGGTGCGGGGCCGGGTGCGGGGGTGGGGGGATGGGGGTTGTAAATAGCCTCCTTTCCAGGACGGTCAAAGACTTAAGAGCCTAGAAAAGCCCAGGGACTCTTGCACTACTAGGAGCATAAACAGTAGGAGTTCAAGCAGCGGTTTGTTTTTTTTTTTTAAGAAATAGTACTCCAACTCTGCTGCGGGGCGTGGGGGGGGGGCATTCTCATTTATCAAGGGACAATGGGATTTAAGACAGCTCCAGAGGCCGCCCACTTGGTGGCAGCTTATCTCTCTCCTCTTTTGCTGACTTATTCAGTGAGGGCTGCCCAGTTTCGACCAGATCAAACCACACACAATCGTGTTCAATCTTCACAGGAAACTGTGGCTGTGGACTGCAAACAGCTTCCCTGGTTCACACCCATGCAGTCTGGAAGTAATGAACACTGGAAGCAAAAGCAGTGGTCCCCCAAGTCTTGAGAAGCCGTCCTGGCGCTCACTGGTCACCCCCACCTTGGGAGGAGGGGGAGCTATACAAAGACTTTGACCACTCAAACACAGACTGATTTTTTTTGAATTTTCTCTTCCAACCAGTGACCTGCATTTCTAAAGAAAAAGGCGCTGCAACTTCATAGGCAAGCTGAATCCTGTCACTCTCCTCACGCTTGTTTACGAGAAAAAAAAACCCACATCTGTGTTGAAATGAGCCACACCTCCACAGACATTCAACCAAAAGCTAATAAAAACAAAAGCAAGCAGTGCCTTGGTTCATTTGGCACTTAGCACGTGGGTTTGTAGCTATACAGTATTTGGGGGGGAAAGTAATAAGCTGAATACCCTCAAACGACTACTGCTGGAAAATTCCACGTCCACTCAGAAACTTCTTCAATCGATTGTGATAGATCTCTGTCGCTGGCTCTGAAATGCGGCTGGCTGGCGGAGAGGCACAAAGCCACCGGCAGCTTTACAGGAATGCCAGAAGTCGCCCGGCCCCACCCTCTCTTCCCCCACCTCCACATCTGGCCAAGGATTCCGGAATCCACGCCAGTCTTCCTGTCCCACCAAAATCAACCCCTCCCAAGTTTTATTTGAAACACCCTTTGCCTCTGTTTCCCTAACGGTTTTTCTTTAAACAAACCAATCCCCTCTTCCCATCCTGCTGGAGGGGTGGGGGTGGGGGGTGGGAGAAAGGAAGAAATAAAATACTTAAACAGACACGAACAGACGAGGAGGGGTGGCAAATGCATTAGCAAAAGCAAACCCAGGTATTTATCCAAAATCTCTCCCAAAGCCTAAAAGACCAACAAACAACCCACAAAGCAAAGGAAACTTGCTCTTCAGAGATTAACCTCCGTAGGAAAAAAAAAAAGGAGGGGGGGTGAAGTGTGCTCATACGATAACATCCCTTCACCCCAAAGCAATTTAAATCAAAACGGAAGATTTGGGAACATCATTCAAGCTTGCTTTTGGTGCACTTTGAAGGCACGTAGAGCTTCCTCCATAAAGAACATTCCACTCAGGTTGTTCCAAAGTCCCTGTCCCTTCCACATCCTCCGAGCAAGAACCCAGATAGCAGCGAGAGAACGTGACCACAGCCGGGGCCAACCGATGTCCCCGATCCCCGCACTACTTTGTGAGCCGGAAGTTTCAAGGACTCTCTTCTTTGAAAGCTGTAGAAGGCAGGCAGAGAAAATAAGAGAACAAACGGCCTCAGCGCCCTTAAACGGCGGAAAGCACGACGGAACCGGGCCTGCAGAGTTTCCCCAGTGTGGGAGCGGAGCGGTCCTACCTGGAGCGTCAGGCGACTGAGGCAGATGCCCTGAGCGGTGCTGGAGCTGGCTGCCGGTCCGGTCCGCTCTTCAGGAGGTATGCAGCCACAGTGAGGGGAGGGACCTGCCTCCCGAGGTTATAAGTTTCCTGGGCTGGTGTGCTGGGGTGTGTGATGGGCGGTTTCTTTCCCCTCTGTTTTAAAGGAGTTTCTATGAATCAGTCTGGATTAAAAAAAAAAAAAAAAGTTAGTGAGCTACGCCCTGCTAAGTTGGCAGTCAGTCAGAAGCGGCTGGGAGTGAGCCATCAATTCAAAGAACCCTGTTGTAGCTCCCTCTGAGTCAGACACACAGACCACAGTGGAAAAAAGGGAGTAACATTGCTTCGAATGAGTAATAGGAGTCACACAAATATGTCTGTTTACTGAAGCCCATTTCTGCTCCCCAGAAAGGAGACTTGGTTGCCACAGACAGAGCAAAACACAGGTTAGGGTCAGGGGGGGAAGGGGCGGGGTAGGGACAGCCCTGTGTTCGTTAACACCCCGGCTAATTGTCAGACAGGATTCCCCTCTTGGTCCCTCATCACCAGGCATTATCCCGTGCAGTTCTCATTGGCTTCCCTGCCTGACCCTCTCGCCCTGACCCGTGGGAGGCTGTGGGATGAGGCTCGTGAACACCAAGTAGAACAGCACCCCAGCAAGCTCTGCATGCTAGGGCACTGATTGACAGCAGGCAATCCTGGATCTTTAATTACGCTCTCCTGCCCTTATAGACGGTGTGCATTGCTGGAGGAAGTCTTCGAATTGCGGACTTGGCACTCCGATCTTCATGTGATAACCGTTTGGACCTTGTTCCACAGGTGGCCTTTGGGAAGTCAGACAGGAACATGATCATCCCAGCTTCCTGCCTGCACCATTTTCCTTTTAATCTCCGAGTAAGGGAGGGGGTCTACAGAGTCCTCTAAGCCCACAGCTCTGGCCACCTCACCCAAGAGGTTCAGGTCCTGGGCGCCTACATTTAATGCCAGCTCTCCTTACTAGCAGTGTGACTATGGCGCAAAATACTTCAAATTTCCCTTCCTTGTGCATGTAATGGGAGCAGCAGGAACCAAGTGCACACATATGGCCAGAAATACATGTATCAACACGTTGTGGCGGATCATGCCTGAAATCTCAGCATCTGAGAGGCTGAGGCAGGAGGGTTGCTGTCAGTTCAAGGTCATCTTGTGTTCTAAGCCTGCTTGGGCTACTGAGTGAGACTAACCCAAAAGAGAGAGAGAAGCTAAAATAAAAATAAATGTATGTAGACAGGGTGACACCTAAAATACCAGCAATTGGTTGGTAGTGGAAGGAGAACCAGAAGTTGAGGGTGAGTTTGAGGCCAGCCTGGGATGCATGAGACAGTGAGTGAGTGAGTGAGTGAGTGAGTGAGTGAGTGAGTGAGTGAATGAATGAATGAATGATATAGACCTACAAGGTTGTGCACAGTCGTCATTCAATATTAGCTACCATGATTACTTCCCTGAAGACATACCTAAACAGGAGAAGTGACTCCTCAGGAAGTATAGAAGTTGCTGCAGCTGCCAGCCCCCGGGAACCTTGTTGCTGCTCTTCTGGACTCCTGACATCTTCCCATCCATTGCCTGCCTCTCGTTACTTATTCATTTAGCCAACCAACATTTACTGTGCAGTAACCTTCCTGGGGCCTGCTAAGAACTAGGTTAGAGAAGTGGACTGGATTCCTACCCTCTTGGAACTTAAATTCTATAGAAAGACAGAAAGGGATGGGCAGCAGACAGCCAACAGAATGTTGATAAAGGTAGGTGGCAAAAGCGTAAGTAAATTTCAGTAGTGCTAGGTTGCGTGTCTGTATTTCTCCAAATCTTCTAGGAAAGAGAATGTTTTTTAAGTGGATGATTGAGAAAAGCACACACACACACACACAAACACACACACAGACACTCACACACACACGCACACACAGACACTCACACACACTCATACACAGACACAAACACACTCACACAAACACTCAGGCACACATGCACGCACACACACTCACACACAGCCACTCAGACACACTCATACACAGACACAAACACACTCACACAAACACACACTCACACACACAAACACTCAGGCACACATGCACACACACACTCACACACAGACACTCAGACACACACACACACAGACACTCAGACACATGCACACACACTCACACACACACACTCAGACACACACACTCACACTCACACGCTGATTGAATGCTTCCCTCTTCACAAATCCCTGAGAATGGAATTCTACCCCTGAAAAGGTAAAACTGTCTAGATTTTTCATTAAAAACCGATGACATGACAAAGATTGCATCAGTTTCTCATGCTTGTCTTCACCTCCCACCAACTGATAATAATAATAAAAAATGCTCGTCTGGAAGAAGCCACTCCCAGCAGTGGGCTGGGGCTCCTGAGAGCTTCACAGCCCAACGTGGTGGCGGGAAGGAGGGTGACAGACTGGTGGGGCTTGAACTCTCTGAGCTGTCGGGATGTGAGCCCCTAACTTCATGTCTTCTGCCAGTTTGAGGCTCACTCTTTCCTCAGCAGAGTGTAAAGGAGAGCTGGGTTCCAGGAGTCAAGTCCTGAGCACACTGAGGAGAACTTTTGGTGGTTGTATTTTTAAAAAAGAGAAACCTGGAGCCTGTGCGTGTGGAGGGAGGGGCTCCAACAGCAGACACAGCAGGGGGCTCTAGTTTTTCTTCTTCTGCCTGGCAGTGGAGGGGACACAGAAATCTGCCTCCTACATTGCAACCAATGTAAGCAGGCCCTGTGGCTTTCCAGACAGACCTAGTAAATCTCACTGTCCTGTGCACTTGGAGATGTTTACGTGTGGAGAGAAATGTTAGATGTGTTGAGCTTTTACACACACACACCCAAAATGAGAGGGGGGGGGGGGGAGGGAGGGTGAGATCCATATAAAGGTAAATATTTGTGCCAATATATTTTATATTTACATGCCACTCAGGAATCCTAATCTCATAGCCTTAGGGCATCCCTGAGCTGGTTTATAAAATAATTTCAAATCTAGGGAAGACTCTAATCTATTTTGCTGCTAGTGTCACTTATCAAACCTCTGGATGTGTGAAAACATTGTGACTAAGGCCCAGTGTTGTGGCGCACACCTTTAAGTCCAGAACTCAAGATGCAGAGGCAAACAAATGTCTGTAGGCCTACCTGGTCTATACAGAGAATTTCAGAACAGCTGGGCCTATAGAGAGAGACCTTATCTCAAAAAACAGTGTGACTGTGCTGAGAATGTGTGACTCAGTTAGCAGAGTGATTATCTAGTTTACATGAAGACCTTGGTTCGATTCCCAACCCCAAATAAAACTGATGGCAGAGATGCTTATCTATAATGCTAGCACTTGGGAAATGGAGGCAGGAGAAATCAGAAAGTCATAGTAAATTGGAAGCTACCTAGGATAGAAGAGACCCTGCCTCGAAAAATAAAAAACAATAAATAAAATATAACGCAGCATCTTCTTCTTGCCTCGGCCATAGGTGCAATTGTGACTTTGGACAACGAAGTTGCGCACTGGGCCGGGAACGGGGCTCTCTCTCTGGCATCTAAAGAGCTATTTCAAGCAGTTCAGAATAATCTACTTTGCTCTGCTCTGTTGCCATTTCCCTCCCTAGCAAAGTGGATTAAGGAGGTTCATTTCCACAGAGCCAGGCACGACTTCGTGGGACCTCAGGAAAGGCCTATATTCTTGGGAAGGAATGTGTCCTCCGGCCCCTCTTTCTGCATCAGCAAGACTCTCCTTCAGGCATCTCGCCCTGTAGGGCAGACTTTTAAGTCTGTGCTGGTGTAAACACTTTTAATGAAGGCTTAAATTGGGAACTTCTGTTGTCTGAAACTGGGAGAATTCTGCTACTCGGGGTCTGGCTCCAAAGCCCACAGGAAAGGGAACTAATATAGGCTTGAAAAACTATGAGAATCTATCCAATAGGAATCCTAATCTCTGCTACACGATTCCCCCCAAAGGTGGTATGCTCGGGGAACACTAATGTTCACATTAGCAAACACTGTTTCAAACAAAACAGGTTGCAAAAAGCATATACAGTTATGCAGCTCTCCCCGGAGTTGAAAAGTCTGCTCCCTGCTCCTCTTGAAATCTGAGAATTTGGCAACAACTCCCCCTTCCTTCCTCCTGCTTCCTTCCTTCCTTTCACTTTTCCCACTGTGCCTTTTGTGTTTTTCCCTCAGGCACTTTTCTTCTTGCTCTCGCTGTTGTCTTTCTCATGCTCCTCTCTGTAAATGCAATTTTTAGTTTAGTCTCATAAAATGAGAAGTCTCCAAGAATCCCCTCATTTCATGGCTCTCGGCTAGCTTGTGCTGAAGGAAAGATATCATGGATGAAATTCCAAGAGGGCTCCAAACATGTGGACCCGAGGCCTCCAGCTGTGCACAGGGGACCAGCTTGAACCGGCTTGCACCGGCTTGCTGTTGAAGAGGCATTTGCTGTTTCAGAAGGAAGCTGGGTGGACCAAGACATCTGACCACACTGGACAAAAGTCCAACCTAGCAACATATGGGCAAGTTCTCAGGTTGATACCAATCGTGGAGACAAGTTTCTTCAGGCATGATGTATACAGATGGCCCAAAGAACATGTCCTCTTTTTTGGAGTGCATCCCCTAGGGATATGGTTTTTATAACCAGGAAAGAACAACAAACACACAAATAAGAAGTGAAATCAAATATAAACGCGAGCTAAAGGAACAAAAATACTCTTTCTTTTCCCAGCTCGTGTCAGTGACAGTATTAGATGTCTTGAGTAAGCAGGGTTTCCTTTCCACTTTGCTTCTTCTGTCAGGAAAGCATCATTCCTTCTGCTTCATGGACCATTTCAGGTGAAGGACTGAATATTCATAGTGAGAAAGAGGCCATCTCTGCTGTGCTTTGAGGTGGTCAAGCAATCAGCAGATAACATTTGCACAGCGGGTATTCAGCTAAAGTCTAGCTCATTCGACCAACTCACCTCTCATAGCCAAGCAAATGAGTCTCATGCTCTCCTTCTTCAAGCTGTGTTTCTAAAACTTAGAAAATGGTCGCAGCACCCCTCTACACTGAGATCCCACCACTGTGGAGAATACAGTGTTTTTAAAGTTATCTGAAGGAAATTGTCATGGAAGAGGACCGACCCATAGAGAAGCAGTCCAGCCTAGAGATCTTAAAATACTGTCCCCATAGGGACTGCACGGTCAGCAAAGCACAAAGGCTCATGCCAGACGTGACCTTTAAGACTAGCTAACACTCCAAAAGCACAGTGAAAACAAACACCAAGGAGAGTCAAACTATTACACAGCCTCATTGGGCAATGGGTACTCATTCTGGTTAAGTGACAGTATAACTGGTCCAGTTGTAAGAGCGTGACAGGAAAAGGCCTATGATCTTTGTGCATCTACACACGCGCACGCACACGCGCACACACACACACACACACACACACAAACAATTTAAAATTTTACATGTATGAATGTTTCCATCATGTATGTGTACCACATGCTGGCCTGCCTGGTCTATGAAAGTCAGAATTGGGCCCCGAATCCCCCAAAACTGACGGTTGTGGGTGCTGGGTAGCGAACCTGGGTCCTCTGTAAGAGCACAAGAGCTCCTGACTGTCTCTCCAGATCCTGAATACAAACTTTAAAAACTGTTCCAGCTGCTGACTTGGGTTTCAAAAGCAAATAAGTAAAATTTCAACAGAATTTCCAGCAGCTTCTGAAATGGACCCAAACATCCTTTTGCCGTTTGGAATGATGTATTTATATGAATTGACATTTTTGGTATTGGTGATTATATAATCAAAATATCTACCATCCATAAAAATGTTGAAGGTATTCTTTGTTCTACAATATCAAATACCCAGGCAAGATTTAATCCTTTAAGCCTATATGCCTCACTAGCATGTAAATTTGCTTTCTGGTTGAGTAAATAGTGAAGTTAAATGTGTAACAACAGACTTATTTTAAACTATATCTATGATTTATTATCAGTAAATGTTTGATTTGTATAACTATTTTACATACCTCTATGCCTGGAGTGGCAGAAAAAAATTCTCTGGCAGCAACCAAAAGAAAATTCACGGGGGCTGGAAAGATGGCTCAGCAGTTAAGAGCACTGGCTACTCTTCCAGAGGACCTGGTTCAATTCCCAGCAGCCACATGGCCACTCATACCTGTCTGTAGCTCCAGTTCCAGGGCTTCTGATACCCTCACACAGACACACATGCAGGCAAAACACCAATGAACATAAAATAAAAATAAATTTTCTCTCTCTCTCTGTGTGTGTGTGTGTGTGTGTGTGTGTGTGTGTGTAAGTTCACAAGTGGAAAAGTTTAAAGAAGATCCACCATACAGAACCCCGTGCATGGCCAGGCAGTGGTGGTGCACGCCTTTGATCCCAGCACTCCAGAGGCAGATGCAGGTGGATCTCTGTGAGTTCGTGGCTTTCCTGATCTACAGAGGGAGTTCTAGGACAGCCAGGGCTGGCTGCACAGAGAACCCCTTACTCAAAACAACAACAACAAAGAACTCTGTGCACAGAATGGAAATGTCTCAATAGCTTATGACCTCCAGCTCCACAGCCATCCTTCCCTAGAAAGGGCAGGATAAACACACACATCTCCCCTTTGTAGACGATACTGATCCCCCACCACTGTAAGTTCAGGGAATTTGTTGCTCATCAACACTGTGTCTTCAGCCAAATCACAGTGCTATCCAATGCAGAGATCAGTAGCCATCTTTCCAATTACAAATGCCATCCAGCTGTGCTAGTCTATAGCTATGCCTGTCATCTTAGAATTGGGGGTTTCTGCCGGGCAGTGGTGGTGCACGCCTTTAATCCCAGCACTCGGATCTCTGTGAGTTCGAGGCCGGGCTAGACCGACAGCCTCCAAAACAATACAGAGAAACCCTGTCTCCTAAAAAAAAAAAAAAAAAAAAAAAAAAAAAGAATTGGGGGTTTCTAAGCTTCCAGTGCTGCCTCTCTGGGACTACTTGTAGAGTTACCCTGTCCACAGAGACTCAGAACAAAGTTTTACTCTTTTTTATGTGTATGTTTGTGTGACATTGTGTGGGTGTGTTCACAGGAGTGCAGGTCAGACCCCCTGGGACTAGTTACAGGTGGTTATGAGCCACTCAGTCTGGGGGATAGGACCCAAACTCAGTTCTCCGGAAAAACAGTAAGCATCCTTTTTACTATTAGTAATAATAAATTTATTTATCCTATGTGTTTATCATAATCATGTGTCTTGATCCCATTCATACCCCATCCCTTTGAATCTAACCCCCACGAATAAAACAAAATTCAAGAGAAAAAAATTAAGAAAAAATAAAATAGTAAAAATTTAAAAAGAGGGAGTAGGATTAAAAATCTCATTATGGAAGCTGCAGTGTGGCCAACAAGTCACACTGTATACTCCTGGGTCCACACATCTCTACTTGTAAGTGTTCATTGTAAAGAATCACTGACCTGGCTCAAGGCCCTTGGTCTCCACTGCACATTGAATGCTGGGTGTCCACTAGGACCCTCCATGGACATCCTGCTGATGTCCTGTGTTGTAGAGATCTTGCAGATCAGGTCCCTTTGTGTGTTCCGGCAATGGGATGGATGTTGGGGCAGGCCAACTCGTAACCCTGGTTTTGGGCCTGGGTTGGTCTGCCAGATGGGAAATGGGGACAGCTGTCCTGTGCTCATGATTTCAGGGCTGTCTCACCCGCACCTCCACTAACAGGGTTGGATCTATTGTGCTGCCCTGGCGGGTGCTGCAGTTGGTGGAGATCAGGCACAGCTCTCCCACTCTTGGGACCACACGCCCAGTTCTCCCACCTGCCCCAGGCATTGGTGGGTATGGGAGAGGGTTTCTTTCCTCCACCCATGCCAACACAAGACAGATGAGAAATGGGGGAGCTCCCCCGTTAACTGCTGAGCCATCTCTTCAGCCTCTTCCCCTTTTACTCTTAGAGGGAGGTTTTCCCAGGGAAGTCTGGAGTCATCTTAACCTAAACCCTGTACTAACCACCTGAACTTAAAGGTACAGGGCACCACATCCTCCATACTGCACTTCCTCTGCCTAGCGTGCTGGGGAATAGTTTCTTAATTTCTGAAGGGAAGTAACTATAAGCCAAGTGGATGGTATAAATTCACTCTTGTCATCATGCAAACCTCTGACCCTGCATGTTAGGATTCAGCCCTTTAACTGTTTGATCTTTGTCTATAAATCATAACAGCAGATATAGGACCAATGTAGATATTCACCAATGGATGGTAAAGTACACACACACACACACAAATGCTATTTGGCCTTATAAAAGAAGAAAATTGTCATCTTTAACAGTATAGACGAGCCAGGTGTATACACCACTAAGTGAAATAAGCCAGACATGGAGAAGACAAATAAGATAAATTCTCACTCATATATTATATATATATATATATATATATATATATATATATATATATATATATATACAGTCTAAGAAAAGTAAATCTCAGAGTGAGTAGAATGGTGTTTTCTAGAGACTGGAAGGGGGACTGAGAAAATGCTGGCCAAAGAGTCCCTAGTTTCAATTAGACAGAATGAGTAAGTTCATCTTCAACCAAAGTATGAGACAGAGATGGAAGTGGGGGAGCCTACGAACGCTGATAGCCCACCTGCAGGGAAGCACCTCCTCCAGCACGGCTATGCCACCTCCCTAAACACTGTCACCACCTGGGGACCTAATGTGCAAACGTCTGAGCTTTTGGGGGCGTTTCTCATTCAAACCACAGCGCTATATTAATAATATTGTTTGTTAGAAAGTTGCTAAGCAAGCATAGTAGAAATAATCTTACCATAAAATAACTTGTTAAAATTGAATATTTTTAATAATCTCATACATGTAAACAATGTGCTGAATCATATGCATTCCCAAATTCCCCCTTGTACCCCACCCCAGGAATTCCCAACATGTCCCCGATTTCATGTCCTCTCTGTTTTTTTCTGGTGCTTAATAACCCACAGGATCCAGTTAGTGTTGCCTGCTGGAATGTTGACTAGTTTTGTTGACTTGACCCTGCGCGGGTAGTTGCAGCTAGAGTGAGTTTGTGAGTACAATGGCCACATCATGACTACATTTCACAACACTTCCCCCTTCTCTGGCTCTTATACTCCTTCTGCCCTTTCTTCATTGAGGTACCCTGAGGCTTGGGGGTGGGGTGGGGGCTGCCACAAATGGGCTTCAATAGATGCTCATTCTCAGCACTCTGACCAGTTATGAGTCTCTGCCTTAACTTCTGAGCACTGCAGAGAGATGTAGGGGAGAGACAGGACGTAGTGCTAACCCATGTGTGTGAACTTAAGTATGTAGCAAATCGTTTGGTAGCATGTCCATTTAGCAAGACAGCAGTAGTAGGTTCCGCTGAGGGCCTATGACCTCTCCAACCGTGGGTTTTTGACCAGATTTACCGTGACAGGCATGAATTCCCTCCTGTGCAGCAGGCCTGTTGGTCACCCCTATTAACAGCCACAGCATTGTTTCACCCACCAGGAGGTACATCTTGTCTATCAGGTTGGTATTGTAGCATGATGGGCAATATCACTGATGTCCTTACCCCACGGACCTGCATGGCACTTGCCAGCACTTTGAAAAACAGTCACCAGGGGGAAGGTTTTAGGTCAGTTCTACCTTGATTTCTCTGTGTTTCTACATAGAGTTTAGCAGCAGGGTCTTGCCAAGTAGGTCTAACGGGCAACCAAGAACAACGACAAGCCTGTGCTGTACTTGGGATCGCTGGGGTCTCTATGATCAGAAACTCACAGAGAGAAACTCCATACTTGGCAGTCGCTTCATAGCCATGTCTTCTGGGGGAAGCATTAGCCACCCATGTAGAGCACTTCTGTTAAAGTTCCTTCAAAAAAAAACTTTAATTATATACATTTTAGTTAGCTTACAAAGTAGTGGTTTTCTATAAAGGGTTTTCATACATCCTTAGTTTTGGTTAACACATTCACAACCCATCCTCTCCCCTGTAACCTGGACCCCGTTCTGCTTAAAGCTTTGAACTCCTTTACTCTTCCCCCTCTAGTTTCATGTCATGTGAGCTCCACTGCGCCCTCAACCTAAAGACAGCTTCCCCTTCCACCCTCACGTGCCCTTTCCAGCTTCCTGAGACCTGCACGTCAAATTAAACACACAAATATAAAAATTCGAAGCAAATTCCATAGATGAGAGAAACGCATGGCACCGGTCTCTGAGTATGGATTACTCCACTTAATGTAATACTGTCTGTTCCATCCAGTGTCCTGAAAAATGTCACTTTTCTCTGGTGCTGAATAACATTCCAACTGTGCGTACGTACCTCGTTCCCATTACCCACTCATCAGCTGACGGAAATCCAGGTTGATTCCACTTCCTATCAATTGTGGATGGCAAGTGTCGCTATGGAAGGATACGGAGTCCTTTGGACATTTGCTCAAGAGATGGACCACCTGGTAGTTCCTTTCAAGACAGCATTCTTAATATCTTAATAAAAGCAAAGAAAATGGCATACGATTTCTGAACAAAATTCCAATATTGAATACATTTAAATGCACATAAGTGAGTTCAAATAGGGAGCAGAAAGAGGGGTTAAGAGTACTTGCAGAGTGTCATGGCTCAGTTCCCAGAACCTACAAGATGGCTCACAACCATCTGTAACTCCAGTTCCAGGGATTCCACACCGTCTCCTGATCTCTACAGGCACTGCATGTACACGGACATATACTACACACATGCAGACAAAACACCCATAGGTTTATAAGATAAAAATTACCCTTGATCTAGCCAAAAGGTTGAGAAGCAATATATAATGAAAATTAATGAATCATGGAATCATGTATGTGTGTGTGCTCAAAAGAGGTTAGTTCAGTGTCAGAGCACTCAGAATGAAGACAGTCTTAGATTCACTAAACACACACACACACACACACACACACACACACACACACTAAAATAACCCAATAACCTCACATTTTGGTAATTATTACAACCATCCTTTCTCATCTGCGTGCACACACATGTGGCTTACTCAAGATTATCTACAAGTTGCATTGTCATCAACTGTTTTATACAAAAAATGGTCTCCAGTATCCCTCTAGCAAAGCCCCTTAGCATTTCAGTGAGTGTAGGCTTAGTTGTTGTTTGTAACAGCTACATAGTATTCTGTAAAAGAAAGTGCTTAGATAATCCCCATAGATGGGCTGGGGCATTGTTTGTAACAGCTACATAGTATTCTGTAAAAGAAAGTGTTTAGACAATCCCCATAGATGGGCTGGGCATTGTTTGTAACAGCTACATAGTATTCTGTAAAAGAAAGTGTTTAGACAATCCCCATAGATGGGCTGGACATTGTTTGTAACAGCTACATAGTATTCTGTAAAAGAAAGTGTTTAGACAATCCCCATAGATGGGCTGGGGCGTTGTTTAATTGGTAAAGTGTTGGTCTAGCATGCACAGGGCCCTGGGTGTGATCCCCAAATGAAAACTGGACACAGCCGTGCATGCTTGTAATCCCAGCAATTCCCAGATAGAGACAGGGGGATGAGGTGTTCAAGGCCATGTACTCCCAGCAATTCCCAGATAGAGACAGGGAGATGAGGTGTTCAAGGCCATGTACTCCCAGTAATTCCCAGATAGAGACAGGGGGATGAAGCCATGTCTCAAATCAAAAACAACCAATTCACTACCAGTGGGTGGTGGACACCATAAACAATACATTGGTGAAACTCAGTGTACATAGCACATCCATAAATATCTGACATCTTCTCTAAACATTGTGTTTCTCATTCCTTGGCCTGCCAGATGGCACTGATTTCATTATTTAACAGCAGATAAGCTTAGAGAACTGATGCACGCACTTCTCCATGCATTTAAGAGCCCAGCTTCTTCAAGGGGGTGTTTCCCATGATCTACAGTGCCCCGCTAGTATTTGACACTGGACGGTACCTTTTCCAATCCTGAAAACTCACAGCAGACATCAATAAATGGATGGAGGCTAGCTTTCTCTGGCTTCCCCATTCTCTTTCTATCTCATGCCTGATGTTTGACAGTTCACACAGTTACCTGATCTTTCACCAGGGAGCACAATGCTAAACAGGACTGCCAAACCCTAAAGATATAACAGGGGATTCCCAGCTCCCCTGTTCTCATTCCTACTCGCAGTCTGAGCACACCTATTCCTTATACTCTACACTCATGGCGTCCTTGTAATCCTTGCTTTACCCCTTAGTCCCCGCGGCTCAGGATATGACCCTCACCTGTCCCACATCAGACTCGCAAGGGCAGCAGGCCATGTGCTGGCCATTTGTCCCCACTGAGTGTGCAGACCCTGGAATCCGGCTATAGTCGCTTCCCTCTGCAGCCTGGGTGAAGGGAAACAGTCAAGCCTGTGCTGACCCAGTCCTTGCCAAGGAATTTCTGGCCTTAGCTCAGAAGCCATAAAATGTAAGGCTCACACGCATTTGGTGGCAAGGTGGCAGCTGCACAGATTCCTCAGCCTGCACTGGCTGGGGGCTGGGCTACAGGGGGTGGGGCTGGGTGTGCCTCACTGGGCATCAGCTCTTGCACTGACTTTGGCCTTCACAGGAACAGCCCTAAGACTCAAGTCCAGGTTAGTGTGGGGTCCAGGTGAGGTCAGCCCTGAAGTCATATGTGAGCGAGCGACACTGAATGGACTCTGTGGATTGTATTTATATATTTATAAATGAAAAAGACACCATGAACTTGAGAGGGAGCAAGGGAATACCAGAGAGTTTGGAGGGGAGGAAAGGGGAAAATAATAGAATTATATTTTAATTAAAATAAGTAAAATTGCAACAAAAATAACAGCATAAGACAGCATGTCTACTCAATGGACAATGACACACAATCTTTGCCTGTCAGCCTTTTTGTTTCATTTGTTTGTTTGCTAGGTTTTGTTATTGCTAACCTTTTTGAAGCATAATCTCACTCCATAGCCCAGGCTGACCTGGCAGCCCAGGCTTGCCTCAAACTCACAGCGATTCTTCTACTCAACCTCTCCAGTGCTGACATTAGTGAGCCGCCCCTCCCAGCTTTTCCTCTTTCCTTGTGTGTGTTGGGGGAGGGGTCACTGTGGTATATGAACAGGTGGTTGTATGTGTGTGTGTGTGTGTGTGTGTGTGTGTGTGTGTGTGTGTGTGTGCGTGTGTGTGTCTGCATGTGGATGGGCTGGCCCTTGTGCACGCTCATAGAGCCCAGAGAAAGACATCAAGTGTCCTCCGGCTTATCATCCTCTGCCTTACTCCTCTGACACAGGATCCCTCAATGGACGCAATGGACTCTGGTGGCAGTCCACAAGGCACAGTATTCCTGTCTCTGTCACACACGGTACTGGCGATGACAGCCACAGCCAGCTGGATCTGAATGCAGTTGCTTACACATGGGCAGCAAGCTCTCTTACCCTAGCCCTCTCTCCCGCCTCTCTTTTTTATTCTTTTAAACATTATTGGGAAGGAAAAGTTGAGACAAGACTGCTTATCGAAGCCACAAAATTAGTAGGAATAGCGTGCCTGCCCATTCTTAATGCTTTTAACTCCCTTTTTTCCCCCTGTAACTGTTCTCTCTTGTTCACAATGCTGCCATTTTGTAACTCGTTGGAAGCTATGAAGGATCTGCTGTAGACCCTGGGTGACCCAAATAGGTGGGCAACTTCCAGAAATATGGGATTGCTTTGAACTTTACCAGCTGGGTGTCATCCAAACCAGAACTTCCTAGATCCTCACAGGATGGTCTATAACCCCAAGAGATCCCTGCACCCTTTCTCTCTGAATGAAGAACTGACCCCACCCAAATGATCCCCGCAGCAGCCTCTGGAATACTCAGTCTCCGCTTAGCCATGTGGCTAACGACAATGCCTTATTAATAGAGTTAAACTGCCTTCTCAAAAGAGAACAGCCTGTTTCAGAATATGTAGAGGAACAGTGATATTTTGAACCTGGACACACCACTTGCTGTTCTCCAAGGGACAGCAGAGTGCCCACTGCTGGGAGGCTGCCATGCTAGATGGACAGTTGTGCCAAAATGGAATGGAGAGTCTCCGGGGATGGGGAGAGCCACAGCCCGGCTTCCAAGAGGACAGAGAATGTGTGCATCCCCAAACAGCCAGCTCAAAAAGTTATCTTGAGGCTGGAGAAAATAAGGTACCTTGAGGGCAGCAGTCTCTTTATGCATAGATGTAGCCCAGGTGCCCAGAACAGTGTCCTAGCTTGGTAGGCGCCCAGTAGGTACATGCTGAATGAACAAAGCAAAATTTTACCTGTATTTGAAAACAGAAGACGTGGCAGTACTCGAGGCAAGGAAGTAGAGTGACCAATGGCTCAGAGTGTTTCTTTCATAGTTAATCCACGGTGGAATAACAACACCTAAATGAAGGCAGGTCACTCATCACAGTAGCCATGAATAAACTTTTCAAAAAGGAAAGAAAGGAAAAAGAAGGCCTAGGCCATCCTACAGTGTCACAGCACCTCAGAGGACAGCAACATCAGCATTCGAACAGCACCTTCTGGACACCCATAAGCACACTGATGCTGATATCATTGATGAGGACAAAAGGAAGATGTAACAAGAAAGGAGTGAGTAAGACTCCTGAACTTTCAAATGTCATAAAACTAAATCCCTAAGCTCCCTTTATCCAAACCCACGCTCCCTACCACAGCTGGTCAACTAATGTCCCATGTAACATCCTGAGAGTCTTCTAAAACATAAAAATTTAAAATTAGTTTCTTACTTTTAAGGATTATTATTGGGCTGGGCAGTGGTTGCACATGCCACTAGTCCCAGCACTCAGGAGGCAGAGATGGGCGGATCTCTGTGAGTTCAAGGCCAGCCTGGTCTACGGAGTGAGTTTCAGGATAGCCAGGGCTACTCAGAGAAACCCTGTCTGGAAAAAACAAACAAACAAAAAGAGAATTATAATTAGTAGCAGGGACGGAACCCAGGACTTGACGCATGTTAAACAAACACTGAACCACTGAACCACAGCCCCAGCTCAATCTTACATCTTCAAATCAGGAAATTTAATATAATTTGGGAGTTTTTAAAAGTTTTTCAAAAATTAGGGAAACAGGATTCAGTACCCCGCCCAGTATGATATGTGTAGTTTATCACATTGTCACCCATCATCAAGGAAACTTCTTTTGCAGTAGAAGGGGCCATTACAGATAGCCACAGCGACTAGTAAAATGCTGAGAACAACTGATCATGGGGAACCCATCCCTGTGATAAATCTTCAGGACTGCTTCTGCACCTAAGGCCACGGAAGACCACGGAAGAGGGAAGAAAGGGGATCAGCAAGTGAGGCTGTACCCTCTAGCCATGCCACGGAAACGTCACCCATGCGTCCTCAATAGCACGGCTGTCTGAACAAGACATGAACCAATCCCAACACCAGTCTGGCATCCCAGTGTAGATGGGGAAAATCTCACGGGGCTTGACCTCTAGATGAAGAGCAAGCCGTTAGCAATTTGAGAGAGGGAGAATCAGGCTTTCCAGGGAGAAGCCCAGATTGGTTATCCAATGCCACTTGGACAGCCTTAGAAACATGTAACACAGGCAAAACTGAACAGATTCAGCAGCTTGTACTATATGTTTATTCAGTGTGTGTGTGTGTGTGTGTGTGTGTGTGTGTGTGTGTGTGTGTGTGTGTGTGAACAATGGTTAAAGAGGTTTGCATTGAGGGAGGACAAACATGGGGGACGGTGGGAAATAACATAATTATATCTTAATTACTTTGTTTAAATTAGAGAAACCAACAGATAAGGGGTTTCATTGTCACAGAGCAGTGGTAAGTCAGGAGGTTAGGGAGCCAGGGAGCTCGCCACCTTTGACAAGGGGAGACCCTCCTTCCCACCTGACTTACGTCCTTCTTGAGCCTTCTGAGCCTGGCACTCTGTGGACACTGATGCTTGTGGCTTCTGCTGCTTTGTCACTCAGGATCCGTATGGAACACAGATCTGATCTACTCAAGCCATGTGGCTACTGTTTGGTTATGCCGAGGAAATGAAACCTTGGGAATCACACCACACCCTTGTCTTGCACCTTTTACACCTCCATCTTCCCGCTTCCTTTCATCGACCTTACACCAAGAACGAACCAGGCCTCTTCCCATCTACGGGGCTTTGCTCAAGTTCCCCATGGTGGTCTAGAGAACAAACTAGACAGAGAATGAGCTGGAACCATATCGCTCTGGCACAAGTCCTCGCCAAGCCTGCATTTCCGCATCTATAAAGTGAGGATAATACTAGTAATAACCTCATGCGTTATTACAGGGAGGAGAGGATAAATAATATTTGCAAAGTTCTTAAGACAGGGCTGCGGAGCCAGGATTTAACTGTGATACGATGAGTGTTGCTGTCCCTGGCATCTCTCCGGAAGCAATTGTGGCTCTGCCTCTAGAGCCAGTTCAAAAGTCACCTTCTCTGCTGAGACTTTGCCCTCTCCCCACCCAACCATAGCTGCGTGAGTCATCTTCCCAGTGAACCAGGATGCTGTGCCCATGCCCAACACACCTTCTCACCTTCCTTCCTCTACCACAAGCTCCCCAAGGGCAGAGCCAGGCATCTTTGAACACTCAGTTAGTTCTCGGCGTTTCCTCAATGGGTTGGGCTGGGCTTCAAAGCAGAAATAACAAAGACGTCAAGTGATTTGTTCCTAGAGTCTACTTACTAAATACTGTCATGTGGTGTCATTTGCCACCTAATCAATAAGACACTATTAAAAAGACAAAAGATGCCAGGGTAGTGGTGCACACCTTTAATCCCAGCACGCAGGACGCAGAGGCGTAAGGATCTCTGCACATTCAAGGCCAGCCTGGTCTACATAGTGAGTTCCAGGACAGCCAGAGGAACATAGTGAAACCCTGTCAAGAAAAAACAAACCAAACAAAAAGGCAAAAGATGAAGGTAGGTGTAGTAGCGCATGCCTTTAAACCAGCACTTGAGAGACAGAAGCAGGTAGATCTCGGAGTTCGAGGTCAGGCTGAAATACACAGCAAATTCTAGCCCAGCCAAGGATACATAGTCAGACCCTGGCTCCAAACAAAACAAAATGACAGAGAATGAGCTCAAGAGGGTAGGGCTGAATGGAGCCTGGTGCTCTCAACCCAATATGTGAATAATGACTCTTTCCCACCTCACTGGAACCTAGCTGAGGGTAACATAGAAGAGAGAGAGAGAGAGAGAGAGAGAGAGAGAGAGAGAGAGAGAGAGAGAGAGAGAGAGAGAGTGTGTGTGTGTATAGATACTCATGTGTGTGCAATAGGTGTTTGGGTACATGTAGAAGCCAGAGATCAATACTGGGTACCTTACTCTATCATTTTCCACCATTCTTTCTGAAACACACTCTCTGAATGAGTGTGGAGCTCATTCTGGTAGGATGGCTCGCCACAGGACTCCGGGGTTCCTCCTGTCTTTGCCTCCTGGTACTAGAACTACTAGTATCTATCTCCATGTTTGGCTTTTCACATGGGAACTAGGGATCCAAAGTCAATGCTTCCAGAATGATCTTCACCTACCAAGCCATCTCCCCAGTCAGAAGAAACTATTTTGTGAACTCCAAAGCCTTTGTTCCAGTGCCTGGCATGCACAGCCTTTGACCTTTGTTTCACTGAGAATTGGGGAGTATAAAACTGTATTTCCTAAATGACCCGGATTATCAACACAATTATAAAGCTTGGGTGTGGGTGAACAGAGGGAGATTTGGGACTTTCTTAAGCAAGGACAAGTGCTGGGCTGGATTTGAATCCCAGACTTGTCACTGTGACAGACTCCAGACCCATTTGGGCACTTCTGAGACTCAAGCTCTTCGCTTATAGGGATGGGGACAGTAGTATCTACCCTAGATGATAGAAATACTGTGACAGGGGTAGGAACCTGAAACTGTACCTGCCACAAGGCTGTCTATAATGGTTTGTAGTCTCTATTAATTATAACCAACAGGCATTAGCCACAAGATGAAAATCCCAACTGGAACTCTAATACGAGGTAATTATACACACATCTCCTGGTCCTGAACAGAGAGTAACTTGTTGAAATCCCTCTACCCAAGTCAACAGCCCTGCAACCCTGGTTCTTGCTCACTCTAGAATCTCCTCAGTCACTTGCTCTCCTGCTTCCCTGTTGCAGGCCCATTCTGATTCTTTGTTTGGTTTTGGTTTTAAACTAGGGTCTCACCTCACTAGGTAGCATAGGCTGGCCTGGAATTTGCTATGTGGCCCATGATGGCCTCAGACTCACAGTCTTCCAGCCTCCTCTTCCCAAGTGGTAAGCCTGCAGGCATGTGCCCAGCCCTATTCTGATCTTTGTCCTCTGTTGGTTTCTATGGCTGCTACACCTCTGTGGAAAGCAATTCGGTGGAGCTCCATTGTTTTCAGGCTGTGGGCCACTAGCTGGCATTTATGGAAAACTTTTTTTATAACCTGGCCTTAATGACCTTGCTAGTCCTAACTTCCACCAACCCATTATCTCTTCATACCTTACCACCCAGCCATATAGAACACTCTCTGTGCCAAGCCTGAGACTCTAAACTGTCAGTCTGGCTCTGTACCATTGACCATGGCTGGGTGTGCCATGCTCAGCCAAGAAATCAGCTTCCACAGGAAAATGTCCTTTGCTGTGGGGGTCTGTTGCTTCCTGGTGGCTGCTCCAAAAGCCCCTGAGCACGCTTGCCTGTATGTTTGTCGCAGAGAAAGGCCAGCATGTCTTACTCGTCTATCTCCCCCTTTCCATCAGAGGGCAAGTTCCTGGAGGGCAACAATGGTCTGTTCATCTGTTGTTTCTCTCAAAATCTTCATTAATTATCAACAACGCCTAAGCATAGTTGGCGCTTTTTACAGTTCGAAGTATGCTCACAGAAATAATATGGGATGGCAAGAAAAACTTGATGTAACATTAATGTCTTGTCAATAGATTGATCTCCCTGTTACACCCCTCCCAGCTCACCCATCTCCAAACTTTAGGATCCCACTTTAATAGACATAAACAAGTCAATATTGAAGTAACCGTGACATTGATGCCACTGTGTTTATGACGCAGACATTGGTGTGAAGCAATGCCTGAGTTTGCATTATGTCCCCACTGCTTTCCAGCTGGGAGGGCCAAGCATGCTACGTAACCTCACCAAGGCTTTTCCCTTCTTTGCAAACCAAATATGGGACTATGTATCATAAGTATTTGTGAGGGGGGAGATTGAGATGATGCCCGTAAGACACATTGCCTGGGGTGTAACAAGTGTTCAATAAACCTTAAAAATAGATTATGAGCTAAGACGTTAGCTAAAGGCCTCAACGATCAGTGAATCAGCAAGCGTTTGGATGCCTGTTTGTTACACTGGGGAAGAGACGACAACCCACAACATCTTGATGTAGAGTCTAGAGTATACATAGCAGGAGCCAAACACGCAGAGAGCAGCAGAAAAAAAAATGGTCCCCATGCTGAAAGGAAGACCAAAGTGTAGTAATGAGCAGCCTGCCTGGAAAGGGACACCCATGTCCAGGAGCTAAGCGTGTCCTCTGCAGGAGGGCCTGGTCTCCGCATGACCCACAGTGTCCTCTGTCACACTCTGCACACTCTCCACTGCCTCTGACCACTCACCGCTCGCAACTCCACGCTTCGTTTCTCACACGCTGGCCTTCCTGACTCACTATAGACCTCAGTCAGGCCAGTCTTAAAGGACTGAAACTCCCCAGGGTTTAACAGCGTGTCATCAGATTTTTACATAGCTGCTGAGTACCGAGACCGACGAGAGCTGGGGAGAAAGGGTACCTTGGGAAGAAGCCTCAGTGCTTCCCCAGGGCTCATCCTAAATGACACCACCTCCAGGGTACATCCTGAAAGGAAGATTCGCACTCATGACCCTTGACTGACATCTTGTTCACACCTACTCTTTGGTCAGTCCCACCTACCTACTCCCTGCCTCTCCTAGATGCCTCCTGACCCAGGAGTCACCTGACCCAGAAGTCACCTGACCCAGAAGCCACCTGACCCAGAAGTCACCGTCCCCGAGCCCCCAAGTTCCTTAAAGTGTTACTCCCTCGCTGTTCCAAGCTACAGTTGTACATCACGTAACCTTTCTGTGTCCCTCACTGAGTCACCTGCCCCAGGCTGAGAGTTCTATGATTGATGACTGACGTTAACATTCCTGCCACCTAGGATAGGATTTCAAAACAGCGAGGTAGCCACCGTTTTTATTTCACATAGTTACATGGTGATGGTAATAATGGGTGTGCCTTGCTTAGTGGTTAATTCACGCCTACGACTACCCTGGATTTTAAAAAATAAGCTAATATTCTAAATTTAGAGAGGACAAAACTAAGGCTCAGAGACATCAGTTGGTTCCAGGTCACAAAATAGGAGGTAACCAAGTAGGACTTGAGCCCCAACCCCTCCAGCTGCGGGCACAGCATGGCCTTCTACCTAGACACCCTCTCCCGGGGGCACTGCTGGAGGAAGAGACACCACACCTTTGCTGGCCTAGGTACACTGATGGGGACTGTCGCATGTCACTAGAAATTTCTGGATGTATCTTCCTAGATGGTACAATTAGACAAAACCCTTTAGGGTATGGGATGCATGGCCACACTCATGCTCTGGACCCATGGCCACACTCGTGCTCTGGACCCATGGCCACACTCATGTTCTGGACCCATGGCCACACTCATGCTCTGGACCCATGGCCACACTCGTGCTCTGGACCCATGGCCACACTCGTGCTCTGGACCCATGGCCACACTCGTGCTCTGGACCCATGGCCACACTCGTGCTCTGGACCCATGGCCACACTCGTGCTCTGGACCCATGGCCACACTCGTGCTCTGGACCCAAGTTCACGGCTGAGTGTTCATGTGAACAACAGCAATGTTGCTTCTCTCGGTCCTTCCTTTAACTAGACAAAGCCTTTCCGCCTTTCCGGGCTTAGATTACACCTCACTCTTGTATGGGTTTCCTCTTCCTCTTCACGGGGATCTGCCTCTGGCTAAGAATGCTCATCCCCCATCCCTCAGGTCACAACTCCAGGGTGCTCTTTGTGAACTCAGACAGGAGCCCAGCCTTCCACATAGATTTCATGGCATGTCCCACCCACGGAGTAAATACATTTAGTAATAAAAAATTGTCTAAAGGGAATACTTGTCCTAGCTGAACTATAGAATTTTGTTATAGTAATACCTCTGTATCCACAAGTTCTGGACCTACAGATTCAACCAATTGCAGATGGCAAGTATTGGGCCAGGGTGTACCTGGCATATAGAAGTCTGTTTTTTGTTTGTTGTCTTTTCATTATTCCTAAGTAGCATGGGTCACATAAGATTCTTACTTTGTCTCTCTTTTCTGCCATTACTCTGAGGAGGCAGCTGTCTCTCTGTGTCCATCTCTGTCTTTTCTCTTCCCTTCCCTTATTCCCTAACCTTCCCACAATAAACTTTCCACAAGGTGGGGGGGGGGGGAGATTTGTTTTGTATAAAAAATCATCTAAGAGATTATTTAAGGTATTTAAGACTGGGCAGACGGCTCATGGACTAGGAGTGTTTACTGCTCTTCCAAAGGACCCAAGTTTGGTTCCCAGCACCCACACAGTGGCTCACAACTGCCTGTAACTCCAGCTCCATGGGATCTGAGGTACTCTTTTGGTCTCTGTAAGTACCCATACATATGGCCTACACACACACACATACACACACACACACACATTTTTAAAATCTATCTTTAGAAACAATATGTAAAAGCAAAGCATGTTGCTAGATACCTGCAGTTTCAGCTTTTGGGGGACTGAAGTAAGAGGCGCTCAATATTGGAAGTATGGTGCATGCCTTTAATCCCAGCATCCCTCAGGAGCAGACACAGGATAGTCTCTGCGAGTTTGAGGTCAGTCTGGTATAAATACAAAGTTCCAGTGCAACCAGAGTTCCATGGTGAGAGCTGGTCTCAAAAAACCCAAAACAAAACAAACAAGCAGGAGATAAAGCAATAAATAAATGAATAAATACAGCACACGGAAGGCTTGCGTAGTTTATACATAAATACGGTATTGCTTCACGTGAGGGACTTAATTATCCCCAGGCCTTGGTATTTGATGTGGCCCGGAACCAGTACTCCTGGGACACCTAGGGACAACTGTGTTTGCGTCTTTCACATTCTTATTCCTATTACCTTCTCAAGAAGAACTTTTCTATCCTGACCACCCATTGCAGTACTTTCCTTTCTTGATTTCTGTGTGTGTCTGTGTATGAGTGTGTCTGTATGTATGAGTGTGTGTCTGTGTGAGTGTGTCTGTGTGAGTGTGTTTGTGTGTATGTGTGTGTCTGTGTGTATGTCTGTGTGTGTGTATGTCTGTGTCTGTGTATGTCTGTGTGTGAGTATGTGGTCTGTGCCTGTGTGTGTGTATGTCTGTGCTTGTATGTGTGTGTGTGTGTGTGTGTGTTATGTGCACACATTTGTGTGAGTTTGTGCGCCTGTGCAGGCACATAGAGGCCAGAGGCCCCTGCCAGGTGTCTTCCTCAATCACTCTACGTCTCTTTCCTTTCCTTTCTTTCCTTTTTTTTTTTTCTACTTTTGAGACAGGCGTCTTCATCGAACCTGGAGCTCATCAATTAGCCTAGATTGGCTGAGGGGTGACTTCCAGGGATCCTCAGCACTGGGGTTACAGACTCTCGCTGCAGTTCCCAGCTTTTCTCATGGGCACTGGGGTTACAGACTCCCGCTGCAGTTCCCAGCTTTTCTCATGGGCACTGGGGTTACAGACTCCCGCTGCAGTTCCCAGCTTTTCTCATGGGCACTGGGGTTACAGACTCCCGCTGCAGTTCCCAGCTTTTCTCATGGGCACTGGGGTTACAGACTCCCGCTGCAGTTCCCAGCTTTTCTCATGGGCACTGGGGTTACAGACTCCCGCTGCAGTTCCCAGCTTTTCTCATGGGCACTGGGGTTACAGACTCCCACTGCAGTTCCCAGCTTTTCTCATGGGCACTGGGGTTACAGACTCCCGCTGCAGTTCCCAGCTTTTCTCATGGGCACTGGGGTTACAGACTCCCGCTGCAGTTCCCAGCTTTTCTCATGGGCACTGGGGTTTGGAAGTCAGGACTTGGTGCTTGTGTGACAATCACTACTGACTGAGCTAGCTCCTCACCCTCCTGATTTCCATTCCTACCGGCTTTTTACATTTTAGTGTGTGTGTGTGTGTGTGTGTGTGTGTGCACTCCTGTGTGAGTCCAGACGCCTGTGTGCCATGGTGTACAAGTGGAGGCCAAGGGTACCAGTCCACCATCCACTCAGTCTGAGACAGGATCTTGACTGCAACCGCTCCCACAGGAGCTCTGGCATCACAAACATGTGTGCAGTCATGCCTGGCTTTACATGGACTCTGGGGATTCAAACTCAGGTCCCCCTGCTTGCGGAGCAAGCACTTTATCCACTTGTAACACGAATAATAAAAACCCAGAGACAGACATTGGGGCTCAAGCTGAAGATCTGAAAAGCAAAGCAGTCAGCCACTGGCTCTTACCTCTACCCAGACTGAAGCAATCCTGCTCTCAGTGTGCCTGGAGACTAACTGTCCCAATGTGGCTGGAGAGAGACCAATTGGACCAGACTGGATGTCTGCTCCTGTCTTATGACCCTCCAGTACTTGGATTAAAGGCGTGAGCTCAACCAGCTCTTTCATACCCACTAAGCTTTCTTCCCAACACACCTTATATAAGATCTTCTGAATCCTGACAGCATTTTGGGAGATTCCCGGTACATACAAGTTATCTTAAAATCCATATGGCAAAATCTAGGACCAGGGACATAAAATGAGGCTGCTAATCTTTTCATCATTGTGAACTGACCTCTACTTTGGGGGCTTTTAATACTCCCAGTTGGCAATAGAGCAGACCACTTCATGATAAAAATTGATTTCTCTTTTATTCCCCATCTGCGGCCTTCACACACCTTCTGGAATCATTTTTCTTTTCTCCTAGCCATATAAGCCGATGGGTCCCATGCATTGCCCTCACCGCACACAGGCTACACCAATGGGGGAGTTGGTCTGAGGCTTCATCTCGCCTAGAGTGCATATGCATGCCCATGTGTGTACACGCATGTCCAGGCGTCCCTGCTTGGTTCACCTCCTTCCTGGCACAAGCTGGCTTCTGGGAGAAACTCGGGGTTGCTAAGGGCACCAGCCTTTTCCTTACAAGAATTCTCACTGTACCCACTCAGA
This sequence comes from Mesocricetus auratus, assembly GCF_017639785.1. Lineage (NCBI taxonomy): Eukaryota > Metazoa > Chordata > Mammalia > Rodentia > Cricetidae > Mesocricetus > Mesocricetus auratus. Next base: position 4,107,655 of record NW_024429187.1, on the reverse strand, counting down.
GGATTAGCTCCCTCTGCACCCACCCAAATCTGTGGCTAGACAATGAAATCCTCTCATCCTTTATTCTGGTTTTGGTGGTTACTATTTTTAACTGTCTTGAACGGCCAGGAAGAACCTGCGCGGAAGGTAGCCAGGGCAGCGAAGACCCATTTCCTGGCTCTGGAGCCCACAGCCCTGGGATGGTTTCCTGTTTGTCAAAGCAGAGCTGTGTTTGTGCGCTGGGGGAGGCTGGTATTCCTTCACAGTTTTAAGGTTTTGCAATACTGTTAAGAAAGGGAAAAAAAGCAATCAACTCTGCCAGACTCGGCCCACCAAGTAATTGTTTTTCTGCTGGGTTGGGAGGAGAATGGTGAGCATGGGGAAGCGAGGGAGAAAGAAGAAGGAATGGAAGAAAAGACAGCCTTGCTGGAACAGGATGTACTTAAAATTCTGTCTGTCCGCTATCCATCCCAGAGCTGGCTTCTCCAAGGGTGTAGGAGGCCACTGCAACTTCATACATATGCATAGTGTCAGCCAGATTTCTAGAGCACAACTCTGAAGATGTATTTAAGAGGAAGCTAAATGAAATGCACTCACGGGCCGTGGGAGTCTCACTTTGTTTTTAATTTATTGTGACAAACTGTGGTGTAGAGACATGGTACGGGCTGAAGCATCATGGGTTATCACAGTATTCATACCTGATGTGAATCTGGGCCAGGACCAGATAACCAAGACCAGAGTGGCTCACCCTGGAAAGGGCCACTGGCCCTGGCAAGCAGGACCCATCAGATCTTGGCAATCCAGGGAACAGGGTATTGTTACAGGTTCCCATTTGTCCTCAGCCTACTGTGATTTGCAACTGTTTGGAATGCGGTGGCTTTCTTAGGACTCTCTTAGCTTTTGGATGACCCTATTGCTGAGCAGCTTACTGTCCACCAAGGCCTGTGGAGACTGAGGTTAGCAAGGTCAACATTTTGAAATCAGAATGCAGATGTCGTAAGTCAAACCTCAGGGTTCTGTTTTGACTCTTCTTATGGTCATGTTGCAGGATGTCTAAGACATCACTATATTTGTTATTTTCTAAATATAGTATAGGCCTACCAGGACTTCATTGACCCACATGGATGTCTGTGGGACACAACCTCACTGTCCTCTCTGGGTCTTGGTTTTCTGAATGATAAAATTCAGGGATTGAACTGAGAGTCCTCCTGACTCAAACATCCCACCCCTGAAAAAAGGCAACAAAAGCTCACTAGACGTTACTCCTCTAATCCTTCCTTCCTCTCTCTCTCTCTCTTTCTCTCTCTCTCTCTCTCTTTCAACAGGGTCTCACTATGTAGCTTGTCAGGTTCATAATTTACTATGTAGACCAGCTGCTTTCAAACTCACAGTGATCCGCTTGGCTCCGCCTCCCGAGTGCTGGGATGAAAGGCATGTGCTTCACGGTTATTTCTTAGTTGAGCACAGTGGATTACTGTTTCTCCTTGCCCCCTGTTTGGGGGTCTTTTCCCCATCACTATAAAACTATCCTCAGTTGTTTACCTGGCGAGGTTCTCAGTGCTGAGTTATCAGGGCTGTGCCACTACTTTTTTGGTTATCTGTTTGGCTTGGTTTTGATGATCTCCTGTGCTAACTCGTGCCACATGTGGTGACTGAGAACAGCCAGCTTCAAGGGCCATTTCATATCTGGTCCTGGATCTGTGCTGCTTACAGTGGCTCCTCACTGGCCCACCACACACCCTCCTCCAGCTTTATTACACCTGATGCAGTGCGGCATGGCCCAAAGGCTAGGCTTGTGCTCTGCCTGTGTGCATTCATGGAGAAGCCAGAAGACAAGCTCACTGTTGTTCCATGGGTACCATCCACCTTGCTGTTTGTTTGTTTTTAGACAAGATCTCTTAATGGCCTAGTCCTTAGTAGGCTGGGCTAGCCACTCAGCAAAGCCTCAGAGCTGCTATCTTTCCCATCCCAGAAGTGAATCACAAATGTACATCACCCACTGTCCTGTTTGCGTGTGTTCTGGGGATCAAGCACAGTCCCTTGTGCTTGCATTCATCAACTGAACTATCTCCCTAGCCTTCACATTCTTTCCTTAACTAGTCCTTCACCCACCAGAAGACTCTTGCCCTATGGTCTTAGGATAGTATTTCTCTGTGGCTTCCCTCATCTCTAAACCAGGTTTTCCACCTAACATTGCGATATGAATATGAGTGCTCCACGGACTCATGTGTTTCAACCCAGCGTGTGTCAGTATTCAGGGAGGTTGTGGAAACTTTGGAACATGAGATACGGTGGTAAGGACGTGGCATGCTGGAGGGTAATAGTTGCCTGGGTTCTGGCTGAGCTCTCTGCTTCCTGACTGTCACTAGGATATAAGCAGCCACCTCACATTCCCACTGTTGGGAGCCATGGTGCCACCCCCTGCCATGTCTACCACTTGCTTCTTGACAACGATTTGCTTAAGAAAAGAGAAAGGCACCAGTACATTGGTCTTCACAATTCATGACACTGGATCTCCTTCCGGGCAGAGTTCCCATCATCCTCTTTTCTTTGCCATTTTGGTGACATTCCCTACGTTGGCCTTCAGTGACTTGATACTTATGCAGAGTTCACCATTATTCCTGCCCTACATTTTTTTTCATGTACTCACTGTGTCAAAACGCCATACTTCTTGTATTGTCTCCTGATGTCAAGTGCAGTACCTCATTGTTAATGATAAGAGAAGGTACCCAACCTTGAGTTGCTACTAATCCAACAGCAGCAAGGTTTGACTTCCTCATCCTACTTCTGTTTTCAACCTGGCCATCTGTGCCCATCAGTGTTCAGCCATGTACTAAGGGTCAGGGCTGCAGACCAGGCTCATGCATGGAGGTCATTGCTTGGTCATAGGTCAAAATTGAAGGAAGCAGAGCATTCGACTTGTTTTGCCAATGACTTCTTCAACTAGTGACCTCTCCTGGTTTTTATTTCCAGCTCTGTAAATCAGGGTGAAGGTGACTCGGCCATGAAATCTCATGATGAGAGACGCTACACAGGTGCTACCTTATCTTGGTAAGCATGACAGTCTCTGTGGAGTCAACTGGCAAGACAATTAATACATCATGATAAAGATGACAAGATGTTTGCTCATAGTTCCTGAGCAAGCACTGCATACAAGTGAGGAATAGGACCTGCTTAGTGTTCTCTGGATACCACCTCTGTCCTGAGTGGGGGTGGGAGGGCAAAGAAGAGCTCTGTCCTGAGTGGGGGTGGAAGGGCAAAGAAGAGCTCAGAACTGAGTGGGGGTGGGAGGGCAAAGAAGAGCTCAGAAGTGGGTAGGGGTGGGAGGGCAAAGAAGAGCTCAGAAGTGAGTGGGGTGGGAGGGCAAAGAAGAGCTCAGAAGTGAGTGGGGTGGGAGGGCAAAGAAGAGCTCAGAAGTGAGTGGGGTGGGAGGGCAAAGAAGAGCTCAGAAGTGAGTGGGGTGGGAGGGCAAAGAAGAGCTCAGAACTGAGTGGGGGTGGGAGGGCAAAGAAGAGCTCAGAACTGAGTGGGGGTGGAGGGCAAAGAAGAGCTCAGAACTGAGTGGGGGTGGGAGGGCAAAGAAGAGCTCAGAACTGAGTGGGGGTGGAGGGCAAAGAAGAGCTCTGTCCTGAGTGGGGGTGGAGGGCAAAGAAGAGCTCAGAACTGAGTAGGGGGTGGGAGGGCAAAGAAGAGCTCAGAACTGAGTGGGGGTGGAGGGCAAAGAAGAGCTCAGAAGTGGGTATGTCTTCGGCTTTTTTGCTTGTCATCAGTGAAGGACCAGAAGGAGTTTCTTTAAAATCTTGTTTTGAGGGCTCAGAATGTAAGGCCTTTCCTCTTGTCTCACTAGGTCCTGGAGTGTTCTTGATGCCCTGGGAAAGATCCCCTGCTTCTTCCTGAATTCCATGTCTTGAGACAGACTTAAGGGTTGTACTGATGACTAGTGGTATCAGAGCTTCTGGATACTGTTTTGATTTCCTCCAGACTGTCTACAGAGTGCCTGTCTGTCTACAGAGTACATGTCTACAGAGTGTCTGTCTGTCTACAGAGTGCCTGTCTGTCTACAGAGTGCCTTTGGTGCCTTTGTCTACACAGTGTCTGTCTGTCTACAGAGTGTCTGTCTGTCTACAGAGTGCCTGTCTGTCTACAGAGTACATGTCTACAGAGTGCCTTTGGTGCCTTTGTCTACACAGTGTCTGTCTGTCTACAGAGTGTCTGTCTGTCTACAGAGTGTCTGTCTGTCTACAGAGTGTCTGTCTATCCACTGAGTGTCTGTTTTCAGAGTGTCTGTCTGTCTACAGAGTGCATGTCTCTACGGAGTACATCTCTGTCTATAGAGTGTCTACCTGTCTACAGAGTGTCTGTATGTCTACAGAGTGCCTGTATGTCTACAGAGTGCCTGTATGTCTACAGAGTGCCTGTATGTCTACAGAGTGCATGTCTATAGAGTATCTGCCTGTCTACATAGAGTGTCTACCTTTCTACAGAGTGTCTGTCTGTCTACAGAGTACCTGTATGTCTATAGAGTGTCTACCTGTCTACAGAGTGTCTGTATGTCTACAGAGTGCCTGCATGTCTATAGATTGCCTTTCTACAGAGTGTCAGGGGCAGGTAAAGACATCAGTTGTCATTTTTTTTTGGGAAGAGTCAGAATGAGAGTACAAATACACAACCAAACACATTTCTAACCATAAGCAACATGTAGGCTGATCTCTTCTGGTGACATGGACTGGTAGCCCTTCAAGGTGTCGGGGTAGAGGATATACACAAGAAAGACTGGAAGGGAAATGGTCTGTAATTTTTCTATAAAAAATACTGTCACAGTGAAATTCCATACTTTCAATCATTGATTGAAGGATGATCCTCTTCCCTTCACTGTGTCTCACCCTGACTCCCCCAGCTGGCCAGGACCCACCACCACTGTGTCACCCTGACTCCCCTAGCTCTTGCTTTTCTTACTCAGAGACTACCAGGTAGAGAATCTGCCTCTCCAACAGCAAGGTCATGAACCAGGAAGGGAAACTGTTCTGTCAGGTTGTGGTACAGGGTTAAATCAATCCACCAGTGTCGAGTTCACTCAGCAAAGGCAATAGTCACTCTCAGGGGACGTCTCTCTACAAGCCAAGTGCTCCCTTTAGCATGGATGGGTGACTTCCATGTTTCTGGCTGTGTCTCCTTCCTTTCACTTCGTTAGACCGCCTCTAGGTAAGATGTGCACTATTGTTTTTCTTAATAAAATGAATTAAAACAGAGCATCCTGGGCATTTCAGAAATTCTTGATATCATATGTGAATCAGAGCTGGGAATCCTTGGAGTCAGATGGACTGGGTTTAATTTGATTGATTGCTTCAGGGTCTTGGGCAAGGGAATCAGCCTGAGTCATTGTCTCACCTAAAAATGGGGATGACACTACCCAGATGAATAGGAAGTTGGTAACCACAAACGCGATGCATGTATGTTATTTGCCTACACATACCGAAGCAGTAGTAGACTTCAAGTGATGTGTTAATAATATTTGAGGTGAGATGCCTTGGCATGCAAGAGATCAACTGGTAGGTTGAACAATTTCTTCCAGAGGTATCGCTTTTGCTCCAGTCACCAAAGGCTTAGAAATACCAAGTGTGGAGGCAGAGGGCTGAGTGCAACAGACAGTTGAAGAGGAAAGCAGAGACCAGGAAGGAACATTTGAAATGAAATCACACTCTTGGACTCTGAAGACAAGGGCTGGGTTTGCGGAGCTTTAGCCATTGTAGCGGGGGTTACAAGCTATAGAGCGCATGGCTGCAATCTCCTCTAAGACAGGCTCTGTATCTGACTGAACTGCCCTGCTCACCCCAGGGAAACAGGTCAACCAAAACATCCTCTCTCCTACCTCACTGCCCTGAGGGAAGCGGGATGGGGGCAGAAACAGAAGACATGAGACCTTCATGAGCTGACACTCTTTCTTTGTTTTATTTTATTTCTTTTTTGAGACAGGGTTTCTCTGTGTAGCTTTGTAGACCAGGCTGGCCTTGAACTCACAGAGATCCACCTGCCTCTGCCTCCCAAGTGCTGGGATTAAAGGAGTGAACCACCACCGCCCAGCTTGAGCTGACACGCTTAACTAAATGCAGTCTTTAGGACCTGACAGTGCAGCGTGTGGAGGTGCTGTGGGCTATTGGTAGCATCAGGTCTTGTGGAATCGTACAAAACATAATGACTACAACCAACTTACAAGAACAAAGACACCTTTGTCATAACACAATAGATGTGGACTATATCCACTTCAGAAGCATGAATGCACAAGCTCATGGTTAAAAACCAGAATGAATATATGCATTTTAAAAAAGACTATCTGTATAACTAAACTCAACTTAATTTTCTGTGCCTTGACTCAATTCAAAGTGAGTTTAAGAACAATAAAAACCTTTAATGTATTCTTCTAGTAAGTCAGGATGGAATCAATCCTATAAAATTGAGAAGTGGGCACAGCGTGTGTAGAATCAAGCTTAAGCAATTGGCAGCTTCAGGATTTAATCACATTGAGAACAAAAGGGCATGAAGAATGTCTAGTCATTCGGGTGGTGATGATGACACTGATGGAGACAATACTTCCTGATACCTGAATCTCAGAGCAATGACATGTGTCTCCCTGAGACTGGACAGGTACTGGTCCTGAACTCAACCCTTCCAGAAAACTTAATGCTGTCTAACTGGAAAATCTGCCTTCTGACTGCTGGGGGCCCTTGAGAAAGGTGTTGGGCTAGACTTCACAGGGAGAGTTAGTCTCCAAATAGCAAAAGAGAAAACAAAACAGCCAAGTAAATTTTTCAGCAAAGCAACTATTTCTTCTTTCTCTCTTAGATTTATTTATTCTTATTTTATGTATATGGTTGTTTTCCTGCATGTAAGTCTGTGTACCACATTCATGTCTAGTGGTCATGGAAGCCGAAAGAAGACATCAGATTACCCTGGAACTGGGTGCTGGCAATTGAACCTGGGTACTCAGGAAGGGCACAAAGAGCTCTTAACCATTGAGCCAGCTCACAAGAAATCAACTATTAAATGTATTATCAGCACATTAACCAGGGATTATGCCAGTTACTGTGTGTGATAAATATGTAGGCACTATTACATATATACATTTTTAATGATGTAAATGGCCCATAACTTAAATGTGTTTGATTTGTTTGCATCCTTTAAACCCTGGGGATTCTTAGAGAGAAATAAAGATGTTAACCCCTGCCACTAGTCACACCAGTGCAATGTTGATTGTGTTGACTGAAAATATAGAGGTGACCAGGCATGGTGGGTACACACCTTTAATCCTAATATTTTGGAAGCAGAGATGGGTAGATCTCTGGGAGTTTGAAGCCAGCCTGGTCTACATGGTGAGGTCTAGGTCAGCCAGGGTTATATATGGGTTAGGGGCTGGTGGAACAATTCATCACATAAAAGTACTTATGTTGCAAACCTGATGACCTGAGGCCAAACCTGTGGTGGATCCTGTGGTAGAAAGAACAAACTCCCAAAGTTGTACACACACACACACACACACACACACACACACACACACACACACACAAATAAAACAAGGATTTTTCCAGAGTGTTGGGGAATAGTGACTGTTAGATGGTCTCTAAGAGGTTGGGAAGATGGTCACATGGACAGACGAAACCCTAGGTCCATTATCTGGCAGAAGAACCTGGCATGGGGATAAGCCAGCTAATTGCATGCAGCCAAGAGCCTGACAGCAGCTAGGCTTTGCAGAACTGTGACAAAGCAAGTTGACTTAGCCACACAGCCTTCTTTTTGTGTGGTTTGTGATTTACTCATCTGAGAATCATGGAACCTTCTAGCCATTGTAAAGGGACAAACTCAGTGACCCCCAAGAGAACGGTTGCTGATTCAGAAACTGAAGAAAGAGAGGACTGTGCGATTCCTGGCTCCTTCTCCTTCTTCGTTCTGGGCTCCGTTCCCTTCTCTCCTGACTGAGTTTCTTAGCCTGTCTGTCTGGCTCTGCAGCTTGATGGCTCTGGACCTGGACGGGGAGGCTCCTCCCAGAGGCCCAAAGCAGGTCTGCTCAGGTCTAAGAACAGTGAGTTCCTCCAGGCACTCTCCAACAGTTCTGTGAGGTGTGCCTGCCGTGCAAACTGACTATTTAAACTATCAGCCTGCAGTCGACTATTGGGCTTCGCTTCAGCCTTTAGCCCAGCCCGTCAGTGGCGAGTTTAGCTGAGCACCATCTCCTTCCCTCTTGCTCCACTTTCCCTGTGGCTGAGAGAGATCTTTCCATTTCATTTTGCAGACATGTGAGGCATCTGATTCCCCCATGTCCCCCGCCCTACTTGTCCACACATCTGGAAGAGCCATGTTCACATCTGGAGACCATTCTCATCTGGAAGATTTCTTTCAACATTCTTTTCTTTGAAACTCAAGCCATGTAACCTCTCATTCAAAAGGGCCTCTCAACTACTGGCATCTTTGCAGAGGCTCGGGAAAATGTCCTTATTTCAGCCCTTCGTGGTGGAATTTATGACTCACACCAAACCCAGCATTATGTTTCTGATTTCTTTCTTCTTCTTCTTCTTTTTTGAGCTTCATGTTTTCAAGGACTGAACGTTCTGGTTTGGATCACGTACACAGGGAAGTTGGAAGCTTGCAGGTTCAGCAATTACGTGGGTGAAACCAATCAGTAGGCCGGTGACCTGGAGCAAATAGGTCATTTTCTCATCAATAAAATTGATCTTTATAATCCATGCTTTATGTTCCCAGGGAATATCAGATGAAGTGAGATAACTAAACATAATTGTCTCACACCCAGTGTAAGATAAGGACGGGTAGGGAAGTGGGGGGGGGGGGCGGTTTGGCTGAGGTAGTCTCTGCAATTGCACACCCACTACCACTGAGCAGGGAAGGGCAGACGTTTCTGGAATGCAGAAGACTGTTAAGAGCCATGTGGCCAGTCTCACCAAGTCAATAGTAAGCTATTTGATCGGTGAGTCTCAAATGAAACATGCTCTCAAATAAACCACCCAGCAGCTGTGACAAAAGGCAGATTCTTTTCTGGGGGTCTGAGTAGGGTGGGAGTCAGCATTCCTAACCAGCCCCACTCCCCTCCCCTCAATGGGCTGGATCACATTTGAGTAATTCAGCATTAGAGAAACGGACTCCACCTTAAAAAAAAAAAAGAATTCCAACCTCTACTAACATGAGAGCTTGTCATTCTTCTTCCTTGTCAAGGGTAATTCTCCAGCAGGACCAGTTGGAAGGACAGTGGTGGGAGGGGGGCTGACATTAAATTCAGATTCCTCAAGTGCACTGGGCCTCACAATGCTCCACCTGTCTGCTCCCCTGCCTCGAGGCGAGGCGGGAGCCAGGTGGCCTCCTGGGTGTGAAGAGGGAAGGAACTGCCCAACTTCCCCCACTGACAGCCTACGGTGTCGCCCTTCTTGGGTCAGGGTTATGCCAGGGTGAGGGATGACTGTCATTGACCTGCAGCACTCAGCCTGATGCCTAGCCAGACTCCACAGGGGAAAACCAGAAGCTCTCTCTCCCTGAGCTGCATTGCCTAGCAACCAGAGGGTAAAGGGGTAGGGAGGGTGGCAAGGAGGACCACGCAAGGAGAGACTGGAGTTCCGAGGACTCCTCCTCACAGGAACACGTGGGATGCTAATAACCTCCAAGGGAGGGTGCCCCTGGGTGTGAGCCTGGACAGCAGGAGGCTAGAGCATGAAAGTATTTGGGGGTTTTCTCCCCATTTTATTGTTTTTTAAGTATTAATAGCAAAGGAGGAAGAAAACCCCTAACTTCTTAGATGAGCTGGCAGAGCTAAGGGGAAGAAACTGAAGTGGTGCTCATAAACACCAAGGAAACCATCCAAGGGCGTGGAGGGAAGAACTGTGTTAAAAACTGAGACATGTCTTGAAAAGCGGCCCAAAAAATAGTTCGTAGAAAGATCTGGAAAGGTGAAATGAACCGCAGCAGCCCCAGTAGGTTCCTGAATGAAGAGGAGAGGCAGGCTGTCCCGGCTGGCCTCGGAGAGCTACAGTCCCCTACAAGCTGCCCCAGCAGGATCTCCAGGGACAGGTGCCATCCAGCCATCAGGAGGTGTTGTATGGCCAACTTCTGCCCAGGGAGGCGGCTCAAGTGAGAGCTTTTATTCTTGTTATCATCTCAGGAACACCAGTTTCTACACAGGGAGCCCGTGGAGACTGTGCGAGTGGCCTGTGATGTGACCCTCCAGCTTCCTGCCACCCCCACACCCCAACAACTGCTGCTCATTGCCACAGGGGCAATCCTTCTGAGACACAGATGGAACCAGGCTGTCCCACGTGCTCTGTAGCACCCTCCCCAGCAAAGGAAATACCAGACTGACCTTGGCACTCTGGGCTTCTCAGGGTTTCTCAACCCTGCCTTTCCTGAGTTGCCCCGAGACCAACAGCCCTGCGATCGATCCAGCCACAAAATCACAGTGTTCTTGGCCAAGCCACAGATTTTTCTTCTGCTCTGCACATTGACAGAACTGCCTATTCGGTTCATCTCCTGAAAAAGTCTTATTTATCCTTTCTAAATCTCAGTTCTCGGGAAACAGAACCAAGAGGGTCTCCGAAACTTTGAGGCCAGCCTGAGCTACATAGTGAGACACAGTCTCAAAAAACAAAACAACAAAACAAAACAAAACGGGGTGGATGGGGGCGGGGCTGGGTGGGTGGGGGGGAGGCTGGAGAGGTGGTTCAGCAGTTAAAGTGCTTGTTGCTCTCCCGGAGAATCAGGGTTCATTCCCAGCACCCAAGTCAGGTGACTCACAACCATCTGTGACTCCAGCTCAATGAGATCTGACACCCTCTTCTGGCCTCCTCAGATACCCATTCCCTACACACCCATAACAACAACAAATATATATATATATATATACACATATGAACGGAAGAAGTATGTATTACTTTGAAAATTTTTAAGCTTTCCAAAGGAATGCATACTCATGGCTTTTGGGGTTATGTTTGTTGTTTGTTTTTTTTGCATAATATGTAAAATGAAAAGCAACAATTTCCCGCATTCATCTTTTCCTTCTCTTTCCACCCCTGCTGAATGCCCGGTCTTTCCCTCCTGCCTCTGCCTCTCAAGTCATGGGATGGCATGGGGCATCACTGTGCCCAGTTAGTCTTTTATCAGTCTTACATAGCTTCTCCTACCTCCCAGCTCTCACCCACGCTCAGCACACATGGAAAGTATTACTGTTTCCATTTTCCTAAAGGAAATCTCTAACGACTTTAGAGTGCATTACCCAGACACATGCTACAAGGATGGAAGGCAGTTCCCACACTGCCCAGCCAGTTAGGAGCATACAGGTGGCTAACTGACCACCAGGGGATTCCATCGCCAATGTGCCCATTAACCAACAGTGGAAAATTGCCGGGTTCTCCGGCAGATAGAGCAGGGAGGGGCCGGTCCACCCAGTCTCTTCCCAGGGCTGATTAGTTACTGGGGTGGGATGAGGGGGGATACACATTGAGTCGGGAGTTCGAAAGTCTGTTGTCTGTCGAAGCAGGATCTCAATTTATTCCAACAGGCAGGAACTTATATAGGGCTGAGGTAGGGGATGGGGATCTTAGGATAGGGTAAGGTGATGTGAGGAGTTAAGCGCCAATAGTATTCCACCAAGCAAGCAGGTAGCTAGGCAGGGGGCAATCTTATATCAGGTCTGCCTGAGTCACCCCCACGTGGAGGTTACAGGTCAGAGACAGGTCGCCAAATTCTAGCCAGGCTCAGGAAGTTACACTGGACCTCGCATCCGAGCCTTTCTTAGGCCCAACAGAAAATGGAGTGAAAAGAGCCCCAAAGAAAAGCAAAATCCGCACACTTTAGCATCAGCTCCTGACCCCTAGTGCTGTGCACTAGCATCTAGAGTTCAGCTGTGAGGTTTTTGGGTCACAGACCGTCTAGCTTTCTGTCTCCCAGTCTCAGAAATCAGGCACGCCCAGCTGCAGCGTCTCTGACAGTTCTTTCTCTTCCTCACGCCCGTGGCTGTGAGAAGGACAGCCTGCCTCCTTCGTAGCTGCAAGGTTCACCTATGGTCCAGGCTTGGCATGTGTGCTAGGCCAGACTAAACCAAGAGGTGTGGAAAATCCCCACACCCCTTTGGAAAGCTGTAGAAGTCAGAAATTTCCTCTGTTCGAGAGATTTGGAAGCTCCATCTCAAGGATCCCACCACCCTGCACACAATGGCTGCCTTTCCTGGTGCAGCTCCTCTCTGGCCCTGGGGGCCTGGCCCTGCCTCCTAATGCAACCCCTCTCTGGGTTTTGAAGGGAGAGCCCTCTTTCTCTTCCAGGCTCTGGCATGCAGTCTCTTTGGCATGATGTTCTAACTCCAACTGTTCTCCAGTTCAGGGTAGGATCCTTCCCGCCTCCCTCCATGGTCTTGAGACTCTGTCCAAGTAAAGCCTTTTCTGAAGTGCAATTTTCTGTCAGCTCATCCCCCCAGCCTGCTGCGCTGACCTACATTCCTTTACAACACTAGTGACTCACGATGCCTTGCACAAATGACCTGTCTCAGGATAGACGACATGCCCTGCAAAATTTACTATGGAAGACAGTAAGAGGCCTGCTCGTCCCCTGGACACGGACCACACAGGAGTCCCAAGACAAGAGACCAAGTGTCTTCCACAAAAAAATGCCAGGCCCCTTCAGAAGCGAGATTCCCTCTCTGAGAACCTACTCACTGCATTTTTACAGTGAATTTCAATACACGGTCCATTTGCCTGCTCTGGTCCTGGTGAATTTTTGTTACCAAGCCTAATTCATTTGTTCGCTCGTTTGTTTGTTTTGTCTTTGTTTTTGTTTATCGAGACAAGGTTTCTCTGTGTAGATTTGGAGCCTATCCTGACACTCTGTCTGTTGCCCAGGCTGGCCTCCAACTCACAGAGATCCTCCTGCCTCTGCCTCCCTGGTGCTGGGATTAAAGGTGTGCGTCACTAGCACCCGGCTCAAACCTAATTCTTAATTCCTGCCCACTTCACCCTACTCTGGCACTCCCTTATGCATGGCTGTTGTCATCTCGAGTGATCCAGGGTTGAAGAGAGGACTAAGACGTCAGGTGGAGGTAAGACCCTGTGTTTCTAAGGGAAAGGAATTCTTTTAGTAACAAGGGATTCTGCTTCAGAATCAGTGGAGTGGATGGAGAAACCCCTACCCGCCACATATAAGCCCTGAGATAGTGGCTTGAAATGCGTCAGGGCAGGTGACAGCTCAAAGGTGAAATTACAAAGAGCATTCTTTTTACATAAGGCATCATTGCTCCCATTGCTCTTTCACATGAGGGCACCAGGCACCCCGGTTTTCTGTCTCCCCCCCGGTATTCTTATTCTGTGGATTGGCCTTCCATAGGTCACCACACAGAGAAGATGCAGTACTCCATCTTCCTCCACTCCCAGGTCACTACACAGAAAAGACACAGTACCCCGTCCTCCTCATCTTACACATCCCTGAAGTGAAGACTTTCATCCTGGGTCTCTCAGGACTTTACCCAGACCGCAGAGTGGTCCTAAGCCTTTCTAGATCGCCTGTCCTCAATCGATGGCCAGACGATCATTCAACAAAATTACCAAGCTTATACAGTGGGCTAAGTTACACATTAAGACTTATCCAGAAAAAAGTTAAAAAAGCTAGGCATGGTGGTACATGTCTGTTTGCTCGGCACTTGGGATTTGGAGGCTGGGAGGATCAGGAGCTGAAGGTCAGCTTGGTCTACATGAGAAAAAACACAAGGAGGAAGAGAAGGTATAACCCGGGCGTGGTGTAACTCCAGCACTCAGAAGGCGGAGGCCAGAGTATGGCCACCAGTTCAAGACCAACTTGGACTCGATAGCCAATGTCAGACCAGACAGAAACACATAGCAAGACCTTGTCATCGAAAGTCTAAAAAAGAGTCGGGTAGTGGCGGCACATGCTCTTAATCCCAGCACTTTGGAGACAGAGACAGGCTGATCTCCGAGTTCAAAGACAGGGTTGAATGGTGAGGCTGTCTAAGGGAAGGAACTCTTGGGGCTGGAGAGATGCTCAGCTGTTAAGCACACTGGCTGCTCTTGCAAAGGACCTGGTTTCTGTTCCTGGCACACACATGGTAGCTCCTAACTGTGACTCCACCCTCGAGAGGTCCAGTGCCCTCCTCTGGCCTTAGAGGGTACCTATATTCATGGGTACTACCTTCATACAGACAGACACATATACACATAATTTTAAAATAATAAGAATAAACCTTTTAACAATTAAAAGATTAAGAAAGGAATTTTTGTGTAATCCCGTTTGGAAGCTGTACATTGGACAGCTGTACATTGACAGAATTAGCATTTTCTCCCCAGGTTACTTAGACATTCCTTCTGCTGCCATGAAATGAATTTTCCTCTCTGTCTAGCAGAGAAGGAGCAAGTGTGCTAAACGTGGCAGGGAGGATTCAACCCAAAAAATATTTTCCTTGGTAGGGAGGTCAGGCACCAACCTCTGTCATTCACATAGGTCCCCACGTGGGTCCCTGATTTTAGTAGCTCTGAACCACCTGAAGGCAGCAATTCTGTGCTTGTGATAACTTTATTACACTCACATATAAAAGGTTCAGGGCAGACTGGAGAACAGCAAACCATTGCCCAACCCTAGACCCTCCCAGACAACCACTGCGGAGTCCGTTCTCACCTTTCCTCCCGGGTTCCCATACTCTGTGACAAGCACGGAGCCAGAAAGTGCCTGAGTCATGAGTCACATGACTGAAAGTGCACACAGGGCCTCTCTCCACACTTGGCAGGGCCGTGTGAAACTGTCCTGCAAACAGAGAAGTGCTCAGCAGGTACAGGTGTGTGTCACAAAGCCTCTTGGGGCTGCTGTCCGGCCAGCCAAGCTTAAACACATGCTTGGGAATCATTGCCGAGCATTTCAGATGGCCACAGAAGTTACTGCGGTTCCTAGCAGGGGTCTGCCAAATCTGTGGTTCGGGAGGACTTCCAGTCCCGTGGTCAGATGGGAAGAGACTGTTTGCAGCCGCTCTTCACTAACTCCCTGGCTGTACTCAGGCTAGCTGGCTAGGTAGTCGGCTCATTGGTTATTTGGTTAACCAGCTAGTTACCTGTGTGTTTCGCTAGTTAAATACCACAGAACATAATCTGCCTTGGAGAAAATGACATCCTTTCACAGTCCTGTTCATCCTAGAGAAAGAGGTTTCCAGGAAGAAATTGCTCTTGCCACTTCTGCAATTTCTGGGGTTTTTGTTTGTTTGTTTTAAGAATGATGTGTACGCTTGAAGGGAGGAAAAGGAAGGAGGGATGATATAATTATAATCTCAAAAAGTAATTAAAAAAAAAAGCATGGACTCAGAGATGATGCAAGGTGACCACACTTGCAGGAGCATCCAGTGCAATAATCGCATCTTTTTCCAGGAAAGGAGAGCCAAGCCCGAGAGATGAGGTGACCTGGCCAAGGTCACGTGTCTGGTCAGCGCCCTTTGCCTTGGGGTGGGCCAGCCAGCGTCCACAGTGAACAGGAAGGAAGCAGGCTGTTTCCCTGTTCATTCAAGGCATGAAGTCTGCTCAAGATTGGCGAATATAGCTTTAGACATTTCTCTTTCCTGTCTCCATTCTAGTCCCCAACACACAATGCCCGTGACGATGCCTGCTGCCGCTGTTTATAGACGCCATTTATTCTCCCGGCAGAAGTGCGGTTGATAATGAAAACCAAATTAATACACATTGACATAAAAAAAGAAGCTAAAAATTTATGTTTGAAAACCACAAGAAAAAATAGGTTTGGCTTCCTGACTCATAGAAGGCGCAGGAAGTGGCCGCAGTGGCAAGTCCCAGCTGAGGACAAACACTGGCTTCTTGCCATTCTGGTTCTGCCATGCCATTGTTTTTCCATTTTCATCTAATCCCACAGTTCACTGCTTTATGGCCAAAGTGCATCTATCAGGCCTAACCACCTCCCCATCACCAAGGCAGAAGAGTCAGAAGCAGACAGCGTGACATGCGTGCAAGAATCTGGCTTTCAATCCAAAGACTTAAGTGTGACTTGGTTGCAAAATCATCTCACCCGAGGCATTGATTGATTGGTGGCTTCAAAGGGAGGCCAACACTTCCACCGTCCCCTGAGAATGAATGAGATCATATTCGGGGGAAGCCCTGTGACATTGCTATGGAAGTAAATATGACGATGCTCAGGCCTGACCAGGCAGCTGAGTCGTCAGCCCATGGGGAAGGCTGCCAGCCGCTGGGCGAGGCCGGAGGCAGGGCTGGAGACTGGAACTGTGGCCTGCCCCACCCATGTACACAGGAAAGCTCCTCTTCCCACAGCCCTAAGAGGGGGCACCACCGGGGCAGATCACGGCGAGGGCCACCTGTGTGCACAATCCTGGAATGCTCCCAGTCCATTCCTGAAGCTGTTTTTTCCCCCCTGGTTCCTGGACTAATGTGGCAATTTAAAGGGGCCGAGTCATTTGTTTCTGGCAGACAGCTGATTGCTCAAGGGCAGCAACTCATTCCTTTTCCCAGCGTCAGCTTGTGTGAAGGGAGAGCACTGAAAGCCTGTTCTCGCACTTTCTTCCAGCACTCCGTCTCTGCCACCATTTGAGTGGCATCAGCGGTTTTACAGGAAATGATCAGCTTCCAGATGACACCGAAACGTCGGCTTCCTCCTCCATCTCCAAAGCCTCCGTCTCCTCTGACGGGAGGAGCATCCTCCCGTGCTCATGACAAGTACACACCTCACCACGCCCTGCCCACTCTCCTGACCTCAGCCAGCAGTCATTTTATGTCTCCTCCTACCAGACTTCTGCTGTCCTCTGACCGTGTTGACAGTCTCCCTGGACTCACTGCTACTCATCTGCTCACAACGCCATTGTCCATCCATCCCTGCACCCCTAGGTCAGCAGTGCCAGCTCGTGCTCTGCAGAGGCTTGACTGCAAGGGTCACCAAGGTTTTTGCTCTGCATTCTTCCTCTGCAGTATTGGTGTTTCCATGCAGTGGAGCACAACCCTCCTGCCTCCATCTTGCCCTCTGTTCCCACATCCTAGTAGTCAATCAGCTCCTTTTCCCTAATTGCCTCTGGACACAGAATGCTCCACACTCTATCCCTAGTGCTATCCCCCCTCCCGTTTTGTGTCTGTGTGTGTGTGTGTGTGTGTGAACCTGTATGTGTGTGTGAGCCTATGTGTATGTGTGAGCCTGTGTGTGTGTGTATGAACCTGTGTGTGTGTGTGTGTGTGTATGCACACATGTGTGCTGGTGTCCAGAGGCATCAGATTCCCCCTGGAGCTGGAGTTACTGACAGTTGTGAGCCACTCAGTGTGGGTGTTGGGAACTGAACTCAGATCCTCTACAAGGGCAGTACATGCTCTTAACTGCCATCTCTCCAGCCCACACATCTGCTTTCTTAACTAAGTAGTTGTTTCACTTAGAAAATGTGTCTAAACTTTATTCTCCCATCCTTGTACAATTACTCTCAACAAACAATGTCTACAGAATCGTGTCCTCCTCTAGGTTGTTATAGTGATCAGATTATCTAAACTTAAATGCATAGTCTTTCTGGATTCTCTATTTCTAGTAAATGGTAAACCTTTTCTCTTCATTGATTATTTAAGCACAAAGCTTGAGAACCATTCCTAATTCCCCAGCCTCTTTTCCCCATGTGTAACCAATTGCCAAGCAGTTCCTTCTAAAACAAAAGCTTTTGCAATCGCCTTTCCTCCTTACCCGCCGTATTCCCACTCACGTTATCCTGCCTAGTTCAGATCAATCACTTGTTGTCCTCCATCAAATAAATACGTGTTATGTTCGTGCACACTCCACTCTAGGCTTTGAACCACAAAGTGCTCCACCATCCCAACTACAGCCTTTAGGAGAGGCAAGCATTGCTGGAGAGAACACCAATGAACATGTAAACACGTGAGCAAGAGGAAGACAAAACACAGTTAGAGAAGGAACTGTGGAGCAGGCACTGTGGCTCAGGCCCGCACCCCAGCCTGGGCTACACAGTGAGCTCTAGCATAGCTTGGATTACAGAGTGAGAGCCCACTAAAAAAAAATGAGGGGGTGGGGTTGGGTGGAAATTGACTGAATAAATAGAAATGGTTCCTGAGGTAAGAGAGGGGTCACTTGCACAACTGCTAACACATAGCCTAATAGCCTATTTGGCCAAAAAGAACATAAGAGATGGCGGGACACTCAAAATCCCGGGAGAAGAGGCGGGCAGTGGTGGTGCACGCCTTTAATCCCAGCACACGGGATGCAGAGGCAGGTGGATCTCTATGAGTTCGAGGACAGCCTGGTCTACAGAGTGAGTTCCAGGGCAACCTCCAAAGCTACATAGAAACCCTGTCTCACAAAGAAAACAAAACAGAAAAACAAACAAAAAACCCTGGAAGAAGCCATTAGGTTGGAGTTGGGAGGGCATAAGAAGAAGCTGGAGAAGGAAGTGGGCCGGGCCAGCCTGGCTGACCAAGGTATGTAACTTGCCCAGGTTACACCCTGAGACCCATGAGGAGCCTTGCTGTGACTGATGGTGGGTGGCCTGTGCCTGGGCCTCTGGCTCTCCTAACTCTACCTCCCCTCACTCATCACAGGCTCCCTCTCAACGCTTCCCCCAACACCATCTTCAGCAATATCTTCTCCTCAGCCAATGGATCTGCACTGTGGTCCTGGGCTCCTCACCTCCCCAACTCTCCCCACCTTCCCTGCTGTACCTGCTGGGGGGCACCTCTACCCCACTTCAAGGGCCATGTGGAAAGCTCTCGGCCACTCACCTAAAATAACCTTCCATATATTCAACTGTCTAGACCCTGGAGTCATACCAGAACAGGGGGTGGTGTCAGAGCTGAAAAGCCACACCCCTAGGATCCTGGGTCTCAGCAAATCGTTTCACTTTGGAAACCCCAGATATCTAATCCATAGAATGGATGCAATCATTGTCTTGTAAAGCTGTTGGAGAATTAGGTCTGAATGTATTTTCTGAGTAACTCAAAGACTGTCTAGTAGCTAGTAAACATAGAATACTTGCCATCCTTCTGCCTGCTCCTCCTTTTCATACTGTCCTAAGGAAATGGCAATGTTTTTAGAAGAAAGAGCCTATATACTTTTTAATCTTTACCTTTCTACCCTTCTAATTGGTTCCTGCTAGAAAAAGTAACTAGTCAATAATCCTGAATGATTCAAGATGTCAAATGTTGAAAAATGTTGAAGAATTGTTTAGTTGGATGGAATCAAACATTTAAAATGTCTAGTTGTATTTTTAAAAATAAGTCATTTTGATGTGTTAAAAAGAAATTTTCTTTCAAAGACAGGATATCATATAGCCCAGGCTGGCCTCAAACTTGCTTTAGAGCTCAGGCAGGCCCTAAACACCTTATCAACCTGTCCTCAGTTCCCAAGCACTGAGCTAACGGGTCTGCACCACCACATGGAGCTTTAAATTTCTTTTTTAGTTAACACACTTTATTAAAAGATTTGGGGGGGGAAATCTTCATTGTTGAAAAATAGCCCAAGTTTAGTTCATATTGTTCACACTGATTAAATTATCAAAAAATATTTTTCTTGATGATAGTCAACATTGGCAAAGTTATGATTCCATGAACACATATGCTGCCAGTAAGAGTGCAAATTACTAGTAGCACACAGGAAAACTATTTTGCAGTCTGTATAAAAACCTCTATAATTTTGTACATAGTAATTAACTGAGCCTCTGGGGATGCAGCAGAGACAAAGACAGGAATGTAATGAAGGTTTGCATTCTGAGAAGGTATTTGCTACACTGTTTATAACAGCAACAAAAGAAAAAGAAAAGAAATGACATAACCACCCAGTAGCAGGAGAATGAGTCATAAATTAGAGGCTGGGATTTATTCACAAGAGGAATCATGTAGTCATTTACTTACGTGTTTCTGAGGAATTCTTAGGCATTGAAAAACTCTCCGTGATATTGTGCTAAGTGGCCATATACCATGCAGGCCTGTGCTACTACAGTGGCATGCCAGCTATGGAAATACATGCAGGGTTCCTTTCTCCAATACACTCAACATCCAAGATTTTGAGGATCGTGAGAGAGAGTTTGTGAATGCACAGATGTATACATATTTACTAGCAAATGAAAATCTGGTTGTGGCCAGCAAATTCTTGGAAAGAAGGACAAAAGAGGCCCCACAAGAGGGGCATGAAGGCACCTGCTACCAAACCTCACAACTGAGTTGCACCTTTGGAGCCTGCGTGATAGGAGAGAACCTGCTCCCTTGTGTCTTATGACCTCCAGATCATTCTCTCTCTCTCTCTCTCTCTCTCTCTCTCTCTCTCTCTCTCTCTCTCTCTCTCTCTCTCTCTCTCTTCCTCACACACACAATGAATAAGATATAACAATTTAGAAAGACAGTACAGACTATGACATAGGAGCCTAACATGATCTGACTGTTAAAGCCTTGCTAGAGGCCATTAAAGAAACTGACCAACAATTCAAACGTTTTCACAAACTGTTCCTCGCTATGATTGTGCTACAAAAATCCAAATGAATAAAAAAATGTTTTGAGCTTCCTTTTCTTTGGAAAAAAATCACCCTCCCACTCTACCTTAAATCTTTATTGATTGATGCTTTCTTGTAAGACGGTGTACACATACAAGCTGTATTTTATTTTTTATGGAAATTGGTATGCAGTCAATTGGTGGGTATGTCCCCTGTCCCCTGCTATAGAAGGAAACAGAACTTGAAGGAGAATTGAACCTTTGGGATCTCTGGCTCCGAAGACCAGGCACCCTGACTGGTTTCTGGTGGCTGAGTAAGTCTCCTCACGTTAATTCAAAGAATTCGTGGATAATCTCTGGGACTTGCCTGAGGTGTCTGAGGCAGGGGTGGTTGTGCCAGACTCCTCAGCAGAGACACTGACATCTAAGACTTCCAGGATGAAGCCATAAATGAAAGGGCTGTTGATAGAGCACATTCTGCCGGAATTTGTTTGCCCCTGGGATGTCTACTGAAACATGAGATAAGGCTCCAGACTCAGCAAAGCAGAGTGTGTGAGTGTGTGTGTGTGTGTGTGTGTGTGTGTGATTGTGTGTGTGTGAGAGAGAGTTGTGCGAGTGTGTGTGAGAGAGTGAGTGTATGTGAGAGAGAGAGTGTGTGTGTGTGTGTGAGTGTGTGTCCTAGGATGCTAGAGAAATGAGATCCCCTGGAGCTGGTGTCACAGGCGATTGTGACCTGCCTGGTGTAGATGCTGGGAATCAGACTCAGATGGTCTGCAAGCGTAGCGTGAGCTTTTAACCACTGGGCCATCGCTCTCCTCCTCCCCATTTTTTCTGTGCTTTGCACTGATGGATACCATCCCAAACATAGGCAGGATCTCTGCGTCTACGTTGTGTCCCTGGAGAACCTCGTCATGCACCTCAGTCACGGGGCAGGAGAAACTTTCCTGCTAAGAGCCCCAGTCTGGACTCACTAGACTTCTTGCCTTACACGTGGAACTTCTTTTCCTCCCCAGAATCCCTCAGCTCTTCTGTGGGACTCTGAGATTTTGTCCTCAAGCTGTGTCCACAGCAGCACTATCATGACCATAGTAGAGACCAGGGATGGATTTTTTAAACACAATTTCTGTATTGACCCTTTGGGAATTTCGCATCATGCCGCCTAATTCTGCTCACCTCCCAGCCCCGCCCCCCATATCCTCCCCTCACCCCTGCAGCTCCCCCAAAGAAAATTTTGAAAAATCAAACCAAACCTAAAGCAAGCAAACAAAAACCTGACCAGGCTGGCTGCAAACTCATGCCTTTAAAGCACTCCCATTAAAGAATCTCAGAAACAGCACACAGTGTCACTTCAGGAGTGAATCCATGACATCGTTAGGAGCTTCTACCCATGTTTTCAAACGGATGGTATGGAGAGAGCTTTTAAAGGCCCTTTATGCTTTTGTGAGACGTTTTCACAGGTCTGGGTTGTCTTCTAGAAGGTTCTGTAGATTCAGAACCTCCTGGTGACCCATGGTGTAGGAGGCCAGCGGCTGCATAGCACTGTCCTCAACAGTGAGCCTATCTCCTCCTTCCCAGTGTAGATTATGCATGAGTGGGGTCTGGCCCCACTTGTAGGGATGACGGGGCCAGTGATATGAATATTCTGGATGACAGCTGTGTCACCTGAACTACCGAGGGACTCAAAGATCAATGTGACTGAGCTAATGTGACTAGGAAAAGAAGAAGAAAGTATACCTGGAAGCAGACTAGCATCAAGAGAGCTCACACCACTGGTGAGAGCCTTCCCTGTATATAAGGTAATAGCTAGTGGGTATTCTCCAGGGTCTTCATCAAAGCCTCCCACTTCAAGGAAAGTCCTTCTTGATCCTTTAATCCTCTAGAGACATCCTCACAGACACTCTTAGAGGTGTGTCTCCTAGGTGATTTTAAATCCAGAACGCTGACAACCAACCGAGAGGCAGCATCTTCTTGTTCTAACACTGTGTCTATTCCTTCAATGTCCTTGACTCCCTCACCATTCTTGAGCTACAGTGTTCTGGAAATTCCCCCCAGGGTCCCCAGAGCATCCTCGATCTTGTTAGAGAAGAAACTCCATGGGGTCATGAAGATGATGGTGTTCTTGTCCATTTGGGCAGTAGATAGACATTCCTGCTCTGAGTCTTCACATAAAAACACAAGTCTTGAATATCAGCTGTAGAAAATGGGATAAATTGTCTCCTGCTTTTTTCCCCTCAAGCATCCCAGCCAATGTCTCCCCTCCCCACAGTTTCATGGCCTTCTTCAACCTCTGGGGCTAGGCTCACTGCAGTTTAGGAGCACTGGAGCTATTGCTGGAGAAGGGGCTCTTCCTCCTGGAAGATTCTACCTCAGTGATTAGTAGCAGAAATGATGGCCACTCCAGCACACAAGCCAAGCTGAACAGTTTAGCCACATGGAAAAGATACACATTAGTACAAGGTGAATCAACAGCTTGCTGATCAGGGGAAAGGCTGATTGCAAACAATGAGCTCAGTCACACATGGTGTCCCTGTCCTAGTCTACAGTAAGCGGGGCTTGGGCACTAACCCTTGAAGCAACAAGTTCACAATGCCAAGTGTATGGTGATGTCAGAACCAGGGCTATGTTCATCGGGATATGGAGAAGTAGCCTGGTAGTATGCTTCCCACAGCTGGCAGTGCTAAAGTGAATGGCTCTGCTTCCTGCAGTGGCTGTCTTTGCCTGAGTGGAGCTTTGGAAATGACAACCAGAGTCTGAACCCTCTGGAAAAGACTAAAGTTGTTCATCATGCCCATCGTCTATGGAAACTCCTGAATTAGCCCTTTTATGCACGCCTCCATCTCTTCCTCAAAGGGATGGCTGACCCCTGACTCCCTGAGTGATAGCAGGATTAGACAAAAGTCACATAATCGTCGGGTGGCAGGGAAGTCACTAAAATGAAGCTGTCTC
Organism: Mesocricetus auratus; assembly: GCF_017639785.1. Classification (NCBI taxonomy): domain Eukaryota; kingdom Metazoa; phylum Chordata; class Mammalia; order Rodentia; family Cricetidae; genus Mesocricetus; species Mesocricetus auratus. The sequence continues at coordinate 4,084,270 of NW_024429187.1, read as the reverse complement.
TCTGTGAGGTCAGCCTGAAGTCCACACAGTGGCTGAAGCCCAGCCATCTTCCAGCACCACTAGCAACAGACAGAAGAAACAGTAAGTATGACCAGAGAGGGTAACCTGGGGCAGCCAACTGAATCCTGCACAGTCTGCAGCTTCCAGCTACTCCATAGGTAACTGAGACTACAGCTGGACTCATTTGGGGGACCCTGAGCTGGACTCACTATCCCTGTCTTCACGATTTAGTGGACCAGGTCACGATCCTCTTTTTATCTTCCTTAGTGTCAGAGAAGGGGACATTAGCTGTCCCAGATAACAGGAGTTTAGATGTGCTGATTAGGGAGAGGTTGGGACTCTAGGGTATAAAAGTCCTCCAAGCACTGAGAAATGGCCCCTCTAATTCACCCCTCCATAGAGGTCTTCAGAACCCTCTGACTGGGCTTCTAGAACAGATGAGGAACACGGCTATGTCTGGATAGCAGGCTGAAGTGTAAGAAGATGCTCTCATAATTTGAAACTACCGGAGGCTGCAGACGTGCTCAGTTGGTAGAGTGCATGGGTCCCCAGCATCACATAAACCAGGGATGCTGATGTATGCTTGCAGCCCCAGCTCTCGGGATGTGGAGGCAGCAAGAGCAAAGGTTCAAGGTGATCCTTGTCTACCTTGGGAGTTTGAGGCCAGTCTGGGCTACATGAGACCCTGACCCCATCATCATCATCATCATCATCATCATCATCATCATCATCATCATCATCATCATCAATAAAATTACTTGAAAATATAGCACTAAAAACTCCCAAATTTTAGCTTTAAAAAAACTTGCTAAAGGTAATGTTTTTCTGTATCTTTCATGTTGATTTTAAATATTCAAGTAATACTTTTTCTTGTTTCTCTGAATGTCTATTGCATTTCTTTTTTTCTTTCTTTCTTTTTTTTTTTTTTTTTTTTTTTTTTTTTGCTTTTCTGATGATCTCATCAAATTATTTAAGCTTTTTTTTCCATCCTGCTCGCTGGTACCCAAGTAAGGTTTCTGCTTCTGAGATTATTTCAAAGTTGCTCTCAAGCCTGCCAAGCTCACTTACTATTCCGCCCTCTGCTGCTCTCTGGTCATCAGGCAGTTTTGACTTCTGTCATTAGATGCGTACAATGTTCTCATGGAACGAGTCATTTTCCTGGGCTCCTTGGAGAGGTGATGCAGTAAGAAGAACGCTCGCTTGCTACCTGGACAAGAAGACCTGAGTTCAGATCACAACACTCACGTAAAAATCCAGGTCTAACCCCAGTGCTGTGGGTATAGAGATGTGGGGGGGGGTGTAGGGTGCATGTCAGAGGGGCTGAGGCAGGAGGATCACTGGGCTCGATGGCTGCAGTCCAACTCCAGGTTCAGTGAGAGATGGGTGCCAAGGGAAGGTAGTGAAGAGGGACAGAACGGGACAGCAGATGTCCTCCACCCTTCCGGGCCACCCGCAGAAAGAAAGCTAAGGATTGTGTTGCTTCTTGGAGTGAGGTGGGGAACTATGAACAATTTTTAATTCAGGAAGTGGAGAAACAAAATACAGAAATTAAGATTTGAGTTAACGATCCGTTGTGTTCTGTGTGCATTGTTTGTGACGGTGGAGAACCCTACAGGTCAGCTGTGGTTGTCTGGGAGAGTTCTCATTTGTTTATTCCCTGTGCCGCTCTGTGGGGCGTGGGGGAGGGGGTAGTGAGGGATTGTGGGAAGGGGGCAGTCAGTCTTAAACTATTAACGTTCTACACATGTGCTCCAGAGATTTGAAGGTGGGGAAGAGAAAAGACCTGAGAGGATGGGGGAAGGATAAAGTAGGGTAGAAAGCGGGGGAAGGACTTCACCTCAGCGCGTTTAATATCTAGAATAAATTTGCCAGAGGGGAAAAGTGAGAGGATATTGGTTATAACTTAAATTTAGACAATAACTATCAGGTGAGAAAGAGGCCACAAGACAAGAGCAACTAGATCACTACATAAGGAAAATTCCCTGGCCTCCGCATGCCCACAGAGGAATGACGCTTTCAACCCATGGGGCAGGAGCTTGCACCACGATGGAGCCCAACCCAAGCCAGGTTCTCCTTCCAAATCCAGTGTAAAGGAGGGTGAGAACAATTCCAGGGCTACTTTTGTGTTTGTTTTTGTCTCTTTGTAATTCTCTCTCTCTGTCTCTCTGTCTCTCTCTGTGTGTCTCTGTGTCTCTCTGTCTCTCTCTATCTCTCTCTGTCTCTCTGTCTCTGTCTGTCTGTCTGTCTGTCTGTCTCTCTCTCTCTCTCTCTCTCTCTCACACACACACACACACACACACACACACCACAGAGTTGTGGACGTCCTTTGCCAGGTAAGCATTCTACACTGAGCTAAATGCCCTGCCTCTAGAGCTCCTCCTGGGATTCAACAATTCACTGAGAACCCAGCCCTGACTTCCATCTGTGTTATTCTAAACTCATCGTGTAGCCTCCAGGCAAGATTCCCTGTTCTCTCACTCACTACTGAAGGAAGTCCTGCTCTTAGGGCGGCCACCAGGACCAGTGAAAGCGTTAGAAGCACCCTCTCCCCTAAGAAAGAGCAGGTTTGCTGAGTCAAGTGGAAACCCTGACTGGTGTCTGGAGCAGAACAGAGAAAGTGATCTGGGAGGAAACTCGGGGAGCCAAGGTTTGGCAAGCTGACTTCTAGACATGAGCCGCCACACAAGAGAGATCCCCTGTCATGGGCCCATTTTCTCAGCCTCCACAGGATGAAAGCATCACCTACACATGCCAGGATCCCACCAATAACTAAGACTCCCGAACATTCCAGAGAAACTGAATAGGTTTGTTTTGGTTTTTGTTTTTCTTCATGCATGGCCACTGATCTATGTCACTGGAGACCCTCCTTCTCCTCTATCTAACTCCTTCCCACCCTAAATTCATAATCTCTTAATTGTTGTTACACACACTCTGTGTGTATTTATGTGCACATATGTATACATAACCTACTAGCTCCATTTAGCTTTGGTTGAATGTGCATGTGTCCAGTGCTGACCGCTTGGGATTAGACAGCCTATGTGGGAGTTTGTTCCTCAGAGCAACGGGTTTTCCCTCTTTCCATAGCCGTTGACCATCTGTAGCTCTTACTCTGGAGTAGAACCATATGGAATTTGTCTGCATTGGCATGTCTGCTAGCATTGTCCTTTTGCTGGCCTTATTCGGGTGAGAGATTTATAAAAGGATGAAGTATCTCACATAGCTGAGTGAATCAGCTGGAGCTAAGTGAGTGTGGACACTTCTTGAAAGACCCTTGGAGATGATGTGTCAGGCTCTGAAAGTTAAATGGCAATACTGTCAATTTAAAAAAGTTCCTAAATGGCAGGAGCCTCACTTACAACTGCTGAACCTGAACTCACAGGCTGCCAGGAAGTGTCTGAGGTTCACAGTGGCCCTAGAGCTGGCCTCCAGGGCTTTCAGAGTGCTGTGTTTCCAAAACTATCAGCATGGGAGGGAGAGGTGGCCGAAAGGGCAGTGAGCTGGAGATCACAGACATCTGGGTACCACACCCTCATCTCCATCCTGTCTGTAGCCACACCCCTGGGGGCTGGCCTGAGGCAGGGCCAGATGCCACACAGCCACCCTAGCGGGTGGGAGGGATGGGGGATGGGGGTGGGGGGTGAAGCCCTTCTCCCCAGACTCACCCAGCTACTAGACAGTCTATCCTGGGTTTGTTTTCTCCTTCTCTTTGTTAATTTTGCAGCATACCTCCCAGCCCACATAATAAAGCTGTGGAGAGATAAAGCCTTGTTGACCTCACAAGGGAAGGAACAAAAAACCAAAGAACTCTGAGTGTTGCTCCTGGTAAACGATAGACTTCCCAGCTTCCCCCTCACATCTGTGTTTCTTCCTGTCAACCCAATGCCAACAGAAACACATAATCTCCAAATTACACCTCAGGAGGGCCAGTGAGATAGCTTAGCAAGTGAGGGGGCTTGCGGCCAAGGTCAGGGACCTGAGTTCAATCCCGAGGATACACACGGTAGAAAGAAAGTGTGCAAACCAATGATATGACCGCTCTGTGTTCCCGTTAAGGGTGAAGTGTTTTATTGTAGATATGAGAGAGAGCAATCTGAAAGAGTCCAGAGCAGAGAGAGAACGGAGTAGATTGAGCATGGCCAGCAGACTGGACCTGGCCAGGAGAAAAACAGGAGCAGAGCAGAGAGCTAAAGGAAAACAGAAAGGAAAGCATGAGAGGGAGGGAGAGTAAGCAGAAGATGGGGGAGGGGGACAGAGCAGGAGGCCAGAGAGGTGGGTCTCTGTGAGGAGAAAGACAGAGGGAGCCGGGAAAGGAGGAGACAGGGAGAGCATAGAGAAGGAGCAGCTGAAGGGGGGAAGGCCTGTGTACGCTGAGGAAGCTGAGCTGAGGAAGCTGAGCTGAGGAAGCTGAGCTGAGGAAGCTGAGCTGAGGATGACAGCTGGCATGGACTGGGACCTGCAACCCTGAGGGACCCCAGAGGCCAGATACACATTGGAATGCTAACAGGTGCTTGCTTGGAACCCCCAGCCCTCCCCTGCCTGATCGGGAAAGCCCTATTCCCCCCTCTCCCTCTCCCTCTCCCTCTTCCTCTCTCTCCCCTCCCCTCCCTCCCGCTCCCCCCCCCTCTCGTTCTCTCCAAACCCTGCCCAATCAGAGTCTCCCAACAAAGGAAAGGCACCAAAAAGCCCAGTTCCACATTCTTGGTGGCTACTGCAGCTCCCTCCCCTGAAGTTACAGCCCCTCAAGCCCCCACCTGAGGTGCTCAGCTTCTAACCATACTTGGGCAGAAGCCCAGCTTTCGGCAGACACATCATCATTCCACACCAACAACCTGTAAAGTCTCCCTGCTTTTGTTTGTGGGTGCAGCTTCTCTGGCCTCAATCTCTGGGACTAGAGGGCCCCGCCTCCCAGGAATTGCTTTGCTGAAATAAACCTGATTTGTCGTTGTTTGTTTTTACTTTTCCAATTGGCTTGATCTGGCTTACTGCATCGGCAGGGAAATCTATTATGAAGGGTGGGGGGAGCAGAAAACCTTTTTATAGGCACCATAGGAAGCCATTTGTCCCTTCTGACTTTTGTAATCTTGAGAAATGGAGTTTCCTTTGGATCTGACAGAAAGACCCAACTCCCAAAGATATCTTCTGGCCTCTAAACACACACACACACACACACACACACACACACACACACACACAATGTGCCAGGGGTGGTGGCACACACCTTTAACCCTAACACCCAGAAGGCAGACACAGGTGGATCTCTGTGAGTTTGAGGTCAGCCTGGTCTACAAATTGAGTTCCAGAATAGCCAAGGCTACACAGAGAAACCATGTCTTGAAAAAAGAATGTAAATTTAAAAAAATTTAAATATACATCAATTTGACTGATAGTCCCAGGATTATAAGAGTCTGTGAGAGTTCTGCGTAAATAAATATGAATAAGCCATATTTAACTTTCGACAATCTAGGCCATACTGGATGTTCAGTATTTACTTGCTGAGTTAACATTTATCACCTATCTTATACCTAGTGCCCCAGTTCATAATGAAAGCTTCCTGCAAGGTAATGCTCCAGGCTCCAACTGGTTCCAAAGGACTGTCACACTTAGTATATTCACCCTTAGCTGCTTCCCACTGAGCAACAGAACTCTGCAAGTCTCCAGCAATAGGCTGTCTTGGTTGTTGCAATTCTCACTGCATTCTGTCTTGGGTCACTCACTCCCTCTGGGGAAGACAGCTGCTGTCTGTAAGTGCCTTCAGAGTCCCAGTGGAGAAACCCACATAGTGAGAAGCTGCGACCACCTGACAGCAGGCAGGGCTGCCTAGAGAGGCCTGTTCCCCCAGGGAGCCTTCACTGCCAATATCTTGTAGGCTTTTGTTTGTTTTACATAATGGCTTTATGGAAATATAATTCACATACCATACAATTCAATCACTTAAAAGGTACAATTTGGTGGCTTCTTTAGGATAGTCAAGGTACATGTTAAGCCACCAACACCCTCAAACTAAGACTATTTTCTTCATGGAAAAAGGAACCCTGTGCCTTTTAGCTGTCAGCTCCTCATTTTCCCAGCTGCCACACAAAGCAACCACTAAACAACTTCTAGATTCATCTCTGTAGATTTGCCTTCTAGAGATGCTTTGCAGACGCAGACTCATATAGACTGGGGTTTTATTTTAAATGTACTTGTTGTTGTGTGTGTGTTGCAGGATTCAGGGAGGCGGGGCTTACGTGCCACAGTGTGATTAGGGCCAGAGAACAGCTTTGTCGGTCTGTTCTGTGCTTCACTCTGTGGGTTCTGGGATAGAACTCGGGTCGCCAGCCTTGCCTGGAGAGCACCTATACTCGATGAGTCATCTTAGTGGCCCAGACTGTAGTTAGTATTTTCTAACTGATAGGTATTTACATTCATGTTTCCAAAGTCCATCCATGTCACAGCATGCATCAGAGCTCCATTTCCTTTTATGGCTGAGTAGAATTCTGCTCCCATTGTATATAAGTACATTTTGCTTATCCGTTCATCCATTCATGGACATTGGGTTGCTCCCAACTTTGGGCTATTGTGAATATTGTTACTATAAACACTGATATACAACTTTTTATGTGGATATATATTTTCGCCTCTCTTGGGTGTATAACCAGAAGCTGAAGCTGGGTAATAAAGTAACTTTTATGGGCAGTCACTTGAGAAGCAAACAGTAACATTTCTCCTCTCCACCAGGAGTCTATGAGGGATTCTGTATTTGACTGTTGTCAGTCTGGTGAATCTAAGTTACTGGTTTGTATTTTCCTGATGACTACAATGTCTACCATCTTTTCTTGTGTTCTTGGTCATTTCAGTATCTTCTTAACAGAAAAGTCTGTTCTGAGCCTTAACCCTTTGTTTAAATTAGTTAGAATTTATTATTAAATTGTAAGTATTCTTTTGCTGGGGATTCAGGACAGGGTTTCTCTGTGTAGCCCTGGCTGCCCTAGGGCTCACTAGGTAAACCAGGGTGGCCTCAAACTCACAGGGATCTCTGCCTGCCTCTGCCTCCTGATTAAAGGCGTGCACCACCACTGCCTGGCTTGGTAATATTCTGTGTAGAGTCAAGACATAAGACTTTTACCAAATATGTGATCAGCAAAAATGTTTAAAAATTCACTTTACATATTGCCTTTTCTGATTTTTTAATTACATTTAAATTGTTTTTTAATTTAGTATAGATGCTAAGGGGTATGTGCTATTACAAGTGTGCAGAGGTCAGGCAATTAGTTCTCTCCTTCAACCATGTGAAGCCCAAGAACCAAGCTCAGACAGTCACGTTGGTGGCAGGCACCTTTACCTAATGAGCCATCTTGCTGGCCCATCTCAGTCTTTTCTCACTATTAATGGTACTTTTGGAAACAGAATATATTTTAATTTTAATGGAGTTCATTTGTCTTTTTTTTTGTGGCTCACGTCTTGGTGTATTGTATTTGGTTTTGATTTGTTACATTATTTTATTTGTTTGGTGTGTGTGTGTGTGTGTGTGTGTGTGTGTGTGTGTGTGTGTGTGTTCCTTGTGGAGGATAGCATAGTAGAAGCCATCTTAACATTCATACTGTATTCTTAGAGACTAACACTTAGTTAAGTTTCTGTTTCTCTGTGCCTTTTGATTTCAGAACCACTTGTTGAAGACTGCTTTCTCCCCTGTGGAGTGCGTTGGTGTCTTTGTTGAAAGTCACGTCACAGGGTGAACATCTGGAGCCAGCACTCGTGCCCGGGTTCCTGTGTCTCTGTTGGGCTGGTGAGCCACTGTCTCAGTCATTGTTGTTTGGTTCTGACTTCCCATCAGGAAACATGTGCGTCTTCCAACTTATTTTTCCAAGACAGCTTTAACTAACCTGGCTCCTTGCAAATCCAGCCATACAGATTTTAAAACTCAGTAGTTTCTGGCAAGAAGCTGAGATTTGGATAGGACTTTCGTTGAATCCACACACCATCTTAAAGGATATTTATTTCTTGTTAAATCCTAAGTCTGGTCCACAAACATGGAGGGGTTTCCATTTACTTAGACCCTGTCCAGTATCTTTCAACAATATCTTGTACTTTTCACACTATGGCTTTCATAATTTTTTGTCAAATTTGTTCTCGCGCATTACAACTTTAGTACTTTAACAAATTAAGTTAGTTTTTAATACTCTTTTTTGGATATTCATCAAGGTATATAGGAATACAAAGGGGTGTGCTCCCGCGGCTACAGGGCTCACGTGGTCACCAACCAGTTCTCAGCACGGCACGCACGGCACGCACGCACCCACGCACGCACGCACGCACGCACGCACGCACGCGGGTTCCGGTTGTTTGCACCCAACTGCCACCGCAGCCTCTTGCCATGCCGGCAGACATCAGCAAGTGGGCCGGGCCGCTGAGCCTACAGGAGGTGGATGAGCGGCCCCAACACCCGCTGCGGGTCACCTATGCTGGAGTGGAGTTGGATGAGCTGGGCCAAGTGCTGACGCCCACCCAGGTTAAGAATAGACCCAGCAGCATCTCGTGGGATGGCCTTGACCCAGGGAAGCTCTACACCTTGGTCCTCACAGACCCGGATGCTCCCAGCAGAAAAGAGCCCAAGTACAGGGAGTGGCACCATTTCCTGGTGGTCAACATGAAAGGCAACGACATCAGCAGTGGAAAGGTCCTCTCGGATTATGTGGGTTCCGGGCCTCCCAGTGGTACCGGCCTCCATCGCTACGTCTGGCTGGTGTACGAGCAGGACAAGCCGCTGAAGTGTGACGAGCCAGTGCTCAGCAACCGGTCAGGAGACAACCGCGGCAAATTCAAGGTGGCCGCCTTCCGCAAGAAGTATCACCTGGGCGCCCCGGTAGCCGGCACGTGTTACCAGGCGGAATGGGACGACTATGTGCCCAAACTGTACAAGCAGCTGTCTGGGAAGTAGAAGAGTCGGTCGCTTGCCGGTCCTGGCCGTCCCCCTGCAGAGTCATCGGGCTGAGCGATGAGTAGCATGTCTCGCCTCTTCTCACTCCCACCCTGCATAGAGGAGACGGTTGTACGGCTTAGTTTTGGGTGACTCTTTCTTGTTGCTTGCCCTAAAGACTCTAGATGGTAGTTGCATCTCCCAGTTTGTTTTGATCAAGTTTAAGCCCCATTCTGGTGGATATTTGGCGCTGGGGTGGGGTTGTTATATTGTTATTAAAAGAATAGTAACTCCAAAAGTAGAGAAAGAAAAAAAAAATCCAAGTAAAAAGACCAGGTCTACAGAAAGAAAGCTAAACATCCGTCGTGAATCAGAGACCGGTGTGATGCCTGTCTCAGCCTCCTTTGCAGTGAGGAGCCGGTGTCCAGTGACCCCATCTAATGGGACGAGTTTTAAGTCCTGTGTCTCCCCCCCCCCCAGCACAACCAGAGACTTTGCTTCCTGGATGATCCCAGGCAGTACAGCTGAACAAGTGTTTGTGTCCTGTGACTCCAGTAAAACCAGCTGGGAAAAGCAATAGGGCGGGTGGCTGACTCGGTGGCGGTGCTGTGATCTGGCTAGGTACCCTGCTGCAGTCGTGGACAACAGCTGACAGGAGTCCTTAAATCAGTTCCTGCTAAGTCAGCTGCTTCTCCTGATGTAAGAAGAGCTAACCTGGAGTTGCTTATGTTAATTGTTTGCTTATTGTCAAATAAAATTTTAAAAGAAAAAAAAACATATGATTTGTGTGTGTGTGTGTGTATATGTATATGTGTGTACTGATTTTATAACCCAAAACCTGTTGAACTCTTTTGTTGGATCTTGTTTCACTACTTTGATTGCTTGGTTGCTAGATATCTTAGAGTTTTCTGGGTTTTTATTGTTTATTGTTTTCATTGTGTTGCTGGAAACAGTGCCTCATGTAGCCCAGGCTAGCTACTTCTCTCTCTCCTACTTCTATCTACCTAGTGATGGTATTATAGGCATGAACCATCATGCTTGTTGGTTTTGTGGGGATAGTTCTTTCGGTTTTTGAGACAGTCTTGATATGTTAGCCTGGTATGTGCTATACAGCCCAGTCTGGCCTAAAACAGTAGTCTTCCAGACAGTTTCCCAAGCACTGAGATTATAGGGCCAGACCGTGACACCTGTTTTTGCTTAATACTTTTTTTGGTGTGTGTAAAAGATCATGTCCTTTGTGAATAGAGATGGTTTGCTGTCTCCTTCCAATTACCCTGACTCCATCCACCAATGGACTGCCGAGCTTAGAATGGTCAAACCACATACTGAATTGTGTTTAGTCTTGAAACATGGATGTTAAGAACCCCCAACAATCTCCAAAGCTTGGAAATAACCTAATGGACTCAAGGGTATCCCCCTATCCAGGATCCATGTATACTGACTGGAAGAGAACAGGCCTGTGGCATGTCTTGGAGGCAATGGGTGGTGGAACCTTTAAGAAGCAGGACTTAGTGACAAAGGTGGGTGAGAGCTTTGGAAAGGCAGGGTGTGGCTCTGCCCCTTCCTGTTTGCTGCCTGGCACCATGAGCAAAGCAGCTGTCTGCCGTACGCTCCCACCACGACGCTCTGCCTTGGGAAGACCCAGAAGTAACAACCCTGACCCACCACAGACGAACACATCTGAGACCAGAAGCCAAAACAAACTTGAAAGTTGTTTATTGCAGGCATTTTTTTTCACATAACAAAATACTAATTGACTACGAGGTGAATAAAGGATTTCGCTCTGCCATACGCTCTTGCCTTACCACAGGCCTGAATGCAACAGTGACCATGGCCTGACACCTCCAAAACTGTGAGTCAAAGCAAACCCTTGTTCTCTATAAATTTGTTATCTCACATATTTAACTGAGTGAGGGAAACCAGACGGACACAATGTTTTGATAGAACAAGACAGTCATCCATTCATTCCTCCTAACAAATCAGTATAAACTGGGTGGCCACTATGCATTAGGTATGTACCAGGCCTAGAAGGCAGAGCATTAAATTTTGTAAATGTTGTAAGTATATTATCCTACTTCCTGGAGTTTTTTAAATTGGCCCTTTGCTTACACACACACACACACACACACATTCACGCATTCACACATTCACGAATACACATTCACACACAGCACAACACGAAACATGTAGCTAGCAGTGTGTTCTAGTTTTCTTTCTGTTGCTAAGATAAAACACTGTTATTCTGATTGGAAGCAATTTAGAGGAAGAAAGGGTTTATTTGGCTTACATGTCCCAGTCTCAGTCCATCATTAAGAGTGGGAAGGGCAGGAACTCAAGCAAGAACTTGAAGTAGAAACCACAGAAGACCACTTCCTGGCTTGCTTTAGGCTCATGCTGAACTTGCTTTTTTATGCAGCTCAAGACCACTTGGTTAGGGAATGATGCCACCCACAGTGGGCTGGGCCTGCCTACGTCAATTATCAGTCAAGACAGTGCCCCACAGACACACCTACAGGCCAATCTGATCTGGGCAATTACTCTACAGAGGCTTTCCTCTCAGGTGACTCAAGGCTGTGCAAAGTTGACAGCTAAAGCTAACTAGGACACTAGAGCTGGAAAGAAACCATAGGCAGAGCATTCACTGAAACCCTGCAGCGAAAGGCTGGGTTGCTGAAGGATGTGAATCAAAACTCTGTTTCTTACCTTTTCGTGTGAACAGCCAGACAGGGCACCTATATGCCTCCAAGCAGCTACTTTGGGGCTACAGTCTTCAAAGAGGCTGGAAGTGGATATCTGGAAGAAAGGCAGTGAGAAGAGACAGCTTGTGGGGAAGCTTGGCATGGACTCGGGGATGGCTGTTCCTTATTGCAGGGAACCGTCAGAGCGGGAGTGGCAGAGTTCACGTTCCTCCAGAGCAACATGTAGAAAGAACTAATGGGCCACCCACCACCTTATCTGAAGCTACAACGTCTGTAGAACTGAGCCACAAAGTTCAGCCAAATAGCATCTTCCTTGCTGACTTTTGGTGCCAAGTTCCCTTGTGGCCCGGCTGTAACTCAATACAGGAGCCAAGGAAATTAAATGAAATTTGGGGAACTTGATCCTTGTGTGCTGAGGGCAGAAATAGTTGTGTTGATAGAAGCAGGGCGTGGGTATGTTTGCTTTAGGGTCCTTCTCTCTCTCCAAAGTGCTCCATGGTATTACAGGATCAGGCTGGTCTCGGGCCCCTGGGGGAAAAAACCAAATTCTTGGTAAATTGTCTCAGACCCTCACCACTCACAGGAGATTCTATGGAGAGTGTCAGTTGACAACCCCTCCGTGAAACAGACTAGCTCCACAAAGTAACCAGAAGAACTGGTCTGTGATAATGACAACAGAGTCTGAAACCTTGAAAAAGAGATTGATGCAGAGTACTGAGAAGACAGTTATGCAGTCAGTTTCTGTACTTGCAAAAGACACAGAAAAGGAAACATGAAGCCACCCCACTCTTCATAACTCAGTGATCTGAAAAGAACTAAACCGGAGGATGAGTTAGATGAGACAGGTGGTGGAGGTGGTGGAGACAGAAATCTGCCAAGTTCATTGGGTAAGAAATGACCCAGGAAGGGGTCAAGACGGGGCTGGTCTAACCCACAGAAACAGCCGACCTGAACAAGGGGGAGCTCTTGGACCCCAGACTGATGGCTGGGAGGGCAGCATGGAACTGATCCAGACCCCCTGAATGTGGGTGTCAGTGAGGAGGCCTAGGCAATCTGTGGGGCCTTGGGTAGTAGATCAGTATTTATCCCTGGTGTACAAATGGACTTTGGCTGCCCATCCCACGATGAAAGATGCTTGCTCAGCCTGGACTCTTGTGGGAGGGCCTTGGCCCTGCCCTGGATGAAATGACAGACTCTGGAGATCCCCCATGGAGGGCCTCACCCTCCCTGGGGAACAGAGTGGGGACTGAGTGGGGGATTCGGGGGCCTGGTGGAGGGGCAGGGGAGGAGGGAAGGAAGAGGAAGCTGGGATTAACATGTGAAGCAAGTTTGTTTCTAACTTAAATAAAAAATAGGAAGAAAGGAAAAAAAAAGAAATGACTAAGGAATGGAGACAGTTCAATCCATAAAGTGCTTACCTTGAAAACATGAGGACCCAAATTTGAGCTCCAAGAGCCCACTGAAAATGCCAGGGCATGGCAGTGAACAACTGAATTACTAGCACTGGGGAGGTTAAAAAACAGAAAATTCAGCCAGGAGGTAGTGGGACACTCCTTTAATCCCAAGACTCATGAGGCAAAGGCAAATGGATCTGGAGAATTTGAGGACAGCCTGATCCACAGAGTGAGCTATAGGACAGCCAGGGCTACACAGAGAAACCCTGTCTCAAACAAAAAAATTGGAAAAGTTCCTGGGGCTAGGTGCTTGGTTGGGCTCAATGCCAGTGAGAGGGGATAGTGTATCTGAGGATGAGACCTGACATTGTTCTCTGGCCTCCACATGCACGCACGCACACGCACACACACACACCTGCACACAGACATGAAAAACAAAAGAAATGCTGCCTAAGGCATTAGTGAAGCAAACCTTCAGATGTACCTGTGAGAATGTTCCCAGGACGAACTGAGGCAAGCCGACTGCCCTCGGTGAAGAGGGACCATCCCACAGACCAGGGACCGGGGAGGATAAAAAGGGCAAAGGAGAAAGCAAGTAGAAGGTTGGCACTCCCCTTACTCTACTTCTGGTCTACCTTGGTGTCAACAGCATCCGCCACATGCCCTCAATGCCATGCCTCGACGTGCTCCACCATGCCTCTCCTGTCATTGTGGACTACAAATGTGAGCCAGGTCTACCACACCTACCCTTAAATAGCTTCTTGCCAAGTTATTTGGGCATAGCAATGAAAGCAGTGACTGACACAGTGATGACAAGCTATATAGTTAGATGGATGACAGATAAAAAGATAGGAAGATGGGTAGATAGATAGATAGATAGATAGATAGATAGATAGATAGATAGATAAGAGAGTGAAAGAGAGGGGGAGGGGGGAGGGAGAGAAGATAGACAACGTAGATAGATAGATGGATGGATAGATGGATGGATAGAGATGGGGAGGGGGGAGGGAGAGAAGATAGAGAACATACAACATGGCAGACATTGGTTGGTTAGCTGTAGATACTGCATTAGGAGTTGAGAGAATACTGTATTAGTAGTTAAGAGAATGCCTTCTGGTTTGTGCTTCCGCTGGTCCTGATGTGAACCTAGCCTGTAAGATTCTTGTTTTTTCTCAGGCTGATGATTCTTCATGTGAGTTAAACTGTCTCAAAGGACCTCCAATTTCAGCATTTATGGGTTCTCTGACTGTGAAGACGGTCCAGAAGGGGCCCACAGGTGCCTATAACAGGCTTGGAACCTGCCCTCATCTCTTCCCCATGGGACTTTATTTGCACATAAGATGAGACCTATTAGTCAATGCCATGGTAGAAAAACCATATGACCAGGCACAGAAAGTGACACAGAAACAAAACCAGCACCTGGGCTCCAAAGACATCCACACCAAGCCTCGTTATAATAGTATTAAAACCTAACAATACGTGATAAATCTAACACTAGTACCCAAGCATGTTCATACGAAAACCACACTATTCCAGAGTCAGAATGAGGGCCAGCATTTACACAGATTCTAAATCTCCAATGAAACCTGAAAAAAAAAAAGGAACTGTATGTCATTCTCATTTTACAAACAGGAAACTAAGCCCCAGATGGTTTCCATAGCTGATGAGACATCTAAGGCGTGAGCAGAAGCCAACTTCAACACCTACCCCATGCTGTGAGCTCGGTGGAGATTCTGTCAATATGACCTATGAGGGAGGAAAGGGAAACTGTGAATGCCATGAGATGCACCGTCGAGCACACAGCAGAAAGAACAGAGAGATTGAGAAATGTCCCAGAGAGGCTAGACATGGGTGCCACTGATAAGGAGAGGTGACTCCAAGGGTCAGAGGTGAAGTAGAGTAAAAATTATCCTCCCCACCCCCACCCTAAAAATGGTGAAATGGGTCCCAGACCATTGGCAAAGCGAGGGAAAGATAAACCATCAGGCCCCAGAGAACGGGCCAGGGAAGCAATTGAGCAAGATAAGCAGTCAGAAATTCTTGCCAAGCGTCCCATAGTCTCCCTGTGTTCTCCATAGTCCTATGACCATGTGACTTTGTGGGGAGGGCATAGGGAAGGATTAGGATTTGAACCTAGGACCTCATGTTTTCTGGGCCAGTTGCCTACCACTGAGTTACATTCCCAGCCCTCTTTATGAAAAAGAGAGGGACGAGAGACAAGGGCATTGACTCACTGTTGCCTACAGCCTTTCCGGTCTCCTACGGGACTTCCGCAATCCCAGTCTCTCCTTCTGCTCGCCTGCCCCTGAGTCTGGCTCCTTTGGAAGCCTTCACTGCCTTCCTTTCATCCCTAGGCAACAACAGCTGCCTGACAAGCAACCAGGAAACAGCGCTGTGCTCAGACAGGACATGGGGAGGCTACTCCACCGAATGAAGAGAACACGGCACCTGGAAGAGGCCAAACCTGCCAAGAGCAGATGATCCAAGCTACACCGCCTGCTGACTGCAAAGGAGTCAACTAAAGCTTGCTGCGAGGAAGGAAGGGAAAGATGGATGGATGTCCTGATTGACAGATACAGCTAATAAAATGAATCAGATGATGCACGCTGTTGGGGGCTCTGGTAGCTGCTCTATATCACTCTACAGCCCTAACTAAATTCTCCAGAGTGGTCCTACCCCACTCCATTTCCCTCTGCGTCCTAAGATGGCCCTCTATCAGTGATGTCACTTTGTGCTCATCTTCTCTTACTGCCTGTTATGTGGGTGTTATCTGCCTTTGCATCTGAAAGATAAACTTCTGAAAACTACTTGTTAAATTTTATATTTGTCCCCTGAGGGCCACTTTCCATTCTTCTACACCTTGGTCTCAAGAGGCTTTGGACTGCTAATGACCATTCTCTCTTTCCTGTTTGGGAGATGGTAGGTATGCTGTCTTGTCAGCCTTTTTCTTTTTTGACTTGATTCACTCTGTAGCCCAGGCTGGCCTAGAATTCAATGTGTAGACCAGGCTTATCCCTGAAGCTTTGTGAAGCGTTGATCATTGCATTTCCTGTCAAGTGATGGTTTACTTCATACTAGTCATGTAGTATGGAGTGACACTGGTCTAGACATACACCAGTTTTGTGGGGGTAATGAGCCCTGTATCTCTCTCCGTTCTTCTCTCCGAGGCCCTATGGCCCCTTTATTGTAGGACCACCTCCTGCCTCCAGCTTCCAACAATTGTTTTCCTTTGGCTGGGATGCTACCAAAAGCAGCTAATGTATCTTCAAATTTAGTCTTAGACATTTATCTTGCAAGCCTGGATTGGTAGTACATGCCTGTGATGTCAGCAGTCAGGAAGCAGAGGCAGGAGGATCACTGCAAATTCAAAGTCAGCCTGGTCTACAAAGTGAGTGCTAGTCCAGCCAGGGCTACACAGTAAGATCTTGTGTACAAAAATCCAAGGAAGGAAGGAAGGGAGAAAGGGAGGAGAGGAAGAAAGTAGAGATGGAGGAGGAGGAAGGTTCTCTTGCAATGTAAATATGACTTCTAGTAGAAGATGGATATAACCCCAACCTTGCAAGTGGGTAAGTTTATCACATTTGCGGGAGAGAGTTGTAAATAAAGCATCTTGTGAAAACCTACAGAGGCCAGACAGTGGTGACCTTAAATCCCATCACTCAGGAGACAGAGACAGGCCAGCCTGGTCTAAGAGTGAGTTCCAGGTCAGCCATGGCTGTTACACAGAGAAACTCTGTCTTGGAGACAGAGACAGGAGAGAGAGAGAGAGAGAGAGAGAGAGAGAGAGAGAGAGAGAGAGAGAGAGAGAGAGAGAGAGAGAGAGAGAGAGAGAGAGAGAGGAGAAAGAACCTGCAGAATGTTACTCATCACATAAAGTTGGCAGTCGCCTTTGTGAATACCTAAGATACCTAAGATACGGTCACAGATACAGCCACTGATGTTGTTTTAGGTTGGGGTGAAGGAGGAGAAGCTTGGTGTCACAGGGATGCTGAATATGGTCCAAGAGTGATGACCATTGTGGAATGAGGATAATGAGGGCAGTAGAGGGGACAGTGTCCACAGACTAGGGAGGGTCCTGAAAAGAAGCAGAACCATTGGTTGTTTGTACAGAGCTCTTCAGGCAATGCTGCCTCCCTTCATGGTTGGCTTCTTCCTGCTCCTCTTCTTCCTCTGCCTCTCCTTTTCTCCCTGCTAGGTCACCACACTGAGAGGAAACACATGGTCACTGACATCGGAGAACACGCCAGACACTTCTTGGGGGAGACTCACACAGATAGATGCTGTTTCCTGCGATTAGGGAACCAGAGAAAGCCCTTTCAGAGGGCCTTGACATTCATGCTCTGCCTGCAGAGAGTGGACACTATGTGGGTGAAATCCTGAGAGGCAAGACGGCTCGTGGTGATGGTCTCACAGAATCTGGAGGACCAGAGTGGCTACACGGGAGTGCACTCTCCTCTCCTCAGCCTTCACGCAGGAACCGAGAATCAGATCATAAGGATTACACCTTCAGCACAGGGTGAGCGGCTCTACGTGGGACCCTCCCATTGACAAGGGTTATGCAGGAGAGTTAAGAAGGGCGTTTCAGCTGTCCAATAACACATACCTCGGTGACCTCGCTCTTAGTGTTTGTAAGAGAGATTGCCAGTGGCTACAACATCATCTGTCTTTTCTCCTCTTGCCTGAAGAAACGACACTGCCAGCCTCCGCTGAATTCTAGCCAATACATACAAGCTTCTGGGAAATCTATACAAGACAGTGGCCAGGCACCATCTCTCTCCCCTCCACTGTCTTCCTCCTCCCTGAGCTTAGAATGTGGTGTGATGGCTGGAGATGGTGCAACCACTCAGAGCTATGAGATGGAACCCACACAGAAAATATACTATTAGGACTGAAGTCTGCAACTACGAGCAGTTGACTGATTGTACCAGTCCTGGGCTGCTTTCCTTTGCTTGTAGGTGAAGGAAAACAGATTTCTATCTTGTGTAAATACTGTTTATTTTTATTCTTTCTCTGTGTGGCCTAACCTGCTAGTGCATCCCAGGGCGCTATAGGTTATCTTGAATGAGCTCTAACCTGGAAATTGTACTGCTGCTTTCTTGGTTTCTCCAGAGAGGTCTCCACCACTGAACTCTTGTTCCCTTTCTTTCCAGGGACTTGAAGACTGCATTCCCATGCTCCCTGAATGTGTCCATTCCCTACTGAATGGCAAAATAGAAAACAGAATGTCCTTACAGTCCCCACCCCAGCCAGTCCTGGTGCAGGGCTTTCTGCCGGCCGCTGAGCCGCAAGTTCAGTATTAAGGGAACCGTGAGACTGTAACTGAGGCCCAGCAGAGAGAGATCACGAGGGATTCCACATCTCCAGACTCCTCAGTGATCCCGGATGGGAAGAGGCTCAGGAAACAGAAGCCTGCCCTTGTCTTTGGCAAGAGAACAAGAGTTCCCTGTGTGAAAGCCAGCCAGGCACAGAGAGCACAGCTGGCCTTTTCAGGAAGTAGTTAGCAGTGGAGGGAGGTGGCGAGTGAGGAGGAGGATGGGGAGTGAGGAGTGGGTGGAGAGTGGGCAGTGTCCCTGATCTCTCTGGCCAGCCCTGTGATGGGCTCCAAATCCAGCATGGCTTCCATTGCCCTCCTAGCCACACAACCTCCATGTCAGTCCCTGAATAGGTCTGCAGACTGAGCCCCGAGTTAAGAAAGCTCAGCCTGGAAGGCCTAGTGCCACACACTTTTCATCCCAACACCCAGGAAGCAGAGGCAAGTAGGTATCCATGAGTTTGCTGTCAGCCTGGCCTACACAATGAATTTCAGGCCAGCCAGGGCTACACTGTGAGACCCCGTCTCTCAAGTAATTAGTTGACAAATTAAAGATAATCTACAAGCCCAGCCTACACCAATTCAAATGACACCTCCATAGTGAAGCCTTCCAGATATCCTCGGGCAGCTATAGCTTTCTCCTTTCCATTTATAAGCATTCTGCATGTTCAGGCAAGCTTTTTAACCTCTAGGACTAGCATCATGTACTTTTGAGTTTAACTCAAATGAATTTAACTTCAAGTACTCAGTAAACAGAAAGCTCCAAAAAATGAAGGGGCATGTTTGTTTTCATCTCTACAAAATATATCTTCTTCTCTATTGTTTTTTTTACTATTTTAAAATTTATTTTATACATTTTAATTTAAATATAAGTGCATCACTTTCCCCTTCCTTCTCCCAGTTTCTCCCAGTTCTCCTCCTTCTGACTGCTTCCATGTTCTGCATCTGTAGGACCAGCACTCTCAAGACTAGAGCAGGAGGAAGAGTAAAGGAAGAGTCCTCTGGTCTTTGCTTGCATGAGCACGGGTACACGTACTCCCACCCACTCCCAAACAATATACCACACCCATACATGGGCAAAGGCAAGAAAAGGAGAAGTTATCACATGGCTTGACAGAGGAGCTGCCTCAGCCTCTTCAGGGATTTAGCTGAGTGTCAGCATGTAGAGCATAACTACAAAGAGTGGCAGCATGTAGAGTGTGCTGCAGAGTGTCAGCATGTTCAGTGCAACGGCAGAGCGTCAGCATGTACAGTATAACTGTAGAGTGTCAGCATGTACAGTATAACTGTAAATGTCAGCATATACAATATAACTGCAGAGTGTCAGCATGTACAATATATCTGTAAATGTCAGAATGTACAATATAACTGAAGAGTGTCAGCATGTACAATATAACTGTAGAGTGTCAGCATGTACAATATAACTGTAAATGTCAGCATGTACAGTATAACTGTAAATGTCAGCATATACAATATAACTGCAGAGTATCAGCATGTACAATATAACTGTAAATGTCAGAATGTACAATATAACTGAAGAGTGTCAGCATGTACAATATACCTGTAAATGTCAGCATGTACAATATAACTGTAAATGTCAGCAAGTACAGTATACCTGCAGTGTGTCAGCATGTACAGTATAACTGTGGAGTGTCGGCATGTACAATATAACTGTAAATGTCAGCATGTAAAATATAACTGTAAATGTCAGCATGTACAATATAACTGTAAATGTCAGCATGCACGATATAACTGTGGAGTGTCAGCATGTACAATATAACTGTAGAGTGTCAGCATGTACAGTATAACTGCAGAGTGTCAGCATGTACAATATAACTGTAGAGTGTCAGCATGTACAGTATAACTGCAGAGTGTCAGCATGTACAGTATAACTGTAGAGTGCCAGCATGTACAGTATAACTGCAGAGTGTCAGCATGTACAGTATAACTGCAGAGCGTCAGCATGTACAGTATAACTGCAGAGTGTCAGCATGTACAATATAACTGTAGAGTGTCAGCATGTACAGTATAACTGCAGAGTGTCAGCATGTACAGTATAACTGTAGAGTGCCAGCATGTACAGTATAACTGTAGAGTGTCAGCATGTACAGTATAACTGTAAATGTCAGCATGTACAATATAACTGTAAATGTCAGCATGTACAGTATAACTGTAGAGTGTCAGCATGTACAGTATAACTGCAGAGTTTCAGCATGTACAGTATAACTGTAGAGTGTCAGCATGTACAGTATAACTGTAGAGTGCCAGCATGTACAGTATAACTGTAGAGTGTCAGCATGTACAGTATAACTGCAGAGTGTCAGCATGTACAGTATAACTGCAGAGTGTCAGCATGTACATTGTAACTGTAAATAGTGTTAGCATGTACAGTGTAACTGTAAATGTCAGCGTGTACAGTATAACTGTAGAGTGTCAGCATGTACAGTATAACTGCAGAGTGTCAGCATGTACAGTATAACTGCAGAGTGTCAGCATGTACAGTATAACTGCAGAGTGTCAGCATGTACAGTATAACTGCAGAGTGTCAGCATGTACAGTATAACTGCAGAGTGTCAGCATGTACAGTATAACTGTAGAGTGTCAGCATGTACAGTATAACTGCAGAGTGTCAGCATGTACAGTATAACTGTAGAGTGTCAACATGTACATTGTAACTGTAAATAGTGTTAGCATGTACAGTGTAACTGCAGAGTGTCAGCATGTACAGTATAACTGTAGAGCGTCAGCATGTATAGTATAACTGCAGAGCGTCAGCATGTACAGCATAGCTGCAGAGTGTCAGCATGTACAGTATAACTGCAGAGTGTCAGCATGTACAGTATAACTGTAGAGTGTCAGCATGTACAGTATAACTGTAGAGTGTCAGCATGTACAGTATAACTGTAGAGTGTCAGCATGTACAGTATAACTGCAGAGTGTCAGCATGTACAGTATAACTGCAGAGTTTCAGCATGTACAGTATAACTGTAGAGTGTCAGCATGTACAGTATAGCTGCAGATGGTCAGCATGTACAGCATAGCTGTAGAGTGTCAGCATGTACAGTATAACTGTAGAGTATCAGCATGTACAGTATAACTGTAGAGTGTCAGCATGTACAGTATAACTGTAGAGTGTCAACATGTACGTTGCAACTGTAAATAGTGTCAGCATGTACAGTATAACTGTAGAGTGTCAGCATGTACAGTATAACTGTAGAGTGTCAGCATGTACAGTATAACTGTAGAGTGTCAGCATGTACAGTATAACTGCAGAATGTCAGCATGTACAGTATAACTGTAGAGTGTCAGCATATACAGTATAACTGTGGAGTGTCAGCATGTACAGTATAACTGTGGAGTGTCAGCATGTACAGTATAACTGCGGAGTGTCAGCATGTACAGTATAACTGTAGAGTGTCAGCATGTACAGTATAACTGTAGAGTGTCAGCATGTACAGTATAACTGCAGAGTGTCAGCATGTACAGTATAACTGCAGAGTGTCAGCATGTACAGTATAACTGCAGAGTGTCAGCATGTACAGTATAACTGCAGAGTGTCAGCATGTACAGTATAACTGCAGAGTGTCAGCATGTACAGTATAACTGTAGAGTGTCAGCATGTACAGTATAACTGCAGAGTGTCAGCATGTACAGTATAACTGTAGAGTGTCAACATGTACATTGTAACTGTAAATAGTGTTAGCATGTACAGTGTAACTGCAGAGTGTCAGCATGTACAGTATAACTGTAGAGCGTCAGCATGTATAGTATAACTGCAGAGCGTCAGCATGTACAGCATAGCTGCAGAGTGTCAGCATGTATAGTATAACTGCAGAGTGTCAGCATGTACAGTATAACTGTAGAGTGTCAGCATGTACAGTATAACTGTAGAGTGTCAGCATGTACAGTATAACTGTAGAGTGTCAGCATGTACAGTATAACTGCAGAGTGTCAGCATGTACAGTATAACTGCAGAGTTTCAGCATGTACAGTATAACTGTAGAGTGTCAGCATGTACAGTATAGCTGCAGATGGTCAGCATGTACAGCATAGCTGTAGAGTGTCAGCATGTACAGTATAACTGTAGAGTATCAGCATGTACAGTATAACTGTAGAGTGTCAGCATGTACAGTATAACTGTAGAGTGTCAACATGTACGTTGCAACTGTAAATAGTGTCAGCATGTACAGTATAACTGTAGAGTGTCAGCATGTAAAGTATAACTGTAGAGTGTCAGCATGTACAGTATAACTGTAGAGTGTCAGCATGTACAGTATAACTGCAGAATGTCAGCATGTACAGTATAACTGTAGAGTGTCAGCATATACAGTATAACTGTGGAGTGTCAGCATGTACAGTATAACTGTGGAGTGTCAGCATGTACAGTATAACTGCAGAGTGTCAGCATGTACAGTATAACTGTAGAGTGTCAGCATGTACAGTATAACTGTAGAGTGTCAGCATGTACAGTATAACTGTAGAGTGTCAACATGTACAGTATAACTGCAGAGTGTCAGCATGTACAGTATAACTGTAGAGTGTCAGCATGTACAATATAACTGCAGAGTGTCAGCATGTACAGTATAACTGCCGAGCGTCAGCATGTCCAGTATAACTGTAGAGTGTCAGCATGTAAAGTAGAACTGTAGAGTGTCAGCATGTACAGTATAACTGCAGAGTGTCAGCATGTACAGTATAACTGTAAATGTCAGCATGTACAGTATAACTGCAGAGTGTCAGCATGTACAGTATAACTGTAGAGTGTCAGCATGTACAGTATAACTGCAGAGTGTCAGCATGTACAGTATAACTGTGGAGTGTCAGCATGTACAGTATAACTGCAGAGTGTCAGCATGTACAGTATAACTGCAAAGTGTCAGCATGTACAGTATAACTGCAGAGTGTCAGCATGTACAGTATAACTGCAGAGTGTCAGCATGTACATTGTAACTGTAAATAGTGTTAGCATGTACAGTGTAACTGTAAATGTCAGCGTGTACAGTATAACTGTAGAGTGTCAGCATGTACAGTATAACTGCAGAGTTTCAGCATGTACAGTATAACTGTAGAGTGTCAGCATGTACAGTATAACTGCAGAGTGTCAGCATGTACAGTATAACTGCAGAGTGTCAGCATGTACAGTATAACTGTAGAGTGTCAGCATGTACAGTATAACTGCAGAGTGTCAGCATATACAGTATAACTGTAAATGTCAGCATGTACAGTATAACTGCAGAGTGTCAACATGTACAGTATAACTGTAGAGTGTCAGCATGTACAGTATAACTGCAGAGTGTCAGCATGTACAATATAACTGTAGAGTGTCAGCATGTACAGTATAACTGTGGAGTGTCAGCATGTACAGTATAACTGTGGAGTGTCAGCATGTACAGTATAACTGCAGAGTGTCAGCATATACAGTATAACTGTAGAGTGTCAGCATGTACAATATAACTGCAGAGTGTCAGCATGTACAGTATAACTGCAGAGTGTCAGCATGTACAGTATAACTGTAGAGTGTCAGCATGTACAGTATAACTGCAGAGTGTCAGCATGTACAGCATAACTGTAGAGTGTCAACATGTACATTGTAACTGTAAATAGTGTTAGCATGTACAGTGTAACTGCAGAGTGTCAGCATGTATAGTATAACTGTAGAGCATCAGCATGTATAGTATAACTGCAGAGCGTCAGCATGTACAGCATAGCTGCAGAGTGTCAGCATGTACAGTATAACTGCAGAGTGTCAGCATGTACAGTATAACTGTAGAGTGTCAGCATGTACAGTATAACTGTAGAGTGTCAGCATGTACAGTATAACTGTAGAGTGTCAGCATGTACAGTAAAACTGCAGAGTGTCAGCATGTACAGTATAACTGTAGAGAGTCAGCATGTACAGTATAACTGTAGAGTGTCAGCATGTACAGTATAGCTGCAGAGTTTCAGCATGTACAGCATAGCTGTAGAGTGTCAGCATGTACAGTATAACTGCAGAGTGTCAGCATGTACAGCATAACTGTAGAGTGTCAACATGTACATTGTAACTGTAAATAGTGTTAGCATGTACAGTGTAACTGCAGAGTGTCAGCATGTACAGTATAACTGTAGAGCATCAGCATGTATAGTATAACTGCAGAGCGTCAGCATGTACAGCATAGCTGCAGAGTGTCAGCATGTACAGTATAACTGCAGAGTGTCAGCATGTACAGTATAACTGTAGAGTGTCAGCATGTACAGTATAACTGCAGAGTGTCAGCATGTACAGTATAACTGTAGAGTGTCAGCATGTACAGTATAACTGCAGAGTGTCAGCATGTACAGTATAACTGTAGAGCGTCAGCATGTACAGTATAACTGTAGAGTGTCAGCATGTACAGTATAGCTGCAGAGTGTCAGCATGTACAGCATAGCTGTAGAGTGTCAGCATGTACAGTATAACTGCAGAATGTCAGCATGTACAGTATAACTGTAGAGTGTCAGCATGTACAGTATAACTGCAGAGTGTCAGCATGTACAGTATAACTGTAGAGTGTCAGCATGTACAGTATAACTGTGGAGTGTCAGCATGTACAGTAAAACTGCAGAGTGTCAGCATGTACATTGTAACTGTAGAGTGTCAGCATGTGCAGTATAACTGTAGAGTGTCAGCATGTACAGTATAACTGTAGAGTGTCAACATGTACATTGCAACTGTAAATAGTGTTAGCATGTACAGTGTAACTGTAAATGTCAGCGTGTACAGTATAACTGCAGAGTGTCAGCATGTACAGCATAGCTGTAGAGTGTCAGCATGTACAGTATAACTGCAGAATGTCAGCATGTACAGTATAACTGTAGAGTGTCAGCATGTACAGTATAACTGTAGAGGGTCAGCATGTACAATATAACTGCAGAGTGTCAGCATGTACAGTATAACTGCGGAGCGTCAGCATGTACAGTATAACTGTAGAGTGTCAGCATGTACAGTAGAACTGTAGAGTGTCAGCATGTACAGTATAACTGTAGAGTGTCAGCATGTACAGTAGAACTGTAGAGTATCAGCATGTACAGTAGAACTGTAGAGTGTCAGCATGTACAGTAAAACTGCAGAGTGTCAGCATGTACAGTATAACTGTAAATGTCAGCATGTACAGTATAACTGCAGAGTGTCAGCATGTACAGTATAGCTGTAGAGTGTCAGCATGTACAGTATAACTGCAGAGTGTCAGCATGTACAGTATAACTGTAGAGTGTCAGCATGTACAGTATAACTGTAAATGTCAGCATGTACAGTATAACTGTAGAGTGTCAGCATGTACAGTATAACTGCAGAGTTTCAGCATGTACAGTATAACTGTAGAGTGTCAGCATGTACAGTATAACTGTAGAGTGCCAGCATGTACAGTATAACTGCAGAGTGTCAGCATGTACAGTATAACTGTAGAGTGTCAGCATGTACAGTATAACTGCAGAGTGTCAGCATGTACAGTATAACTGTAAATGTCAGCATGTACAGTATAACTGCAGAGTGTCAGCATGTACAGTATAACTGCAGAGTTTCAGCATGTACAGTATAACTGTAGAGTGTCAGCATGTACAGTATAACTGTAGAGTGCCAGCATGTACAGTATAACTGCAGAGTGTCAGCATGTACAGTATAACTGCAGAGTGTCAGCATGTACAGTATAACTGCAGAGTGTCAGCATGTACAGTATAACTGTAAATGTCAGCATGTACAGTATAACTGCAGAGTGTCAGCATGTACAGTATAACTGTAGAGTGTCAGCATGTACAGTATAACTGCAGAGTTTCAGCATGTACAGTATAACTGCAGAGTTTCAGCATGTACAGTATAACTGTAGAGTGTCAGCATGTACAGTATAACTGCAGAGTGTCAGCATGTACAGTATAACTGTAGAGTGTCAGCATGTACAGTATAACTGTAGAGTGTCAACATGTACATTGTAACTGTAAATAGTGTTAGCATGTACAGTGTAACTGTAAATGTCAGCGTGTACAGTATAACTGCAGAGTGTCAGCATATACAGTATAACTGTAGAGTGTCAGCATGTACAGTATAACTGCAGAATGTCAGCATGTACAGTATAACTGTAGAGTGTCGGCATGTGCAGTATAACTGTAGAGTGTCAGCATGTACAATATAACTGCAGAGTGTCAGCATGTACAGTATAACTGCAGAGTTTCAGCATGTACAGTATAACTGTAGAGTGTCAGCATGTACAGTAGAACTGTAGAGTGTCAGCATTTACAGTATAACTGTAGAGTGTCAGCATGTACAGTATAACTGCAGAGTGTCAGCATGTACAGTATAACTGTAGAGTGTCAGCATGTACAGTATAACTGCAGAGTGTCAGCATGTACAGTATAACTGTAGAGTGTCAGCATGTACAGTATAACTGCAGAGTGTCAGCATGTACAGTATAACTGTAGAGTGTCAGCATGTACAGTATAACTGTAAATGTCAGCATGTACAGTATAACTGTAGAGTGTCCGCATGTACAGTATAACTGCAGAGTTTCAGCATGTACAGTATAACTGTAGAGTGTCAGCATGTACAGTATAACTGTAGAGTGCCAGCATGTACAGTATAACTGCAGAGTGTCAGCATGTACAGTATAACTGCAGAGTGTCAGCATGTACAGTATAACTGCAGAGTGTCAGCACGTACATTGTAACTGTAAATAGTGTTAGCATGTACAGTGTAACTGTAAATGTCAGCGTGTACAGTATAACTGTAGAGTGTCAGCATGTACAGTATACCTGTAAATGTCAGCATGTACAATATAACTGTAAATGTCAGCAAGTACAGTATAACTGCAGAGTGTCAGCATGTACTGTGTAACTGCAGAGTGTCAGCATGTACAGTATAACTGCAGAGTGTCAGCATGTACAGCGTAGCTGTAAATAGTGCTAGATGTACAGTGCAACTGCAAACAGCTCCAGTGTGAGCCACCTAAGTGAGACACACAATACACTTTCTCTCTGTGGGGGCCACAGAATAGTGGAGTGTACTGTGGGACAAGAAGATAAGAGAAGAACAGGACGATGCAGACAGCCACCTGACTACTCGATGGCCACCGCAGCAGAGCATGACAGAAGACCCGTGGGGGGGCAGGACAGCAGGTTTGTACCGGGGTGACAAATAGTGATTACCAGTCACTGACAGCCAATATCCTGAAGGCGTTTCTGCCCCATCTGGAACATCCAGCCATGGGGATAAGAAGATCAAAGTCTTCCTCACCTGGCTTAGTTCAACTCTCCACGCTGTGGGTGCTGGAAGCCTTCAGTTGTGTCTGCAGGATAGTCTCCCTGAGAGATAGCTCCTGTGAGGCAAAGGTCACTCACTGACCAAGGACCACATGGCCCCTCTGGAGCCTTCCCTGCCGAGTACCCCATTGGGAGAAATTCTGAGCCGTTAGGTTTGCCGATGCACATCCGCAATCCCTACACTCAGGATGTGGCGGCAGGGGATACGTCAGCAAAGGAGATTACCAGCCAGTAATTACTGGGGCTTACCAGCCAGTCTGGCTGAATCACTGAGCACAGCACTCCCCGTGAGAGACCCAGCCCCAAAATATAAGGAAGACAGCAATGTGGAAGCATGTGACATTGGCCTCAGGCCTCTACAGATGAAAATCTATAGGTGCACATGAGAGAGAGAGAGAGAGAGAGAGAGAGAGAGAGAGAGAGAGAGAGAGAGAGAGAGAGAGAGAGAGAGAGAGAGAGAGAGAGAGAGAGCTCGAAGAACATCACGGGCTGTAGACTGATGACAACTTAACTGACAACTGATAACCTGGCTTGCATAACTGATAGACTGGATGCCTCCGCCCGCAGAGCAATGGAGAAGAACAGCAGAAGGTAGAGCTACCATTTCTCCTCCTCCAGCTCACTCCCCCAATATCATAGGACCCAGAATCAGCCCTGGATTCCCCATCAAAAAGTGCCCAGAGCCAGGGAACAGAGCTGCTGCCTGGAGGAGATCCTGACAAAGTCATTTCTGTAGGACTCCTTTGTTTGTCTTCATTATAACTAGACTGCTGCCTCCTCTAGGCAAAACTCGTCCAGTAATAAACTTCTGAGTACATCCTTCATTATGAAAGGTAAATAAAGTAATAACAGGAAAATAGCCAGTCCTTCACTAAGAAAATAAGTAAATACTTATGTTCAGTTTGTGGAAAATTTTGAGACTCAGCGGTCAAGGGAACGAAGGTGTCATTCAGTGTTTCTCCCAATTTTAGCATCTGATTAATCAGCTTGGGTCTGACTGTGGGAGAGGTTCCAGGCCAGGGTGGGAGGTTGTGCTTTCTTTATGCATTTGAAGGATAAACCAAAACTGGCTAATGATATCAGAACCATATCGTGTTATGTGTAAGAGGAGAGTGATAAAGCTGCCCATTTATCCGTCCATCCATCTGTCCATCCAACATAACTGGGGCCTTATGCTGGTGAGGTGAGGGGAAGGCTCACACAGCTTGGTACTAGCTCTAGGCTGCTTTGGGTTCCATCCAACTGCCTTGACCAGTTGGTCCCACAGTGTCAGGTGACAAAGATGGCCCTGCCAGAAGGTGGCAACATGGTGGCCTAATCCCTGACATGGTTCTGACCCATTTCACTGCCCTGAGCTCCCTGGTGCCTGACTCAGTCCCCAGTCTATCTGTAGAAGGTGTGGAACCTTCCCCCAGCCACAGCTCCACCCCTTCTAGAAGAGCCCCTGGAGGACTCCAGTTACAGCAACCAGCCCTTCCAGTTGAGCAGAAATATCCTGTTCTGGCAACCAAGAGGCTTTTCATTTTGTTTTATTTTAAATGTTCAGTACATTCCCAGGCAGCTCCACCCTGCATTCTAATTCCATGAAAGCTATTCCTCCTGGACCTTTATTGTCACATATGAGAAGCAGGAGAGAGGGTGGGGACAGAAGTTGGTGAAATGAGGCTTGTCCGTGAAAAGCTGAAAACAAAATAAAGGGTTGTTTGCATCCCTAGCCTTGTCTTTCCTTTCTCCTCCCTCAAACATGTCACCTCCAGTCACCAAGCCCAATTCAGCCGGTGCCCAGTCTCCCCACCCCAAAGAATACAGGCTGCATTAACTGAGTTAAAATACACAGTGTCACACAGAGGCTGGCAATAATTAAAGGGTGAGGCAGACATCTGCATCTTCAGACAATAACATGTGTGAGTACTGTTCTTGATTTAAAACCAATAACCATGTCAAGCTAATGTAGCTGTTTAATAGGGTCTGTGGAGAAAGAGCTGTTCCTTGTCCTGGGAGTGATTCTCCCAGATTCTTGGAGCTTACATATTTTGTTCAAATAATTTAAGCATTCTTCTTCTTCTTCTTCTTCTTCTTCTTCTTCTTCTTCTTCTTCTTCTTCTTCTTCTTCTTCTTCTTCTTCTTTCTGGAACTCTTTCTAAATATATAGTGCTATTCTTCTCTGCTTCACTAAGCAAAGTTCATTCTGTGTTTAAGAAGGACAGAACTCTAATAAGAATGCTTGTCTTGCTTTCTGTTCATTTGTCTTGAGTTTCAAATTGATGGACACTAAGCTGGGTGTGGTGGCATACTCCTTTAATACCAGCACTTAAGAGGCAAGAGGATGTCTGTGAGTTTGAGGCCAGCCTGGTCTACATAGTGAATTCCAGGACAGCCAGTGCTATGTAGAGAGAGCTTGTCTCAAACACAGAGACACCCTGTCTCAAGCCCTACCCCCAATGATGGATATTAATTATATATAATAAAGAGGCTCATTATGATATATTCTACATATATAATGTATATAATGTATTTTGGTCATATCCACCCACTACCTTCTTTCTTCCCCTCTCCCCCTCCTGATAATCCACTTCCTCTCCCCAATTGCTCCCAATTCTATTTTCATATCTTCTATCTTATTTAATTTACTATTACCATTATTACTGGCTAACCAGTGAGTTTAATTCAGCTTACTTACAGGAGTATGGGGGCAGTGTTCATTTTATGAGGCAGATCTCATTCTGTAGCCAGGCTGTCTTGGAACTACATAGCCCAGCCTGAGCCTCTAACTCACAGCAATCCTCCTGCTGCTGCCTCCAAAGTGCTGGAGTTACAGACATGAGCCACCGCATCCAGCTCGTTTTTGATGGTCAAGTTGACCTCCCTAAGAACGTGCACCTCCCTCTGGTGTCCACTTTGAGATGATCAAGCCTTCTTTAAGAGAAGAGTCATGACAGAACTCATAACAAGCACATCTTGTACCTGGAAACTTACCATGAGTCTCCCAGAAAGATGATTCTGATGATAGAACCTGACACTCGTGAGACAAAGCCAGCCAGGCAAGGAGAAGCTCCCACCACATGTAAAACCTACAGCATTCCTCAAATTTCAGGGGTGTGCCCCCCCAGGTTAAACCACATGACCCCCTTAATGGTGTCCTGGGTCTAACAGTCCTCCCTCTAGATCCACAAATTTCAACATTTATTGTAGAATCAGTCTAGCAGGATGGAGTTTCCCAGAGTCCCTGGAGCGTCTCACCTTCACACTGTAAGGTTTGGAAAGCAGATGAACAAACCTGTGAAAATCCTGATGTGCATTGATGTGTGTGTGTATGAGAGAGAGAGAGAGAGAGAGAGAGAGAGAGACAGACAGACAGACAGACAGACAGACAGACAGATAGACAGACAGACAGACAGGCAGGCAGGCAGACAAACAGACAGACATAAAAGTAGAAATAACAATACGGGGAGGACATAAGTGGGGAAATTTAAGTGGAGAAGGAGGATAATGAAGAACAAAAAAAGAAGACAAATATCATGTTTTCTGTCATATGTGGAGTCTGTATTACATATATGTGACATGACAGCTGTCATGGAACTATTACACCAGAGGGGGGAAGATGAGACAGAGAAGGTACTAGGGATCAGATATAAAGTACAATGGTGTGCATGTATAAAAATGTCTAAAGGAAACACATTATTTTATATACTAACTAAAAACTAGTAGTAACAATAATGAATCCTGATTCTTTTAGCTTACCAAGAAACAACAAGGTTGCAGTCACACATTTCATTAGCCTCAGAGTCTAACACAGGAGGCAAGAGGCCGGAAATAAGATGGGCTAGCCTTGGATCCAGGACTCCTGTAGCTGATGGAATATTCCTGAGGCCTCTGATACTATCTCAGATTCAAAGCAAACCCATTAAACCATGGATTTCCTTCCCTCTCCCAGATCTAGTAGGGAGCCAGGGCTCTCACAGTTATTGGAGTGAGTCAGGGCAAGCCCAGGAGACAGAGTTCTTGGGTCTCATCCCTGAATCAGCAGCTGCCTCACCAGGTGACCTTGGCCAGTCTGCCTGAGCCCTTTCGGGTTTCAATTTGTAAGCTATAAAACAACTGATGATTGCATCCTTCGGCTCATGGCACAGGGAGGGATTTTGTCAACCATGTTTGGAAAGCTTGCATCTCCAAATGAAAACATTCAGGAATTCTGGCCTCTGTTCTCGGCTGAGGCCTTTGTATACAGGGTTTTACTGACAATGGCTCCTCTAGTTTCTCTCTGGGGAAACAATTCTATAATGTCACTTATCCTCATCCTGGTGACTCGATACATTTGCCAACAGCTTAGATTTTTTTTCTGACCATAAATGATCAACTCAGATGCCCCCCAACACTAAGAATAATCCTTGAGCTGTAGAGGTGGCTCAGGAGGTAAAGGCGCTTGCCGCCAAGACTAAGAGCCTGCATTCAATCCCAGGGGCCTGCGTGAAGGAAGAAGCAAACAGACAAATTGTCCTCTGACCCCTGCATGCATTCCATGGCATGTGTGTATGCACATACATACACATAGAAACATGCATACCACACATACACACATACTACAAACATAGCAAAAGTTTAGGATGTTTTTTTAAAATATTGGATGTATATGTGTGTATGTGTGATGTATAGTATATGATGTACCTGATATTAGAGAAGCCCATTGTCATTCTTAATAAAAAAAAATCCACGTGTACAAAGACCTCAGCAAAAGCAAGGCTTAGAGCCTCTGAAGATTTTCATCTGGAGATGTAAATCCTCCTCCCAGCCAGCCAGTGGCCAACAAAATCTCATCCTTTAGAGGAGCGTGTGTGTGTGTGTGTGTGTGTGTGTGTGTGTGTGTGTGTGTGTGTGTGTGTACAGGCACCTGAAGACAACCTAGAGTGTCAGAACTTCCTTCCCCTGGGTTTGCCCATGTGATTCAAGATAGCTGGCCCGTGAGATTCTGGGGATTCTACTGTCTAGCCACCCTGGGATGAAAGGCCCATGCTACCACATCCCGCTGTAGATGGGGGCTGGGGATCTGAACTCGGGTCCTCACCTTGTGCAGCAAGCACTTTACCTACTGAGCCATTTCCCTTGTTGTTTGCTAGGGCTGTGGGTGGGGAGTGTTGAGGCAGGGCTCTGGAGTATTGAGACAGGTGGGAAGTTGAGACAGGGGTAGGAGACACTCAGGCTGGCCTGGAACTGATCATCTTCCTGCCTCCACCTTCCAACTACTCAGAGACCCTCCTGCTCTTCAAGTGCTGGCATTACAGGAATGAGCCTCTACTGGTGTGTTAATCATTTTAAACATATCAGATGTAAATAGGATTTTTTCTTTCATCTTAGTCTTTTATTTTTCAAGACAGGGTTTCTTAGGGTAACAGCTCTGACTGTCCTGGAACTCACTGTGAAGACCAAGCTGGCCTTGAATTCTCAGAGATTCACCTGTCCAACTAGGATTTCTTTTTTTTAAGACAGGATTTCACTGTGTAACCCTGGCTGTCCTGGAACTCACTGTGTAGACCAGGCCAGGCTCAAAATTACAGAGATGTTCCTGATTCCCTAGTATTCTGAGTAAAGTCATGCCCCACCATTTCTGTCCCCACACTTGTATAGGATCTTTGAAGCAGGATCTCATATAATCCAGACTGGCCTTGCTCTCCCTATGTAGCTGAGGATGGCCTTGAACTCCTGATCCATAGCTGGTATGCCCCATGTGCTGGGGTTATGAATGTGTGGCACCACACCCAGGAAAACTGGATTTTCCTAAATCAAGTTTTGCATTGAATGTAAGTTGCTCTTGATAGCCTAAAATTTTGGTTTTGAATCTTTTAGAAAAGATGGTGGTTTTGGCAGTGGATAGTCACTCTCTGACATTTGAATTGGAGTCAAATTGACAAACTGTTAAAAGACTATTTAATCCTCCTGTATGCTATGAATATGTTTCTCTTATTGGTTGATGAATAAAGCTGTTTCAGCCAATGGGCAGGCAGGATGTAGCCAGCGGGAAATATAGGTGAGGTATGGGCATCACCGGTAAACCAAGACCTCATGGAGATACACAGATTAATAGAAATGGTTAATAATTAAGAGAGAGCTAGCCAATAAGACGCCTGGGCCATCTGCCAAACAGTTTACAATTAATATAAGTCTCTGTGTGTCTATTTGGGGTTAAATGGCTGTGGGACCAGGCAGGACAGAAACTTCTGTCTACACCAATAGTTTGAAAAGTTTGGGCATGTGAATTCATTCAAGCCACCACAATCAAAACAACGACTGTATTCACATCTCTGCACTTTGCTTGTGCCCATTTGTTGCCCTTTACTGGGTCCCCTTCCTCCACCATCAGCATTTCCTAGGATCTAATCTGTATGAAAGTATATACCAGCCAACCATTGGTAGTGGTGGCAAGTGTGCCTTTAATCTTAGCACTTGGGAGGCAGATTCAGGCAGATCTCTGAGTTCAAGGTCAGCCTGGTCTACAGAGTGAGTTCCAGAACAGCCAGGGCTACACAGAAAACTCTTTCTTAAAAAATATGTAAATAAGTAAACAAACAAACAAGTGCTTACTTTTGTCTGGCTTGCTTCCTGTGGGTCCCTGTGGTTCATCCCTGGGGTTGGGTATGTGTGTCTTGGGGTTCACACTCCACCACTCCTTCCCACTGGGGAAGAGTCCTTCATGTGTGGACGGGTCAAGGTTGTCCCCCCTTGCCTTTGGAGGGAAGTCTTTCGTACAGATCGATGCTTTCATCCCTCTTCAGTCAACACCAGAAGTGCAACAGCTGAGCATGTGGCGCAATGTCACTTTTTGAGTAGAAAAGCTTGGGGTGCGGGAACCCCTACTGCATGTGGTTCTAATACCGCCAGTTGCTCATTGCAGACTCAGAACTGTATTTTCTTCCCAATTGCTCATTGCAGACTCAGAACTGTATTTTCTTCCCAATTGCTCATTACAGACTCAGAACTGTATTTCCTTCCCTTATCCTTATACCACGACAATAATAAAAAGCTGTGAGCTAAGTTTTCTATGAGCCACCAGCTCACAAAAATGACACACAGACTTATCATTTATTATGGGAGCCCAGTCGTGTCTCAGGCTTGTTTCTAACCAGCTCTTATAACTTAAATCAACTCATATTTTTTAATCTACATCTTCCACGTGCTCCTTATCTCACCTCCATTTTGCCTATCCTGAAACCACCCTGACTGGTGACCCTGCCTCTCTTCTTCCCAGAGCTCTCTCTGTGCAGAAGTCCCACCTACACCTCCCCTCCAGCTGCTGGCTGCTTAGCTTTTTATTAAGCCAATCACAGTGACACATCTTCACACAGTGTAAGGAATATTCCACAACAACCATTTGGTTTGTTGTGCCCAGACTCTGAACCCCCGAAACCACCAAGAGACCAGATCTGATGCCAAAGCAGAGAGTCTTTTTAATTTACAAGTTACTTGAGTTAACTAGGGTCCTCTGTGCGTCCAACACAGCGGGTGGAGTAGGAGGAACCCGGAGCAGTAGTGGTGCAGGACGTATATTGGGGTAAAGCAACTCCGGGCTGGGGGACCCTGCCCTGAGATGCTTGGTTAGCTGCAGTTACGGAAAGGTTGCTATGCCTGGAGGTCCTCAGAGGGCCTGGGTGTTGCTACCCACTACATCCCACTATTATCAGTAAAGCGCATCCAAATCCCACCAGCTAACTTCTGATTGGTTCCTTGCCCATGGAGGGTATCTGTCTTCCTAGTGATTAGAGTCAGGGGCCTACGGTCTTGCTGGGTCTTTCCTGCAGCCTGTCATGGCTGCCAAAGCAGGGGGCTGGATGAGGGCCTGGGCCCCTCAGGGTCATTGTTACACAGTGTGGTTTTCTGAGTGTTCTTACTCAGCGCACCCAAATGTGTCCTTAAAACAATCGCCTCTGCCTCTGCCTCTCTGCCCCTCTCTGCCCCTCTCTGCCCCTCTCTGCCCCTCTCTGCCCCTCTCTGCCCCTCTCTGCCCCTCTCTGCCCCTCTCTGCCCCTCTCTGCCCCTCTCTGCCCCTCTCTGCCCCTCTCTGCCCCTCTCTGCCCCTCTCTGCCCCTCTCTGCCTCTCTCTCTGCCTCTCTCTCTGCCTCTCTGCCTCTGCCCAGTTGACTGGTGTTTTAGGTACTGTTCTATTGCAATGAAGAGACACCATGACCAAGGCAATTTATAAAAGAAATTATTTAAGCTGGGAGTGGTGGCTCACTCGTTTAGGGCCAGCACTTGGGAGGCAGAGGCAGGTGGTTATCTGTGATTTTGAGGCCAACATGGTCTACAAAGTGAGTTCCAGGACAGCTAAGGCTGTTACACAGAGAAACACCACCACCGACACACACACACACACACACACACACACACATTTAATTGGAACTTGATTACAATTTAGAGGGTGCATCGATGACTACCATGTCAGGAAACATGGCGGCAGGCATGCGTGGCCACAGTGAAGCAACAGCTGTGAATTTACATCTAAGCAGAAAGGAGAGAGACAGGGAATGGCATCGTCTTTTGAACCACAAAGCCCACCTGCAACGACACACCTGCTCCCAAAAGGCCACACCTCCTAATCCTTGCTAAACGGTCCACCAGCTGGGTACCAAACCCTCACATACGAACCTATGGGAGCCGTTCTCTTTCAAACCCCCACAGCTAGCCCCTAGTCACTAACAATCTGAGGCTGGATAAGGTTTGTCTTAAACAGGGTCTCGTTTATCCTAGGCTAGCCCAACTCACTATAGAGCCAAAGACAGCCCTGAACTGCCTCCGCCGTCCAAACACTGGGGTTACAGGCATAACCCCATCACTTTGGTTTCTCTGGTGCTGGTGCGATCAACAAGAATTTCATGCTACCTGCTCTGAGCAACCATTTAACCACCCGGGATCCATCCCTAGCCCTGAGGTATTTTTGGAGTATGCTCTAAAGAATAGTGTATCTGATTTTTCTTTTGTTTCTTACGTGCCCTAGGTTTTCCTTCTTTGTCAAGGGCAGCCCATGCCTGCCTCAGAAGTAAATCAACAAGGTGAAACCAAGACCATCTCCTCAGCGGGGTGAGTGGGTGAGCGACTGCTCTCTGCTCCCCGCCCCCCTTCCCCCACCCTCTACAGACCCATCAGTCCCATGGCTTTGAAGTTTACACGTTCCAGCCTCGACTCTAGCTCTGTACAGATCAGTCTCCACCAAAAGGAGACCGAAACCATTCATCTAATTTCCAAGTGCTGAGCTGCCTTCCCACGCTGCTTAAATTCGGAAGTAATTAGTATAGTGGGCACTGCGGACAGCAAAACCTACATTTTATACTTTTTGTCTAAAATAACCTCATGCGGTTGTTGGAGGAAATTTTTAGTGATGGCCAGGTGTGGTAGCAATGCTATAATCCAGCACCTGAGAGTTACATTCAGAAGGATTAGGAGTTCAAAGTCAGCCTCGCCTGCATAGCTAACTTCAAGTCTCAAAACAAACAGTCCTCTCAGTAAGACCTTTGAATCTTCTCTTCAAAACATCATCCTGGGCATTAGGAGCACTGGCTGCTCTCGCAGAAGACCCGGGTTCAGTTCTCAGCACCCACATGGCAGCTCAGAGCTGCTTTCCACTTCAGTCCAGAGAAATCGATCCCCTGCTCTGGCCTCCTTGGGCATTAGGTAAGCACACTGTGTACATACACACGCCCAGGCATGCATGCACATAAAATCAGAAAATAAATCTTAAGGCACACACGGCTCTAGACCCTACCCTCTAACTGCTTCTACCTCCACCTCTTCCCGTTTGCCGCCTTCTCTCCCTCCACAGTTCCAGTTTCTTCTGTGTTTCAGAAACACTTTCGGTCAAAAGCTACAGCAGAGTTCTAAAGCGAGTCCTTGGCTTTGACACAGCTAGTCGCTTATTGCAAACAAATTCTATCAACCCCAATGTGTAATATACCTTCATTCAGATTTTTAGAATTAAAAATAGAATTATCAAGGCACTATGGGGAAAATGGAACTTTTAAAATAATACTGGGATGGGAAAAGTCTTCATAAAGAAGAGGGAAAACCTAGAATTCATAAAGAGAATTGCCGGATGGGGCAGGTGAGATGGCTCAGTGGTTAAAGACAGCTGCTGCCGAACCAGAGGATTAAAGTTAAATTGTGGGTTCCGAACAGTGAACAGAAAGAGCCAGTTTGCAGAAGTCTTCTGACATCCACACAGGTGCAAGGGCACCCACCACTCACACACACACTCACACACATTCATACACACTCACACATATTAACACACTCATTCACACACACATACATACACATACTCACACATACACACTCACACACTCACACACATTCATGCACACTCACACACTCACACATATTAACATACACTCACACACATTCATGCGCACTCACACGTATTAACATACACTCACACACATTCATGCACACTCACACACTCACACGTATTAACATACACTCACACACATTCATGCACACTCACACACTCACACGTATTAACACACTCATTCACACACACGCATACATACACATACTCACACATACACACTCACACACTCACACACTCACACACATTCATGCACACTCATACACACTCACACATATTAACACATTCATTCACACACACTCATACATACACATACTCACACAAACACACTCACACACACAAACAGAATAGATTAATAAATAAGAAATAGATGAAAGAAAGAGCCAATCATGCTGGCTCATTTCTGCAATCCTAGATCTAGGGAGACTGAAGCAGGAAAATGACAAGATTAAGGCCAATCTGGGCTATATTGTGAGATCCTGTCGTATACGAAATTAAATAAAAGTAATAAAGAATAATAATAAATGAAGCATAAAAGCCTGAAGACAAATACCTAATTCTTTTACTTTTAAGCATCCAAGATGTTATTGACCTTCAACTCACCCTGACATGCACAGAGAAATATTAATCAGTATAGCAAAATGTTGATATGGATCCCAAATGGCCACATATGTCTAAATGTGTCTTAGTTAGGGTCACTGCTACTGTAGCGACCAAGCAAGCCGGCGAGGAAAGGGTTTACCGGCTCACACTTCCATATCACCGGGGAGGAAAGGGTTTACTGGCTCACACTTCCATATCACCGGCGAGGAAAGGGTTTACTGGCTCACACTTCCATATCACCGGCGAGGAAAGGGTTTACTGGCTCACACTTCCATATCACCGGCGAGGAAAGGGTTTACTGGCTCACACTTCCATATCACCGGGGAGGAAAGGGTTTACCGGCTCACACTTCCATATCACCGGGGAGGAAAGGGTTTACCGGCTCACACTTCCATATCACCGGCGAGGAAAGGGTTTACCGGCTCACACTTCCATATCACCGGCGAGGAAAGGGTTTACCGGCTCACACTTCCATATCACCGGCGAGGAAAGGGTTTACCAGCTCACACTTCCATATCACCGGCGAGGAAAGGGTTTACTGGCTCACACTTCCATATCACGGTTTCCATTGAATGAAAGCAGGACAGGAACTCACCCAGGGCAGGAACCTGGAGGCAGGGACTGATGCAGAGGCCATGGAGGGTGCCGCTTACCGGCACTGCTTCCTCTCTCGATCAGCCTGTTTTCTAATAGAAGCCAGGACCACTAGTCCAGGGATGGCACCACCCACAATGGGCTGCGCCCTCCCCCATCAATCACTGGTGGGGAAAATGCCTGACAGCTGCATCTCATGGAGACAGTTTCTCATTTAAGGTTTCCTCCTGTTGAATGACTGACTCTAGCTGGTGTCAAGTCAGGGTTAGTCAGCACTTTAGTTTGTTTTTCTTCTTTCTTTTCTTTTTGTAGCCCATGGTAGCCTCAAATCCCCTTATGTACCAAAGGATGGTCTTGAACTTCTGATCCAAACCCAGCTTGAAATGTTTCTTGATAAAAGGACTGGGAAAGGAACTCCCCAAAACCAAAAAAAAAAAAAAAACCAACAACAACAAAAAACAAAAAACTCATATCCATATCATCAGAATTCATATCCTCAGAACTATAGAAAGTGCAAACTAACAAATTTAAGTGTTAAAAAAAATCCAAAAAAGTAAAAAAAAAAAAAAGAAAGAAAAAAACCTCATTCTCACTGGTGATTAACAGAAATTTATAAATCTTGACAATACTCAACTCACACCCAAAAAAACACATGGTAAAAATATGTAAGTAAACATTTTTGCTTCCCTATTGCTTAAAATGCAAAGAGAAATGAAAGAGGACAGGCGAGGGGTGGTGATATGGTTCAGTGGGCAGAGTGCTTGCCGTGCAGCCATGAGGACCTGAGTTCAGATCCCAGCGCTCATGGAAAAAGCCAGGTGTGGAGACGCTTGCCTGAAATCCCAGCCCTGAGCAAGCAGAAACAAGAGGATCCCAGGAGCGCATTGGCCAATTGGCCTAGCCAGTCTGTGAGCTCCTGGGCTCAAAAACTAACGTGGAGAGGCTAGCAGGAGGGCTCAGTGAAGGAAGCCGGATCCCTGGAAGCCACAGAAAGGTGAAAGGGAAGAACTGACACCAAAAAAACGTGTTCTCTGACCTCCACACAAATGCTGTGGTGTGAGCATGCTCAGAC
The DNA here is from genome assembly GCF_017639785.1 of Mesocricetus auratus. NCBI lineage: Eukaryota > Metazoa > Chordata > Mammalia > Rodentia > Cricetidae > Mesocricetus > Mesocricetus auratus. Next base: position 4,044,107 of record NW_024429187.1, on the reverse strand, counting down.
ACACACACACACACACACACACACACGCACACACGCATGCATGCACGCACACACATGCACACACATGCACACACGCATGCACGCACACCCATGAACTCGAGTGCTGAGAGAGACAGAGACAGAGAGAGCACTTAAGACATGTATATGGCAGAGAGTGACAGAAGAAAGGCGTCTGGCCTGAACATGAGTGTGCAAATGTGCACAATGCACAGACACACCCAGGAAGAGGAGAAGGAGGAGGAAGAAGAAGGAAAGAAGGCAGAGAGGATCCAAAGGGCGCTGCCATAAATGATGAAATAAATGGCAGAGTGCTCAGGCTTCTGGACGCCAGCCAGCTGCTAGAGTGCAACACTTTCACACATACTGACACCAATGACACATAAGTTCCATGACAGTTTCCATGAACGCTAACAGACTTAGGAGTGAATGCAAATGCACAGGGAAAAAAAGGTTCCCAAACCTAGTCAGCCAATGAGCTCATCCCAGTAACCACTGAAATCAACTGGGCATGGCCTGTACTCCTAGCACTAGGGAGGCTGAGGCAGGAGAACTGCCACAAGTTCAAAGCCAGCCTGAGTTACATAGTGAGCCCAAAGCCAGCCTGAGTTACATAGTGAGCCCAAAGCCAGCCTGAGTTACATAGTGAGCCCAAAGCCAGCCTGAGTTACATAGTGAGCCCAAAGCCAGTTTGCGTAGCAAGACCTTGGATCAAAAAAGTAGGGTAAGTGTGGTAGTGTATACCTTAATTCCCAGTATTTGGAAGGCAGAGGCAGAAGGAGTACGTAGCCTGTCCAGGGCTACATAATGGGGTGTCTCCCAAAAGACTAAAGAAAGAAAAAGGGGAAACACAAAGTAAAATTGGAGTGAATCAGGGAAAATAGTGAGGGTCACGTGACTGCTTCTCTATGAATATTTGTATTATTTGCACTTCTTATCACATGTGAGACACTTTGATAACTGTAAGTTGCCTAAACTGACCCAAGCCACCAAGAACTGTTATTATCTAAATATCTCTAAAATGTGTGGTGAAGTATTAAAATTCAGTCAGTCGTCCAGTTTCCTGCCTCACATAGAAAGTTCTGTCTGGCAGGCAGAACATTTGCTTATCTTTGATGAGCTTCTTCCAGAGTTCACAAGCAAATGCCTCAGCACTCAATTCTGCAAATCAGATGGTCACATGCCTGTTGATCACGTGACCATGGTCTTTCTTCTCCCAACGTCATTCCCCAGGGGCAGAGTTCAACTCTGGAGGCATAGTCTTGTCTCAATAGAAGCCCCACTGAAAGCAAAGTCCTCTTAAACATAATGGAATGCATTTTGAGCTAAATGCCAATGGGGTCAGTGAGCAGAGATTATTGCAAAAACAAAAACAAAACAACAAAAAAAAACAAAAAAACATTGCAACCCAAATGCCAGGGAGGTAAGGATGAAATGGAGACAGCCAGAGAGTGACGGAGGTGAAGGGAAAGAGAAAACGGGTTGGGCTCTGATGTCAGTTTGCAGGATTCTGCAAGAGAGACGCCATGCGACAGAGCTTGGGTGGAGGCAGTTTTTTTTTATGGGGGGGTAGTGAGTAGGAAAATTAGGGAGGGGAGAGGGGAGACCAGCCTCAGGGGACAGAAGCAGCAGAAGAGAAAAGGGGAGGGTGGAGAGAGACAGGCAGAGAAGCAGAGAGACAGAGAAAGAGAGACAGGAGTCAGGAGAGACAGACAGACAGACAGACAGACAGACAGACAGACAGACAGACAGACAGACAGACAGACAGACAGAGGAGGTAGACAGGGCCCTTTTAAAAGGGAACATAGTGAATGTGCACAGGTAGTGGTCTTAGTGGCTGCAGCTGAGGGTGTATCCCGTCAGAACCCCAAGGGCAGGCCAGTGCAGCCGCCTAAATACTAACAATGACAAAATCCTAATCCTAGAGGCCTTTGACTACCTAGGCCTGGGTGTGTCCGTGAGCAAACAGCTTCCTCCAGGAAAGCAGTGAGAACTTGGAGGCAGCAGAGGGAATGGTGAACAGTGCCACAAAGTGAAGATTCTCACTGACTGACTGGAAGAAAAGTACAGAGGTGCAGAAAGATTCCACACATCCACACTTTACGGAAGATTGTCTGTAAGTGACGGAAGTACTTCTGACCCCCTGGAGACCATGACAGAATTTGACATGTTGCCCTGAAGCTTAGTAGGGATGGCTGACTTCAAGCAAAAACCACTTGTGTGTAGGCATGGTAACACAGGCAAGGGCAGAATGCTAGTCACGGGCAAGCTCACACTACCTCCCTAAAGGAAGACTCACTCCATGCTCCTGAGGAAGTGGGAGGGACTGGCTCATGTGTGTCCTCATTCAGCACCTTCTGTTCCTTCAGTGCACGTGTGTTAGGTATATAACCAGTGACAGATACTGTGCCAAGCTCTGGAAATGAAGAAATAGAAGGCATGACCCTTTCTTGGTGGGTAAATATTTGCAGTATAATAAATGTTTGTGTACATCGGAATAACAGTACAAGTCAACAGGAGTGTACTAAGGGAGAAAAGAGACAAACCCAATGTCACAGGAGGTCACGTCTGAATTGAACTTTAAAAATAAGTAGGTGCTCCAGAGGACAGGAAGCCACAGGCCAGGAGGAAATATTTACAAAACAACATATTTGAATGGACTGTATGGCACCCAACATTGGTTGCATGAATTTCCACATAGAATGACAAAAGCTTAAAAGGGATTTTTAGAAACAAAACACAGAGACAAGCGTGGCTTCTTGGTGGCAGCATTTTCCCGGGTGGGCTCTGTTTTACTAGAGACAAGCAGAGACTGCTGCGGTAAACTTACACCCACCATGTTGGAAAGTCAGGGGCTAAAACAAACGCTGCTTTAATTTTAGCAATGCTGTTTAGCAGATAAAAGACACATGGCCGGAAAAACATGAAGATTTACAGTAAAGTCAAATTCAGATGAAGTAAAACCACTAGAAGGTTTACAGTGTGTTTAAAAATATACGTTGACTTGGGAGAGAAAAAGAAACAGAATAGTGGTAAAAGAAACAGAGAGGCCGGTTGTGGAGGCACATGCCAGTAGGATTTGCTGAAGGAGGCAAAGGCAGGAGGATCACGAGTTCAAGGCCAGCCTTGTGTACAGAGGGAGTTCAAGGACAGCCAAAGTACACAGAGAAGCCCTGCCTCAAAAAAAGTATAAAGTAAAATGAAAAGATATAGAGTAATAGAAAAGCCACGTAAAGATGGAAAATACGCAGAGAGTCTGGGTTCTGCATGCTGTTATGTTGTCATTCGGTTGTTCAATTGCTAAGGAAGGAGCAACAATGGCTAAAATGCACTATAAGCGCCTCTAAATTAATACAACTTATGTATTTTAAAAATGCTTTGACTTCTAAATTTAAATATAAGGACAGTTTACTTGGGAAAAGAGCTTTTGCTTGTGTTTCCACAGAAAATGAAAAGCTGTGGATTCCTTACAGACTTCTAAGGTTTGATGAAGCAAGAGCCCCTGAAGCAGTGGCCCAGGTGATCCAACATCTGAAACAGCTGAGGTGATGCAGCCTTACAGACTATAAAAACAACTTAGCCAGATTTCTGTGCTTTGTCATGATCCCCATGGTATGGACAGCGCCCCCAACCATCAGGAAGCAGTTTGGAATGAACAACACCCAAATTCCCAAATATTGTTTATAAATTATTTTTAAAGATTTATTTATTTATTATGTATACAGCATTCTGCCTCCATGTATTCCTGCAGGCCAGAATCCAATCAAAGTGATAATAAAGAGTAGCCATCACTACTGGGTGGTGGTGGCACACACCTTTAATCCCAGAACTTGGGAGGCAGAAGCAGGCAGATCTCCGAGAGCTGGGGGTCAGCTTGGTCTATAGAGAAATCCTGTCTTGAGACAAACAAACAAAAATTATCCATCACACGTGGCACATTACATTTGCCTAAATCACAGAATGTCCAACACCACGAGAGAGTCCAGTTTAATGCCAACTGTGGGCTCTGGGTACTAATGGTATGTCGGTGCAGGTCCACCAGGTATGACAAAGGTACCCCTGCGGTGAAGGCGCCCACAATGGAGTGGGCTGCAGTGATATGGGAGAGCAATGGAGACTCTCTGTGATTTTGACCCAAATTTATCATGAACCTAAAACTTTTCTAAAGACAGAAATCCACTTAACACATTGAGACTCCAAGTCATCCATCACAATGGTTATTATTAAGTCCTGGCAAAGATGTGGGCTAAAGGGAGCAATACTTCTACATTGTTGGTGGAAATGTACGTTACTCCAGCCATTGTGGAAGTCAGTATGGAGGCTCCTTAAAAAAAAAAGAAAACTACCGTATGGAGAGGAGGGCAGGAAGACGGCTCAGCAAGTAAAGCTACCTACATAAAAACCTCCTGGTGGCACACATCTGTCATCTCAGCGCTCTACATTGATGAGGAAGAGAGGCATAAACAGAATAGCCCAGACGCTTAAGGACCAGTTATCCCGAGGACACGCTGCAGAAGCAGAAACAAGACAGACCTTGTTTGTTTTCATGTTGCTTTCATGTTGCTTTCTTCTGCTTTTTGAGTCCCATCTTTTCTTAACGCTTCATTGGGGACTTAACTTAGTCCAAGGACGGGCATCTCGAAACTGCTATCCTAAAAGTCACAGCCATTAATTAAGTGAAGCAATTGCCATTGCACCATGATGCTGACAAAGGCAGATTTCTGAGTCCCAAAGGTTTCCATGACAAATTTACCAAATATGCATCTGTATTTTATTGCCTCTTGGCTCAGTTTTTACCCCAGTCCTGCTTTTTTTTTTTAAGTTGAAAAGTTCTACCTCATTGTGGGGGCTTATTTAGCAGACTGGGTGGCGGTGGTGCTCGCACCCTGTCCAGGACAGGGAGATGTCAACACCTAGAGACAAAGATGATTCCTTTGCGGAGCGTCATTTAACCCAAGTGGAACATGGGCCTCACTACTGTGGCTGAAATCCCCCTGTGGACTGAAGCTTGAGCTCCACCTGCTTCCGTGTTTAGGCAACTGGTGTGAGGCTCCAGAGACCCCTCTTGCCTCTGAGTCCCAGCTGAGCAATGGATACACTCTGTCCAGGCCTAGGTGGGGGTCTGAATTTGTTACACAAGGCCACGAGCTTCCTCTTACCACAAAGGAGGAAGGGCTGGGGGTGGCAGTCCAGCAAGGAGTCCCCTGAGGATGTTGCTTCACAGGGTGGACTTTGCCAGTGGACAGGTTTGTGTCTCTGCTCCACTGTCTCTGTGACTTTGGGGAATTTGTAAATGTAGGTTTTCTTGTCTGCAACAGTGTCATCTATTTCATAAAGTCATCGGGCAAGTGTCAGTGAATCTCTGGGGTTGGTGCTGTGGATTTATAACGTACCAGTGGTCAACCTTGGCTTTCTGGGGGACTTATATATAATTCCAGTCTTTAGCACTACATCTCTGTGTTTATTCACATTAGTGCTTCACTGGGAATTCATTGGGCTTGACTTTGCAGCTCATCCATTATGGGAGTTCATGTTTGGGTAGGTGCTACATAGCACCTACTCATTTCCTTCCTTCTTCCTTCCTTCCTTCTTTCCTTCCCTCCCTTCCTCCCTCCCTCCCCCCTCCCTCCCTCCCTCCTTCCATCTCTTTCTCTGAGAGACGTCTCAATGAGTGACGTCGACGGCCTGCCGCTCAGACATCACCTAGTGGGAAATGGGTCAAGGAGCCCAAGGAACATGATGGAGGAGAAGCGTCCAGCATTATGGATGCAGGTGGCAGGTCACCTTGCTAGGGCATCTGGGAAGTCTTCTCTGAGCAAATAACAGGCAAGTTGAGACCCAAGGTCAAGCGGGAACTGGGGGATGGCAGCCACTCAAAAAGACAGCAGAGTGAGGAGTGGAGGCTCTGGGGCCAGCAGGATGCCCACATCACAGCATCTTGTGGTCCATGTCTGCTAAGACAGGAAAGTGCCAGCATGCTGCCCTGTGAGCCCAAATTCCACACTTAGCCTGTGTCTCTGTGGGTGTATGTTGCTGAGTATTAGCAGCAGTCACCACCTGACATGTCAGTCTGTGCACTGCCAAGGGCTCTTTGATAAGTGGCAGTTGTTCTTGTGGTAGGACTGCCACCTCTGGCGAGACTGGACTGGAGGCTCGTTCTGCAGAGCTCTCCATGCTTTGGTTTGCTGGTTTCTCTCGAGTCTAAGGTCTAGGCTGGAACCTCTAGGATTGAAGGAGAGAACCACTAACTCACAAATTATACTGGGACAGACACACACACACACATACACACACATACACACACATATACACACACATACACACACATACATACACACATACACACACATACATACATACACACATACATACATACATACACACACATACATACATACATACACACACATACACACACATACATACACACACGTACACACACATACATACACACACATACATACATACACATACATACACACACATACATACACACACATACATACACACACATACATACATACACACACTTTAAACAAAAATAGTGCGACCTAGTTGACCTCTTTAGATCCTCCCTACCTTCAAGCCTCTGGCGTGATCTCAGTCAGCAATAACAAACATAAAACTTGGTTCAGGGTCCTTAAATTCAACTGCGTTCTCCCCCTCCCTCCCTTCCTATTCCTTCTCCACCCCCATTTTCCTTGGCTTTCAGACAGGTTCTGTAACCTGCTATCTAGATGATGCTTCCCTCAAACTTGCAGCAATCCCCCTGTCTCTGGCTCCATAGTGTTGGGATCAGTCTGGTAAGCCCCCACACCCAGGCCTAATTGTCTTCTCTGGCTACAATTCATATGCTAAGAACACATTGTGTGCTTAAATTTACTGTTTTGGGTTTGTTTTGTTTTGTTTGTTTAGGGCAAGGTCTCACGTAGCCCAGGCTCACCCCAAACTCACTATGCATAGTTGAGACTAGCCTTGAACTACTGATCCTCCTGCCTCTAGGCCCCAGGTTCTAGTTTATAGGTGTATGCCACCTATAATCTGAAACCACTAAACTGGATGGCATATCAACAACCCGGTAACAGCCTGGCTGGTCAGTATAATTGCCATGGTGTTCTGCATGAGCCACTCTGCAGTGTAGAGCGGAAGTTCCACAGTCACATCCCTCCTGGGCTGCCGAGCCAGTACTCAAACCCAGTCCTCTCTGATTCCCTTCCATGCCTGTCTCCAGTCAGCAACGTTCCCATGAAGTCCTTGGACTAGCCTGGGTTTTCTTAGATTCCTCATCGTGTCATTCACAGTGTCTCCTTTCCGTTCTTCCCCTTGCATAATGGGCATGGGGATCGGTTTACCGGACTGGTTTCTGGGCTGCAGAAGCACCTGCATCGCCCCTTAGAACTCTGTTTATGCTGCAGAAGCCACCTGCATCGCCCTTTATTAATCTGTTTATGCTGCTGCACGTGCCCTTCCCAGCACCACCTCTCTCCCCGACTGTGATGAGCCCAAGCAACCCAAGTGGACAAGAGCTACTACTGACTGATTGTTGGTACTCGACCCCAAATGTACATATTGAAGCCCTCACCCGCAATATGATGGCACTAGAAAGCAGATCGTCCCGCACGTAATTAGCTCATCAGCGTGAACTATTGTCTACATACAGGGACCCCAAGAAGTTCCCTCTGCTTTTTGAGGACAGAGTAAGAAGAAGACAAGCATCTGTGGAATGAAAACAACCTCTCGGTGGCCAAATCTGCTGGTACCCAGTCCCCAGAACTACAAGAAAGAAAATTCCTGCAGTGTATAATTCACTCTGTCCACGGCATTCTGTCACATCAGCCCAAATGAACTCAGACAATGACCCAGCACGAAAGCAAACTGTGAGGTAATGAGAGCGTTCAAGCAGATGGGATAGGAGAAGCAATCTGAAGGGGAACAACCTTAGGACAGTGGGGGGAGGGGCAGGATAAAGGTCTTGGTGGGCAAGTTGCCGCTGCATGTGTGACAAGTGACCGGATGCAGCCGGACACAAAACGCCAGCAACTGTGCCAGTCATGAGTGAGATCAGTAATGGCGACTGCATTCTTGGAACCTGTGTATGTGGAGCGGTGCACACATCATTCCTGTGTACATGAGGATGGGGCATGAGTCTGACACAGCACACACATGGAGACCAAAGAAGCTCTGGTGTCTGTCTTTGCCTCCCACCTCACGGGAGACCACACTCTACTACTGTTCTTCCAAGGTTACAGCTGGCCTGACAGTTTCTAGAAATTCTCCTGTCTCTGCCTCCCAACTCTCCCTAGGGCCACTGGGATTACACTCAGGCTACTACATCTGGCTTTATATGGGTTCTGGAGATTCAGATTCAGGTCACTATGGTTGCACAGCAAGCTCTTTGGAGCCATCTCTCCAGACCCTCACCTCTTTCTTAATCTACAGGGTAACCTTTTCAGATGTTCTGGGGAAAGGACAGGCACATGATTTATATACATTGTCACCATTTTATGTCCCTCCCTCTTGAGTGTTATTTGTAGTTCCATGATCTGATTGTTCATACGTGTGAGCAGGGAAGGGCCACCTCCCCATCCTCTTCTGGATCAGGCATATATACTTAGTTCCTGGACCACAAAAGATGCCACAAATACTCGTTAATTGATTGTATCTCACATGTCATTGTTCCGCATGCTTATTACCAGAGGAGGCTTCACAAAAGTCAGTAGGGAAGGATATGGCTCGATTTCAATCAGTTTTACAGCTGCTGTGAAATAGGCCTTCTAGCCTGGAGAGTCAGCAGGCTGGTAAGAGCTGTCTGTCTGCAGAAGCACAAACATCCTGAATTTATCTGAGGCTGACTGAGCAATTAATGTGCTCATAGGACATCTGCCTTGGGTGTATTATTAAACACAAACTTAAGTATTAATATATGCAAAATGAACTGCAATCATTCACATGGTTTCTTCCCTGCGATTCGTCATGAGGAACAGGCCATCTGGTCACCCACAGGAATGGTTAGGTCAAATCCCAGAAACCACATCTCCTCCCTGTTCTCAGCATTCCTGAGCCTCGGAGCATGTTATCTATTTCAAAAAGATGTTAATGGGGTTATAAGGTCTAAGCTATTATAGCCAACAAGCAATAAATCTAATGAGCAAAACAAAATAAAGCAATAGGAACCAAAATAAGTCTGGTAGTACCAACAGTTATTATGCCATTAAAAAAGCTATTTGTTTCCTCTACAACATTTGTCTTGTGGGGTGGAGAGCAATGACTTAGCCCTAGGCTCATAGACATCTACAATCCCCAAATGTGGGCTACACTAAGGACTGAAACCCTTCTGTTAAGTGGTGTCAAAGGTCAAAGGTCAGTACTGATCCAAGTTCTACCATCATGAGAAGCGATCTTTCACAAAGCAAAATGAATCTTTTTTTTCAAACCTGTAAATGAACATTTCTACCACAGAAGCGGCCAAGTGGAAGTATGTTAGTGTCGGGATCTGATGTGTCAGTGTTGCCATCCCTGTGTGTGAGAATAGAGGCATCACGAAAACACCTTGCCCTCTGACCTGCTTGACCATGACTGCCTCTGCTCTCTAACTTGGGTTTTGAAAAGCATCGACACTCCCTGGTAGTGGCAAAACCCGTGAAACAAAGGAAGATAAATTCACACGTGTGACACGTAGTGGTACCTGAAAGCCTCTGCCAGGCATTGCTTCTCCTGCACCTTCCCAAATCGACCAGCAGTGAAAGATCAGAGAGCAGTGCAGGGAGAGACTGCAGCCAGCTACACAGAACAGTCATGTGTGAGCCGGAGACACGAGGAGTGTCTACCACTGCAGGCAGGCGGAGCACAGGCTAGCAGGAGCACAGACTAGCAGGAGCACAGGCTAGTCCTCGGGAGCACAGGCTAGTAGGGAGCACAGGCTAGTCAGGAGCACAGGCTAGTAGGGAGCACAGGCTAGTCAGGAGCACAGGCTAGTAGGGAGCACAGGCTAGTCAGGAGCACAGGCTAGTAGGGAGCACAGGCTAGTCAGGAGCACAGGCTAGTCAGGAGCACAGGCTAGTCCTCGGGAGCACAGGCTAGTCAGGAGCACAGGCTAGTCAGGAGCACAGGCTAGTCAGGAGCACAGGCTAGTCCTCGGGAGCACAGGCTAGTCAGGAGCACAGGCTAGTCAGGAGCACAGGCTAGACAGGAAATGGAATTCCTCTCTCACTTTCGCCAGTCCATGAGGGAACTGCAATGCAATCGCCTGCTGGGCGTGAGACTTCCACACCATCGCTGGCTGTGTGGGGGAGGGGGCAGCCTCCAAAAGATCACTATATGATCACTATAGTATGGGTGTCCAGACCCACCAGGCTGCCCAGAACTGGAACAGAGACAATATTTCAAACAGCCTTCGTTAATGAACATTGATGACTTACTATTTTTTTAATCAGAAACAATAGTGATCTTTTCCCAAGGCAACAACCTTATTGTGGCAGCTGCTTATACCTTAGCTGTGCAGCTCTCAACTTGGTGTAGCCCAAACACCACCTGCACAAATTAAGTACAATTACGCTGACAGTAAATATCGTACAGGTTGAATAAAAATAGCTCTAAGATGCAAATATGACAGGGGCCCTTCCCTCTTGTCAGCGATGCCCACTGCAAGAAAGCAATATTACAACCCCTTCCTCTTTGGCCCTGGAGGGCTTTTGTTGTATGGGTTGGTGGTAATGTGTGTTGTGCATGCATGCATACCTGTGTATTTGTATCCATGTACGGGCGTATGCATGCATCCCCAGGTGTGCCCGTGTGTGTGTGTGTGTGTGAGAGAGAGAGAGAGAGAGAGAGAGAGAGAGAGAGAGAGAGAGAGAGAGAGAGAGAGGCCTCCCTCTGGTGTTGTTGCTCAGGTACTACCCGCCTTATTTGAGACCGGATGTGTTCATTGACTGGTAGCTCACCTCTTAGGGTGGGTTAGCTGATCACCTGGTGCCTGGCATTTTATGTGACTTGTGAGGATCAAATTCAGATCAACCCTGCACCACCAGAACTTTACCAACCCATCCCCCCCATCATCTCCCCAGCTCCCTCCCCCCCCATCCCCTCCAATGTTTTGTTTCATTTTCTTTTGTTTGATTTTACCCCGCTTTCCCCATTTGAGGAGACAGTGTTGGAGAAAACACTCAGGCCAAGTTTTTGTCTCTAGTCTAGCAGGAAGGAAACAGGCAGAAGGGTGACTCAGGTCAGCTCTTCTGGCCACTGAAATGGAAAGACAATTTGGAATAAGTCAACCTCTTAAAAGGACTTGACAGCTTCAAAGAAGCATATGTTTGATAATGGGCTCTATCGTGAAGACTTGCTGTACCAGCCACACAGACGCTACCACTTCAGTGACTTTTATTCTGGGGTCTCGGCTGCTCCAGGATGAAAGGCCCCAGCAGCCTGAAAAGGATTAATGGTAGGCTGTGGGTGTTATTATCCTCCCACAGGGACACCTGCAGTCTGGAGGGGAGAGGTGAGTTTTCATCCTGAAGTACTCATAAAACATGCAATTTTGCTGTTTTAAAAAAAAAACAACAAACCTTGCCAGGCTTGGGTACGGTGGTGACACCTGTAATTCCAACACTCAGGAAGCTGAGACGGGAGAATTGCAAGTTTGAGACTGAGATTAGCCTGGCCTATATAATGAGATCCCATCTCAAAACCCCAACAGCAAAAGCCAGGCATAGTAGCAAATACCCTGTAACTCCAGCTCTGATTTCAGGAAATGCCCAGAACTTTCCAGAGACCAACAGACTGCCTACTCTCGGTGAAAGAGCTGAGGTGTGAGCTGGACTCCACTGCGGTCCTTAGCATTCTGTCTTTCAAGAGGCTTAGGCCTCGAGGGCTAATCTTCAGAAACAGGATGTAGCTCTCCGACTGTGGACAGCTTGTGCAGACTCCGGACCGTTTCCAAACGTGTCATCCTAACATTTGCATCTACAGGACCTTCTTAGCAGTAACCCTCTTCACCGTTTGTAATGACGGGCTTTGGTACCTCTCATGGCCTCCTGCATCATCTCCACTGTGGCTCCTGAACACATTTCTCCACGCTGGCTCTGTTTCTCTCTATCCGTCCTGCCGTCTATGGAAACAGCCCGGGAATGTGGGGCTGTGTCAAAAGACAGGAAAGCTCTATTTGACTTGAATTCCTACAGCCAGGCAGGCGGGGTGGGAAGTGTTGGGGAAGGTCAGGGCCACCTAAACAGGGCTCTCCTTGTCCTGGGGAACATGAAGGAATCGGACTTGTGCTCATAACAGGGCAGGAAGTGTGGGAGAGCCTGTTGGGCGCTGCCTGGAACCGCTGACATCCGCCTGACAGTTGCAATGACAACCCTGCTGCGCATGAGCAGGAGCTCCCTGCCCACGAGGCCGGGGGTGCCTGTGCCTTACGTCACCTCGGGTGACATAATTGGACCAGTAATTAACTGCCACGTCCGAGGCGAGAGAAACTCTCTATATAAGGAGAGTCCCGTTAGGGCGTGGGGTCTTCGCTTTGTGATAGCTTATGCTCCTCCTCTCAGGAGCAATAAAGCTTACTGCAGAAGGATCCTGATCGTGTGCCGCGTCATTCTTGCGGGCGAGATAGAGCGCGGGACAACTGGTGCCGAAACCCGGGAAACTGACCAAGCCATCGTCCGCACCATCGAAGACCCCTTGGAAACGAGGAGGATTCAGAACTGCAGGCAGGTAAGTTCGGAGAGGTATGCTGATCTGGGACTTTGGTCTGGGGTTGTCTCCGCCTTGGGAGGGTTTGCCTGAAGCAATCGTCCTCCTTGGTATTGTTCTTGTCTTCTTTATACTGGTCACCTAAGCCTCCTGTAGATAAAGGGGCCTGAACAGTCTCTTCTGTCCTTTGCTTTCGTTTTTCCCCATTTGCTGTAAGACGGACGTAGATAAGCCGCGGTCATCTGTACCATTGGTAACGGTGGTGATTAGTCAGACGTAGATAAGCTGCAGCCACCATGGGGTCCTCTCAATCCATATTAACTACCTTGGAGACTGTATTAAAGCAGAGGAATATCAAGGTTGACAGAAAGACGTTACGGAGCTTTGTCAAGGAGGTCGATCGTGTGGCACCCTGGTATGCCCTTTCTGGCTCTCTCACCCTGGCATCATGGAATAAGTTGGGGAGGGATCTTGATCGACACCTAGAGCAAAGAGACCTAAGGATAGGGACCAAGGCAGTATGGAAACTAGTGAAGAACTGTATTGAGGATGAAGCTTGCCAGGCGGCCGTTGTAGAGGGTCAGGCCATTCTCGAGGTAACCCAGGATAGCATGTCAGAAACCGAACGTAGTGAGAGGTCAGGCGCGCGAGAAAACGGAGGTATACAAAAGAAAAACTAAGAAAAAGAGCCCTCCTGTTTTAGGAGAGAACATTATAGCAAAACCAGATGCCCTTCCTGGCCTTTCCACTAAAGGGACAGGTCAAATGTATCCTTTTAAAGAACTGGAGGCGCTGAACCTCGGCAGCTCCGCCAGTTCTGAGTCTTCTGATTCCGAACAAGACTCTCTAGGCCCTGGAGATGAGACAGAACTAGAAGAAGAGGCTACAAAGTACGAGGCGGAGAGATATCACCCGGATGGGGAGTTTTCTCTAAACTGCTACCCAAGGGCAAGGCCTCAGCAAAAGCGATAGCAACTCCATCTGCTCCGCCTATGCCGCTCTCTCCCCCTTATGAAGGGCGTTTACATAGTTTCTCCTTTTTACCTGAAAAAATTAGAAGAAAGGTCCATCTCACCTTCCCCGTTTTCGAAGTAGAGAATGGAGGGCGGGTACATACTCCGGTTGAGTATAAACAGATAAAAGAATTGGCAGAATCGGTTCGTAATTATGGACCTAATGCCAACTTTACTATTATGCAGATAGAAAGGCTTGCCTTGGATCCCCTAACTCCTGCCGATTGGCAGATGGTGGTGAAGGCAGTATTACCAAATATGGGGCAATATATGGAATGGAGAGCATTATGGCATGAGGCTGCCCAGTCACAGGCGAGGGCTAACGCCATAGCACTCACCCCAGAGCAGAGAGAATGGAATTTCGATCTGCTTACAGGACAAGGAGTCTATGCTGTGAACCAAATTAATTACCCTTGGGGCGCATATGCTCAAATAGCCACCCTGGTAATTAGGGCATGGAAGTCACTTACGCAGAAAGGGAAGGCAGGTGGACAACTTACCAAGATTATACAACAACCTCAGGAGCCGTTTTCCGATTTTGTGGCAAGGATGACGGAAGCGGCAGGAAGAATTTTGGAGATACAGAGCAGGTTAAGCCGTTGATAGAACAGCTCATCTTCGAGCAGGCTACACAAGAATGTAAAACAGCAATTGCCCCTAGGAAAGGAAAAGGTTTGGATGATTGGCTCAGGGTATGCAGAGAACTCGGAGGACCGCTTACTAATGCAGGCTTGGCGGCTGCCATTCTTCAATCACAAAGAAAGCCGACGGGCTTCAAGGATCGGAGGCTCTGTTTTAATTGTGGAAAGCCAGGGCACCTAAAAAAGAATGTCGAGCTCTAAAAAGGGTCAGGATACTATCTGTGCCAGATGTGGGAAAGGCTACCATAAGGCAAGCCAATGCAGATCCATAAGAGACCTTAAGGGCAATCTCCTTCCCCCCGTAAACCAGGTACAGCTGACCAAGAGCCAAAAAACGGCCAGGTGGGCCCCCGATCCCGGGGCCCGCAAAGATACGGGACTCAGTTTGCCAAGGCCAGTTCCGAGGAGGAGACGACTCCACAAGAGACGTCAGGATGGACTTGCGTGCCGCCACCTCAGTCCTACTAATGCCACATATGGGGGTCCATCCAGTGCCTGCGGCACCTTTGCATCCCCCATTGCCTGATGGTATGATAGGACTTATAATAGGCCGTGGTGCCCTTACTGCGCAGGGACTAATTGTACATCCTGGAATAATTGATAACCACCATATTCCAGATATTCAAATTCTTTGTTCCAGCCCCCAAGGTGTTTTCTCCATCCATAAGGGGGATAGGATAGCTCAGCTTGTATTGCTTCCAGCAAAAGATCAAATTTCACAAGATATAAAAGGTCCGATGGGATCCACAGGGACGGACTCGGCCTATTTAACTGTGGCACTAAATACAAGGCCTAAGTTAACTCTTAGAATTAATGGCAAAAGTTTTGAGGGCATTTTGGATACAGGGGCTGACAAAAGTATTATTTCAACACATTGGTGGCCAAAAAGTTGGGCGGTCACACAGTCCTCTCATTCTCTACAGGGGCTGGGATATCAATCCAGCCCTGACATCAGCTCTAGTGCCCTAACTTGGGAATCCTCAGAAGGACTGAGAGGCCAATTTACCCCCTATGTCTTACCCTTACCAGTTAATTTATGGGGTAGAGACATCCTAACAGAAATGGGCCTTACCTTAACCAATAATTATTCGCCCTCAGTTAGAAACATGATGGAAAAGATGGGGTTTCAAGAAGGCCGGGGCTTGGGACGTCTTGAGCAAGGCAATCCCCGCCCTATATCACCCCGACCTCATGAAGGTAAAACGGGCTTGGGTTTTTTCTTGAGCGCCACTGAGGCAGCACGACCCATACCATGGAAGACGGAGGACCCGGTATGGGTTCCTCAGTGGCCATTAACCTCCGAGAAACTGAATGCCATCATGAAAATAATTACAGAACAGCTTTGCCTTGGTCATATAGAACCATCCACTTCGCCTTGGAATACTCCGATTTTTGTTATCAAAAAGAAATCGGGAAAATGGCGCTTGTTGCATGACCTAAGGGCCATTAATGTACAAATGTTACTATTGGGTCCGGTCCAGCGAGGATTGCCTCTACTCACTGCCCTGCCAAAAGGGTGGCCCCTTCTGATCATAGATATTAAGGACTGTTTTTCTCCATACCCTTACATCCCGTTGATCGCCCGCGTTTTGCCTTTACGGTACCTTCTTTAAATCATGCAGAACCAGATAAGAGATACCAATGGAAAGTTTTGCCTCAGGGAATGGCCAATAGTCCAACCATCTGTCAGCTCTTTGTTGATCAGGCACTTGCCCCAGTTAAAAGACAGTTCCCGCAGGTCCTGTCTATCCATTATATGGATGATGTGCTGTTATGTCATCAAGATCTTACAGTTTTACAGCAAATGTTCCCTGTCTTACAAAAGCAATTAAGTCAATGGGGACTTTCCCTAGCCACTGAAAAGGTACAAATAACCGACTCCGGATCATTCCTGGGCTCGGTTATCCGACCTGATTTCATTAGACCACAGAAGGTTGAAATTAGAAAAGATAAGTTACAAACTCTAAATGATTTTCAAAAGTTATTGGGTGATATTAATTGGCTAAGACCTTTTTTAAAAATTCCCACCATTGAATTAAAACCTCTATTTGATATTTTAGAAGGGGACCCGCATATCACCTCCCCAAGGAAATTGGATCCCTCGGCAAGCGAGGCTCTTTGCAAAGTCAGAAAGCTATAACTCAGGCCCAGCTGGATAGGATAGATTATACCCAGCCAATTTTGTTATGTGTCTTGAACACACAAGGTCTACCCACCGCCGTTGTTTGGCAACAAGGGCCTTTATGCTGGGTCCATCCTCGAGCTTCCCCTGCTAAAATTGTTGATTGGTATCCAGCTGCTGTTGCACAATTGGTTATAAAAGGCATTAAAATGACAATAGAATACTTTGGTCTGGAGCCTAATATCATTGTTAGCCCCTATACTCCGGATCAAATACAGGTTTTGGCCGCCACCTCTAGCGACTGGTCAGTCCTATGTGCTTCATTTTCAGGGACCTTTGATAATCATTATCCCAGGCATCCACTTTTACAGTTTGCTTTGGCCCAGCCTTTAGTTTTCCCAAAAATTACCTCTAATACCCCAATTAAGAATGGGATAGTAGTATATACAGATGGTTCTAAAACAGGACAAGGGGCCTATGTTGTAAATGATATGACTTATATAAAACATTTTCCTGAATCTTCCCCACAAGTCGTTGAATGCCTCGTGGTATTAGAAGTTTTACAACAATTTATGGGCCCACTTAATATTGTTTCAGATTCATTATATGTAGTTAATGCAGTTAAAATTCTTGAAACTGCCGGGTTGATTAGACCTTCTAGTAAGGTGGCTCACATATTTGAAGCCATTAGAGCTGCTCTGCTGCAAAGGCGGCATCCTTTCTTTATTGAACACATAAGAGCTCATTCTGGTCTTCCCGGCCCCATGGCAAAAGGGAGCACGCTCGCTGATCAAGCCACTAGACTTGCAGCTGTTGCGCTTTCTTCACCCATAATAGCTGCAAAAGAATTTCATAATAAATTTCATGTTACTTCAGAGACATTACGCAGACGCTTTTCTTTAACCAGAAAAGAAGCTAGAGATATAGTGATACAATGTCAAAATTGCTGTCAGTTTTTGCCTGTCCCCCATCGAGGAATTAACCCGAGAGGTTTGATCCCCTTACAAGTTTGGCAAATGGATGTTACCCATTATGTCCCTTTTGGTAAATTGCAATATATACATGTTTCTGTTGATACTTGTTCTGGAATATTTTTGCCACCCCACTTTCAGGGGAGAAGGCTTCTCATGTGATTCAGCACTGTCTTGAGGCCTGGAGTGCCTGGGGCAAACCCCGCTGTCTTAAAACCGACAACGGGCCTGCCTATACTTCACAAAAATTTAAACAATTTTGTGCACAAATGCAAGTTACTCATATTACTGGATTGCCCTATAATCCTCAAGGTCAGGGCATCATTGAGAGAGCACATCGGACACTTAAATCATATTTATTAAAGCAAAAAGGGGAGCAATAATGGAGCTACCCCCTGGACCGAGAGTGGCCATAGCCATGTCACTCTTTACCCTGAATTTTTGAACTTGGATGATTCAGGGATGAGTGCGGCTGAGCGACATTGCACAGAACCTAAAAGGCCCAAGGAATGGGTGAAATGGAAAGATGTGCTAACTAATCAATGGAAAGGCCCGGATCCTATCCTGATAAGGTCCAGGGGAGCTGTCTGTGTTTTTCCACAGGATGAAGACAATCCGTTCTGGGTTCCGGAAAGACTCATTCGTAAGATGGGGAACCCTGATGATAATGATCATGGCTCAAGCCTGGAGGGCAATGGGAGAAAGAAGATGGGGAATCATGTCGACCTTTCCCCTCCCCATGCCGGTGATGTATAATGCACAAGTGTTTCCTAGATTTTTTTTTTTCACCAATAAAGAGCTAGGGCTAGCTTATTTGCCCCAAGATAATCAGATTCATGCAGTACAAGAAAATCGCTCCCTCTCCTTAAGAGGAAGCTTATGCTTTCATTTTTCCAAAGTAAATGATAATAAAAATAGTATTAACTGTGTTAATTTGAGGAATCAATCGGCTGCCTGGCAAGGCGAGGCTAGTTGGGGAACTGATTTAGAGATTGTAGCCAATGCATCCATCCTTTACGGATGTTGGGCGCTGCCGGTTAGTACTAATGCTACTCCCCATGATCAGCCAAAGTTAGCCCCATTTTGTAAAGGGATTCAATCAGAAGAGTATATCCTGCCTTGGACTGAATGTCAATCTAGGTATCAACACTGGGTAGGCCCTAATACCTTCACTTTCTCACCCAGCCTAGGGCATCATTTTTTGAATATGACACCCTTGACAACTTGGGTCAATCCCTTTGACGGATTTGACTCCTATGGTAATGATAGGAGGAGGAGCTGGGGAAAAAGGACAAATCTCTTACAATTGGAAGGGCAAATTTTCGGGGGGATCTGGCTCCGGCACTTGGCAAGCTTCAGATATGAAGCATAAAGAATTTATTAGAAAAGAATATGCCCCATCACCAGTTTGTGTTTGGCCCCCCTTTTTATGGATTGTAAGCAATAATTTTATAGGTGAGAATGAGGAATTAAGATGTGATACCAAGAGCTGCTTTTATACATTATGCTGGGATGCCACGAAATATTCTTATGCTGTGGTGACTAGAATGCCGAGGTTTGTGCCCGTGCCGGTGAAAGCCCCGAGTAGCTTGTCTCTGCTACGCACAAAAGAGATTTCGGCATCTCGGCCATAATTGTAGCCATTGTGGCCACTACAGCAGTGGCTGCCTCTGTGACCGCCTCGGCAATGGCCCTATCCACATCTGTACAAACGGCAGATACTCTTGATGGTCTTTCATCATCAGTATCAGTGGCGCTCGACCGACAAAGTTCGGCAAATACTCAAATTCAGGGAGGGTTGATGCTGGTTAATCAGCGCATCGACCTGGTTCAAGAACAATTGGATATTTTATGGCAATTGGCGCAGTTAGGATGTGAATATAAAATGCCTGGACTTTGTGTTACATCAATACAATATGAAAATTTTATTAGAGCGGCTAATTTGTCCAAAAGTCTTTCTCAGTTCATTTTACAGAATTGGACATTCAAATTTGAACAGATACTGCAGGACTTGAGAACAGCGATCCACCAGAATTGATGTCTCCCTACAAGAAGGACTGTCGTCATGGATCTCTTCTGTCTTCTCTTATTTCAAGGAATGGGTGGGGGTGGGACTCTTCGGGATGTTTCTCTGCTTCGGGATGTTTCTCTGCTTCGGAATGGCAATTTTATTCTTTTTGTTTTGCAAAGTGTTCAAAAAGGCAAAAACAGATAAAGTCATGATTACACAGGCACTCGCGGCTCTAGAGTATGGGGCCTCGGCGGAGGTCTGGCTCACCATGTTAAAGCGTGGAGAATAGCCTTTGATTATCCCCATTTCATTCTGGCTTTCCCTGTCACCTTGGCAGACTCCGGCTATATTTCTCTGCCCCTGCTTCAATAGATCAGCCTTTGCACCTCTGAGTCCGAAATGTTTTGGACATTTGCACCAGAGAAGGTGATCATTGATATTGCAGCCTTTGCACTCCGCTGAGCTCGTCTCATTGCACGCGGAAAGGTGCTATATGGGGTATATTCATCTGTTTCGAACCCTGATGGGCTGCAGAGCCTGACGGTGATCAACGGATGTAGGCCATTCATCTGGTTTCTGTCTCTGGTGACGAGGTGGCCATTAGCTGTCGGCAGAACAGCCCTTGCACCCTCAGCGACTTTGTTGCATTGCACGAGGATGGGTGTTTTAGCCTATGCAGCCCAGTTGGGACACTTTTGTGTGCTTTTTATTTATTAAAATAAAAAGGGGGAGATGTTGGGCGCTGCCTGGAACCGCTGACATCCGCCTGACAGTTGCAATGACAACCCTGCTGCGCATGAGCAGGAGCTCCCTGCCCACGAGGCCGGGGGTGCCTGTGCCTTACGTCACCTCGGGTGACATAATTGGACCAGTAATTAACTGCCACGTCCGAGGCGAGAGAAACTCTCTATATAAGGAGAGTCCCGTTAGGGCGTGGGGTCTTCGCTTTGTGATAGCTTATGCTCCTCCTCTCAGGAGCAATAAAGCTTACTGCAGAAGGATCCTGATCGTGTGCCGCGTCATTCTTGCCGGCGAGATAGAGCGCGGGACAGAGGCCCAGGTTAGTGTCCGCACATACCAGTGATGGAGCGGTCACTGTTTACACTTGACTTTTCATACTGCAACCTAGGAACAATCAAAGCCCACCCTGCAGGTGGAGAACTGGGACCAGCAAGAACTCATTTCTGGATTTCTGTATAGGTGCCCTTCCCGGCTGCAAAAGAGATATGGATTCTTTGAAAATAGGTCAGGGTCACCTCTGAAGCAAGAAGTCACCAATTCCTAGGCCTTGGATAAGTGACATCACAATAGGTACCTCACAGTGCCCCATGCTTCACAGTGGGCATGACTCTTTGAACGTTAGTCTCAGATGCTCCTGGCAACCCTGTGAAGCAAGCATACCTGATATTAACATTCCTGCAAAAGTGGCTTCGTGACCTGTTTAATCTCCCAAGGCTAGGGAGTGTCAGAGCATGGACTTTGGCATCTAAATTAAGGGTGGAGAACAAAAGGTGACCTAACCAAGCCTCTTTGCTGGCCACAACCTACTGTCATTCATCCCCTGGGAACATAAATCCCGGACAGACAGCTGTGCCCCCATGCTTTTGCTAAGAGACTCCAAATCCCTGGCAAAGGGCTAGCCTCGAGCTCTGCCCTCCCCACGAGCTCTTCATACAACAGCCTGGGATCGCACGGCTAGAAAAGTTAGTAACAGCCCAGCTTGCCAAGAGCACCAATCAGTAGTCCATATGTCCGAACACCCACACAGCTCCTAGCAAGCTGGGCAGGGCTTTCTGGCCAACAAGAAATGCTGTGTTTACCCTTGAGGCATTTACAGTCTTCAGAGGAAGGAGAAGATGACACCAAGTAACACAGGGCACAGGATGTGCTGCAGGAGCCCAGAGCACAAAATCTACATATGGGAGTTGAGGGGTGACGGCAAAGCTCTGGCTGCACTCACAGAAGACCCCGTTCAGTTCTCAGCACCACACGACCACTGACCATGTTACTCCAGTTTCAGAGGGTCCTCCGCCCCCTTCTGGCTTCTGAGGGTACTACACATACAGGAGGAGATGTGGGTATATATGCAGGCAAAGCGCCATATACATTTTAAAAATTTGTAAATGTAGGCAAAGTCTCACTCTGAGAAAGGTAGCTAGGACTGGGCATGCATCAAACATACGTGCACGCTCATTGTCATTAACCAAGGAAAACTCGCTTGCATACTTAACTGCAGGCTTTGATTTTATGAGCCTTGTGGATGCAGTTAATATATCCCGGGATCCCTTTTCACTTTTACATTTTCTTTTACATAAGTTATGGTTATTAATAATAACACATTCCACCAGTTCAGTGTTTACTCTGTGCTGGCATTCTAAAATGTTCTCTAATCACGTCCCTTCAAGATTGTATATGGAAACTGAGGACTAGGGAAAAAAACTAGGGGGAGGGGGTTCACTCTCCCAAAGTCACATAGCTTATAAACGTGGAAAGGCAGGGTGTAAACATAGCTTTCTAAACTCCAGCCTCCTAAGGGGTTTGTATTTCCTCATTTTAGCTTTATGGCATCCTTGTGAAGCAAGCAAGGAAGGTTTTGTCACCTCCATTTGAAAGATGAAGTATCGCCAACAGGCTCGATGACTTCCTTCGGGGTTTTGGCAGGAATCCGGCAATCCTCTTCTACTTCCAACCCATACTATTGCCTCCTACCAAACCAGCCATCCCTATAGCAGGTGGGGAGGCTGGGAAGCTAGTCAGGTTTGAGACTGACAGGTGAATAGAACCCTTTGCCAAGTGGGCGGGGTGGGATTCAAATGTTAAAGTGTCTTCCATTTGCCCCTTGGGGAGCACAGCCAGTGACCCTTCAAAGACAAGCTGGAGGAGACACGCACTTCCACGGACCCTTCTCAGAGCCCTCAGAGTCACAGGGTGCCAGGGGTGGCTGATCTCAGAGCAGACTCCTTTGAGACCTGTCATTTTAAAGCAGGAGTGTGTCTGGACCCTGGGTGATTCAGAGGACTCCAGATGCTATGGAAGCTCCTCTCTACACCTGACATCTTCTCAGATCATTTTCACCTTGAAACTCTTGTCATATTTGTTAAGTACCAGAGAGAGTCAGGTAAGGTGTGCCTCTAGTCCTGCTTGCATCGAACATCCAAAAAAATCGCACTCTTGTCACATCATATCAGAAAATCACATGTTACCATTGATGACATCACATCCTCAGGGTCCTCTTCATAAAATATCATCTTATAGAGCCCACCTTATTGCATTATGGATGTTATATGATACAGTGAACATTTAAAAAAAAAAAAGGAGAGGAAGCTGCAAAGATGGCCCAGTTGTTAAGAGCAATTGCTGCCCTTGCAGTGGACCCGAGTTCTGTTCCAAGAAACTATATTAGCAATTCGCAACTGCCTATAGCTCCAGCACCAGTGATCTGATGCCCTCTTCTGGCCTCTGAGGGCACTGCACTTATGTGCACTTACACAGAGACACATAATTAAAAATAAAACAAAGACATTAAGACAATGGGGACAGCTGTCTTACAAGACCTAAAGGCCCTTAGCATTCTGAGCACAAGACAAGGAAAACCTGTGCCTTTAGCAGAGTTAGATAAACACCTGACAACTGGGCCATATGTCCCCAGTCCTCCAAGAGTTGCATATCCAGATTAAATCTCTGTCAGAGTCTGCCTGAAGCTTTAACACTCTAAAATGTACCTCATGATAAAAGGCCCTGCTGTTTTTGGAAACAATCTTAGACCTAACAATCTGTTGTCCATTTTATTGTTCATATGTTCTGATGTCTTCAGTAATGACATACTCTGTTCCAGTTTGATCTCAAATGATGACCCTCTGATCTCCAAGTTCTTGCCTGTCATTGCCCCCTCAGATTAGACAGGTGTGTGTGTGTGTGTGTGTGTGTGTGTGTGTGTGTGTGTGTGTTTCATCCTCAATCACTCTCCATCATGTTCTTTTGAGGTAGGGTCTCTAGCTACTGAGCCATCTCTGCAGCCCTAGGTTGAGACCCTTGATCCTTAGATAGGTGAGGTCTTGGCCCCTGTTCAATGTAGGGGAGGTTATAGAAAACAGACTTAGGCCTTTGTTGATCCTTAAATTAAGGATCTCAAGTCTCAGAGGGGGAAACTAAGGAAAGATAAAAAGAGGAAGTTATGGGGACATAGGAAGGGAAATGAGTCCCTCATCTTAGAGTCTGAAAAGCAAGAATTTGAACACTTAACATTTGCTGTGAAAGTCACCTATGCAGTCAGACTTAAAGCCTGAATGAATGTATATGACCTTAGGTAAAGCCCCATTCCTTTCCCCAGACATTTTTCTGGCAATCAAAATCAAGACCACTAATTTTGTGACCAGTGAGATGGTTCTGTGGGTAAAGGCTATTGCCACCAAGCCTAATAACCTGAGAGTTCAATCCCCAGAACCACAATGCCTTTAAGTATACATGCCTCCACATGCCATGGCATATGTGTAAGCTGCACATGTACACACACACACACACACACACACACACACATATACACACGCACACTGTATAAATGTAATTCTTTTTTTACCACCCCATTTTTAAATTTAAATTAGAAACAAGCTTTGCTTCACATGTCAATCCCAGCTTCCTCTTCCTCCCCTCCTTCCCCACCCCCCTACCAGGTCTCCCAACCCCCCACCCAATCCCCACTCTGTTCCCCTGGGAGGGTGATGCCTTCCATGGGGTGTCCAGAGTCTGTCATTTCAATCAGGGCAGGGTCCAGGCCCTCCCCCAAGAGTCCAGGCTGAGAGAGCATCTCTCATTGTGGGATGGGCAACCAAAGTTCATTTGTACACCAGGAATAAATACTGATCTACTACCCAAGGCCCCATAGATTGCCTAGGCCTCTTCACTGACACCCACATTCAGGAGGTCTGGATCAGTCCCATGCTGGATTCCTAGCCATCAGTCTGGGGTCCAAGAGCTCCCCCTTGTTCAAGTCAGCTGTTTCTGTGGGTTAAACCAGCCTGGTCTTGACCCCTTTGCTCACCAGAAAATAAATGTAATTCTTAAAGCTACTGATTTGGGGCCAGTGAGTTGGTTCAGTGGATAAAGGCACTTGCCCACAATCCTGACAATCTTCAGGACCTATGTGGAGAATGGAGAGAACTGACTCCTGTAAACTGTCCTCTGGCCGCCGTAAACACGCTGTGCCACACACGCAAAATAAAATAAAGTCAATCTTTAAAGATAATGCAATTAAGTCATGGGTTTGTTTGTTTGTTTGTTGTTGTTTTGTTGTGTTTTGTTTTTTGGTTGGTTGGTTTAGTTTTTTGAGACAGGGTTTCTCTGTGTATATTCCTGGCTGTCCTGGACGTCACTCTGTAGACCAGGCTAGCCTCAGATTCAGAGACCTACTCTGCCTGTCTCTGCCTTCCAAGTGCTGGGATTAAAGGCGTGTGCCATCACCGCCCAGCAAGTCATGAGTTCTTATTAAAAAAAAAAATTAAAAGAAAGGAAAAGGGTTATTAACTCGGTTAGAGTAAAGATAGTCAGTTTCCTGCCTCCCTGTGACTTAGACACTTATCTTATTCATTGTAAACCTGGCAAGAGTTCTCAGGAAACACCCCGTGGTCTATCTAGGTCCCTTTAAGGTAGTAGCTTAAAAACCCACCAAAGTCCTGTATCTACGGCTGTGGGAAAGGCCCCCACACTCGGGGGCATCTCACTCTGTCCAAGGGCCTCTCTTTCTTGTAGCCTTATGTGTCAATCTATATTAAAATTTCTTTTTCACTATTATTTGATTTTATATATGTATATGCTGAATTGAAGGCATTTTCACCCCTCTATATTAAAATATCTTTATTAACTCATCAAAAAAAAAACCCCCACACAAACAAAAAAAGAAACGTAGTAGCCAGATGCGACGGTAATACTAGCGCTTGGGGTAACTATGAGGCAGGAGAGTGTTGAGCGCAAGGCCAGCAATAAGTACATAGTAAGATACTGATTCAAAAAGCAAACAGGAAGAGGGCCGTGCCGCAGGGACCCACACATTGTAAAGAGTCAATAAAGATCAGCTACTCGATGCTTTGTTGTTCCTGACAAGCTTAAATACTAAATTTAAGGGCGGTATGACTAACAAGCATATGAAATTGGATTTTTGTTGTTGCTTTCTGGTTGGTTTTGTTTTTGTTTTCCAGACAAGGTTTCATGGAGCCCATGCTGGCTTCAGATTTGATGAAGCTAAGGATGACCTTGAACCTCTCATGCCCAAGCCTCCATCTCCCACGTGCTGGGATTGCAGGCTGGCACAGGTGTACTGGACTATACCACACTCTACCAGCTGAGCTCCGTTGCCAGTCCCGTGTTAGTTTTTTGTTCATTGGAAGCAGTGAGAGTCAGAGAGGGCAAAGCTTAAGACAGTGAGACCAGGAAAAGCCATGCCTCTTTAAGGTATAATTACATATGAGCTGGAGTAAACAGACTCATTTCCAGTTCTGTGACTGTATCGGTTTCCTAAGAATCCTGTGGGGGATTAACCGCAAACTCTGTGGTTTAAAACAAGGGGAACTTCTATGACAGTTCTGGAGGCCAAAAGTCTGGAACCTTTTTTTGTCTGCCTACTGTAAAATAGTTTGGTTTGTTGATGGTAGTAGTTTTTTGTTTGTTTGTTTATGATATAGTTACATGGATTGATTGCTCTTTTCATATCAAGGGTCTGAATGTTAAAGTCATGATTTGAAATCCTTTCTTCACACCTGAGTCAAAGAGGAACTTACCTATGGTTCTTTCTAGTATCTGTGGAATCTCACTTGAAATCCACGTCTCTGGTTCATTTGGTGTTTACTTTCTTATATGCTATGAATATGATTTATGTCTGCTACACACCTATCCAGTTTATTCCAATAGGGCATGTGAAAAAGATCATCTTTGGAGCAGGGTATGGTGGTGCATGTCTGTAATCCAGCACTGGGGAATCCGAGGCAGAAAGATCACTGCCAGTATAAGGCCAGCCTTGGCTCCATTGTGAGTTCTAGGCTAACCTGGGCTGTATAGTGAAGCCCTGTTTCAACAAAAGGAAAAGAAAGAAGCTCCCTTTGCTCTCAGGATTACAGGTATCGCCTTCAGCATCCACTGGAGGCTTGTTAAGTGGCTCTGTCACTTCTTGACCCAGTCCATCCACCAGCCTATTTGTCTAGTGGCTTGCAGTGCTTGTGACCCCAGCTGCTTCAGAGTGTGACCCCAGCTGCTTCAGAGTGTAAATGTCTATCAGCGCTGGTCCCTACCTCAGTGTTGTCGTAGCTAAGTTTGTGCACTTCCCACATGAACTTAAACACACACCATGTCTCCTTTTTAAGTTTCTTTCTTTCCTTCTTTCCTTTTTTCCTCCCTTCCTTCTTTTCTCTTTTGTTGTTGCTGTTTTTCATTCTTCTCTGTCTGCCACTCGCTTGTTTACTGGGGGTTAAACGCAGGGCCTGATGCATCCTTGACGAGTCCTCTATAAATGAGCCACATCCCTAGCCTTAGCCTGGTCTTTAAAAGTGATCTTGGGGCCAGGCATGGTGGTTCACACCTTTAATCCCAGCACTCCGAAGGTTGAGATAGTCATGTCATTGTGAGTTCGAGGTCACCCTGGTTTTCACAGTGAGTTCCAGGTCAAGCCAGGGCTACACAGTGAGACCCGGTCTCAAACACTGAGTATTGTGGAAGAAACGGAGTAAGCCAGCTAAGGCAAACAGTCCAAGCTGCCATGTGAAGATGCTCCTGGTGCTGAGCCCACCTATCATCTCAGCACTTGGTGGGCTGAGTCAAGAGGCCTGAAGGAGGGCAGCCTAGGCTACATAGGGAGACACTGTTGGGAAAGAAGGAAAGGGGAATGGGGTGGGGGGGGAGGGAGGTGGGGGAAGGGAAGAAGACGAGGGAAGGGGAGAAAAGGGAGGGAAGGGAGGGCAAGGGAAGAGGAAGGAGAAAAGGGAAGAAAAAGAAAAGAAAAGAAAGGAAGGAAAATAAGAAAGCAACTTTGTGCCCAGACCAGTACGCGCAGAAGCACAGAGAAAATGGAGAGTAAGGGGGGCTGGAATAGCGGGGTCCGGGGACTAGAACCACAGGTCCCAAGCACCAGGCCCTGGATGCCATGGGAAGGAGGAGAAGGGACCTCAGAGAGATAGACTGAAGGCTGCACAGGGCAGGTCCCCATCCAGATCTTTGCGATCCTGGGAACCCTCACCTGAAGCTGAGTTTTGCCTCAGTGCCAACGTGTGCCTACTAAAGTTCTGATGGTGAACTTGGTGCGGTGGCTAACACCTGTACTTGTGGCACTCAGACGCTGAGGCTGGAGGATTGCCATGAGTTGAAGCCTGATCTTGGTTATATAGTGAATTCCAGACCAGTTTTAGCTAAAGAGTAAGAGCCTGTCTCAAAGCAAAAACTGAAAATGTGAGGTGTGGTGGGTACTCCTGTCATCCTGGTACTTGGGCAGTAGAAGCAGGGGGATCAGGAATTCAAGGCCAGTCTCAGTTACATATCAAGTGTGGGGCCCTGTTTCAAATAAAAAATAAAAATAAACCTGATAGTGAAGGTCTCCTATGTCTCCAGATCCTGGTCCTTCAGAATGGCCACCTTTTTACATCATGCCCTTTTCAGGAATGATCAGAGTTTAAAAAAAGTCCAACAGCAGCTACTCGCCATAGGAGGCTCTTGAGTCCTTATGACGTAGATGGTACAGCTGAGTCATTACATTTCATTTTAATGCACTTAAACTTAAGATGATAGCAGTGTGTTCTTCCACTAGGCCCAACTTGATTGTGGGGGGGGGGGGAGTTCAGGGGTTGGGTCTGCTTTCACCCAGCATGGGGTAAGAGTCCCTTGTTGTATGGCTGCGTGTGTTCATTTCACTGTTTTGAACAGGGATGTCACAACATTTTCATGAGTATGCAACTCACAACTGTGATTCTGTTTGACAGCAGTGTGGTCTTAGGGCACCACGTGGCAGCCATCCCTAACCTTCAGAGTT
Source organism: Mesocricetus auratus (assembly GCF_017639785.1). Classification (NCBI taxonomy): domain Eukaryota; kingdom Metazoa; phylum Chordata; class Mammalia; order Rodentia; family Cricetidae; genus Mesocricetus; species Mesocricetus auratus. The sequence goes on along the minus strand of NW_024429187.1, from coordinate 4,015,661 downwards.
GCCCTTGAACGAACTCCAGGTCCTTATTTATGTACAGTAAGCACTGATGGAAAGACCTCAGGAGGCACCCGGATTCTGCGCAGTACCCAGTGTGCCCCTTCTCCAAGCTGATCTTTCTGGGGCTGGAGAGCGGTGGGTGGGGTGTGGGGGGGGAGAGAACCCCGCCTGCCACTGTGACATCACAGAGCCAAGTCATAGAAACCCACCACCACCCAAGCCTCTGTCCTGCCTGGAGGACATTCATCCCCTCGCAACTCACCGCATACCACCTCCCCCCTCTGCTGGCAAGAGGGGACCTGGTGAATCCTCTCCCTCGACACCCAAGTCACGCAACTGAGTAACAACCATCAGAGAAGAGACTGAAGCACCTTTGTTTCAGAACTTCTACAGTGAATGAACAATTCCTCTCAGCTGACTCAAAATGTTTGTCTCACCCCGGAGGTAGGTACACGGCCTTTGGAAATTTTGTGAATACTGATCAATTAACTTCACTATTTGAGCCTCGGATTTAGTGGCATGATTCACACCTGGGGTCGGTGGGGTGGGGCGGGCCAGCATAGGGTTACTGGGCAGTGGGTAAGTGTTCAAAAAGCCAAGATAACCTAAGAAAGAGGCATTCCTGAGACTGTGGGGCAGAACTTAAAGCTCTCAAGCCAGCAATGTAGTCTCCTGGCGGCTCCCCAGTTCAGAAGAAGTCACAGAGCTCACGATCAGCTGGAGAGCCCTTTTGAGCACGGTAGTAAAAACCAGTCAGAGTTTGAAACTTTATTATCTTTTTTCATTGGTTCTTTAGAGTGGGGACAGCGAGGTTACCGGGGAATCCGTTTGCTAGCATGGACCTAAGAGGTATAAAGTACAGAACACTTGAACCCTTGCCTCCTTCTGGAGGCGGCTCCCTGATGTGACTGCAATCCGTGACTTTTCTTTTTTGAAGGTTCCTGGCTGCCCTGTGCTGGGTGGCACTTTAGTTTGAGTGGGGTCAGCCTTCCAGGGTTTGCAGGTTTGAACGTCCACTCCACCATGTCTACATTTGAGATCTGGGGCCATGTCAGACTGAATTCGAGCCCTCACTTATACAATAGAGACAGACGCCGCCTCTGAACCTGGCCGGGTGTGGGGACCTAGGGAGCCATTAGCGAAGCGTCTAGCCCCTAGCCTGGTAGCTCGGACGGTTTTTCCTTAGATTCCCTTTCCTTCCACCTCTTTAGATCTTCAGAGCAAAACTGTAGAGGACTCCCCACCTCCCCCGTCACCCCTTGGGGAAGCAGGTAGGTAAACGCTAGACCTCAGATGTGTTGAGGGGGTCGTGTTCCTAGCCTCACCTCTTGCACCTCCAGAACGAGGCAGGCCTACCTTACCCTCCCAACAGAAGGGGTTCGGGGACCTGCATCTCTGGGGGACAGAGAAAAGCTTGACTTTGGATTTGGCAGAAAGCAGGTAGGTCCTCACGCCTTGTACAGGGTGTGAGGAATTTACCCTAGGATCCAGTCTCTTCCCTGGGCCGGTCCTCGCCTGCATCATGGGAGGCCAGCGGGTCGCAGGGACCCACCCAAGGAAGAAAAAGAGGAAGAAACCTCGTGGTTCCCTGCCACACCCGTCCTGGAAGTCCCAAGCGCCCGCAGCGCAAGGGCGGGGCCTAGCCAAACAATTCAAAACAGGCTTCTGGTGCGTCGCCGTGGCAACCACGCCCGCTGCTAGGCAACTGGGGCGCCGTAGTAAACGCTGCCAGCGTTACTCATTGGGCGAAGCTCGATGGGAATCTCATCCGACTCAGGCACCGAGGCAGAGGGTGGAGACTAGGGGAAATGGGGAAGGAAACGATGAGGCCGGCGAGGGGGCGCGCTGCTGAGGTGGAAAGGGGTGACCCTGCATTGTGGAGAGCAGCATCCTGGACACCCCGCTTCCCCATTGAATCCTCTGCAGTCCTCTGGCAACCCGGGCCAGCCCTGAGCAGTCACTCGCTCGAGAGATTGCCCCACAGGAAATGCAGATGTGGCTGTCCCTCTGATTCACGCCAGAGGCTTGGGGCATGGAAGAAAGGCTGGGGCTTCCTCTCCTGGAAATGACTGCTGTAGCAAAAGCCTTCTAAGGATTCCAGGACAAAGTGCAAAGGAAAAGGCTCTAGGAAGGCTCTAAGTCTTTTCCTTTGGCCCTTCCCACTGAACATAAGAGAGTTCCCAGTACTCGTGGCCCACCTTAGGAGCACTTGAGGTTAAGCAGGTACAGATGAGAACAGGGGTCCAGAGTTGAACACAACACAGGCATTTGGAAGGTCATATATGTCCTCTGGGAAACCTTGGTCTCATCAATGAAGTTCGAGGACCCACAGTCTAATTAAGCCTCAGAAGGCTCGAGCCACGTCAAAATGATCCTAATCTGTAGGGAACCACCCCTCTTGAAAAGGACAGAACATTTCCGACCTGTCACAGTTTTGAGTGATGTTTGTCCTCTGGTCAGAGTAAAGATAATACTGGTTATGAGATCATCGCTATTTTCTGAGCCTTTGCTCACGGAAAGCAGGGCTGTTCCCACAGGTGGGAGGAAATGTCTGTGCGGAAGGGCCCCTGGTGTGACCCTGGTCCTCTGGGGTCCTTTTTGTGGCTCCCGGGTGCTTTTGTGGGTGAATGGGGAAGAGTGGCGTGTGCTTGAAGCTATTTGGACACGTGTCTGTGTTCATGTCTTTGCCCATCGGTTTCCCAATGGTGCCTTACAAAACTTTTGTTCACGGAAGTGAAGGCCGCAGTGGAGTCACCATGTGTAAAACATGGCCGGTTATACTGCATGCGCTGCCTAAGAATCGAATGAGAAGAACAAAGTCATAAGGCCCGTGATGAGATACACGGAAGCTGATGAGCTACTCACGTGGAAGGTGTCACCTGTCAGGAAGTGGAGGGGCAGAAAGTAGAGCTGTCTGTCCATCAGCCAGGGACAGACAAAGCGCTTTGTTTAATTCCCCCCTGGCCTTTTGCTCGTTGAGTAACACAAAGGAGTTACTTAATGGGGCCATGGGTCCAGAATTCTGGCCCCTGGGAGGACAGAGAAACTCTCACCAGGCAGGGCAAACAAGATGTCTAAGTGGATGCCTCGGGGAATGACGATACTGGATCCTTAGCCCCAGGCTCCTGGGTTAGGGGAGAGGTGAGCACCTGCTCTTGCTCAGTACCCTGGATCACCTCTGATCTGCTGCGTACTTGAAACGCTCTAAATTGAATTTCTGCCCACGGAGTATGTGTGACCCAAGACCAAACCATTTCTCTTGGTGCATATCTAGTAGAAAATGGTTTCACTGAGTGCAGTGAAGTGTGACCGAGGAGCAGGCCTTGGTATTGTGATGTCACAAATAGTGAAGTCACCCCAGAATCATTAACAGTCCCACATACCAAGATTAAATACTGTATTGAGATGCGGGATATTCCTCTCTCTACTGAGCTGTGAGCTTTTGAGTCAAGCCTAATTATTTTTGTTACGTTGACCAGCAATTACCTTTTCTGTTCTGAGAGAGGAGAGGAAAGGGGTGCGGATATAGCAAGCACAAATTACAATGAAAGGAAGTAAATGAGATGCTGGGTTCCGACTTTTTGTGGCAAGGCACAGAAACTCGTGCTTTTGTCAAGAGGAAACTGGACATTGGGGCCCAAGGTCCTCGGGGAGAGGGAGCTAAGACTGGTCACCCAGGCACCCACATAAATTGCACAGTGTAGGAATGGGCAGACCAGAGTTGCTGCGGAGACCTACACTAGTATTTTGAAAACCTTCTTTAAGGAAAACAATGTAAAAGTATAAGTTCGGATTGGGCAGCAGGTCCTTGGAAGCAGCCCAAGGGTCCAGGAGGTGGGATTTCATTAGCTTCGCTCTAAACCCACCGCTAGGCCTCCTCGCCTGCCACTCCCATCCCCTTTTCCCTGAAGAAGGCAAACTTCAGGCTATTAAGGCTTCGGGGGTGCGGTTTATGAGCAGAGCAATAAAAACCAAAGACACGGTGCTGTGCCAAGCAGTGACTCAAGGCGGGATATGAGACGTGTCTCCAAGAATTTGAAGGGTGGAAGCAGAGTGAAAAGAATTGGTCACTTCTAGGGTGGAGAGAGAATAAGGATACAATTAAAGAGAGAAAAATGTGCACAAAACTCATCAGGAAATGTTGGCTAACTGTATTTTCTGATACTGCGATGCTGTTTCCCATGGGAGCCATTTGAGGATCTGTTGAGTCACTGAGAACTGGAACTAGCCACCAAAAAATGTACTATAGGAAATAATCCTATGAAAGGTCCTCCCAGGAGTGGCTGGACGCCCCAAAGTTCATTCTAAGTCCTGAATTCCATAAGGCTGACACATGGCAGTCTGCAGATTCCTATTTGGGGTGAATGCCAAGTGAAGGAAAGGGAGCAGTTGTAAAGAGAAAAGTAGCCACCTCCACCCACAGTTTGCTGACTGGTAGGGAAGGAAAGGGCAGAAGAGAAGAAAACATAAGGGTGTAGCGCCGCCCAGCGGCTTGAGGAAGCCATGCAGCCAGGAAATCAGCCACAAAATTCTTGTCTCCTTCTCCCAAAGCAGAATGACTTGTGTCACAATGAATAAAGGGTGATAGGGTGATAACACATCCAAGGGCCAGCAAGATGGCTCAGCTGGTAGACAGGCTTGCCTCCAAGCCTGACAACCTGAGTTTGATTTCCTGGAACCCACATGATAGAAAAAGAGAACCAACTCCTCCCAGAGACAGACGTCTTCCATACCGCTGCTACACACACACACACACACACACACACACACACACACACACACACACACACACACTGAAAGTAAAAAGAAGAGAAAAAAGTTACAATAGAGGCACAATGGAAGAAAGACAGAAAGGAGAAAATCATTTTCAAAGAACAAACGACTTTTTCCACTCATTCAAAGGGGCAGTGGTGGCACACACCTTAATCCCAGCTCTTGGGAGACAGAGGCAGGTGGATCTTTGAGTTTGAGACAGTCTGGTCTATATGACCCAGGACAGCCAGGGCTACACAAAGAATCCCTGTCTCAAAAAAAATTATTCTGGGTAGAAGAAAAAGAACAGCTGCTGCAAAATATCAATTAAAATATCAATTAGTACAATTCTGAGGACAGAAAGAATAACGTGTGCTTCTAGTGACTGGCAAGAAGATGGTGATCCACCCCTTAATGTTTAGTTGGGTTCATCATCATCATCATTATTGAAACTTGTTTTGGGGAGAGTTGGGAAAGAATAGTGGGCATTACACACCCATCACGTTGCTGACCCTAGCTGGAGCATATCCCCAGATCTCCAGTCCTGTCCCATGCCATCCTCATCCAACACACTCAACATCACACATGGAGAGAAGCAAAAGTTTATGAACCACCTAGAAGGTGGAAACCACACACAGAACAAGCCTAAAGCTGTTTCCTAGGGGAGGCTGTGAAGTAATGACAGTGAACTTATAGATTTGTGTATTATAAAAATAAAATTCGAGCCCCAACCAGTCATACCACTTACCTAGGGAACAATGGGTAGGGACACATAAACCACCCTTTCCTTTTTACAGAAAGTCCCCTCTGCAAATGCAGGTCCGTGCCACTCGGCACTGAATCCCAGGTCCCCGATTGGCAAGTTCTCTGGCATAATCTCCAAGAACAGCTGGGCTGTGATTGCACCGTCAACTATTAAATGGCTGCGTTCACTGCACAGCAGCATTTAATCAAGAGGCATGCCATAAGCTATGAGCTAGAAGGGGGGAGGTGGGAAGGCAAGGGAGGAGGGAGGGAACTCAGCTTTCACTCTTGCTACACCGCACCAAAGAGACTTGGACAGATGACGTCCTTCCATCCTTCCAGACAGGCTACAAGATGCTGACCATGGGCAAGGTAACCAGCTTCCCCATTTTATGTCACAGGAGAGACCTTTAGACCTCATCACCCGGCTGTCCTTCTTATGAGACACTAATGCTGTGTTTTTCTGTTAGTGTACTTTGCTGTGAGCGTGGCTGCCATAGTGGTACCTACGGAACTTCTACTCTGACTCTTGTCTAGAAAGTAGAGTCACCTTGGTAAGGCAGAGCTTTCTTTACGCTGTGTCACTCAGTCTAGAGTCACTGTAAGGAAACTTGTGAAATGAGCATTCTTCTTCCAACTTGAGTAAGGCCTGGGACAAAGGATGTGTCATGGTGGACGATGATTCTTGAGAAGGCTCCTGAATGAGATGTCAGTTTAACTATCTGGGGTGGAGGAAGCTCGGTATCGTGCTCCCCTAGCAAGGGAAGTCCTGAACACTGGGGCACACACCTGCAATTCTAGCACTTGAGAGATGGAGGCAGGAGGGGCTGCAGTTCAAGGTCAACCTCTAGGTGTAGAGCCTCTAGTGGGGTTGAGGTCACAAACTACGTGAGACCCTTGTCTCCACAAGCGGAGAAGGAAGAGGGTGTGGTGGTGGTTATTTCAGCAAACAGTCTGGAGTCAGTTCAAGTTGGTGATCCTTTGTTTCTCAAATCATATCTTCCATAATTCACTTGTCATCATGGTTGGGGCCACAGGTATATGTAAGCCTTAATATTATTTTTTATATCTGAATAATCTGAAGGAACATATAGGTATATACATAACTTGAAACGGATTAAATATAAAGCCAAGATATGTTCTTAATCAACTAAGACTGAATAGCGCTATTAAAATTGAACCCTGAAGTGAGAGATTTGGAACTGCCTAGATCCTCAGTTTGGTCTTTTTATAGAATAATTAGTGAAGATGCTTTACCTGCAAGTTCACTTCATGTTCAAGCAACGGATGTCAGATAATTAGAAAGGACACCCACCACAGAGATGTCTCTGAATCAAGTGTAATGCCACAGTTTTCACAGGAGTTAAGATACGGAACAAACCTATGTGACTGCCAATACATGAGTAAGAAAAAGTTGCTGTACATAATGGGATTTTAGTGATCTGTAAAGAAAAATCATGGAAATTTCAGGGGAGTAGATAAAGTGGAAAAATATATGAGGTGAAATAAGCCAAACGGGGTGGGGGGCACGACTTAAAAGTAGCTTTTAATTTTTGAATATGTCTATACGTACGGGAGTATCATGGGCAATGAAGGGGCCATGAGAAGGGGAGAAGATCTAAACAGGAGGAAGGATGGGAAATAGAATAAAAAGGACTCGTGAGGGAGGGGCTGGTGGCAGTGAGCAGTGGGGTAGGGACCAAGTCCCAGAAGGGCAAAGAGAAAATGCCACTGTGACACCCACTGCTGTGCTTGCTAATTTTATAAAACTGATGAGTAAAACAATCAGGAAGGGAAACTCCCAGCACTGGAGTGAGGGTGGAAGCCAATAGCTTTTGGAACTAAAAAGAAGAGACCATCTTTGAGCAGTGAAACAGGGCAGTCACAATAGACTCTGGCAGCCGAGATCCCTCCTGCTCCTAGATGGTGTGACATTTGTCCTCAGTCAAGGTCACTCAGAGTCTTGCAAAGGCTGGCATTTCATTCATTCTTCTGTTTTGTATATGGATATTTGTATAATGGCCACCTTCATGTTTGTTACTGGCCCAGATAACACATGTGTGTGGTATGCACTGAGTTCATCCCTAGAGATTCTGAAGAACAAAGGGCCAAAGTTGTAAACTGTTACATAGATTCCGCTAAGCTGGGGTAACGGGAAGGTTGCTGGGTCTGCGTATTTGCCTGGGATGTTATTTCCATCTCTTAAGCTAAGCAGATTGAGGTCTGATTAATTCTGGTAGGAGAGATCCCATGAAAGCTCAAGATGTTTTGCTTTAAGAACCATCTGGAAGCTAAGCATGAGCTTCCTCTCTTTCCCCAAGTACTAAAGAACCCTACAATGCTCAAGACTGGTCATGGTTATTTTCAATCCAAATCACATGATGAGGTTGACAAGGTCAACGCTGATCTTTGTTTCTGAGACAGGATTTGATGTAGCACAGGCTGGCTTCAAAGTCACTAAGTAGCTGGGAATAATCTTCCTGCCTGCATCTCTCATGTGCTGGGACCACAGGTATGCACCACCACAATGGGTTTATATTGTGTTGGGATCAAACCTGGGATTCACGGGTACTAAGCAAACACTCTCAAAATGAGCTACAAACCCTCTGTCATCTTTTATCCTGAAGGCATCAAATTTCCCTCTGCTTCCCCTGGGGTGGTGCAACTTGATAATAGATAAACACCATAGAGTTATATTCCGCTATAAAGAAAAAAAAACTTCCTACGTTATTTACAGAAAATAAGTGAAACTGGTGAGCAACTTGGTAAGCGAAATAAACCAGACTCAGAAAGGCACATGCTTCATGGTTTCTCATTTATGTAAATACATATGCATGAATGTGGAAGGGGAACCATTGGGAGAGGAGGGCATCAGAGAGGATGAAGGGGGCGGGACAAATAACGCATGCTTTCTCTTAAATACAGAATTTAGATTGAACGGTGCGTACTACACATGACATGGAAGCAGGCACAATAGCATTATTTAGGGAACAGAAAGGAACCAGCACGAGAGAAGGGACAAGGAAGGGATAGAGAGTGCAAATACGAGCAAAATCGTGATGCACGTGTATGAAACTATTAGCACAAACCCACCATTTTATACACGAGTAAGTAATTACTAAAAGTACCCAGAAAGAAACGGAGCAACTCAGAGCATTTGCAGTGAGCCAGCCTTGTTTCCTTGCTGCCTCTGCCTGAGGATACATGCTGTAAGTGGGGTCCTGGGGGGTCTCCCACCCAGAGGCGCATGCACAAATTCCATGGGGCTTGCCAGCCAGAGGCCAGGCTAGCACGATGCTTGCTAGCCCTCTGAAGCAGACGGGTGTGACACCCCCCTGCTCACGCTCACGCCCAGCTCACTCGACGTCCGTATCCCGCGTGATACTGTCTCCCTTCTGGTTTCACCTCCATCCCTCTGTAAACCTGTCCAGTGTGTATCTGGCCATCACCTGCCTGTGTAAATTACTGCTGCTCTAAAAGTCACACGGGGTTCGGTGTCAATGAGCACCATCACTACAGGGCTTGCTCCTGGCCACATTGAAGCTCAGCTTCCCCGGGGGCTCCTGGAGGAAGCGCTCAAGTGGCAGGCTGTGGTCCTCAGCGTTGAGGGCAAGGGGAGAGAATGAGGCCTAAGAGTGTGCTCTCGGGCTGTCTCCTCATCCCCTCTCATCCCCTCTTGTGTGTTGCAGATGGAGCTCCAGAAGGCTTCCCCTGTCCAACGGACCCTCGTTTCTGCCGTCCTCACCATGCTATCACTCGGCCTCTCAACAGCATCCCTGCTCAGCAACGAATGGTTTGTGGGCACACAGAAGGTGCCCGAGCCCCTGTGCGGGCAAGGTCTGGCAGCCGAGTGCTTTGGCATGCCGATGTCCTTGGATGGGGTCGTCACCAACACATCAGCCCAGGCGGTGGTACAATCCACCTGGCAGGCTGGGGATGACCGGTTCTCCTTCCTTACCTTCCGCAGTGGCATGTGGCTATCCTGTGAGGAAACCATGGAAGGGCCAGGTAATGTCCTCGCCCCAGCTACGCCGGGTGTGTACGAGGGCATGCACACACGTGTGGAGGTTGGGGGGGGGCGCAGTGTGCAGGGATCCAGTCTCTCCTCCCGGCATGTGGATCCAGGGGATCAACCTCAGGTAGTCAGATTTGTCCAGCGTGCACCTTTACCCACTGAGCCGTCTCATTTAAAAGAATGTTTATTGAGACATTACCTCACTCTATGGCCCAGGCTGTCCTAGAACTCACTCTGTAGCTCTGGCTGACTTAGAAGTTGCTGCAATCCACCTGCCTTGGCTTCTTGGGTACTCATACTATGGAGATGAGACACCACGCCAGGCTAGGGCAGGGAATTTTTTTGAGTCTTATGCAGACAAAGAAACCCCATTAGGCCTGAGGAGTCAGAGCAGCTGTGGGAAAGCCTACACCTTCCCAAACCCTGATGGGCCTCATGCCCAAACCCCACTTCCTATTATCTCTTCTCCGAGACCCCTTTTAACAAAGTCAGAAGTCCCGGAGGCTCTTCAGCTCCTCCAGCTTCAGCTGACCCATTTTAACGAAGCTTTTGGGCCTGTCACATTGGAATCATTAGAACCTTCATGCTAGTGGGCTACAGTTGCTGCTTAGGAACAACCTTGGCTCTGCCCAGCTGGACCTCATATGAATAACTTCATTTCCATAGGCCTTGATTTTCCTGTTAGGTCAAAGGGGCCGAGGTGGATCACCTCTAAAGCCTCTTTCCTTCCAGGCTTGGGATTAGCGTTTCAATTTAAAAGGTATAGAACCAACATTCCAGAGGCTGAGGCGTGAAGATCCTGGGGAGCATCCTGGACTATCTAGTTAGACCACCTCAGAAACCCAAGGGTTGGAGACGTAGTGCTGTGGTTAGCATGTGTTAGCCCTGTTTTTAGCACCAAAGATAGGTATATCCTGCCTCCATCTCTTATTCCTGATTCAGAATATTTAAGTCACAGTGGAGCCTAGGAAGAGACTATATGAGGGTGATGTATTTTCTAAAAGCTGAGATCATATTCAACTTTATACTGAAATTTCTACAAAGTGGGCTTAAAGGAAAAGACACAGAAGAGAAATAAAAATGGGTGGGGAGAGGCAGAAGAGAGAGTGAGAAAGTTTGAGAACACATACATATTATCTGTAGCTTTGTGTCACCTAACACCGGCAAAGTCGCAGCTCTGCAAAAACAGTTTAGAGCCATTTTGGTCCAGCAGCAAAGTGTGTTAGCATGGACACAGGAAATTGGAACTCTGCCCTACAAAGATGCTCTCAGGAAAACATTATCTTCATAATCAGAGATGAAAGCCAGAAAAAAAAACGAATCTTGGATGCCTTATTCATGGGTGCATTTCCTCCTGCTGAACAAAATGGGTCACCAACCGAACAAAATAGGACACCAACTGAGTGAAGGGGCTACTTGTGTGCTCCTCAGGGGCAGCCAGAGCAAATGGAGCAGGGCTGAGTGTGGGGTGGGGTATCTCTACCCCACAGCCCCAGGAGGTCCTTATGGCATTGACCCTTGTGTGTTCCTTATGATGATGACCCTTGTGTGTCTTAGGGGAGAAGTGCCGAAGCTTCATTGAACTCACACCACCAGCCCAGAGAGGTGAGAAAGGACTACTGGAATTTGCCACGTTGCAAGGCTCATATCACCCCACTCTCCGATTTGGAGGGGAGTGGTTGATGGAGAAGGCCTCCCTCCTCCACCTCCCCTTGGGGCCCATGGCAAGTACGTGTTCAGTAACGGGAGACCCGGGCCTTTCTGGATCTAAACTGCTGTGACCTTCCTTTCTGGATCTAAACTGCTGTGACCTTCTTCCTCTACCTCTGAGCCCCACAGGTTGATAGGAATCCCTCCTAAATATACACTCATGCATATGTGAGAGTGCAGCTCACAAGTCAGTCACCAGCGCCCGGCCCAGACACAAGCTGAAGATTGTGGCCTTCTTCTCTCGTATTATTACTGGGGGGGGGGGGTTGGCTTTAGTTTTTGTTTCCTTGAGATGGGGTCTCTTTGTAGCTGGGCTAGCCTTGAGAAACCATTCTTCCTGCCTCTACCACCCTACTAGTGGGATTATGGGTAGAGGCTGCCTTGTCCAATGTGTTTTGATAAAAGAGAAGAAGTGAGAGGCCGGGAGGATAAATACTCAAGCCCTGATTAAAGAGAAAGACAAGAATGATGATTGGCACAGGACTAATGAAAATGAAGTGATCTGTTTGACAACTAAGCTTAGCAGTCTTTACAGCCCATCATGGTGATGCTGGTTCTTCACAGCCACCACTGGGTGCTGACTCCACCTTTCTCTGTCTCCTCCTGTTCCTCTGGGCCTCTGACTTCTGGTGGGCACTTGTGTCTACAGTGGTTACTAACTGCTGTCTGGGTGGCGTTCCTTTTCCTGGCTTCTTGCAGAAGTCCTCTGGTTATCACTGGGTACCCAAATTGCCTACATCGGACTTCAATTCATCAGCTTCCTCCTGCTACTGATAGATCTGCTGCTCACCAGTAACCCTGGCTGTGGGCTCAAGCTGAGCGCGTTTTCTGCCATCTCCTTGGTCCTGTCAGGTGAGTGACCTGAAGTGGCAAAAGGTGGTTCCTCATGGGGCTCCTTGGGATATTTTGTGGTTGTTTTGCTTTGTTCATACTGTGAGATGACCTAGGGCCTTCCTGTGTAGACTAGGCTAGGTTAGACTCACTATATAGCTAGCTGACTGGCTTCGAGCTTGGAGCTGGGATTAGAGGTGTACATCACCATGACTTGGCTCAAAGGGGTCCCTCTGAAGTACCACCTTCAAGGCTTGGGTCTTTGTCCTTGATGAGAGGCAGAAGGGACTAGTGAAGGGATAAATAAAAAGGAATCAGTAGTGGGTACCTTTCAGCGGGGCCTGCCAATACAACCAGGAGACAAGAAGAGTAGAGGGTTGAAGATTGTGAGAAGGCTCAGTGGGTAAGAACTCTTGTTGGGGATCTAAGTCAGAATCTCACACCCACACAAAAAGCTGGGCATGGCCACTTGTACCTGGAAGCCCAAGTCTGGGTGTGGGAGTATCAGGAAGATCTTTAGGTTTGCTGGTCAGCTTGCCTAGGCAAAACACAGTGAGCTCGATTCAGTAAGAAACCCTGTCTCACAAGACGGAAAACAACAGAGGACAACCCGACAGCCTCTGTACTTACGTGCAGGTTCTTGCACACGCTCACTTACACACATGCCTACAACCACACACAGAGAGAGGCAGCAGAAGACACTATAAAACTCTACCGTTATGTGCTCTTACTTCTAGGTTCCTTTATTTGCAAGCTTTCTCAACATGTAAAGCCTTTGGCTTGGTTTACTTTGCAACTGTAATGTATAGCTTTTCCACAGTCACTGTTGAACAAAATTGAAAGCAAAATAAGATTTTACACACACACACACACACACACACACACACACAGTGAAGTGAAGTTTAAATGGTAGGAAGAAGTAAAAATGAGCAACAGCCATGAGAGACTGACTCTGATTTTGCCACAGCTCTCAGCCAAAAGTTTGGGGTAATCATTGTAAAAATAGGCATGCAAGAAGACACCCCTCCCCTAGATTAGTTTCCCAGGAAATGTGATGGCAAAGGAGTCATGGATGCCCTGACATAGACTGACCCAGATGCCAACAGATAGATGCCATGCAGCCTTCTGCAAGGCCTCTGCCTTTTGTTCCCTGCATAGGCCTTCTGGGGATGGTGGCCCATATGATGTATTCACAAGTCTTCCAGGCAACTGCCAACTTAGGTCTTTTGTTCCCTGCATAGGCCTTCTGGGGATGGTGGCCCATATGATGTATTCACAAGTCTTCCAGGCAACTGCCAACTTAGGTCCGGACGACTGGAGACCACATTCGTGGAATTATGGCTGGGCTTTCTAGTGAGTACTCCTCATCCCCTGAACCTTCACAACCCATCACCAGCCACCAGGCACAGGATTTTCTACCCCCGGCTGGATGTACCTTCCCATGTTCTCCTCCTCCTCCAGTCCACTGCAGGGCTGGACCAGAGGGACATCTACTCCCTGCCTGCCTTCAGAGGGTGCATAGAACATTCTTGCTTGCTTTGAGGATGCAACTGGACCCGTTTTTCTGCTCAGCAGCTGTAATTAGTTGCTTCTTTGTCTGACCTACAAACTGTCCTTGAGTAACAAAGCTATGGGAACTATGCTATATGTTCCATATTTTATAATTTTGGGTATTAGAGAAGTGAACAATAATTATAACCTTGAAATTAGGTTTGAATTCCATCTGACTTATTGATGGTCCTCAATGGAAATCTCTTTCACTCATTATATACTCCCTTATTCCAAGAGTAACTTCTTACTAACTCCAGATTTTAGTCTTAATTCTCCTGAACTGCTAGAAGTAAACTGCATGGCATCAGCTGTCATCACCTTCAACACATCCATGAGGACAGTGCTAGAGCTCAGTGTAGACGGACACAGGAAGTGCTAGAGCTCAGTGTAGACAGACACAGGAAGTGCTAGAGCTCAGTGTAGACAGACACAGGAAGTGCTAGAGCCCAGTGTAGACGGACACAGGAAGTGCTAGAGCTCAGTGTAGACGGACACAGGAAGTGCTAGAGCTCAGTGTAGACGGACACAGGAAGTGCTAGAGCTCAGTGTAGACAGACACAGGAAGTGCTAGAGCTCAGTGTAGACAGACACAGGAAGTGCTAGAGCTCAGTGTAGACAGACACAGGAAGTGCTAGAGCTCAGTGTAGACAGACACAGGAAGTGCTAGAGCTCAGTGTAGACGGACACAGGAAGTGCTTCAACCAATGCCAACCCATTGCCACACACTTCACCACTGTTTGCTTCCTCATCCTAACCTTAAAACTCGGGATTACAGGTGTACCACCTTCCACACATTCAAGCAGATCATCCTTAAGTCCCAAGTACTCTTTCCTTGGAGACCCTCCCACCTTCCGGAGTTCTTTCTCTGTTGTTTGTTTCATGCTTTTCCTTTCTCCATGCAAAGCTAACAAGCCGATTCACATCAACTCAGATAAGTTCTGAGAGCCTCGACGGCACAGAACACACCCTATGCTGGGCTCACATGTCCATCTTCGTGCAGGTGCAATGGAGGCCTTTCCACAGTGGGTCCTGCCCATGTCCCCATGCTGCCTGCAGTACAGGCTCTGCCATTGAGGACTTTACCCATCCACCAGCCCCGTGTCAGCCTTGCTGGGTTCCCCAGTCAGGCCTCCCTTTTGGCCCACTTTCAGTCTTTCTTGGCATTTGAATGGAAGGGCTGGGTGGGTAAAGCAACTACCATGGAATCATAAGGACCTGAGTTCAAATCCTGGGACCCGTGCAGAAGCCATACACAATAGCCCATGCATCTGTGATCCCAGCCCTGTGAAGAGATGGGAGGCAGAGACAGAGTTCCTGAAAGCTCATAGGCCAGTGAGCCTGTGTGCTCGGTGTCTACAACAGCAAAGGGATAACTACCCCAGACAGGGTGGGAGAGAAGGACTGACCCAAGAGGCTATACACAGACACACGGAGACACGCAGATAGACAGACACACAGAGACACGCAGACACGCAGATAGACAGACACGCAGATAGACACAGACACACAGACACGCAGATAGACAGACACACAGAGACACACAGTCACGCAGATAGACACACAGACACAGAGACATGCAGATAGCAGACACACAGACACACAGCTAGACAGACAGAGACACGCAGACAGACAGACACACCGACACACAGAGACATGCAAATAGACACACAGACATACAGATAGACACACACACATGTGCACACACATACATGAAACAGTATTTGGGGGCTCAGGCTGACAGTCTCAGCAGAATGATCACATATGGAATCCACCATCAGGGGTAACAAACAGGAACCTGCAGGACAGCCCTCTGCCTGGCTGTCATCAGCCTTTGGCCTCCAATCACCCCCTCCTATCCTCACAAACTCGTTTCCTAGGCTTCACAGAAGGGCAGGGCTGTTGGGGGGGGTGGCTTCCCAGGTCTTCAGGAATGCTTGATGTAGTTCCCTGGGGACTTCTGCCTTTCTCAGATCCACCCAGCTTCTACCCACATGCAGCTTCCACTTAAACTACCCCTTGCCAAGAACCACAGTTTTCCTGTGATCAAATTCCACTAGAGCCAAGTGCCATGCCTTCAGATCTGTAGCAAAACGTTTCATGAATGACTCTCAAAAGGCTCAACTCTGGGGACAATTAAGAATGTTGGGCAGAGGAGGGATGGCGACTCCAGAGTCAGGGTAAAGGGACCTCTTTGGCGAAGTGCATGAAGGGAAGAAAGGATGGGAGGGGGTGCATTATTTCATTCTCTCCACATAGAAGAGAGCCGGAGGTCTGTGGGATCCAGATTTTATAGGGGTAAATATACACGCCACACACGAGACATAAAAGACCATGACTGACGACTGATGGGATTAAATGCATCGAACACCTCCTGCTTATTTCGACTCCGAAACCAAGGCAGATGAAGTCCTCTGGTCTCAGTCCTTCCCAGAAACATGGCAGAAGCAACACACTCATGTTCCTAAGTGCCCCCAAAAGACAGTGCCTTGTCTGTGGCAGAACAGTTGGCATTTTTCGTTCCATAAAGCCAGTCTCTTACTGTCCCTTCTCTGTCTGCCCCTAGCACGGCCTGGGTTTCCTTCACCTGCTGCATGGCGTCGGCCGTCACCACCTTCAACGCATACACAAGGATGGTGCTGGAGTTCGAGGGCCGGCACAGGAAGAGCTTCAACCCCAACCCCAGTTGCCTCGCCCACCACCACCGCTGTTTCCTTCCCCAGCTGGCATGCGCAGCCCAGGAAGGGGAACCTCTGACCAGCCGCCATCAGTATCCCAACCATCCCATCCGCTCCGTCTCCGAAGGCATTGACCTCTACTCAGCGCTACAAGACAAGGAATTTCAACAAGGGACCAGCCAGGAGCTAACAGAAGTGGCTGGGTCATCCGTAGAAGAGCAGTGTTAGAAGTTAAGTGGGTTTGGGGAGCAGGCTAAACCCTACCATCTGTTTGCTTATTATCAACATCCGCTTAAGCAAAAGTGTCTCTTGAGTCTCGTGTTTAAAAGCTAAGAACGAGAGGACCTTAGTCCTCTCCAGAAGGGCATTGCCCTGCCCCCTTTCCCTTGACAGCCCTTTGCTCTATCCATCTCCTGTCCAAAATCCTCGTCTCTTGACTGACTGCTTAAGGCCAGTTCTGGACTAAATGCAGACAAAAAGGCAAGTGAAATACAGTTCCGCCTTTAAGGGTCTGTCTGATAAAGCTGGTCAGCTTTCCAGAGGAAACAGGCGCAAGGAATCGATGGTGGCTTACCTACGTGCACTGGGCTGTTTCTGGCAGTCAAACACAGGACGATAGGAACAATGAAGGTGCCTCGCACACTTGCACACTAGTGTCTTGGATGCTCAGTCGTTAGTGCAGTCTGACGAAATGGGCTGGTTAGGGAGCTGGTTTCTCTTCCAGAGAACCTGTGTCCAATTTCCAGTGCCCAATGCATGGCGGTAAGTCCAGCTCCAGGGGATCTCACGCCCTGTCCCAGCCTCCACAGACACTGCACACAGGGCATGCGCACACACACATACAGGCAGGCAAACCACCCAGATGCATGAAATAAATTTCATTATTAAACATGACTCTAGGAGCTGTTGGAAGGTAGTATGATATATGAAGCTTCTATAGTCTATAGGATGAGGTCACTTCTAGAATGACCTCCCAAGCTCCCAGAGGAGACTCACACAGGGGCTTCTTCCATGACTGAGACTGAGGCAAGCCTTCTTCTCTGGATACTCACTGCTCATGCATCTCAAACTGTCCCTACTGTTTCCTCCACAAAGGATGCCATCCACCTACTCACCTTCTTTTCTACAAGGGAAGTAAACCACGCTGGTTAGAGAGAAAGAGAAGAGTACACGTGTATATTCCTGTACACGGCATTTATTTGTTCTGTAACAGTTCACATTTTAAAAAGGTGCGCTCTAGCAACAGACCCGCTGGCTCCTTCTCAACACAGGTATGTGGACAGCGATTCACATTCCTGGGGTTAGTTGGTATCGCCACACGGTGTATTTGGGGGTGGTGAGGACGCCGTGCGGGGCAGAGGAGGGCTTATAAAGGAAGGAGAGGAGAGGTTGAGGAGGGAGGGAAGACCCCTGCATTGTATAGAGGCATTACTTCTAAGTGTAGTGGTCGGGCTGATTCTGTGGGTCGTCCAGTGTTGAGCAGTTCCTGCCTTGGATATCTGGGTGAGCGGCTGCAAGGAGGAGGAAGTGCGTGAGGCAGCTGACAGGAGGCCAGCACTCACACTGGTCAGATGAAGTCACCTCAGCCCTCAGCTACTTTTCCGTACCATCTACAACAGGAAGTAAGGCTAGAGTCTCCATTGCATTTAGCGAAGGAAGAGCTTCACACTTCTGGTGACTTAGTGATGCTGCCTTTGTGGCTTCCTCTTATCTGAGACTCAACTAGCATAAACAGTCTCAGCCCCAAACAGGTCTCCATTAAGCATCTTGGTGCCTTCCTTCCTTCCTTCACAGGCAGGCTTCTCAGAATATCAACACTGCAGAGAACACATTGTATCTGGGGGCTCAACCAGGCCACCGCCTACTTGATAGTTTGCTCTACTCTAATCTAGTCCTGAGAAGACTAAAAACTCTATTCAGCCCTTTTACTCATAGAAATTCAACCTACTAGAAATGAGCCTAGAGTTATCTCCAGATAACTCATTGTTCCCTCTTCCCAAAGTCAACCTGGTCCCGTATGACTACCAAATATTCTTCCAGGGTCTTACGGCAGAGGTGTCAACAAGCCTGATGAGACCAATCTGTAGGATGGACTGAGTACACCGACCTCCTGTTACCCATAACACCTATTGTGGGCAACTCATAGCCCCTTAAATCTATAGTCTAGTTTTCTGGGATCTCTTTGTTAACACAAGTTAAAATGATACCAGCCCAAGTGAGAAGAAAATCTGGTTTTCACTCAGGAAGAGAAGTACGTTTTCACTGGAAGCCATGGCAACACATGGCATATCAGACAATGATGTAGACGCTTGGAAGATTCAAAATTAAAGGCCACACATTTACAAAGAATGCAGAAGAATGCAGATAATTCTAAAGAACTTGATTATAAAAGTTACAGTATTTGCACAAGAATTTTTTCAATATAACGCTTCGAAGGCTCTAGGAGGAAGGAGGAACGCAGAGCAGAGTGGTTGCATACTGGACGTAAGAAGCAAAAGTCCAGAAACAGATCCCTGAATAGAAGAGGAAGTAAGAGAGGAGGAGATGGAGGAACTCCAGAGAAGACTCAGAGCAGAGTGGAGCTGCAGCCAGGACAAGGCCATGGGGCTTCCAACCTCGAAGCTGACCACAACGTGCATGCAAACCCTTCTGTCATGGCTGTAGAATCAAAGACCATAGCCGCGGAGCCATCACAGGGTCACATAAGGTCCTGGTCAGAGGAGTCACGGGAACTCTGTCCCTTGCTCCCTTTGAGAGAGAAACATGTCTGTTCTCATGACCACCTAACAGAGGTGGAGAGTCTAGGAGGCAGGAAGATGAATATACTGGATAACCAGCCCCATCATAACGTCCAGTGTTTCTCACTGCTGTCTAGCCTTGGGAAGGAACCACAGTACAGACAGACAGAAAACAGTGGTGAGTGGTGAGTGACCCTCAGGATTTCAGAGGTAGGCCATCCAGACACATGAAGATGACCAAATCATATGACAAGAGGACAAGAAAGAAATGGAATCCCTGAAGCTTGGGGCATATCTCAATTATGTTACAACACTGGACACACACACACACACACACACACACACACACACACACACACACACACACACACACACGGCCTAATGCAAAACACATATATCCTGCTTGCAGGCCACTGGATTTCCCAGCAAGGGTTTATAAATTAGAGGTACAAAAAAAAAAAAAAACTATAAGATTCACATTTCCAAACTGTCCACAGAGCTCCTGGGAGGAGGGGTTAGTGCAGGGACGGGAAGGTTGTGAGATCCCCAGCTAAGCCGATGACACTGCACCGCACAGCTCCAACAGGCTGCCAGAGTGCAGCCAGCGGTCCCCAAGTGCTGCATGACTCCGAAGTCGTCATCTCTCTAGAGAACTGATCCAGGAGGGACAGGAGCCGCTCTGCATGGTTCTTCAGAATCTGGGTTCTGTTGCACTAGATCTGTGGGAAAATGGTCACTGTTACCCTTGTCAATGGGTAAGCTAAGGCTCAGAAAGCCCTTCACTCGCAGCCTAGCTCCAGCGGTTTACGAGCCCCAGGGACTACGTCCTTCTCGGTGATAAGCTCTCCAACTTTGAACTCGCTCCAAGTATTTTTTAGGGAAAAGCCCGGGCATTTCCCTAAATGTGGTATTTATGTTCTGTAAACCATATCTACACGCTGGGCATTAGTGGTGAACACCTTTAATACCAGCACTCAGGAGGCAGAGGCGGGCGGATCTCTGAGTTCTAGGCCAGCCTGGTCTACAGAGAGAGTTCCAGGACAGCCTCCAAAGCTACACAGAGAAACCCTGTCTTGAAAAAACAAAAAACATATTTGCATGGATGTTAACGTCAACGTCACTGGTCCGTCAACATCATTGGTCCTTACCCAGAAAATGCCATTAAGTTCTACCCCTCCAGTCATTGGGATGATTTAAAAACATGATCCCACACTTCTAAATGCCTGAAAACCTGAGTTCAAACCCCAGGACCCACATAGGAGAAAACTTCTTTCTGCAGTTGTCCGCCAATCTCTACACACGCGTCAGGACCCGTGTGGGCCCCCACACACAAACATAATACAGTTCTCTTAATTAGAAAGTGATTAACCAACTATCTCAGAAGCCAGCCACCTGGTAGGGAGAATCAACAAACTTGATCCTGGAGAGAAATCTTCGCAGCTCCCCACGGCCAATTTTAGGGGTGGCTTCCTTCAGCTGGACCATCTGGCCTTCCATGAGTGCCCAGCGCAGGCTAAGTTTGCTGACCACCAGAGAGGTGGGGTGTCCATCAGGGCTCATCCCTGTTGTCCTGGTGACATAAAAGGCATCTTTCCAGATGTCGTTGATCCCAACTGAGGAAGGACAATGACAAGCAGTTAGCAACAAGGGAGTCGGCAGCATGCAGCCCTACACCTGACCGACTGCTGTGTCTGCAGACTAGGAAGTAACAGCAGTTGTCTGAAAGGGACACGGATTCTACTCTCCCCCATACAACCACAAAGCTTTATCCGTTGTCGGGCTCCTTTAATGGCCGCCCTGTGAGCTTCGGGCAGTTTCCCTCGGATAAATGGGTTTCAGCTCACCCTGACTCCTCTTCTCCTCCTCTCCCTCTGCCCAGGGTTTTAGATAACTCAGGCACTTGACTCTGTAGGTCCTATAGATGACCTAGCTTGATAAGCAGCCTTGAACTGTCTCTGCGGCCAAGGACGAGCCCTTGACTGTCCTGCCTCTACCTCCCCAGTGCTGGATCATGCCCAGGGCCTCTTGCATGCTGGGCAGACACTCTATCTGCAGCCCATGAGATTCTTATTTACCATTAGTTACTGTTCCCCAAATAATAGTTATGCAAATGCTGCCACACAGCTCATTATATCTCTTACATGGTTTTGCAAGCTGACACTCCCCACTCCCTCACCCCCCACACACAACCAATCAGCTGACAGTCTGCAAGTTCCAGAGCAACACCCTCCCCTCCCCGTGAAGCCCATGACGCAGAGCCACAGCGCCGCTTCAACTCGAGGCAGAGAGCTGTAAGGAGGAAGTCCACAAGAGGCAAGAGAGAGTGGAAAGGCATGAAGGGGCTTGGTGTAAAGGCAGGAGGGTTAGGTGTTCAAGGCCATCCTCAGCTACAGAGCCAGTCTGAGGTCAACCTGGGCTGTATGGGACCTGTCTAACTGCCCCCTCCCTGGCTGATAAAGAAAACAACACAAGGGAGATGTGACGACACTGGTCTCCCTCCTTCCCCGCCCACTTACAGCTGAGACTAGCGGACAGCGGTGGCTCAGTTTCCAGGTCTTTGGGCTCCTGAATAAGGTTTCTCTAAAACATGCGTTCAAGTTCGCTTTATAGTATTGCTTAGACACACAGTGAAGCAGAGTACTTCCAAAGGCTCTGAGTGGCCAGGTTATGGGTAATTTTCCTCCTGTGGTTTTTCTATGCAGTGTGTATGCTTAATATTCACATAAGTAATCACTAAATCAATGTCCTGAAAGAAACATCTCCCTTTCCATTACATCTCACACAGTTAACTTGCAATCCTCAGCCCCTAAAGGCACAGCTGAGGCTCCATCATCACCCCTGGAGTCCTCCTGGAGTGGGGGTATATGCTCCCCTCAGCTGTCAGCACATGCAGAGATTATGCATTCTTGCCCTGGAAGCCTGGCACCATGACCCCTGAGGAAACTCTCCAGCAATGCCCTTGGTTCCAGGGACACCAAGGAAAATGATGTTACCGCCTATTGAAAAGCCATCATCCTTCCCTGGGTGGGCAAAGTTATCACACAGCCAAGACCCACTGGCCGGCGTCATCGGGACTCACCCTCTGAGGCTGTCACGATGCCAGTGGTATTGGTCAGGTCCAGGAGGATGGAGGGGAAGCTCGGGTGCAGAAGATAAAGGTGGTAAAGACCATCAGTGCCTCTAATGTCATCCTAGAAACAGTCACGGAAAAGAAGAGCACAGGTGACTACGCCCCCCACACATGACACCGTTGGGGACAGCAGAGCAGAGCAGAGGGCTCCAGGCAGTCCCGCCGGTGACCCCAACTACAGGGACACATGTGATTTTCCAGAGCTCAAAACACGGATTCACCCCTAACTCCAAACCACTGTCTACAGTCAAAAACATATAAGAGGGAATGAGAGAAGGAAGGAGATGGGAGGAAAGGGAGATGGAGAGGAAGTAAGGTGGGAAGTGAGGAAGGAAGGAAGGAAGGAAGGAAGGAAGGAAGGAAGGAAGGAAGGAAGGAAGAAGATACTTGCAAATGTTTGCAGGAAGGGGGAGCAGGGAAAGAAAGCAGGAAGTGGGGAGGAGGAAGTCAGTGTGGAGACTTCCTTCCACTCACAGCAGAGCTGGGGTTCTCATTCACCCTACAGCAGGTGAGGCTGTGCAGAGAGGAGGCTATGTCTGAACAGTGGTCAAATATATGTCTGTTCATGGATGCCAAAACCAACTGCAAGGGGCTGGGGATGTAACTCCACAGTAGTGCTGGCCTAGCATGTATAAAGCCCCAGGTTTGATGCCAATGGCAAGCGTCAGGCTAAACATAGGAAAGCCTATCAGCTTCCTAGAGAAACAGCCCTCTTGACTAGACAGAAGAAAAACACTAATTACACATAAAAATTGCTGATATCTGAGAATTGTGTCCCAAATCCCTGCAGGAGGAGAAACACCCACAAGGGGGCTTTATCAGCATGCCTTCTGAGTGGGGGACTACGGTAGCCCACGTGTGGACTGCCACGAACTCGCTAAAGTGCACACTGCTGGCCCCACCTTCAAGGACTCAGCATGAGAAGCAGCCTACTTGAGAGAAGCACCCTTACTCTCACCATGAGCCCTTAAGGCAGAGGAAGCCATTTCCATGTTCCTGTGTACTGGGGACAGACCTTAGGCTCAACTAGCATGACATGAAAATAACACTCCTCACCGCCTACAGAACGAAGCCCAAAGTTCTTAACATAAAAGTGAAAGCTTTTCAAGCCAGGCATTATGACACCAGCACTTGGGAGACAGAGACAGGCAAATCTCTGTGAGTTCAAAACCAGCCTGTTCTACATAGTGAATTCCAGAACAGCAAAGAGCAATGTAGAGAGACCCAGGCTCAAAAAATAAAAACAAAGCAAACAAAAAAGCTGAAGTTTTTTCACTGCACTTTTCTAAACTGTAGCTGCATTTACTTGCTGCCAACCCCCCACCCATGGTATTCTCAGTTCAGACACACACACACACACACACACACACACACACACACACACACACACGCGCGCGCGCGCACACACACACACCCTTCCTTCCGGCTCTTCAAAGCCACTACCAATCATGTTATTTCCTCCTTTGGACTGTCTACCCCTCTTCTACACAAACAACTTCTCACCCTCAGCCACAACTCGTATCCAAGCTTTTTCATGAAACACACCCTAATCGCCCCACGCAAAATCAGTATCTCCCTCCTTTTATTCACCTACCTCATTACTTACTGTGTGTATGTGTGTACGTGTATGGGCACATGAGCCACAGTGGGCTTGGAGAGGTTGAAAGACAACTGACTGGGAGTGAGGGGATGTCAGTTTCCCCCTCCCACCATGTGGGTCCCAAGGAACAAATTCAGACTGCCAACCTCGGTGCAAGCAACTCAACGGCTATCTTACCTCGACAGCCCCACCTAAGTTCTTATCTGTACCTCATGTTCCTAAGACACCCTTGGGGTTACCCACAGAAGCCTATCTTGAAAGTCATCTGGCCCAGTCACCTCATTACTATATGGGGACACTAGGGTGGAGGGGACGACAGAGCTAGAACCATAACCTGGACTTCAGGTCAGTCTGTTCGTCAAAATGAGGGGAAAGATAGCATCTTTATGAGTGAAAACAGGAGGCCAGGAAAAAAACAAACAAAACCAGACTTCTCAGAAAAGTGACTTGTTGGGAGGGAGGGGGTGGGTGACAAATTCAGAACTGTGTGTCTACCATGCTTGCCCGTCCCTGGGTCATTTGTGTTCTTGCTACGTCCTGTTACACTCAGGCCCTCACAGATGGAGTTCCATCATCTGTACAGAGCAAGTGAAGCAGAATGCACCTCTCTGTGCTAAGTCAGCCGTGCTTACCGCTGAGTCTTGGCGCCAATTCTAGGGGGCAACCCTGCCTCACGCACCCCACCCAGATACCGCAGTATGACACAAAAAAACCTGTAACATCAGTCTTCAAGGTGTCTGGGCTCCTTTCCCATGGCCCCCACTGGCTCCTCCACTTCAGTCTCTTCAGCATCCGGCTCCCAGAGCTCTCTCTATCCTCTCATGCTCTCTGCTTGCCAGCTCTGCTGGCTCAGAGTCTGGCTAACTTATGCCCAGGCAGGCCAATCACAGTCATCTCTCCACTTCCAGAGTAAGTATATTGACCTGTGGCTTGGAACACGGTATCGTGGAGTCATTTTCTCATCTAGCCCCCTCTCTGTCGGTAGCCTGCAGTTAAGGGGTGTGCTCAGTGCTCACATTGCTGATGGAAAGGCAAAAGGGAAGCCCAGCTCGGGAGCACAGATCTGTTTCCACTCAACCCCTTAGAAGGTGACTGATCCGTCCTGGAGAGCAGCAGCTACGCCTAAGTGACAGACAAGGGGATGACCCCATCCCCACCCCCAACCCCTCAATCCTGTCCTCACTCACAGAATTAAGAGATGCAGTGGTCAGCGCTTCTGCCCAGAAGAGGAAGACAGACTTCTGGTCTGAAGTAATTGCAGAAGTGGTTGGTGTTTCCTTCATGTGACATGGGATAGTGTGACTCCAGATGATGGAGCCAGAGGCACCATCTACCACTGTCATCTGCAGTTGAGGAGACAGAGAAGACAGCCAGTCTTTACGAGAGTGGCAGGACAAGAATCCACACACACACAAAAGTGAGACAAACATCCCGGAGAGCGGATATTCTTCCTCCTCCGTATTTGTGAGGCCCTGGGCTCCAATGCCCAATATTCAGACCAGCAGATGCCAAGTCCCTTACAGAAAGGGCAAGCATTTGCATGTAGCTACACACAGCCTCATGTATGCTTAAATTGTTCTCTAGATTAGCTACAATACCTACTGCAGTACAATAAACATCAATAAACATTGATATATTGTTTAAGGAATAGTAAGAAAAAGGTCTGCAATGTTCAGTACAGAGAGTTTTTAGGCTTTTTCAGCCCTTGGTTGGTTAGCTTTGGTAGCCCAAAAAAATCAAGATCAATTACTTTTTAAAAATTATAGCTCCGACAGCCTCCAAAAAACAATACAGAGAAACTCTGACTCGTAAAACCAAAAAAAAATTTTTACAGCTCTATAATTCTGCCTTTAAGATTAAATAAATGAAACTCATCTAGCAAAGTATTACATCCTCATAACACACAACCTTAGAGGAAAGTCAAGATGTGGAGCCCACGGTTCAGCATCACCGAACATGCTATAGCATTGTGTTCCTGAGCTCCGGTCTTAGTGTTCCTGACCTGGTATTCTTTGCCACCCACACAAATTCAACCTTAAAGGCCCTACCCATACTTCCTTCCTTTACCGCAACACTGCTGTGATGGGAGATGTCCTTCTGTGTATATGTTTCTCTTAATTGGCTGATGAGTAAAACTGTCTGACCAATCAGGCAGGGAGATATGCGGGACTAGGATAAGGAGAATTCTTGGGAAAGGTAGGCAGAGAGAGCCCGCCAAAGACAGTCACCAAGTAAGGACCAGGAAGAAAGGACATACCAGGTGTTCTCCAGTAAGATAAGACTATGTGGAAATACATAGATTAAGAGAACTGGGTTAATAATTAAGACAGACCTAGCCAATAAAAAGGCATAGTCACCGGCCAACAGATTTATAGTTAATATAGCATCTGTATGCTTATTTGGGGCTGAGAAGGTGGCTGCAGGACCAGGTGGGGCAATCCAGCATCACTGCTGTGGAATAATTCTTTTGAACACTCTGAAGATTTGTCACACAGATTGGTTTAATAAAACCTGATTGGGTGCTAGCCAGGCAGGAAGTATAAGTGGGACAACCAAACTAGGAGGATTCTGGGAAGAAGGGAGGAGTCAGAAGAGACACCAGCCAGCTGTAGAGGAAGCATGTATGAAATGAGGTAATAAGCCATGAGCCATGTAGTAGAACTTAGATAAGAATTATGGGTTAATTTAAGTTGTAAAAGCTAGTTAGTAATATGCCTGGGATATCAGCTGAGCATTTATAGTTCATATTAAGTCTCCATGTCAGTTATTTGGGAACTTTCGGGTGGAAAAGAAAAGTCCAACCACAAATGACATTCTAACGTGGGGACAGAATTTCCACAAAAGACCTGATGAAACTTAAAAAAGGATTCTAAACACACAAAAGCAGAGTCAAGCATGGCGTCTTGATAACTGACTTTTCTCAGGTAGACTCTGGTTGCTAGCAACAAGCAGAGACACAGCTCCTTCAAGAGATGGCTTCCTGGCTCGGTGCTAGTATCAAAAAAATGGGTTTGGCTCTTTTAAAACACGGTTTATACGCAGCTGTGATACACTACTCAGTGGCAGTGTGGACCCAAAACCTCCCCAGAGTTGGGGAAGTAAACATGACTCTCGCCAGCAGTACCTCCACCATGAGCCTAGGCTCTCAGGCAACCAAGCAAAGCAAGTCAGACACCAAAACACAGGCAGAGCTCCTAGCCATGCCACTTAGCAGTTTAAAGGTTCACGTGGTCAGAAGAAGACTAAAGATATGCAATAAAGACAGATTCAGATGGGGGCAAAAACCTCTAAATGGGTCACAGTGTGTTTAAAAATGTACACAGGCTTAATACAGAAAAGAGAAAGGGTAGAGACTATTGGGAGACATTCTGTAAATATGTGTCTGAGTGGTTTGAATAAAGAACTGTTGGCCAATAGGGAAACAAGATAGGTGGGAGTAGGCGTCTAGGAGGATTCTGGGAATTGTAGTGAGGAGAGCTCTTGCTATAGGATGTCCCGGAGGCAACGGGCGCTCAGGAGTGTGTCCTCAAAAAGATAAGTTCTTATAAAATATATATTAGTAATTATGGGTTAATAATAAAATCAGAGCTAGCCAATAAGAAACCAAACAAACGGCCAACAGCTTCATAATTAATATAGGGTCTTGTGTGTTATTTGGGGGCTAAAGGCAGCAACAGGAACCAGGCAGCGGGCAGGAAGACTAAACGTTACAGAGACAGTCATAGATTTAAAAAGGAGTTAAAAAATAATAAAGTCAGCCGGGCATTGGTGGCACATGCCTTTAATCCCAGCACTCAGGAGGGCAGAGACAGGTGGATCTCTGTGAATTTGAAACCAGTCTGGATTCTGGTCTACAGAGTGAGTTCCAGATCAGGCTCCAAAGCTACACAGAGAAACCCTGTCCCAAAAAACCAATAATAATAATAATAATAATAATAATAATAATAATAATAATAATAATAATAAAGTCTAGGGGACAGTGGTGGCACATACCTTTAATCCCAGCACTTGGGAGGCAGAGGCAGGCGAATCTCTTCGAGTTCAAAGTCAGCCTGGTCTACAGAGTGAGCTCCAGGACAGCTAGGACTGTTACACAGAGAAACTTTGTCTCAAAAAAAAATCAATAACAACAACAATAATAATAAAGTCCTTAATGAGGGGCTGGAGAGATGGCTCAGAGGTTAAGAACACTGGCTGCTCTTCCAGAGGTCCTGAGTTCAATTCCCAGCAACCACCTGGTGGCTCACAACCATTTGTAATGAGATCTGGTGCCCTCTCCTGGCCTGCAGGAACACATGCAGACAGAATGCTGTATACATAATAAATACATAAAGCTTTTTAAAAAGTCCTTAAAAGGGGACTAGAGTAATAAAAAATATAATAAGCTATGCAAAAATGGTAAATATACAGAGAGTCTGGGTTTTATATGTTGTCTTTAGATTTTCTCATTGCTAATGGAATTATGACAGCTGCTGAGACAATTTAGATTACGAAAACTGCTGGACTACACCAACCAATATATTTAAAAACTGTCTTGACTTTAAAATTTAAGTCAAAATGTGTGTTGCTTTCAGGGAGAGGTTATACCTTTATTTCCACAGGAAATGAGAAGATGTGGATTCATCCCAGGTTAAAGAAAATCAGGTTTGATTGGGGAAGACACCCTGAAATCCTGGCTACAGGCATAAAAAAATAAACCTAGAAGAACTACAAGACAGGTAACGTATATTTTACCTGCTCAAACAAAATAGCATCTTTACCTGACTTGTGCACACCACATATTCCATACTTGTTATGTATGTTACCTTTAAAAGTTTATGTATTTTCAGAACAAGGGGGCCAAACACCAGTGAAAATGAATGGCCCAGGAGATCCAGCATCTCAAAATGTGTCTGTCACAGTCTCCTCAGAACTCTGCATCCAAAATAGCTTCAAACCGCTGCCTGAGGTGATCCAGCCCTCAGAATACTCCAGGTGGGACTTGATGTAACCCTGAATTTTCTCAGGGTCCCCAAAAATTCCAGTGCCCCTAGACAATAGGAAGCAGTCTAGAGAAAATAATGCCCACATTCCCAAAAGATGGGTTATGGATATTTAAGCGGGGGTTGGTTAAAAGTTATTATTGGTCATTGTTAGGGAAGAAGTTAAACAAAAGAGTTAAATTCAAAGATCTCTTTCTAAAGGAAAAAGGGGAGCTATAATATAGAAATGATGAGATAAAAGGGTGGATTACTGAATCTACTTTAATCCAAAAAACAACAATTAATCTTAAAATATTTTGCATTGCTATGGATTTTGGTTTAGTATACAAATTTAATTTTGTTATACTGTATGTATGATTCTATTCTCATTTGAGGTATTGTGTTTATGTAGTTCATTTTAAAATGTAATATATAATTAAGAAATACAGATTAATATTCATCTATAACAGTCAAACTTATAATAATTTTAGGTATATTTTCAGGGTCATACACCTATCTATTTAGATACATGGTCTTCAAACACTTCAAAGATCTACAGAATATGGTATTTAAAATGTTTTAATAACATAAGTCTTTTCTTAACAGTGAGACACATTTGTTTCTGGCAGCACCAATTTACTTCAAAGAAGATAATAGGGTGGGAGGCAGAGGCAGGCGGATCTCTGTGAGTTCAAGGCCAGCCTGGTCTACAGAGCGAGTTCCAGGACAGCCTCCAAAACAATACAGAGAAACCCTGTCTCAAAACAACGAAAAAAAAAATGTATGTCAGATATTCTAGGCCAAAGTTGGATGCCCCAACGTTACAAAGAACTTTGGGTGACTATCTAGGCAGCAAGATGTCCCTGTCAATAGGTAACATTACATCCTTCTGGAGTCTTTGATGGAGTTGAAGACGGGATAGTTAAAGTTTTTCTTAGTTATAACAAAAGGTAAATTAGGTATAAAACTTTAGACTCACAAAGATAAGATAGATAATAAAATATTTTCTCTAATTTTGTCGAATATAAATGGACTGGATACTGTAACTGTAATCTTAATAATTGTTTTTGTTGTATATAATCTTACTATGTTAAAGTTAAAACCTTCCTTTTTAATTAGACAAAAAGGGGGAAATGCTGCAGAATAATCCTTTTGAATATTGTGAAGATTTGTCACTCAGATTTGTTTAATAAAAAACTGACGGGCTGGTAGCCAGATTGGAAGTGTAGACGGGACAGCCAAACTAGGAGAATTCTGGGAAGAAGGGCAGAGTCGAAGGAGATGCCAACCAGATACAGAGGAAGCAGGACATGTAAAAAATGAGGTAACAAGCTATGAGTCACATGACAGAAGTTAGCTAAGAAATATGAGTTAATTTAAGTTGTAAAAGCTACTTAGTAATAAGCCTGAGCTATTGGCCGAGCATTTATAATTCATATTAAGTCTCCACGCTGGTTATATGGGAACTGGTGGGTGTGGGAAAGAAAAGTCTGACTACATAATACCCAGTCACCACTGAGTGCTGCCTTCTCCGAAACCTTATTTTGCCTACACTGAAATGCAATGCTCGTTTATATCCACCTTTCCCTACCCATCTTTGTAAGATGGCTCCTCTCACCTGACTGTAAGTATAGGCTCCAGAAAGAACACAAGATTAGCCTAGAAAAGCTAGACTACAGATTACAGCAATGAGCTGCGAGTTTCCATTGTATTCATTCACTAGACTGGAGTTCTTTGAAGGGAGGCCCTTATTCTCCCCGTGTCTCACCCAGGGCTGGACACAGAGCCCATTCTCTCTGATTGATCTGAGGCCCATGGTTTACCTTTTTCATCCCAACTCCATCCTGTGTCTGCAGAAGGAAGTCCAATGTCTGGTCATCGGTGAAATACCCAGGAGTGGGCTGGCTGCAGACAGACAATGAAGCAATAAACAGACGACACAGAAAAGAAGCGGGAGCTGCCCTCCTTCCCTTGCACCAGCCATGACAACAAGCAGTCCTTCTCAGGGTTTTAAAAACAATGGAAAAGCTGCTAGCAGCAGCCATGATGCAAACCTGAGCAGGCCTTGAAGGTTCAGTTTCCAGAGTGGCATGAGATCTTGTCCCCGAAGCAGGACCAGGCCTTGTCTGGTTGTAATCAAGAGGCTGCTGCAGTTGGAGTCTTGAGCCTTCACCAACTGGAGAAGCTCAACTCCATCACTGTATTGAACAACCCACCAGTCAGTCTCTGCTGTGAATAAGAGTCCCCTAGCCATTTATTCTGACATTTTATTCCCATTGTGTGCCTGCTTGTGTGGACAGCTGTCCCTAGTGTCTATGTGGGAACTGGGGCCAGGACATGCTCATCATCCTTACACAGAATGACAGTGTCTCCATGCAGCCTATATCCTCCTGTGTGGCGTAAACCATCTCTAGATTAGCTATAACTCAGAGTACAATGTAAACAGTCGCAACGCTACATATTCAGGGAATAGCAACAAGAAAACTAGGTCTGTATATGTTGGGTACAGACGCAATGTTTTTCAAATGTTTTCAGCTGGAAGGGGGGTGAATCCACAATGTGAACCCCTCAGGGTATGTACTTCCCACTCTACAGCCATTCCCCACCGTCGTCTTGTCAAGGGAGGCACTTGGTCATTCCTACTGAATCTCATCCTCTTATCTCCAGAAAGCTCCACGCATGTTCAAAAGGAACTCACAACACAAAGCTGTGGTGTGACACCTCTCCACCTGGACCCTCTTGGGACAGTAACAGACACAAGGATAATGGCATGGAGCACAGACAGAGATGGGGACAGGTGGCCTGAAATTGCCACTAAGCTTGGACAATAACTCTTGGCATTAACTTCATCAGATTATTTCTTCTTTCTGCACTACTGGAACCATTCCATCAAACCTCTAAGGCATGATAATACCTGAGATTCTGTCAGGAAAGAAAATAACCATCACTGCCCAAGCCAAGATCTACGTGGGTAAAATGCATAGATTGCTGCATATGACAGCATATGCTGTCAGTCGAGAAGTAAAAAAAATTAGAAAGACAAATCAAGAGATTGCACGGCTCCTACTCTTGCTTCTGTCAAAACGATTCTTCAACTGGGAGAAAAATATAGGGAAGAGCGGGTCGAAGCCTTCGTATCGCTTCATAGTCATTTTATAAATACATGCCTGTTCTGTTCTGACTTGGACCCACGAGTTAATATCCATCTTTGTAACCTGGTTATGAAGTGTACCCTGGTCACCATACGCCGACCCCTCTTTTCCACCACCAACAGAAGAGAATTTCTCACTGCGTTAAGCAGACCAGGGGTTGATGTTTCAAGGTTAGCTCCACTGTCCCCAAACCTCTGCCCTTAGACACCAGTCAACCCAGACTCAGAGGCCTACCCAGGCCACGGCCCTGAGGGCAGTGATAGGTCTCGGCCACACCTGTAAACGTCGATGAGCTCAGAAAGGTTGACGGATCTCCGCTTCTCCCACTCTGGCTCTTCTATCTGCAGAGAGGGTGGTGAGCTGTCTCGATTTTGGGCCTGAACAAAGATGTCCCGCAGGGCGACAGCTTGTATATTTCCTAGTGCCACAGGAAGAGTCAACACTGAGAAGCTGGGTTTAAAAGAATGACCCAGGCTATCCCAGGGTGGGGTTCTGGGTATGGGAGACACAGAGCAGACCACATGGGTCCAATGGAGCCCACTCCAGCTGGTCGAGTGGGGTGATGGGGAGGTGACCAATCAAGCGGATGCTGGGCAGTCCCCGCCCCAGAGACGGCTTCAGGGGAGAGTGGAGTTAGTGGCCTGCAGCATGCGAAAGCCCCGTACAGGAGCCGAGAAAGAGCGACACCAGCAACCCCAGCGTGAGTGTTTGCCCTATCTCACAGGAGGCCTGGCCACCGCCACCAGGGGGCAGATGCCACAGTCAGCCTTGCTTCTTTCTTACCAAAGCCAAACAGGATGTAGACAGCCCCACTGGTGGTGATGTAAACCTGGGGACCAATCAGATTCCCCACTCCCACGATGTTGTACTTCACAGGTCGGCCTATGGGACTCCCTGTCCGGCCAGAAACCAGCAGAAAACACAGATCTGGCTGAAGAAATAAAAGAAGAGAATGTGTTAACAGGGCCCTTTCCTTTCCTCGCACCTCATGAGCTAAGGGCTCAGAGACACTTCCCATGGCTGGAAAGCACAAAGCCAAACTTACTTGCTTTTCCCCCGGGGAATAAGAAATGGGACAAATGTATACTCGCTGACTAGACATGTGTGAATTCCTGAGATGATGGAACACAGTACTCACTGATGACATCATCTCCCAAGGCCAAGAGTTAAATGTAAGATGCTGATGAGAGGAGGCTCTTTACTCAAGAGCCAGCATCTACCAGAGAGACCCTGCTGGTCAGCTGGGTAAGGGGGTAGAATCTCCAGGAAACACATCTGGGTGTGTCTCTGAAGATGTTTCCGGAAAGCTTTAACCAAGGAGGAAGACCAACCCTGGATGTAGGCATCTTCATCCTATCAACTCGGGGCACTGACTGAATGAGAATAGGAAATCATGGGCTACAGAGATGGTTCAGCAGTTACAAGTACTTGTGGTTCAATTATGAGGACCAGTGTTGGATCCCAAGACATGTCCAGCAGCTCACAAATCCCGATAACTGGCTCCAAGGGATCGGAAATCATCTTCCACCCCCTTGGGCGCTCAAATGCACACACTCATAGAGACGTACATATACATACATGCACACACATGAATAAAGTGAAACTTTAATAAGAAGGAAGCGGAAATGAGCACAAGCCTTCATCTCTTTCTGCTTCCCGACTGTGAATGAAAGGGGACCAGCTGTCCCATGCTCCTGCCACCACACCTCTTCAAACCACAGGACGTAATAAGCCTTCCTCCTTTAGTTGCTTTTGTCCGGTATTTGATGGCAGTAATGGGGGAGTGACTAACACACTGGTGCATCGCTGTCTCAGCCCACAGAATTCTCCCGCCATAGCATCAGATGTCTGGCCTGGCCACTCTCAAGATTCATGTTTCTGTGAATAACCCGCTAGCAAATATTGTTGGTTTTTCCAGTTGCTAGGTCTTCCTAGAAACTCCTCTCTATTGTTAGTCTAGCATGAAATCTGTCACAGGCAAAACAGGAAAAGACTATGTTCCAACAAAGGTTTATTTGAGAAAACAGTAGGGCAAATTTAACCCCTGGCCACAGTTTATTAGGCCCAGCTCTAGAAGACTTTGCTTCATTTACTTTTATTTACATATGTGTATCTGTCTGTTGAGTATATGCTGTATGTGAACAGGTACCCTTGGAGGCCAGAAGAGAGCGCCAGATCTCCTTGAGCTGAAGTCTACATCGTGAGTTCCAGGGTTACATAAGGAGATCTTGTCTCAAAAATAAAAATAAAAATAAAAATAAAATAGACTGAGCCCGTAAATTAACATAAGTTGGACCAGCAAGACAGCTCAGCAGGGACAGGCACTTGTCACTAAGTCTGAGAACCCGAGTTCAATCTCTGGAATCTGCATGACGGAAGGAGAGACGCCAGCTATAGCAAGGCAACCCCTGATCTCCACATGCACAGTGTGGCTGGTACAGGCACTCACACACACACACACACACACACACACACACACACACACACACACACACACACAGAGTAAATTAGTAAAATGAGACAAAATAACCAACATCGACACTTAGTGCAAAATGTTTGCCTCTGCAGCATGGCTTATAAATAAAACTTTAAATTAAGGGGTAAAGAGATAGATCAGCAGTTAAGGGCACTGCTGCTTTTGCAGAGGACTGGAGTTTGGTTCCCAGCCCCCACGTAGTGGCTCACAACCACCTGTAACTCCAGTTGCAGGGGATCTGATGCCCTCTTCTGACTTCCAAGGGTACCAGGCATGCTTGTGGTACACAGACATACATGCAGGCCAAACATTCATGTATACAATAAAATAAATATAGCTTTTCATAATTTTTAAATTGTGGGCCAGGCATTCTTTAACCTGTTTTGTTTTGTTGTTGTTGTTGTTTTTCAAGATGGGGTTTCTGTGTAGTTCTGGAGCCTGTCCTGGCACTCGTTCTGTAGACCAAGCTGGCCTTGAATTCACAGAGATTCACCTGCCTCTGCCTCCTGAGAGCTGGGATTAAAGGCATTTGCCACCAACGCCCGGTTCTTTTCTTTAATCTTAGCACTTTGGGAGGCAGAGGCAGGCTGGCCAGGGCTACACAGTGAGAGCCTGTCTCAAAATAAAAAAGAAAGAAAAAGATTTAATTGAGATAAGTGCTCATTAATCTGATCTTTCTCAGACTAGGGAGAAAGTCTATTTCATCTGTGTACACAGCATCTGCTCTACAATACTTAAGCTCTGAGGGTTAGGGTTAGGTTAGGGTTAGGCTAGCTATGAGGCCACTGTGCCAGAATCAAAGTTTATCTTTCTTAAGGGAAAAGGGAGGAATTGAGACATGGCATCATTAAGGGGTACTAGACAGGCTAGAATTTACTGTGTAGACCAGACTGTCCTCAAACTTACAGCAATTCTTGTGCCTCGGCTTCCAAGTGCTGGGATTATAGGCTACCACATCCACACTGAAAGTCTGTCTCCTACAGCACCTCCCTTTGGTCATTGATGAATAAGAGGCTTTGGGTCTGATTCTTTAGATAGGTCTTAACATGCGGCCCCGGGTGGACTGGGAACTCCCAAGTCTCCTTTGTTTTGGGATTACACAGGTAAAGCACTTGCGTATGATTTTTGTTGTTGTTGAGACAGGGTCTTCCATGTCTCCGGCTGATCTCAAACTCACTATTTAGTCAAAGATGACCTTGAACTTCTGGTCCTTCTGCCTTTGTCTCCTTGTATAGGTATTACCACCACACCTGATTCATGCAGTACAGGGGATCAAACAAGGGCTTAATGTATGCTGAACCAGCATGCTACCCACTGAGATATATATATTCAAGGCCTGCATCCTATGAGCCATCTAGCAAACCATCCTATCGTCTTACAGTTGAAGTAAATTTTAAGTGGATACAATATAGTAAAACTAACATTATATTTCTAGAGTAAGAAATAGGCGGCAGTTTTCTAGAACTTAATTTGGTAGCTCTAATTTTCAAAGCCTCCTACAAGGAAATAGAGCTTTCTAGTTTAGACACGCGAAGGAACTAGAGCACCAGCAGAATACAGTTTGCCCGAGGACACAAATCTACAGAGCGGTGCAGAAAGAATTTACACACAGGCCATCCGCCTGCAGAGCTCTCCCACCCCACAGTCCTCAGAACCACAGTGGTAGCATTTGAGATGCTCTTGGTTCACTTAACCTCACCAAGAGAATCTGTTTCAGCCTAAGCCAATGCAAAAACAAGGTTCTAGGCAGCTCTCATAGTAACACCACTAGAACTGGGATGACGACCGTCGAGAGCATTCTTCGTATGAACCTTTTGAAATAGACAGCATACCTGCAATTCTCCAATGGCCAGCACCACCAGATCTCTGACACCATCCCCGTCCAGGTCCGGCAGCACCACAACGGGGGCAGCCAAGGTGCCATTGGACAGATGGTTCGGGTTTAGGGTCCACATGACTTTCCCTGGTGACGGAGAAAGAGGAGGATCACTTCCTTGTCTACCCCAGCAAAAGGTAGCTGTGGCATTCCCCAGCCAGAAAAGAACACTCAAAGGGCTGGGCAGGGGACAGCAGCCTCTCCCACTTTCCCCCTTTAGCTTGTATCCAAGGACAAGGGGAACAGGAAGTGGGATTCCAAACCCTCAAGCATCCAGGTACACTTCCATGTAACAATCCCACATCTGGATTCTAATTAATTGGTTTATGGTTTTCTTTTATGTGTGTGACTAATGACTGCATGCATGTCTATGTACCACCTGTGTGCTGATGCCCAGGAAGGGTCAGAGAGGGCATTCGAAACTGGAGTTACAGCTGGTTGGGAGTGCCCCTATGTTGCTGGGACCTCTGCAAAAGCAGCCTGGTGCTCTTAACTGCTGGGCCAGCCTGGTGCTCTTAACTGCTGGGCCAGCCTGGTGCTCTTAACTGCTGAGCCAGCCTGGTGCTCTTAACTGCTGGGCCAGCCTAGTGCTCTTAACTGCTGAGCCAGCCTGGTGCTCTTAACTGCTGAGCCAGCCTGGTGCTCTTAACTGCTGGGCCAGCCTGGTGCTCTTAACTGCTGGGCCAGCCTGGTGCTCTTAACTGCTGAGCCAGCCTGGTGCTCTTAACTGCTGGGCCATCTCTCCAGTCCCGCACACCCAGATTTTGTAATGAAATAGAGACTTCTAAGTCTTCTGGCAAGTAGGAGCTGAGGCATGTGTCTGACGCAGGGAGTCACTAAGGAGCCCGCACAAGAGAAACTGCAGAAGGCTGTCCAGGAGGACTCCAGTCCTGAGCTAAGACAGTACATGTCTGACTTATTTTTAGTATAGTTCATAATAGCCCAGGCTAACCTTGCTGTCCCTCAACTTCTGATCCTGTTCCTACCTCTTAAATGAGTGCTGAGATCACAGGCTTACACAGCTATGCCCAGTTTATGGGGCTTTGGACATGCTAAGTAATCACTCTACCGAGTGACTGACACATGTAGTTCCCCCACTCAGAGCACCCCACTATCCAAGCATGTCACACCTGTAATGCCAGCACTTGGGAGGCTGAGGCAGGAAGATGTAATGAATTTAAGGTCTGGCGAACAGTATAAAACTGTGTCTCAGGTACAGGGAGGGGACGGGAGGACAGGAAGGAGAGGAAACTGTGGTAGGTATGTAAAACAAATGAAAAACATTAATAAAAATAAATAAATAAATAAAGCTGGGTGGCACACGCCTTTAATCCTAGCATCGGGGAGGCAAAGACAGGTGGATCTCTGAGAGTTGGAGGCTAGCCTGGTCTACAGAGTGAATTCCGGGACAAGCTCCAAAGCTGCAGAGAAACTCTGTCTCAAAAAAAAAAAAAAACTAAATAAATAAAATACTTTACTAAAACTAAAAAAAAAAATCTCAAAAATGAGGATGCAAAATAAAACAAACAAACACCCCACTATAGCACCTCTGATGTGGGAAGGGTGTCACATTTGTTCAACTTCTCCTGAGCTTATGGGCCCTGTGACAACTCATTGTAAGGACACATCTTTATCATGCTGGACTCATTTCCATCACTTTGTCTTGTGGACCTAAGAGGGAAAAGAAACTAAAAGCCATTTCAACATCCTCCCCAAGCCTAGTTCTTTTTCCTAGCATTCAGCCAGTACCCAGGTTCACATATGGACCAGGAGAATCCAAAGAGGAGGTGACACGCCCTTGCCTGTTGTATACAGAGCAGAGCAGAGCAGAGCAGAGGGACTATTCACAGTCCAAGCCCCGACCCCAGGCAGCTTCTGTTTGGGGAAGAGCTAATCTTATCACCAAACAGGTTGCAAAGAGAATCTCCTTACTCCATCTGCACAAGCCCTTTATATCATTCCCTTAATAATCACCTCCTGAACCAGAGCGACAAAGCAGTTCCCGCCTGTCAGAGGACAAACCTCCCCCGCAGGCTGTTTAAACACAAACCCAGGCGGGCAGAGGCAAAGCTCCAGACCACGCTACCTGACGTAGCATTGAATGCACTGAGCATCTTGCGCGTCCCTGTCACGAGGCAGATGGTTTTGGCCACGCTTCCTGGCGTCAGATCCAAGCATGTGACATCTTGAGCCTCCTCTGGGAGGGGACTGGACCACAGTATGCTGCCATTCACCCCCGAAAGGCACACAAGATCTGCAGTCGGTTGTGAGCCACCACCTAAAGAAAGGCATGTAAGAGAGACGAGGAGAGAGAGAGGGGGAGGGGGAGGGAGGGAGGGGGGAGGGAGAGGGAGGAAGGGAGAGGGAGGGAGGGAGGGAGGGAGGGGGAGGGAGAGGGAGGAAGGGAGAGGGAGGGAGGGAGGGAGGGGGAGAGAGAGGGGAAGGGAGGGAGGGAGGGAGGGGGAGAGAGAGGGGAAGGGAGGGAGGGAGGGGGGGAAGAGAGAGAGAGAGAGGGAGGACACTTGAGAAGTGAATGATGGTGGGCTGTGAGGCTGCAGTTCACACCCGTGTGCTTAGCTCCCTCCTGTGTTTCTGACAAGGTGTGAACATGGAACTTGTCATCTCTCCTACCCCGCACCTGGTGTAGGACAAGTGTAAGACCAGCCACTGTGGGCTTTTCCATGCTGTCTCACCATGGCTCCGTTTTGGCACCCTTCCCAACCCATCTGTTCATCTGTCGGCCGCCTTAACCCACACTACACAGTGACGTCCTTGGAGACAGACAGACACTGACTTCTGATTTCTCAGCACATTATAGGATACCTGCTGCACAGGCATTTGCTGAGCAAATGACAGGGAAAGGCCAGCAAATGGGTGTGTAAAGTTATCTGTTGCTGAGCCTGATAACCCCCGAGTTCAGTCCCCAGTACCCTGAATCCATGCAGCGTGGGGAGCACATCCCAACCCTCGTCACCAGCAGCAAACGCTCCCTGAGCAGAAGAAGGCGATTTCAGAAATGGCCTGAAGTTTTGAGTAGGGGCAGCCAGGAGGCCTTGCTGTCTGCAGCTGTCTAGTTCACTCCCGGGAGGGAGAAGAACACTTGGGGCGACAAGAACCAGGTCCAAGGAAGCGGAACCACAGCTGTTGAGGCCAGGACGTGACTTAAGAAGAGTCCAAATTCGTGACAGCTTTACTTTCCCTCTCAGGAACGGACATCTTGAGTCATCTCACACTTTCTATGTTCAGTCGCCATCATTTCCAAAGATTCAGTCTTCCTGTTTCTCAGCAGTGCTAACCAAACAATACAGCCTCAAACAGGAAACAGGGTGTGGCCGGCCCCGTTCCTGCCAAGAGTAGCAGTCTGTGTACCCTCTGGACTTGCCTGTCAAACCTGTGCTCTGCTTCCTGCCTGAGACCCGACGGAGCCCAGGTCCACTCTCTGACTCGGGTTTTTCAGTGTAGTGAAGAATTTCACCTTCCCCGAGACCCTGCCGCTCCTTCAGGCAGGCAGGAACCACGCTCCTACTGACTCCTACTGACTCCTCCCTAAACACTCAGCACAACCCTGGGGGGGAACAGTGCCTGCTGTAGCCGATACGCGCTTGTTGGATGAGTCATACCAACTACCCCTCTCTTCCCGGCGGCACAAAGCATTGTGGGTTACAGGTACATCCATGTGGCGTGAGGGTCGAGGATCTGAAACTCCAGGTCTACCTTTGCCAGGTGTGGGACTCTAACATGTTCCTCACCCTCAGTGTGCCTCAGTTTCCTCATCTGGAAAAAAGGGACAATAATACTCCCCTACCTGGTAGGACTGTGTTGAGGAGCAAATTCATTCAGTGTGCCGTGTGCCTCCTAAGGGCTCAGCACGAAGGAGGTGCCTAATGGCAGTTATTGGAGTGGTTTGACTGAGAAATGTCCCCCACAGGTTCAGGTGTTTGAACAGTTGGAGCCTAGTTGGTGGCAGCATTTGAGGGCATTGTGGAACCTTTAAGGTGTGAAGCCTTGCTGTGGGCAAATCATGTTTGTCTACACAGTGTCCAAACCCACAGTTTTGCTGCTATGCATCTTGATGTAAAGCCAAGTAGGCAAAATACCATAGAACTTCAGC
Organism: Mesocricetus auratus; assembly: GCF_017639785.1. NCBI lineage: Eukaryota > Metazoa > Chordata > Mammalia > Rodentia > Cricetidae > Mesocricetus > Mesocricetus auratus. The sequence continues at coordinate 3,975,342 of NW_024429187.1, read as the reverse complement.
ATCGCTACCCTAACAAAGGTGAGTGAATCAAGACCAGGAAATGAAATGGAGCTAAGATCATACGAAAGTCTGCTGCAAACTGAGAATCGCTCTCTGTCACAAAGTCGCATCTATACATCAGACATGCTTCCAAGGGCATTTTAGTAACACCAGGCAAATGCACAGTACGGAAATCCCTAAGGTATACCCAGTGCTCACTCTGGGCCTAAAGATTAAAAGGCACGTCCTAGGATTTCCTCACCCTCTGGGTAGGGTTCTTGCATCAGCTGGTATGCTACAGTCATCATCCAACTGCAAGCAAATCCCTGTGCGACTATCATGGAAATGAGGCATTTTCCGTTGCTTTTTGGTTGCAGGTCTAACAGAGTCCCAGAAACTGCACGCTCATCTAGTGTGAGCTATGGACTTCAATAAGGAGACCACTGGCAAAGGCGTGTCAGGGCAGAGGGCCTCATCAGCCCCTCAGAGCTGTTAACTCCCCAGGACAGAGGAGGAAGAGGTTACTGGAACCCAGAAATAAAATACTCTAAGAGGGCCAGCTTGAGACCAGCTGTGATGGTGGCCAAGTTGCTGCCATCCTGCTCCAACAGCAGCTGTAGAAGGAAGCCAGGGAAGTTAAGTCCCTCTCCTAACTCTCACTCCCAGATGGCTAGGGAGTCTATAAATATCCTCCACATCATCTAGCTTTCCCAGGGAGGGCAAACCTGGAGAATTAAACTGAAAGGGGAAAGGGAAGCTGGCAGTCCCCCGAACATCTGTGTGCAAAGGTGTGTGAGTCATGACCAGCGCTGACGGGACTGGAGAGCAGGGCAGCATCAGCAGTCGCTGTAAGCTAGTGGGCCGTGGGAAATCGGCTGGGGAGGTGGCTCCGTCGGTAAAGTGCTTGCTACACAAGCAAGAAAGCCTGAGTTTAATCCCCAGAACCCACATAAACAAGTCTGGAGAGGTGGCACATTCTTGTAATCACACAGCCAGGAAGGCAAGCAGGCAGCTTCTGAGGATTGCTAGCCAGCTCCAGGCCAGTAAGAGTCACTGTCTCAAAACATAATGCAGAATGACACCTGAGGTGGGCTCTGTCCCTCCCCCAACATGCACACACACACACACACACACACACACACACACACACACACACACACACACATTGCAGGATATTTGATCACACTGTGAAACCTGAGACTGTGTTAATAAAATCAACTTTGGATCAGGGGCAGAGCCAGCAATTAGTTGGCAGTAATTAGCCATAGAGAGTACAGAGGAGCCAGGAAGATGGATAGAGAGGCACAGGAAGGAGAGCGGGGAGGGTCTTGGGCTTTCTTGTTTGGGACAACTGGAGAGATTCTCTCTTGCTGGGTCTCTAGCCAAAAAAGAAGGTCAGCTGGTCGCTTCTTGGCCTCTCTGAGCTACCAGGTTTTCACCCCAACATCTGACTCCTAAGTCTTGATTAGTAAATAGAATGACAGAGATTTAGCTAAAAATTACACTTGGCAGAAGCTGTAGAGCCAGTGCTGGTGGTACTGGAAATCCTACCAGGCCTGGGCCTGAGCGGTGGGCACTGACTGCAGGACACAGACATAGCTAAACTATCAGTAGGTCCAAATGCAGCCAATAAGCTGATGGAAAAACCACACGCACTCACACCTAGTTACTAAGGCAGTCGCCCAAGGTATGGGCAAGTCACTTCTCTGAACCAGTTTCTTCACTTGCCTGGATGACCATTCAAAGTCCCTCCAGCTTCCACTCACTCTGCCTTCCTTCCTTCCTTCCTTCCTTCCTTCCTTCCTTCCTTCCTTCCTTCCTTCTTTCCTCCCTCCCTCCCTCCCTCCCTTCCTTCCTCCCTTCCTCCCTCCCTCCTTGGAGCAGGGGTCACTTTAAGACAGGGTCCCTCTAGCTCTGACTGTCCTAGAATTCAATATATAGACCAGGTTGACCTTGAATTGGCAGAAACTGGCTTGCCTTCACCTTCTGAGTGCTGGGATTAAAGCATGCATCTGAGCACCAGTTTCTGGAAATGATCTTTATTTACATCAGGAACTCTCTGGTGAGGCACATCACGCATGGTGATCTGCAGTGACCTGTCCCCTGCAGACTCTCTTCTGCATTGTCCCTGGGAAGCTGACTAATGCTTTCCCGCTTCCCCTTGGCTGACACCTCCCCCTTGGCAGCCTCCAGAAGATGTATCTCTCTTACCTCCTTCAGTCCCATTCCTGGTTGTCACAAAGGAGAGAAGCACGTCCCGCAAGCCATCTCTATTCACGTCAGCCAACTCCAGGGGAGACAGGTCCCCGTCTGGCGTACACATAAAGAAACAAAAAGGGCCTGAGCCAGTTACCACAGACTAGTTCTCTTCTGCCGGGTTAGAAAGAAGACAGACACAGACACTGCCAACAGCCCCTCCCCGCCCAAGGGGACTGTGCTCCCAAACAAGACAGCAGAGATATGCATCTCCCCAAACCTGCCCAGAACCCTGGATGCCATACATAAAGCAGTCAGGTTCTGAAAAGAGGGGCCATTAAGGATGACTGACTAAGACTATAAGACCTAAGGAATGGTATTGGATGGAATCCCCTGGGGTTTCTGGACACACTGGATAGGGAAACATCCCGCAACTCAGAAACGCCACAGGGCAAGAGGAGACCTAAGAAACCCAGCTGCCCTGGCCAGAGGCCCAGGAAGGGTACAGCCAGCAAGGCAAACCGATTAAAGATAATACGCAGGGTGATCTGCAGTGACCTGTCCCCGGAGACTCTCTTCTCCTATCCCCACCCCACAGCGAAGGCTGTGGGACCTGACTTCCGGAACATTGCTCTGGTACCATCAAGTCACCCTGCCCTCCCTCCAGAGTCAAAGCCAAAATGGCCAAGGGCAGCCAGGAGCATCCCACCTGCAGGGACGGAAGGTCTGGCGCCCCGCCCAGCCCTGTGTGGGGAGCAGAGCCAAGGGAGGGTCCCCTCCTGTGACTGAGGGGTGAAGGACACCTCACAAGAGTAGGAGCACAAGCTGGTACAACAGTGTAAAAAAGTGTTCAGAAAGAGCACGCCCTCTGACAGGCAGCTTCTGCCTTGGAGAAATTCGTACAGAACTCTTTGGAAATACATAAAAATGTTCTTGGAATCACTTATTTAAAAAAAATAAGATTGGAAACCATTTAACTGGTTATCAACAGTAGAATTGTTAAATAGTGGGATATTCATAACATGGAAAATTAGACATTGGTAAAAATGAATAGACTCTAGCTACAGTGAATCGGTGCAGACTAGTCTCAGAAATGTCTCTTTAGACTCTAGCCACAGTGAATCGGTGCAGACTAGTCTCAGAAATGTCTCTTTAGACTCTAGCTACAGTGAATCGGTGCATAACAAACGTTAATTTTTAAGATTTGGCGGGAAAGCCAGGCATGGTGGTGCACGCCTGTGAAACCAGCACTTGCGAGGCTAAGGCAGAGACTGCCACCAATTCAGGGACAACCAGGCCGAAAAGTGAATTCTAAGCCAGCCAGGGTGACAGTGACGAGACAGTGTCTCCAGAAAGAAATTAGGCCGGGCATAGTTCTACATGCCCTTAGTCCCAGCACTTGGGAAGCAGACGCAGACAGATCTCTGTGAGTTGAAGACCAGCTTGGTCTCCATAGTGAGTTCCAGGCCAGCCAAGGCTAGAGTGAGAGCCTGTCTCAAAACCAAACCAAAACAACAGAACGAGTTGGAGGAAAACTTATATGATGCCTTAAAATCCCGCAACTCACCTCCTTGGGAGCCCAGGCGCCTGCTCCAGGTGCTGTGCAGATCCCGGGGAGGACAGGGGATGAGGAAGGCGCAGAGGAGGACCAGGACCATGGAGATCACCAGCGTCAGCAGAAAGACAGACGTGCGCACATAGGACACCAGGGAAGAGGTGGCCTTCTGCTCCAGACCCCCGAGGGGTTCCGAGGGGTAACCCTCTGGGGCGACTTCTGAAAGATGTGGCTTCCCAGCCCCAGCCACGTCGGCATCCGAGTCGGGCTCCGGCAGGTCCCCCAGGGCGCTCTTCCCATTTTTGACCCCTCCGTTCTTCTGCTGCAAGTTAAGCACGAGATCATCTTCGCTCTCATCGCTGTCAGCCTGGGTGAGGGGGTCATACTCCCCGAGGTCTGGGCTCTTCTTCCCTGGAAAGACAGACCAGAGGACAGAGTCAGAGAGAGCCCGGAAAGAGCCTCGTCAGACTGTGGGGACAAGCAAGAAAAATCTCAGCTACCAAAGGGGAAAAACAAAAACAACCTAGCTTTAACATCCTTCAGGCCTTAGTGGCTTTCTGTATAATCAGCTGTCAGCACAGGGTTCCCCAGGGAGTCTACTGTTGTAGAATTACCGTCTTTTGGGGTTAAGAAAATTAAGAAAGCTGTGGTAGAAGTAGAATATACCATATTAACCAAAATAATCCAGGCCTAGACAGATACACACTGCCTGCTTGCTCATGTGAAAGCTAAAACAATAATCTTGAGAGCAGAAGGCCAGGCATAATAGCTCATACCTATAATCTTGGTGCTTGTTAAAGCCAGAAGGGTTGTCATGAGTTTGAGGCCAGCCTGGGCCACAAAGCAAGACCCCTGCCTCATGGGCTAGTGATAAGGCTCAGTGGGTGAAGGTGCTTCCTGTCAGGCCTGATGACACAAGTTCAGTCCCCAGGGCCTGCACAACAGAATTCGCTTCTGCAAGTTGTCATCTAGCCATATATATATAATTTTTAAGTGTAATAATAAAAAAGACCCTGTCTCTGAGACACATAAAAGAAGCTGAGGTAAACTCGGTTTAAGGTAAAATGCGGGCTTAGCATGCACAAAGGTCTGGGTTTGCATAAAGCAGGCATGGTGGTGCATGCCTCCTAACACTTGGGAACACTGCCAGGACCTGAAATTCAAGGTCATCCTCAGCTTAGTTTAAGGCCAGTTTGTCATATGAGACACTGGCTCATAAAAGGGTGTGCAACTAGAGATACGGTTCAGTGGTTAAGAGCATTGGCTGCTCTTTGGAAGCGCTGGGTCTGACTCCCAGCATCCATCAGGTAGCTCACAATGGTCTGCAACTCCAGTTTTAGGGGATCTGCAGCCCTCTTCTGGCCTCCTTGGGCACCAGGCATGCATTTGGTACACAGACATGCAAATATGCAAAACACCCATACACATAAAATAAATGCTTTTTTTTTTTTAAAGAGAAGCAAAGAACAGACGGTGGTTACCAGGTTCAGTTGGATAGAAAAATAACTTCCAAAGTTCTGTAGCACAATCAATAACTATGGTTGTCCCTGTGAGTCCCAAGGATTGAACTCTGGTTGTCAGTCTTGCTGGCAAGCACTTTTACCAACAGAGGCATCTTGCCAGCCCAAATATACTGTTCCTCATATAAGCTTCTTAGTCTGATCGAATGTCACTAACGAAGATGGTCGTGGTTCTTCAGACTTTTAAACTTTTATTCATTCACGCACGCATGTATTCATTCATTCACTTGAGACAAGGACTCACTATGTAGCCTAGGCTGTCCTTGAACCTGTGGTGACCCTCCTACCTCAGCCTGGCTGGTGCTGGGATTACATGTGTGCATAACCACTGCCAGCTTGAGACTTGCCTTACACCTACCCTCTCTTCCTGCTCTAGATTTTCTCAGAGCCATGACGCATGATTGTTCCTGGTAAACTTCTAGAACAATTCTATTCTGTATGCTGTCTCTCACTGGGCATCTATGGTTTCCAAGTTGTTTCTATGGAAACAAGTTAGCAAGCTGAATACCACACGCCAGCTGAAGGTGTTTGATGACACCCCACTTCTCAGAATTGTCCTGCAATTTGAATATCCTTTAAGAATACCTTTCAGTAAAGGTGTAAAAACTATAATCTGAGCATGCGTCCTGCGAGAGGTGGCTGGTACCCACAGTCTGCTCCCCGCCTCTACTCAGACTCTGTTGAGAGGCTTGGTGGGTGCATCCCCCACACGACTCCTGGCTCTCGGTGCACTGGCCTGTACCTTCCTGTCAGGCTACGGTTGAGGAAGGTTTCCTCTTTGGAAACCGCCCGGCACGCTGTGACGAATGAGAACTAATGTAAATCCTCTAGTTCCGAAGAATTCGAAAGGGAAACACAGTCCAGCAGGGCTGGCACAGGTCTCTGTCTCGCTGATGTCCTTCTGGAAACTGCATCTGTGAACCACCACACAGAAGGAAGCGCTAAAACAGACAGGGAGGCAGATGCTGAGGGGAAACCTGGAGGACAAAGTGTTAAGAGAAGCTTTTTCCTTTGAGAGGAGCCTTCCTGCCAGCCTGGTTCTAGAGCCGCATCAGTCCCAAATAAACACACAGGAGGCTATATTAATTATGAAGCTGTTGGCCTTGCTTGTTTCTTCCTGGCTAGCTCTGACTTAAGCAATTACCCCATAATTGCTAATCCAAGTATGTTTCTTACCGGAGAATAGTTCTGGGCTTCCTACCCCATGGCGTTACATGTTGACTTTTCTGTGTTTCTCCTTCCCAGAGTCCTTCTGGACTCCTAGTCCCTCCTATCTAGATTCCCTATTGGCCAGACAGTGCTTTATTGACAAATGCACAAGACTTCCCCAACAACAAAGTTTAGCATTTGTTTAATAAAAACATTCCACGGGATCACTCTGCCTCACTTAGCACTTTCTAGAAACAGATTACACTAGGTAATGTGGTGATCAGTAACTAGAAGTTTCTCTTTATTTTCATTTCCAAAGTTATTCATTTTGAACAGTGGAGGCTGGATTTGGTCTTTTGCTTGCTTTCAAGTTGGGTCTATCTGAAACTGTGCCCTGATGTCCTAAATGCTGAGGTTACAGCTGTGTGACTCCATGATTGGCTTGGAGTTGGCTATCTATCCCCCACCACTCTGATTCTCTCTCTCTCTCTCTGTCTCTGTCTCTGTCTCTGTCTCTGTCTCTGTCTCTGTGTGTGTGTGTGTGTGTGTATGTGTGTATGTGTGTCTGTCTGTCTCTCTGTCTATGTGTGTGTGTGCATGTGTGTATGTGTGTCTGTCTGTCTGTCTGTCTCTGTGTGTGTGTGTGTGTGTTTTATAAGTATGTGTATACATGTGTGTCTGAATACACTTGCCTGTGTGTGTCCATGTGGAGGCCAGAGGTCAAGTCTGGGTATCTTCCTCCATTTATCCTCATTTTATTTGTTTTTGTTTTTTGTTTTGTTTTGTTTCTTATTTTTCAAGACAGGGTTTCTCTGTGGCTTTGGAGCCTGTCCTGGAACTCACTCTGTAGATCAGGCTGGCCTCGAACTCACAGAGATCTGCCTGCCTCTGCTCCCGAATGCCGGGATCAAAGGCGTGCGCCACCAACACCTGGCGTCACCTTATTTTTTGAGACACATCTTTCACTAAAACTGAGCTGGCCACTCTGGGCTCACAAGGCTGGCAGCAAGGCCCCAGGATCCACCTGTCTCTGACTCTAAGAACACTGGAGCCTGAAGCAAGAGGACGGAGGAACAATCCAAAACCGAGGTCAGCCTGGCTTACATAGTTACCAGACGGCAAGGTAAGCCTCCGTCTTAAAAGACAAACAAAAATTTTAGGAATACTCCTGATGGGAACTCAGCAGTTAAGAGCACTGGCTGCTCTTCCCCCAAGTTCAACTCCCAGCAACCATTTGGTGAAAGACAACTGTTTGCAATTCCAGTTCCAGAGGATCCAATGCCATCCTCTGGCCTCCGAGGGAATCAGACACACATACGGTTCACAGACACACGTGTAAATAAAACATAACTTGGGGGATGTTTATTGTTGTTGGTTTGGTTTGATTTCATTTTTTGTTTTGTCTTTTGCTTGTTTTTTGTTGTTTTGTTTGAGGCAGGGCTTCTGTGTGTAGTCTGGCTGTCCTGGAACTTACAGTAGACCAGGCTGCCTCTGCCTCCACCTTCTGAGCACTGGAACTAAAGCCATGTGCCACCACCACCCACCTGAAAACAAAAAACAAATAAAAAAAAAATACCTCTGGCAACCAAGAAAACATACTAGATCTCCAAATCTCAGGGCTGGGTTAGAAATTAAAGCTCATATAATCCTGTTCCCCGTCACACATCCGGCAAGCAATCACTCAGCACACAGCTGCGTGTGAGCAGTGTGGGGAGCCCACTGGTCTCTATCTACCACTTGGAAGACCAAGGAAGGAGGATCCGGAGCTCAAGGCCGGTGTCAGCTACACCGTGAGTTTACACCAGCCTGGGCTACACGAGGCATTGTCTTACAACAAAGGGAAGAGTCTAGGTCTTCATAACACAAAGGCAAGCTTAGCTCTCTTACCAGCTATGTGTGTCCTTCCTTTCAAATACTATGGGGCCTCAATGTCCCCATTTATAAAACATAATAATTATTGTTCATATCCCATGATTATTATAAGGATTAAGTAAGACAATATACAAATGGTCCTTCACGCCTGGCTTATGGTCATAATCAATTTTGGCTTCTATTATTAATGTCTAAATCTGTCAACAGCCTTCGCCCAGCCTCCTCATCTCCAGGTTAACTCCTCTGTCTCTTTCAATTCAGGATTGGAAGGGACAGTTCAGGTGACCCTTCTCTGCATACCTGTGACATGCCCATACTTTTTAAAGCAGGGTTTCTGGAATTGAATACTATGCAAGGGTGTGGTCTGACCACAGAGAGGCAGAACATGTCATCACGATCCAGATGGCTTAATGGTTCAGTAGATATTGGTAGGTCTTGGCAGCCTCATCACACACCAATCCTCCTAAAACTCCCAAGGATTCTGACCCGTGCTCAGGCCGCCCTCCGGTCTTACCACTGCATTTTGAGCACCAAATGAAAAATGCAGAAGCAGCATCTACCTCAGTCAATCTTGTCAGCCTTTGCCTCCCAAGGTTCCCAAAGAAGCAAAACTGTCAAAGTGAAACCACTAACAAAATACCATCTAACAGCTGGGCGGTGGTCGCCTTTAATCCCAGCACTCAGGAGGCAGAGGCAAGCCTGGTCTACAGAGCAAGTTCCAGGACAGGCTCCAAAGCAACACAGAGAAACCCTGCCTCAAAAAAACAAAAAAAGGAACAAACAAAACAAAACAAAACAAAAAGCAGGAGAGAGGGAGACAGAAGAAGAGGAGAAAGAAAGGGAGGAGGGGGAGGGAGAGAAGGGGCAGAGGAAGGACAAAACAACACCTTCCTAACACACAATGTATGAGCAATTGCTGCCAAAATAGTGAAACTCTATCTCCTTGAAGAAACACAGTAAAAGTAGATACATGTATCAGTACTTCAACAAGGAACAGAGTCCACAGAATTGATGGTGATGATGATACTGTGATTACTAAAAATGTTGCCTGGCGGTGGTGGTGCACACCTTTAACCCCAGCACTTGGGAGGCAGAGGGAGGCGGATCTCTGTGAGTTCAAGACCAGCCTGGTCTACAGAGTGAGTTCTAGGACAGTTAGGGCCACAAAAAGAAACCATGTCTCATGAAAAAAAATTAAAATTAAAAATGGCTTGACTGACTACCATTCTCAGCTTAAGTCATCAAATCCTCATGATGACCTTAAGAGAGGCCTAATTCCTACTTTATCAACAAAAGAACTAAAACACAGAGGTCATTTGCCTAAGACCAAGAACCTACTGAGAAGCAAAGCCCAGATCCAAACCCAGGCACCTGGTGCAAAGCCCACTTGTTCTACCTGGTAAGAGACTTCTTCCTTGTCACGTGAATATGCCTGAAAAATTAAAGTTTAGGGTCACAGAAACACCAATGAGCCCTATCTAAAGTAACAGAAAGCAGAAGTATAAAAACAATCTCTATAAAACACATGCTGTCCAGTGGCTCAAAACTAACTACAGGCACCATTGTTGACTGCTTTGACAGACAGAGGCCAGTTGTGTTGTACACTGAGAAGACGTGTCTCTGCCAAGGTACCTTCTGATTGATATAATAAAGAGCTAGATGCCCAATAGCTAGGCAGGAGAGGATAGGCAGGACTTCTGGGCAGAGATAGGAACTCTGGGAAGAAAACAGGTAGAATTTGCCAGCAAGACATGGAGAAGTTGGCCATATAGTATGGAGGAGAGGTAACAAGCCATATGGCAGGTTATAGATGAATATAATAGGTTACTTTAAGTTGGTTGGTATCAAGTCTAAGCTAAGGCCAAGCTTTCATAAGTAATAAGAAGTCTCCATGTCATTATTTGGGAGCCGGCAGTCCACAAAAAAAAGTCCAACTACACTTGGCACACAATGTGGCAGCTAGCAAGCTACTCATCAGGAAACTAGGCAGAAATGCCCGCCACAGTGTAGGTCCAACAACTTCCCAGAGCTGGGGCGGGTAAATGTGGCTCCCGGCCAGTGCCAGAGGGCATGAGGCTAGGCTCTCACAGAAAGGCTGGTAATACAAGCTATGATAGAAAGTAGTTTAGGTATTCCCAGCACTAGGGAGACAGAGACAGGTGGATCTCTGTGAGTTTGAGGCCAGCCTGGTCAACTGAGCAAGTTCCAGGACAGCCTCCAAAGCTACAAAGAAACCCTATCTCAAAAAACAAAAAAAAAACAAAAAAAAAAAGAAAAGAAAAAGAAAAAAGAAAAGAAAACAAGTAATTTAGGTATAAAACTTTAGTTTCATCAAGATAGGATAGATAATAGAGTATTTTCTTTCATTTTGCCAAATACAAATAAACTGGACATTGTGAATGCAATTCTTTTTTTTTAAAGATTTATTTATTTATTATGTATACGGTGTTCTGCCTGCATGTCTCTCTGCACAACAGGAAAGGGCACCAGATCTCATTACAGATAATTGTGAGCCAACATGTGGTTGCTGGGGATTGAACTTGGCACCTCTGGAAGAACAGCCAGTACTCTTAACCTCTGAGCCATCTCTCCATCCCCGTGAACGTAATTCTTGATATTTGTTCTTACTGTACATAGTTTTACTGAGGTAGTTAAAACCTTTCCTTTATATTTAGACAAAAGGGGGGAATATTGCAGGATATTTGATCACACTGTGGCACTGTGAGACTATATTAATAAAGTTAATCTTGAATCAGGGGCAGTGACTAGTTGACAATAAGAATTAGCCACAGAGAATACAGAGGACCCAGGATATGGACAGAGAGGCATAGGAAGGAATAGGGAGGTACTTGGAGATTCTAAAGCTTTTCTTTTTTTTTTCTTTCTTCCTTTTTTTTTTTTTTTTTTTTTTTTTTGGTTTTTCGAGACAAGGTCTCTCTGTATTGTTTTGGAGCCTGTCCTGGAACTTGCTCGGTAGACCAAGCTGGTCTTGAACTCACAGAGATCCGCCTGCCTCTGCCTCCCAAATGCTGGGATTAAAGGCGTATGCCACCACCACCCAGCTTCGAAGGCTTTTCTTCGTGTCTTAGAAGTCGGGAGATAAGGTCAACTGGTCATTCCAATGCTGCTTCAATCTATAAGGTTCTCACTCCAATATCTGACTCCCAAGTCTTTATTTGTAATAGAATAACTTAGATAAACACTACACAGTTGATAGACAAGAAACCAGACAATAATTCAGATAATTAAGTACAAAATATCATTAAGCTGTGGCAAGACAGAATAATCATGGTTGGAGAACTTAAGGCTGCCCTAGGACTGAACTGGTGGTTACCAAGTCATAAACGGGGAATCTAGGAAAGTGCTTGCCCAGGCTTAAGTCCAACACCACATAAAGCCAGCTACATGGCACATACCTGCAATCCTAGCACTTGGGGAAAATGGAAACAGGAAGATTCCTGTCTGGCCAGGTGGTGGCGCACCCCTTTAATCCCAGCACTCGGTAGGCAGAGGCAGAAGGATCTCTGTGAGTTAGAGGCCAGCCTGATCTACAGAGCTACACGGAGAAACCCTGTCTCGAAAAAACAAAATAAACAAACAAACAAAACCATGAAAACAAAACAAAACAAAAAAAGAAAAAAGAAACATCGTCTGTAAAGTGAGTTGCAGGCCAGCCTGGGCTACATAAGACCCTGTCTCAAAAGTAGGTCAAGGGATTGCCACAAGTTGCAGGCTACCCTGGTCTACATAGCAAGCTGCAGGTCAGCCCAAGCTCTAAGATGCCAGCCTTGGTGACGTACAGCTTTAATCCCAATATATTCAAGAGAAGAGAGGGTAGATATCTCTGAGTTCCAGGCCAGCCAGGTCTTTATAGTAAGACTGTCTCAAAACAAACAAATAGAAACAAAATAAAAACAGAATAAATGAGACCAAAAGAGCCCAGATCCAATTCTACAATTCAAGCAACAAAGGTAAGAGATTTAACACCAAAACAAAAGAAGCAAAAGCTATGTTAGCTCTGAGCCCCACGCGTTCTGCCAGCCTGGACAGAGACAGCCAGAGGAAGGGCATCGCTGAGAAAGAAATCTGTCTTAGCTTGGGTTTTTATGGCTGTGAAGGGACACCATAGCCACACCACTCTTACAAATGAAAACATTTAATTGGGGTGGCTCCCTACAGTTTCAGACACTCAGTCCATTACATGGTGGGGAGCATGGTGGCATCCAGGCAGACATGGCGCTGGAGGAATAGCGGTGCTGAAGGGAGTAGTCCTACACCTTGCAGGCAACAGGGAGCTGACTGGCAGTCACACTGAGAGAAGCCTGAGCAAGAGACCTCACAGCCTGCCCCACAGTGACACACTTCCTCCAATAATGCCACACCTCCTAATGGGGCCACTCCCTTTGGCCCCTCCCCCCTTTTTTTCAAACCACCACAGGATCTGAGCTCCAAGCCCTAAATTCTGGCTTCCAAGTGCACCAGTTGCCTGCCGAGGCTATAACTCTGCTACCCACTCAGCCAGTAACCCAAAGGAAAATGGCTACCCTATCAAAGCAGGAGTAGTCTTGAGAGAGAAGCCAGCATTAGCATTCACTCCCTAAGACACCACAGAGTTCTACATATTCTCAAGAAAAACTACCACAACACACAGCCAACAAAGTCAAGAAAACCATGAGGGTGGGGACAGCTGGGGCACAGAATAGAGACAAGCGCTTGCTTGGCAGCATAAGGAATAGAGACAAGTACTTGCTTGGCACGCATAAGGTCCTGGGTTTTGCCCTCAGCACTGCTGCTGCAGGCAGGAGGGCAGACCAATCCCACGATGAGATGAAAGAAATATGAAACTGATTTTCTCTTCTGAAATAAGGATTCATTAAAAAAGATGTAATACTTCTAAGAAGCAACTACAATCCGGTAGAAAAGACGAAACATCAACAACCAGAGATCAGAATGAAGAAAACAAGAGAGGAAACTTAAAAAAGATGTTCTTACTGGGCTGGCACCCCCGTGGTCCCCCTCCCCCCCCAGGAAGCTGAGGCAGGAGAATCACAAGTTTACAGGCTGCATGATGGGACCCTGTCTCAGAAAAGGCAAACATATATATATATATAATCAGCAAAAAGAACAGATATTTCCGAAATCAGACACAGACGATGACTACTGTAAACCTAGTTAAATTAAAAGTATAACATGGCTGGTGGGTTCCTTCCAAGCACTTTGAATATCTCCGCTCAGTAAACATGTGTGACAGCCTTAAGACAGATAGATATGCCTCCCATTTTCTGAAGGAGGAAACTAATGGGTTTTTGTTTGTTTATTTGTTTTTCGAGACAGGGTTTCTCTGTGTAGCTTTGAAGCCTATCCTGGCATTCGCTCTGTAGACTAGACTGGCCTCCAACTCACATAGATCTGCCTGCCTGCACCTTCCACGTGTTGGGATCAAAGGCGTGTGCCACCACGGCCTGGCAGGAAACAAAGGTTTACACATTTAGGAAATTGACCCCTAGTTAAAATGCAAATAGGTTCAAACCTAGGCAGTCTGGCTTCAAAGCCTGAACTTGCTACTCCTACTTCCCCAGGCCACAGCTTTCAAAAGAGACAGTGGTATCCCATGCCTATAATCCCAGCACTCAGCAGGTTCAGGTAGAAGGGCCACTTTGAGTTCCAGGCCATCTTGGCTGTTTAGTGAGTTTCAGACCATCCCTGGCTTCAAAAAGAGACCCTGTCTCAAATCACTCAAACCAAGGCTAGAAAAATGGCTCAATGGTTCAGCACACACACTGCTCTCCGGGGGGACCTGAGGACAGTTGCCAGGATCCCTTTCAGGCAGCTCACAACTGCCTGTAACTCCAGCTTCCGGGGATCTGATGCCCTCTTCTGGCCTCCATCGGCACAGCACTCACATGCATGAACCCTCACAGACACACCTAAAACTCAAACCAAACAAAAACACTAGGAACCCTAAGAAATTGACTGATAAAGAGATATGTACAATGAAGAGGAAAGAAAATGAACCATAATGCAGTACTTAAAGGAGACACAAAAGAAAGATGGAGAGAGACTTAAATTAAGAACAAACCTAACTGCAGAATTAATGGTACACAGAGGCCCAAGAAAACCCAGAACAGAATAATCACTGATCATTCTAGTGAAAGTACAGGACTTCAAAGGAATTACATGGCATCCAGCTTAGGGTGAAGAATCATTTCTAATTATGATGGACAAAAGTCAAACTGGTGGCTGGTGTGTGTAATTCAGGAGGTTCAAGAGTTTGAGGACAGTCTGGGAAAGGGCCAGAGGGATGGCTCAGTGCGTGCCAAATGTGACAGCCTGAATTCAATCCCAGGCCACACGACATAAACTCCTTTCCTACAAGCTATCCTCTCACTTCCGAGAGTGTGCCATGGGTGCCTGCCTCTTGCCCCCCTCTCTCTCACACACTCATGCACATGCACTACATGTACTTAATAATAACCTAATTTCACCCTGGTGTGGTAGCATACGCCTGTAATCACAGCACTTAGGAGGTGGAGGTAAGAGAATCAGACATTTAAGGTCATTCTCTGCTGTGTGGTGAGTTCCAGGCCAGCCAAGATATCTCCAAAATCATCAGAGGAAGAACTTACGGTATAAAGTCCAGGCCCTCCAACGTATGAAGGCAAGCACGCCAGAGCACAGAGCTACCAGTGGCTGGAGCCTTTGGAGATCAGGAGATTAGGGCCAATTGTAGGCCAACCTTTGGAGCATGATAAATATTCAAATCTGCATTAACACAGGTAGTATGAAAACAAAACAGAAATGGGCAGAAAAAGAAGCCCCTGCCAGCTGGGCGGTGGTGGTGCTCACCTTTAATCCCGGCACTTGGGAGGCAGAGGCAGGCGGATCTCTGTGAGCTCAAGGCCAACCTGGTCTACAAAGCAAGTTCCAGGATAGCCAAGGCTGTCTGTGTACAGAGAAACCCTGCCTTGAAGAGAGAGAGAGAGAGAGAGAGAGAGAGAGAGAGAGAGAGAGAGAGAGAGAGAGAGAGAGAGAGGAAAAGAAGCCCCTGCTTTACAGTCCAGGGTCCCAGCACTCACTCTGAGTCTGCTGATTTCAGTGAGCACCCAGAGGAGTGTGTGAGTATGTGTACATATACCTGTGTGCATGTGTGTTTGTGGTGTGTACAAGTGTGATGTATATGTATGTTCGATGTATGGTACACATGTGTATGGTACATGTGTATTTATGTATATATTGTGGTGTGTATTCATGGTGTATATGTATGTGTAGTGTGTGTGTATGTGCATGTGTGTAGTGTACATACAATGCATATGCAGATGTGTGTGCACATGCACATGCCAGGAGGATGGTGGGTATTCTGTTATATTTCTCTCCACTTTATTTTCTTGGAAAAAGATCTGACACTAAACCTGGAGCTAGGTTGGTGGCCAGCAAGTCCCAGGAATCCTGCCTCTACCCCCTACAGCACTGGAGTAATAGCAATGCCTACCTTTTTTTTGCGGGCACTAGGAATTCGAACTCACATTTGTATTTCAACCGCTCTTACCTACTGAGCCATATTCCCAATCCCCAGGTTTTCAGTCAATGAAATGTCTGCAAAGAGGGGCTGGACGATCACTCAGCAGTTAAGAGCATGCACTGCTCCTGCGGAGGACCTATATAAAGTCCCAGCACACGCATGAGGCGGCTCACAATCTCCTGTTCCTCTAGATCCAGGGGAGATCCTATGCCTCTAACTACCACGGGCTTCTGCATACACGTGCATATACCCCCACACAGATACACAAGCACACACATACCCACGCGCAGACACACACATACCCACCGCGCAGATACACAGGCAGACACACACATACCCACAGGCAGACACACACACACACACACACACACACACACACACACACACACTTAGAACTTTATTTTTACATCTGAAAAGAATAGAAGAGAAGACGACACTGGTTTCATAACACAGTGATGTAAAAGCCTTTCACAGACACTGCTCTCCTCCTAGGAGACTGAGACAGTGACTCAACAGTGTTCCCAAACGGTGCAGAGGAAGATTCCCATGGCAGGATGCAATTGCGTTATGCCCAGGTGTGCTCAGGGAAACACACTGAGACATGACACCCTATACCTCGGCTTACGCCATAACTTACTCGTGCAATGGGATATATGCCTATACCAAAGTAAATAATTCCCAATGTGGCTTAGTTTATCTAGAGGCACAGTCCTCTAAGTCACATATCATAAAACAAATCACAACAATAACACTGTACTCTAACAGTGCCTCCAATGTTTGGCCTTTAAACTTAAAAAAAAACATATACCTAAAAGATAAGCTGTCCTACAGGCTTTATGAATGTCACATTGTCCCTCTGTTACTCATTAACCTCATGCCAGGCATGGGAGCCAAACGCCTTTCCATCGCGAGCTCAGTGAAAGGGTTTTAAATGATGAAACGCATCCCCAGCAGAGCTTTGCCCCTGGGTCACTCACGGCTGGATCAGGTCATCGGTGTGGACCACCCCCACAAGCTACTAATGACCAAAACAATAGCCGATGATGTGAGAAGCTAATTAAATTCCTAAGCACAACTATCTCTTTTACCATTCCAAATAACCCTGTGAGGTAAATATGCAATACAGTGTGTGGCATGTAGAGAATGCTCTAGAACAACACTATTATTGCAGATGAGGAGACTGAAGCTTAAAGGGGTAAAGCAGCTAATCAAGTGAGTCCCGAGCCTGTTGAGGATGGAGCTGAGCAGGCAGCTTGCATGCCCAGCATGCATTTGCAAGGCCCTGGATCGGATCCTCAACACAGAGGTCAAATCCAAACAGACCCAGTCAAATCCAGAGCCTGTATCCTGCTCTCAGCCTCCGTTCCATTTGCTTCCCCCACACAGAAAAGTACCAAGCAGGTCACCCAAGGTAACACAGCACAGGAACGAACAGGACTGCAGTCTCAGCCTCAATTACAAGATATCCAAAAACAGCTCTGAGAAAGCGGCTTCTCCCTAATATAAAAGCCACAAATTATATTTTGGGTAGAGAGGGAAAGAACAGGAGAAAAGAAAGAAAATCCACATCACATACAGGGCAAGGCATATATCTCTGCATGTAGGCCTTAGAGTACTGATCATAGAGCTCAGCCCTCGGGGCCAAACTGCCTTCCAAATTTTTCACTCTGTACAGTCAGCTGACCAACTACAGCCCAATACACCAAGGCGTGCGCTGCGCACACCTCGCTCTCGGGGTGAAGACACAGAAGTGATCAGGCAAGACAATCTCCAATTATTTTTTAGGTATTATTTTGAATAGTATACAAAATGCTGGGCTTCATCACATTTTTACACAGGAATGGTATTGTGTTTTGCTCACGTTCATCTCATTAGTCTCTCTTGTTCCCCCTCCACGTGAATACTATTAACATTTTTTTCCTCTGGTGGGACTGAACTCTGTGTGTGCTAAGCAAGTACCCTACCCTGAGCTACACCCCCTTTCTGCAGTTTTATTCTCAGAGAATAACAATCATCTATGCTGAAATAAAACAAAGACTCCAAGCAAACAAACAAAAGCTAAAAGTGCCTAACATTTAATTATGCCTTTGAGAAGATGACATTCACACAGGAGGGTACTTTCTTCAGAGTAAATGAACCCTGCAGGGGAAACATGTCTCTTGCAATTTCAGTATTACGTACACATTCCAAGATAGATCTTATCAATGTTCTTTCCAGTGTTCCAAGCTGCCCATGAAGGGGGAAAAGATCTAAAGACTTGAAGTCTCAGGTCAGCTAAGGCTTTACAATGCTGGTTTCAAGGTAGCAGACTAGAAAACTCTTTGAGAACAAGGGCCCTGAGCCCCACCAATAGCTTCCCCTCTTAAGAGATAAGATTTTTAAAAAATGCTTACAACTTGGTGCTTAAATTTTTAAGTAGAGCAACATTTTTTTTTCGAAAGCTCTCAATGTTTAAGATTTGCTGGAGACAGAATAAATGCACTTTGGTTCAAACTGCACATTCCAAACAGCACAGCCCGCGGCCGTGTGACCCGGTGCGATTCGATTCTCTTAGCCGTTTCTCCCCCTCTTTTCCGCTTTCCTCTTCCACGCAGGAGGAAGGGGAACACCTGCTCTGCTAGCTCGCGGCTGCAAGGGGGCCGTCAGCAAGCGGAGATGCCGTTCCGCCCAGGCCACTCACTCACAAGCCCGCAGCCCCCGGCTCCCGCCCTGGTCCAGCCCCAGTGAGCAGCAGCGAGTCCTGACGCTCCGGGAAGGATGCTCCCGGTGGCCGGCCCTCCCTGGGAGATCGCGGCGACACGCGCTCTGACCTGACAGCCACCGTCGCGCCCCTCGGCTTCCCTCCCGGCCCCGCGCGCCGCCAGCCGTCTCCGACCCGGGAGTCCCCGAGCGTCCCCGAGCGTCCCCAGTCCCCGACCCACACCCGGGCGCCGCTTCCCGCCCCCAGGGCGCTGCAGCCCTCCCGGCTAAGAGCGGGGCCCCGCGGCGCCTGCCGCGCCTCGCCGGCCCCTCTCCCCAGGCCAGGCCTCCCCAGCGTGGTCGCCGGGCTGCAGACTTCTTACCCGGGAGCTTGAGCGCCCTGGACAGCACTGTCGCCATGGCGGAGGCCCCCGTGCGCGTGCGCGCGCCGCGTCCTGCCGGGAAGTGTAGTTCGCCTGCGGGCCGCGCGTGGGGCGTGGGGCGTGGGGCTGCGGGCGGGAAAGGGGTGAGCTGCCGCGGGCACGGCTGGGAGGAGGCGCCCGCTACCGCGGGTCACCGGCTCGGCGCCGTGGCGGGCCGAGTCGTACGTGCCTCCCCCACCGGCTGGAGGTCCCACCGATGTGCGGAGAGCCTGGAACGAGACGGCCCACGGTGAGGGAGGCGCGGGCTGGGAAGTTCAGTTCGCGCGTGGGTTCGGGATTGACAAACTGGACCTGAAGCCTACTTGCGCTATTTACTGCCGGGGCCCTCTTGGCAAGCCGCTGAGGTTTGGCTTTGTTTGGCCTTCAGTCAACCAGCCTGTCTGTCCGTCAGTTTTTGAGACAATGGAAACTGTCTTTGTAGGTGAGGATGACCTTGAACTCCTGCCTCCACCTCCAAGCCTGGACATTACAGGCAGTTGGCGCCACACCAGATTTTATTGTTGTATTTATTCATTCATTTATTTATTTATTTAACTTATGTATCTACAGCCAGGTGTGGTTTGTGCATGCTTTTCCTGGGCAGACAGATCTGCTGAGCAGTGGTGGTGCACGCCTGTAATCGCAGCACTCAGAAGGCGGGTGTCTGTGAGTTCGAGGCCAACCTGGCCTACAGAGTGAGTTCCAGGACAGCCAGGACTGTTTCAGAGAAACCCTGTCTCAAAAGGCAAGACAACAATAACAACAAAACCCCAGCACTTGGGAGGTAGAGGCAGGTGGATCTCTGAGTTCAAGGTCAGCCTAGTCTACAGAGTGATTTCCGGCGCAGCCAGGGTTACACTAAGAAACTCTGTCTCAAAAAAAAGTATTTATTAATTTTAAAAATTATATTTTCATGTGTTTATTTTTGAGATCATGTAGTACATACAGACTGATATCGAATTGGCTATGTAGTTGAAAGTGGCCTGGAAATCCTAATCCTCCGGCCTTCACTTCATAAGCACTGGAATTACAGACATGCAACAGCACACCTGGCTGGCGCTCTTGAAATGAAAATGAAGCCATCAGTCCTTCTTGCTGAGGGAATGAAGTGGTACCATCCATTTAAAGCACAGGCTTCTATCTGAAGTGCGGACCGAAGCATGCAGAGGCTCCGACAGGCCTTTCTTGGTCCAGTCCTGACCGTGTATCTGTTTACACCCTACCGGCTGCTCCTGGCCTACAAGGTTCAGCAAACAGGAGCCGGCTGTTTCTCACCCACATAGAGATCTGCAGTTAGTGCAGGAATACTGAAAGCGTTAGATCAGTTTGAAATTGGAGCCTCCTGCTTATCTCCTCAGGTCTCTCCACCCGCTGCCAAATGCGGATAAACAGTCCTGTTCTGAGAGTCAAAGTAAAGGAGCAAAGCTTTGAGCACAGGCAACTCGGGTGTTTCCTCAGTGTCATTCATGGTGTCCTATTGGTTGATGTCTTATCGTTTTGTTGTTGCTTGAGACGGTACCATTGTGTAGACTAGGCTGGCCTGGAATTCAGAGGTTCACCTGCCTCTGCCTCCCAAGTTCTGGGATTAAAGACATGTACCACTGCACTGATTTATTATTAATGCTTAAAAATTAAAAATTTGGGTGCTAGAGACATGGTTCAATGGTTAAAGCACTGGCTGCTCTTTCAAAGGCCCTGGGCCCAATTCCCAGTACCCCATGGCAGCTCACAACCATCTGTAATTCTCCTGACGCCCTCTCCAGTCTCCTCAGGTATCAGGCAGATACATAATACACAGATATACATACAGGTAAAACACCCATATGCACATAAATAAATAAACAAACAAATAAATAAATAAAATGTGTAATAAAAGGACTGAGCCACCACACCTCACAATTAATAATGATAATAATTTTAATGGATTGGTGATGTATGTGTTAATCCTTTTAAATAAATAAATATGTCTAGTAAAAGGACTGAGCCACCATACTTCACAATTAATAATGATAATAACCTTAATGGATTGGTGATGTATGTGTTAATTCTTTTTTAACGTTGATTTATTTTGTGTATGTGTGTGAATATATGCATACTATTTTGAAATTTATTTATTTATTATGTATACAGTGTTCTTAATATTTACTTATTATGTATAGCGTTCTAACTGAATATATCCCTGCAGGCCAGAAGAGGGCACCAAATCTCATTACAGATGGTTGTGAGCCACCCTGTGGTTGCTGGGAATTGAACTCAGGACCTCTGGTAGAGCAGCCAGTGCTGTTAGCCCCCGAGCCATCTCTCCAGCCCTATGTGCACACTTCTGAGGACCAGTTCTCTCCTTCCACTGTGCAGACGCCAGTGTCGGGAATTGAACTCGGGTCATCAGGCCTGACTGTATGTACCTTTACCCACTAAGCCATCTCACCGGCACCTTATGTGTTAATTCTTTCAGTCTTCTATAATAATTGCAATGTTTCCTCCTTGCCAGCCTCTCTGCATATGATTAAAAGCCATATGTCATATCAATGTAGGTCATCCAAGAAAAGAAACCCTGCAAGTCACAACAAGCCAGTAGCTGCCTGGTGTCAGATCAACTCATTGGGACACATTCAGAACAGGGAAGACTGATGTCAGTCACCCTGGAATGTGAGAAGGATATAGAAGGACAGGAACTTTAAGCACCTGGGACAGACTGAAGGGGCCCAGAACAGCCAGTTTACACACGGTAGTGAACGGAGAAAGCTCCATGCACTTTCCACAGTGAAAAGGCAAACTCCAGGAGTGCCTCTGCTTGTGTAACTGAAGTGAAAGGAAGTTGTGCACATCACAGTTTGAAAACTTTGCATCCAGGCATGGTGACACATGCCCGTAAAGTCAGCACACAGGAGGCTGAGGCAGCTTGGAGTTGCAGTTCAGTGAGTAGCAGCCGGATTGCATGAGGAAACACTATCTCCTCGGGCAGTGGTGGCCCACTCCTTTAATCCCAGCACTGGGAAGATAGAGGCAAGCATATTTATGAGTTAGAGGCCAGCCTGGTCTACAGAGTGAGTTCCAGGACAGCCAGGGCTATGTAGAGAAACCCTGTCTCTCAGAAACAGAGAGAGAGAGAGAGAGAGAGAGAGAGAGAGAGGGAGGGAGGGAGGGAGGGAGGGAGGGAGGGAGGGAGGGAGGGAGGGAGGGAGGGAGGGAGGGAGGGAGAGAGAGAGAGAGAGAGAGAGAGAGAGACTATCTCAGTTTTTAAAAAAAAGCAAGCAAACAACCAAAAAAGACAAGGACTTCTACCTCTGGGTGGAAACCTCTTTGGGGGTCACATATCAGATATCCTGCGTATCAGATGTTTACATTATGATTCATAACAGTAGCAAAATTACAGTCATGAGTAGAGTAGCAATGAAATAGATTTAAGGGGCCTCAGCATTAGGAAGGTTGAGAACCACACTGATCTAGGGAAATGGTTCAGTGTGGAGTGCTTGTTGGGAAAGCATGGCACCCTGAGTTCAGATTGTCAGTACCCCATAAAATCCAGGCACCGCTGCATGTTCCTGTAGCCCAGCACTTGGTTGGGGGGCAGGAGGATCCTGGTGTGCTCTGGCCAGTCAGACTAGCCTAAACAGTGAGTTCCAGATTCAGTGAGTGTGCTGGTCAGGTTTGTTTGTTTGTTTGTTTTTAAGACTGTAAACAACATTCTGCCTCCATGTATACTGTCATGCCAGATCTCATTACAGATGGTTGTGAGCCTCCATGTGGTTGCTGGGATTTGAACTCAGGACTTACAGAAGAGCAGTCAGTGCTCTTAACCTTTGAGCCATCTCTCCAGCCCAGCTGGTTAGGTTTTGTGTTGGTGGTGGTGGTGGTGATCGACAAATCATCTGGGGAGAGGATACCTCAATCAAGAAAATGTCTCCATCAAACTGGCCTGTGGGCAACAAGCATGTGGGGAATTTTCTTGATTTATGATTGCTGTGTGAGGGCCCAGTCCACTGTGGACAGTACCACTCCTGGCAGGTGGTCCTCAGTTGTGCAAGAAAGCAGGCTGAGCAAGCCATGGGGAGCAAGCCGGTGGGCAGCAGTTCCTGCCTCCAGGTTCTCGCCCTGCTTGAATTCCTGCCCTGATTTCCCCCAGTGATTGACTGGAGGGTGTAAGATGAAATAAACGCTTTCTTCCACAAATCGGTTTGCTCATACCACTTTATCACACCGGTAAGAATCAAAGTAAGACCGTATTTCAAGAAAAAAAAAGTGGAGAGTTAGATAGATGAGGATACCCCAAAACAAGCTCTGGGTTCATTCTACATGCATAGTCACAGACATGCTCACATGCATTGATGTACTACACACAAAAACGAAAATGTAAAACTTGGCTTTAAACTGTTCGGTTACTCCCGATGGATGCCTGCATACATACACACACCCAGCAGATTTGTTTTAATCTGTATGACAGTTTCTACCCTCAGCATCCCAGCAAGAGCTCTCCAGAGGGAAGCCGATGTGGAGAGGCCACAACCTCCCCGGCCCCTACAGCTTTCATCCATTTCGCTGGCCTTGTCCCCTCCAGGTGTCTGCTTGTCACATCTTTGCCCCACTTGAACACAAGAACTACAGCTCAGAATCAGATGTCTCAAATTTAGTCCACCTTCCTTTTTCTTTTTCTTTTTTTTTCAATTTATTTCTTTATCTGTTCTTTTTGGGGGAACAAAGTCTCACTCTAATCCAGGCTGGCCTGGAATTCACTGAGTTTGAGGAACGTGGGTCAACCCTCCTGCCTCTACCTGCTGATTGTCTCTCAGTTTAAAGAAAGAATTAAGACGGTCACCAGAGGTATCAGGATCTTTGCCTCTGCCGTAGAGAACACCTGTGAGTTTCTCTAGCAGGCAGACTGAGTATCTTGGATGCCAAAACACCCACTGAAGTCATTGTAGAAAGTACAGAATCCCCAGGACTCCCTGGCTTCCAAACTTGGCTTGCCTCCAGGGAAAGTCAAAGAAAGGTGACTGTAGAGGGTGACCTGGAACAGCCTCCCACGCCTGAAACCGTGCCTGCTCTGAATAGAAAATGTTGTTCTAGAAATCACAACAGAAGCCACATTGATCCCATGTGGGAGACACAATCATTTACAGAAGGATTCCATTTTGGTCATCGCTTTTTGTCTTAGTGACACACCTGGCATCGCTATGAATCTCTAGAGTGTCCTGCATGCTATCAAAGGAAGGCCAAGCCATGTTCTCTGATACTTCTTATTCTCTGCCGCCATAGACACTCCTGTAGGTCCTGAGCTCCCTGGTGGGTTTCCTCACTTCCTCTTGGATCCAGGACAACCAAGGCCACCAGCGCTGCTACCCGTCACTCTTGGGCTGCCGGGGCCACCAGGCTCTCTGCCTCCTCTCACAAGGCTTCCGGTGTCTCACAGATCAATACTATACCAGAGTTTAGTGCAGTGGAAACTGGAGGAGACAGGTTCTCTCCTCCTAGGTCAGTCTCAACTTATTAGGAAATTGCATACATTATCCTGCCTATTCTTCAAGGTCAAACGGAGTCTTTTCATGCGTGCTTTCCAGTTTTAACGGGTGAGTCAGCCAGGGGAAAGTGATCGCCATAACAAGCAACCTCAATATTTCAGTAGCTTTAGAGAATACAAGGTCGTTGCTAGTTAAGTCACAAAGTAGGGTCCAGGCAGGCGACACGAGAGGCTCCTTTCTTCCAGGTCATTCAGGGGCCTAGACTCCTCCTGTCCAGTGTTTCTGCACCTTACGGCCTTGGAGCCCTTCTCTGGGTCATTGCATCCCAGCTCCTGCTGTCCTGGGAGAAAAGAAAATGTGTTTAGAAAACATGCGCTCAGTTTCTGGTATGCTAAGAACTTCTCATAGTTACAGAATACAGGCTTGAGAGACCGTGGCAGCACACATCTATAACCCAGCTCCCGAAAAGGGAAATCAAGAAGATTGTGGGCTCAAGACCAGCCTGGGCTACACAGTGAGTTCCTGGCCTTGCGTAGTGAGACTTGTCTCAAACAGAGAAACAAATACAGAGAAGCTTGAACCCTTGATGACAGAGAAAGATTGCAGGCTTTGTTCTGCTTGAGCCCAAAGCCTTATCCCTAAGCTGAAATGTCCTCCTCCTGGGTTAGGAGCTTGCGACTGTGCTTAAAATAAAGCTGTCCCTAGGGGCTGGAGACTTGGCTCAGTAGTTAAGAGCACTGGCTACTCTTCCAGATGAACCCAGGTTCAATTCCCAGCACCCATATGATGGCTCACAACTGTAACTCCAGTTCCAGGGGATCTGACACCATCACAGACATGCATGTGGGCAAAACACCATCGCATCTGACAACCTCACACAGACATGCATGCAGGTAAAACACCAATGCATCTGATAACCTCAGACGTGCATCGGGTGAAACACCAACGAATGCCTGCTGCGCAGCCTGTATCCTAGAATGTGGCGAGGGGGTCGGGATTGATGACACAGAGACCAGTCGGTTGCGTTAAGAAAACTTTATGCTCCCCAAATCGGCTTAGGAGAACTTCCCAAGAAAAATGCTTCCCTTCAGAAAAACTTCTGCCATACATACACGCACAAATCTCCAACAGACCTCCCCTTCCTCCTGGCTGGTGGTTAAAATCTCTGGCTCCAGAATCAGAAAAACAGCAGGGAGCAGAAAAAAGTAGCTAGCCATCCAGAAGATCAAAGTCAGGGTGTTTCAGTGACCCAGCCCTTATCAAGCCCTTATCAGGAATTTATGGCACTGAATTGTTTTCAGTAAACATGTTTTTAGTAAACATTGTCTCACAGCTGTCTGCTCCCAGGCTGATGGAGGAGTGGGTTTCCGGCCAGGGTCTGTGATCCCCACAAACATGCATGCAGGTAAAACACCAATGCATCTGACATCCTCACAGAGACATGCATGCGGGTAAATAACCAATGCACATAAAATAAAAATAAATAAATCATTTTAAAAATTACTTCTTTAAAAAATTAAAATAGCCAGGCATTGGTGGTGCACGCCTTTAATCCCAGCACTCGGGAGGCAGAGGCAGGTGGATCTCTGTGAGTTTGAGGCCAGCCTGGTCTACAGAGCAAGTTCCAGTACAGGCTCCAAAACAATACAGAGAAACTCTGTCTCAAAAAACCGAAATAAAATTAAATTAAAATAAACCCATACCTAGAAGCAACTCCTCTGGAGATAGCTCTCTGGGGGACAAATACCATCTGCCATATTGGAGATAAAGATTCAGAAGCAGGAATCAGTAGCCGGAGAGACCTGAAAACCAGAAAGCAAAGACCATAACAAATGACAGAAGGACAGGGAGATGGAAAGGAGCGGGAAGAGCAGCCCAGGAAAGAGAATGATGGGGTTAAATGCAACGTCATGGAACCAGAGAAGTCAGTCTTGCGTCAGGAACTGGGAAGAAGGTGTTGGCCTGTGGTTCACTCACTTCTCACAGGGAACTTGAGTCTGACCGGGAGTAGCACAGCTGTAGAAGACAAACAGGTTCCTGTTCCCAGCTGTCCTTTAATAACAGAAGGGCTCCTCACTAAGACGTGTACACACCTAGATTTATGCAGCCTAAACAATTTTCTGTGACCCAGACTATGAAATGCTGCTTCCTAGGCCCTGAGGTTTAAACAAAGTCTTCCTATCAAGTCCTTAGCAGGGGACATAGGTATGAGAATAACAATGCAATTAAGGGCAGATCCACCCACACCGACTGAGACCCACCCCCACAGGCACACGCCGTAGAATTCTCTGTGGTTTGTTCATGCATCTGTGACACACTTGAAGTCATAACGTGGGTGGTGATAACTACCACTGACAAACCCTTATCACACGTGAGAACATACTATTTAGGACACTCGTCAACTCTTGCAACAGATCAGGCACTTTATCAACTTTAAAAAATAGTTAGTTAGCTAACAATCAATGATCAAACAAATTAGGACTTGGAGAGTTGCTTTCCTGATAATTTAAGAGCTGGGAGATACAGGTCATGACAATACTCAGCATTTCTCCAAAAACGACAAAACATCAGACACATCTGTTCTCCTGGTTCTGAGCTTCCGGCCCCCTCACTGTGTCTTCTTCAGTAGGACTCACTTGGGTCCATTCTGCTCTTGGGTTTTCTCTTCCTGCCATCCTTCCTGCTTCTGCTTGCCACGAGCCGACGTCACCTTCATCCTCCCAGGCAACCTGTTATCGCGGAGGACATTACTGCTGTAGAATTCTCCCACAAGGTTCTTTACACTGTTCCCCCAGGGTTAACCCATTTCACTGTCACAACAGTCCTGAATGTAGGCGCTCAACCCCAACCTTCCAAAGACGAACTAAAGGTTGACATCGTGTTAGATTAACCTGTTCACTGGATTCCATGAAGGAGGAATTTAATGGGGATTATTCTTTTCTTTCTTCTCTTCTTCTTCTTCTTCTTCTTCTTCTTCTTCTTCTTCTTCTTCTTCTTCTCCTTTCTTTCTCTCTTTTTTTTAAGCATCTCACTGGTTCTTGCTCTGTAGAGCAGGCTGTCCTTGAACTCACAGAGATCTGACTGCCTCTACATCCTGAGTGCTGGGATTAAAGGTGTGCACCACTATACTGTACTACATTACACTATACTATACTATACTATACATCACGAGCAAAGATATTACATAACACACATGCTAAAGAATCCTCCACACCTTAGGATCAGTTTCTCAATCCGTAGCTCAGCTGTCCAGGGAAGCACTATTTGTTTAGCTGGAAGTTATTAGTCGGGCTGGAGAGGTGACTCAATGGTTTACAGCACCTGCTGCTCTTCCAGAGGACCCAGGTTCAGTCCCCAGCAACTGTGTCAGGTGACTCACAAATATCTATAATCCTAGCTCCAGGGAATTCAGAGCCTTCTTCTGGCCTCCCTGAACATCCACATAGCGTACACACAGTTAGTTATTGGCACACTCAAAATTAAATAAATAGAATGTTGGGTGGAGAGACACACACCTTTCATCTCAGCACTGAGATACAGAGACAGGCAGAGCTCTGTGAGTTCAAGGATAGCCTCGCTATAGAGTTCCAGCACAGCCAGGGCTACATAGAGAGATCCTGTCTAAAAATCTAACTGAATAAATAAAGAATTAATTAAATGGCTGGAGGTGACACATGCCCTTAATCCCAGCACTCAGAAGGCAGAAGAATGCAGAAATCTGTGAGTTCAATGACACAGTGAGCTGAAGGACATCCAGGGCTACATAGTAAGACCCTATTTCAGGATTTTAATTATATATGCATAAGCATATGAATAACAGTTAAAAGTCAAGTAAATGAACAAATACCCAAGGTCTTCAGTGCTAGCATAAATGAAAAATCAGTATGTCTAATTTCATGGGAAAGTCACTCACTGGAATATAGTATCGGTAGATTATATATAAAATACTCTCACTGGGCATAGTGAACGCCATTAAATTCCAGCACATAGGAGACAGAGCAGGTGGATCTCTGTAAGTTCTGGTCCCCAAAGCTAGTTCCAGGATAGTCAGGATAGCCCCAACATAGAGAATCCGTGTCTCAGAGGGGAGGAGGGAGAGAGAGAGAGAGAGAGAGAGAGAGAGAGAGAGAGAGAGAGAGAGAGAGAGAGAGAGAGAGAGAGAGAGAGAGAGAGAGAGAGAGAGAGAGAGAGAGAGACCCTGTTTCAAGTAACAGCAAAAATCTCCTTTCTCTGAAAAACACGTATTTATTAATTTTTAGGACTTGGCTTTAAAATCAGGAAACTGCTCCCCTGCTCCTGCTCCGAGCCTTTATTTCCTTTCCTTCCTGGATAGAGGCACAGAGATGAGGGTGCTCAGAGGAGCCCAGCAAGGCCTGTCTAGTCAGACCCTCTTGGCGTCTGACTCGCAGCCTTCCTCGTCCTCCTTTTGGGTGGAGCAGGGTCGCGCTGGAAAGAGATGCCTATCGCATCTCGCACGGGAGGACTTCTTTATCTCCAGCCCTAGACAGGAAGGTGAAAGGCTTCCTATGACCTGCCTCGGGCAAGAAGAACTTTGGCTTCTTGGATTCACGTTGGGGAAAAAAATAAGGGCAAGAGGCGGGTGGTGGGGAGACCCGAGACCTTGGTTCTGAGGCTGCTTCTAAAGACCTCCAACATCTGTTGGAGTCAAAGTTCTCAGCTTGTCAGGATGCCACGCTTTGGAGACTCTCTGTTTGGCCTCCAACAGCATCCAGGTAGAGTAAGAGTCTAATCTCTTGTTTGATTTTTATTTTGTTCATTTTCATATAGTCCCACTATGGTAGCCCTGGCTGGCCTCTGCCTCTGCTCCCACCTCGCCAAAGCTGGGCTTGCAGGCATGTGCCAACACGCCCAGGGGACGTAGCCCAGGGTTCTGCGCATGCCTGGTAAAATTTCCACCAACTGAGCTACATCGCTAGCCCCAACACTACCTACTCTTAAGTTATAATTTAAAAGACGTTATGAAGGAAGAAATGGGCAAATAATTAGTTAAATGAAATCTTTAAAAAATGTAATTTTTTTGTGTTGAGTGTATATGTGTGTGTGCATGTGTGTTACTGATATTTAAAACTAGGGTATCCGCCAGGCGTGGTGGCGCATGCCTTTAATCCCCCCACTCGGGAGGTAGAGGCAGGCAGATCTCTGTGAGTTCGAGACCAGTCTGGTCTACAGCGTGAGTTCCAGGACAGGCTCCAAAGCTACACAGAGAAACCCTGTCTCGAAAAACGAAGAAGGAGGAGGAGGAGGAGGAGGAGGAGGAGGAGGAGGAGGAGGAGGAGGAGGAGGAGGAGGAGGAGAAGGAGGAGAAGGAGGAGAAGGAGGAGAAGGAGGAGAAGGAGGAGAAGGAGGAGAAGAAGGAGAAGAAGAAGAAGAAGAAGAAGAAGAAGAAGAAGAAGAAGAAGAGGAAGAGGAAGAGGAAGAGGAAGAGGAAGAGGAAGAGGAAGAGGAAGAAGAAGAAGAAGAAGAAGAAGAAGAAGAAGAAGAAGAAGAAGAAGAAACCTAGGGTATTAGGCATGCTAGGTTACTGCTTTACCACTGAGTTATATACCCTACCACCTTTATTGTAAACACAGTGTAGTTCTTGAGATATCTGCCTACCGAGGGAATCCCAGGCCTTAGTGAATCCCAGCTAGCAATTTCAGACCGAAGCCTTCACAGTGGAGCAGAAGAGGCCATATTCTGGGCATTATATTTCAGGGCATGCTATGCTTTGGAGTGTCCTACTTGAGCTTTTTATGGGTCCCCTCTAGTGCCTGACACCAGCTGGGTGCGATGATACTCTAGGAAACCACAATTAAATTCCCTTTTCAGGACATCTCAGAAGGGCTCTTAAGCCCTGTCACCACCCACAGCCCGTGCATTTAGTGTTTCACTGGAAAATGCAACTGTTTATATGGGAGAAGTCTAACTGGAAAGAAATTCCCAGGTCTTTCACCTGCAGGGCCACCCCACCTCGCTCTCACACAGGTCAAGGTCAGCCCTGTTAAAGGGGATTTGCGTACAGATGTGGTTCTGATAGTTCGGGGTCTTAAATTGGATGGGAGCTCAGGAGCCAGCGGATCCAATCCACAGCAAGCAGCAATTGCTTCTGCAGTCTGGCGTCCCATCTCTTTGGACACCATCAGATCCTGAGAGCTCATGCCATGTGGGCACTGTCCCATGCAGTAGTTACTTTCTGCCTCACTGTGACAAAATAGCCCACAGAAGCAACTTTTATTTATTTATTTTTATTTATTATATATATAGTATTGTGTCTACATGTATCCCTGCAGGTCAGAAGAAGGCACCAGATCTCATTACGGATGGTTATGAGCCATCATGTGGTTGCTGGGAATTGAACTCAGGACCTCTGAAAGAGCAGTCAGTGCTCTTAACCTCTGAGCCATCTGCCCAGCCCCCCACAGAAGCAACTTTAAGGGATATTAATCCACCATGGCCAAGGGGCATGGTGACTGGGAGCTTGAGGCAGCATTGGGTCCACAGTTGGAAATCAGAGTGGGAAAGCTGGTGCCTGTAAAGGAGAAACCAGGTACCTGCAGCTGACCACGCCCCCTCGGGCGTGATCACAGGTACGTGGGAAGATTCAGGGGATAAGAGAGGTGGAGGAGGGGGGCAGTCTCTCTCTCTCTTGAATCCCAGCCGGCGGTTTGGAGACCATAGAGTGCTGACCCGGCTTTTCGTGTAAGTGATTGCTCTCTCTAAATACATATCTAGACCCCGTTTCCGATATTAGTTGCGTGGATATGTTCAATCTTCAGGTGTCTCGCTCACTTTCTCCTGTTTACCTGTGTACTCAGGCTGGCCCCCAGTCCTGCGATAGCAGATAGCATCACCACAGTTAGGGCGGGTCTTCCCTTGGGTAAACCTCTCCGGAAATGCCTCATAGATACGCTCAGAGGTATGTCTCCTAGGTAACTAATTCTAAACGCAGTCAAGTTGACCATCAAAGCCAACCGCTATTCCCACTGTTGTTCAACATCGTCCCTCCCTGTACCACCCAACAACACTGCTTTTTTGAAGATATGAGAGACAAAGCCTAACTAAAGACAGCAGCCCCAAACCCACCTCTTGGGTCCCTTTTAGGGAGTAAAATCATGAGTAGCTTTACAGAAGGGAGACAATGGGGCAATAAGGAAATACAAATAAACTAAAAACCAAACACATCATGTGGTCACCCACCATGTGATTACAGAGGGGTTATGAAGGATCAGGGAAGGTCAGGGAATTCTCAAAAACAAAAACAATCAAGGTCACAGATTGGGGAAGGTCAGATGCCAGGAAACAGAGAGCAACTCAACTCTCAGAATAAACAGAAACTTATTTTTAAAAATCTGGCATAATGGCTCCTGCCTTCAAAATGGAGTCAGGCAGGTTCCTCAAGACATGGGCTGCCTCTGCTTTCCAGGTGCTGGAATTAAAGCCATGCACCACCACAGCCCTGCAACAACAAATACATATATATATATATTTAACTAATAGCATGAGAAATTTTCTGTTTCTATAGTAGGGGCTTAAAGGCCACAAACCACACCCCCCACAGAGCTCTGTTCTTTGCTTGAGAATCGGTTTGAGGTTAGCCTCAAACTCCCTATATAGCCAGGATGTCTTGCCCTCCCAATACACCAACCTCTCCCCGCCTGGCATTATAGGGACTAAAAAGAGGATGTACCTGGAGCCACTGGGACTCTTCCCATCCTTGTGACTCTTCCTCTGCTGCCCTCAGAGACCTGAGTTTTTGTTCCCATTTGGAAGAACAAAGCCCCATTCTGCTCTCCTGGCCCAGCCCCAAAGAGGAAACACCATAGAGAAAGGCTGTTCTGTGAGAGGTTTGCATCCATCTTACATAATTCCTTTCTAGTTGTTGATTTATTTTTATTTCGTGTGTTTGACTGTTTGTCTGCATGCATTCCTATGTACCTTGTGTGTGCCTGGTGCCAGCAGAAGGCACCTGACCCCCTGGAAGCAGAAATAGACACTTGTGAGCTGCCGTGTGGTTGTGGTTACTGGGATCCAAACCATCCCTCCAGTCACTAATTCTTCCCGTTTTTAATTTAACCATCTAACCTTAATTTAACTCAGTCCCCTTCTATTTCTGCTGTTTTGTTTTGATGTTTGGTTTTGAGACAAGGGTTCATTCCACAGCCCGGACTGACACAGAACTCTCTCTGAGGCCTAGGCTGGTCCCTGAGCTCACATCAATCCTCCTGTCTCAGCCAAGTCCTAGAATTGCAGGTGTTAGCCACCACTCCTAGCTTCCATGTCAGTCATTTTAATTGAGAAATTATTGAATATGCTTTTCTCTATTTCTCATTTAAGGATCGGGCATGGGAGTGTCTCACTGCTTCTGTTAAAATGTTCCCTCTGTAACACCTTTACTGTATGTAGTTGTAGATTATTCTCTTTAGTGAACAGGTCGAAAATACAAGCTGGCGTCAATGACCTGATGCCTCTTCCTTAGTTTATTTACTTAATGTTTTTGAGACATGGTCTCATTATGTAGCCCTGACTGGACTGGAACTCATTGTGGAGACCAAGCTGGTCTCAAACTCAGAGGGATCCACTTGTTTCTGTCTCCCAAGTACTTCACTAAGAAGATTAAAAGCAACTGAGTGGTGGTGATGCATGCCTTTAATCCCAGCACTTGGGAGGCAAAGACAGGTGGATCTCTGTGAATTCAAGGCCAGCCTGGTCTACAGAGTGAGTTTCAGGACAGCTAGGGCTGCTTCACAGAGAAACCCTGTTTTGAAAAACAAAACAAAACAACAACAAAAAAGATTAAAAGCATGTATTACGATATCCACATATTCAGATTATTTTGTTTTTATAAGGAATAAAGAAGATATGACTCATTTCAATTTTGTGAGTATATAAGTCTCAGTGAAGTAAAAAATAAATAATTAACACACATACAAATTAGCTTTACTTATTTAAAATAATGATAAAGATCCAAAAGGGCTTATAGAAACAGACCCATGTAAACTCAGAAAAAGTCTGGAGGTTCTGACACACACCTTTAGTCCCAGCACTCAGGAGACAGAGAAAGATGAGTTTCTGTGAATTCAGGCCTAGCCTGGTCTACAGAAAGTGTTCCAGGACAGCCAGGGCTACACAGAGAAACCCTGTCTCAAAAACCAACATTAACAACAACAAAGAAAAAAAAATTGTGTGTGTGTGTGTGTGTGTGTGTGTGTGTGTGTGTGTGTACTGAAGTATGAGGTGTGGAAGCATCAATACCAAACCATCAGTAGTGACTGCTCAGGAAGCATGCCGCCATGAAGGCGGTAAGGCTACCCAAAGGGAGGTTTTACACTTCATTCAATATTCATTTGTTTTTGATGAATGATTTAAACCAAAATGTTTTAAGACTAAGCCTCATTATGAAGTTCTGACTGGCCTAGAATTCAAAAAGATCTACCTGCCTATCCCTCCTGAGTGCTGTGTGTAGGGGAAAAGGGACCAGCCAAAGAAACACACTTTGGCCCTGCAACCAGAACCAAAGAAATGTACCCTGACCCTGAAACCAGTGCCAAAGAAACACACTTTGTCCCTGGAATCAGAGCCAGTGAAAGAAATGCACCCTGGCTCTAAAACTAGAGCCAAAAGGCTAAAAAGTGAAAGAAACACACTTTGGCTCTGAAACCAGAGCCAAATCTGGCCCCAAACTTGTGCAGAATCCCTGAGCAGGAGATCTAGGCATCCTAAACTCAGGATTGAAATCTGACCAATCCCCACCCTGGAAAACTCCGCCCCCTGGAAGCCCTATAGTAACCCTGTGTGTTCAGCTTGTGGCTGTTTGTGCTACCCAACTGTCCTCTGCCACTCTGGCAGAGGGCAAGCACTCTCCTGGGTTCTTCCCTCCCAATAAATCTCTCGAATGAGGTTTGGGTACGTCTGTGAGAGAATTTCCAGAGAATTTAAAATGAGATGGGAAGACCTGCCCAGAATGTGGGTGGCACCACCCCCATGGGCCAGCTTCCCAAGAACCCAGGAAAAGGGAGAAAAGGAAGTGAACAGAGCAAAGGCCGGCCGTCTGCCTCCTGGAGCGTGGAGAGTCCCAGTGCAGGATGCTGGCCCCAGGAGTGCCGCCATACGACTAAATCCTCTTACGTCATGAGTCAAAAGAAACCGTTCTTCAAATTGCTTCTGACGGTGTTTTGTCACAGTAACAAGGAAAATAACTAATACAGAAGCGGTGCTCAGATGTAGTTTTCTATGGTCTCTTACTACCACCCCCCCCCCCGGTCTCTTACCCATCATTCTCTGCTGAGACAGCCCAGAGAAGTTCAGATTTCGCTTTCCAAAAGCAAGTCATAGAAACCAGGCTTCCCCTGAAGTCAACCAACCCAAAAATACTTATATTGCCCTATCTTTCTGAACAAGAACTGAAATAAATAAACTCCCTTATCAGCGGCCATCAGGACTTCGCTGGAGGTTCTCATTGACTCCCTGGGCTTTGTGATATCCATCAAAGGAATTTGGACAGGAGAGCACAGCACGGTTGGTAGTGTACAGGACATACACAGCACGGTTGGTAGTGTACAGGACATGCACAGCACGGTTGATAGTGTACAGGACATACACAGCACGGTTGGTAGTGTACAGGACATACACAGCACGGTTGGTAGTGTACAGGACATGCACAGCACGGTTGGTAGTGTACAGGACATGCACAGCACGGTTGGTAGTGTACAGGACATGCACAGCACGGTTGGTAGTGTACAGGACATGCACAGCACGGTTGGTAGTGTACAGGACATACACAGCACGGTTGGTAGTGTACAGGACATGCACAGCACGGTTGGTAGTGTACAGGACATACACAGCACGGTTGGTAGTGTACAGGACATGCACAGCACGGTTGGTAGTGTACAGGACATGCACAGCACGGTTGGTAGTGTACAGGACATGCACAGCACGGTTGGTAGTGTACAGGACATGCACAGCACGGTTGGTAGTGTACAGGACATGCACAGCACGGTTGGTAGTGTACTGCAGAGGAGAGAGGACTGCTCTCAGGACAAGAGTGGCGATGGCTTTGTGGTATTTGTCAAGTCTTAAGAACAGACAGCTTTTCCTGTGGGCGTTTCCTGTCCAGATGATTGATGGGCTCATTTGGGTTGACCTTTATGGAAGAAAGCGATGACTTGACATGCTCTCTATCAGAAGCCTGTGGCTAGATAACAATCTTGTAA
The DNA here is from genome assembly GCF_017639785.1 of Mesocricetus auratus. Taxonomy (NCBI): domain Eukaryota; kingdom Metazoa; phylum Chordata; class Mammalia; order Rodentia; family Cricetidae; genus Mesocricetus; species Mesocricetus auratus. Next base: position 3,939,782 of record NW_024429187.1, on the reverse strand, counting down.
GATTTAGATAATTTTGTATTAGTGACCTTCCAGGCAGTTGAGAATGTCATGTCCCCATACAGGGACAGGAGTGTGACTCAGATCCCATTCTTTTCACCAGCAGCCTTATGGCATCTGTTCCAGGTTTTACAAGCTGCTAATTATGAATGAGGAACCCCAGAGATCTCCGAGCCTGCTAGTATCTCTAACTAGGGGTCAGTGAAGTAGTTCAGTAGGCAAAGGTGCTTGCTGTCAAGCCTGAAGACCTTAGTTCAATCCCCAGATCTCCAATGTTAGAAGGAGAGAACTGACTCCTAAAAGCTGTCTGACCTCTACAAACACACCATGGTATAGTCTATATTCATGCCAGTATGAACACACACACACACACACACACACACACACGGACACACACATACACACACGGACACACAAAAATAAAAACACAACATTGTTTAAAATATAATAAATTATATCTTAAAAAACCTTCTAGTAAGATATATTACCAGGCAAGATCTTACTACAAGAATATCTTAGCCTGCTATAATGGTTCCAGCCTGTTACCCTACCTCTTGACAGACTGAGATGGGAGGATTGTCAAGAGTTCTAGGCCAGCCTGGGTTACAGAGAAGACATTCCATGACCAAAACAAAAAACGAAACATGAAACATCAAAGAATCTTAAATTTTATCCATGGATTGTATTGGTAACAATTGACATTATTAGTAATGTCATGGTGTCTAATGACAGGATGCAACAAACAAATTCCTGGATAATGATACCCTAAACTATTACATATGCACATATACATAGACTTTGCAATAAGTGAGTTAACGAGTAAAGAAACACAACTTTAAGCAGTTAGATGGAAGAAAACATTTAGAAATTTGAGTCCCAGGGAGGTATGGGGGTACACAGCCATAATTGCCATATTTGGGAAACAGAGGCAGGAAGATCAACAGTTCACTGTTTTAGTCTTGCCTGTGCAAAACTCAGTCTCAAAAACAAAACAAAACAAGACAGAAATAGGAGCTGTGGGCTCAGGAAAGGCTTCTTGTTTTCATAAACCAATACTATCTCTCTGCATGAAGAGGCCTAGCAGGATTCTAATGAAGTAGCTATGAGGACCTCTAGGGACAACAGTGATCTCTAATTGCATTTGCCTCTGGTGCCTGGGTGACCTCAGTAGTTTCCTAGTGGAGCATGGAGTCTCCACTAGTGGGAATAGAAGACGAGAAAGACACTAGAGCCAGGGGTCATGTAAGAAACTGGGAACAGTTTGAAGAGGGAGACAAAGATGGGGCATTATCTGCGGGAATGACTTCAATAGACACAGCAATGTCACACAAAACACTCACTGATCATCTTGGAAGCTTTTATAAAACGATCAGATCAGCCGGGCTGGTGGTACATGTATATAATCCCAGCATTCCTAATGCAGAGTCAGGGAGCGCACAAGTTCCAGGCGACATTGGGTTACACAGCAAGTTGAAAGAGACTGGGAGATGGGAGGGTCGCAGAGAAACAGAGACAGAGATAAAGAGGGTTGAAAAAGGAAGTCCTCTTTCTAGAAGCCGTAAACATGAGAGCTGACGTCCCTTAGCGCAGTCCCTGACTAGGAATATACAGGGTTATATCTGAGAGAACCAACCACAATTATTTCTTCCCTTTGAAGCAGACAGTTCCTGCAGGTGTTACACAGCGCCTCCTACCAGCTACCAGAAGCTTCCGTGGTGGTGGTGAGGTGTAGGAGCAGTTTTCCATCTAGACCTCAGGTCGGCTCTGTCCCACCAACTGCTCCCAAATAACCACACTGAGACTTAGTATTAATGATAAGTACTCAGCAAATAGCTTAGATTTGTTTTTAACTAGTCTTATAACTTAAATTAACCCATTTCTCCTCATCTATGTCCTCAGGGCTTTTACTCTTTTACCCCATTATGTACTTCTTATCCTGCTCTCTCTCTCTCTCTCTCTCTCTCTCTCTCTCTCTCTCTCTCTCTCTCTCTCTCTCTCTCTCTCTCTCTCTCTCTCTGTCTCTCTCTGTGTGTGTATGTATATGTGTGTGTGTGTGTGTGTGTGTGTGTGTGTGTGTGTTTTGTTTTGTTTTCTGAGACAGGGTTTCTCTGTAGCTTTGGAGGCTGTCCTGGAACACGCACTGGAGACCAGGCTGGCCTCGAACTCACAGAGATCCTCCTGCCTCTGTCTCCCGGGTGCTGGGATTAAAGGTGTGCGCCACCACTGCCTGACCCTCCTGCTTCTCCTTTCCAGCATTCTCTTAGTCTGCTTCTCCCGCCTAACCTTATCCTGCCGAGCTATAGGCAAGCACAGTGCCATACAGTCACACGGTGTAAAGGATGCCCCCCAGTGAGGTGAGCTGCTAAGGTATTCTTGATGATCTTTTTGCCCCCACATCGCTGCTTCCTTCTCAGAAGAGTCTTTTCTCGGGTAACCCTGGGCACTGTGGCTCACGCCTGCCATCTCATCACTTGGGAGGCTGAGGCTAGGACGTTGCTGTGAGTTCCCGGGCAGCCTGGTGACAGAGTGCAACTCAAGAACAAATAAACCCCATTAGTGTTGACAAGAAGGAGAGTGGCAAGTGTAAAGATGATGGCATTGATGGGTTTTCTTCCAAGATGCTAGGAGTGTTGAGGAGAAAAGGATGAGAAAGTGGAGCTGTGGGGATGGTTCAGGGGAAAGGCCGCTCACTGCTGTCTTCCTCCCAGCACCAAGCAGATCCGATGCCCTCTTGTGGCCTCCGTAGGCACACGTACGTGCTCTAACAACAACAGTAACAGTTCTTTTAAAGTCAACTGGAAAGCAAATAGATGTGCCTACAGTAAACAGACAGCCCAAGGCACACTGTGGGAGGGATGCTACTCTTTATAGCTTCAGGACAGAAGCTGCTGAACAGCAGTCCTAGGGTTTAATTGCCAGAGTTCAGGGAGTACTGAATGGCAGCCCGACTGGTAGGTCTTGTATATCAGGAACCAAACATGAGGATACTTGGGTGTGTGCACCTGACAGCCTTGAGCCCTTAGAGCCCTCCCATCCAGACTGACAAACGCTCTTGCCAGGCCTTGCAAAAGGAGATTCACGTCCGGTCAAGGGGAGAGACAGAGTGGACGGCACCCGGAGCAGGGCTCCACAAAACGGTGCTGGTGCCGTCAAGACCTAGCCTGAGCTTCCTCACTGCCTCAGACTGTGGTAGGGTAGTCACTGCAAACTCAAGACCTAACCAACCTAATTGCTGACCGGGACTATCCAGACATGAAAAGGACACAGCCGTATCATTTTTGACAACGCAGATGATTCTGGAAGACATTATGTTGTGTGAAATAAACCAGATCTGGAAACACAAAATGTACATGGTCTGGTCATATGTGATATCTAAAAGAGTTGTCATGAAAGTAGAGAATGGAAGGGTGGTTACTAGACATTGTGACTGAGAGGAGGGGAGGGGCTGGTCAGTGGGAACAAAGTGACAGTTAGATGGGAAGGTAGCTTCCGGTACCCAAGAGTGTGGCTGTTGTTAACAAGTGAGAGAAATGTGTTTTGGGTTTTGGATCCAGGGTCTTGAAATAAATCCCAATCCTACTTGGACCTGGAACTCACTATCCAGGCTACCATCACGTTCATGGCAATCCTCCTGCCTCAGCCTCCTGAGTGCACATTGAAGGCTGGAGAACTGGCTCAGCGGTAAGTAGCACTTGCTGCTCTCCCAGAGGACAGTTCGGTTGCTGTGACAAAATAAATGGAAACGGCAAAGTGAGGAGAAACAGGCTTATTTTTGTTCATGGTGGACTGGCGTGGCAGCAGGAGCTTGGGGACATCGCATCATTTGAGGTAGACTGAGGAAATTCAGTGGACTTTCTCCCTCTTCCTTCAGTCTGGGGTCCCAGTGCGTGAGATGGTGCTGGCCACGTTTAGAGTGGGTCTTATCTCCTCAGGGAAAGCTCTCTGGAAACTGCCCAGATGTGTCTCATTCGTGACTCTAAGTCCCAATCAAACCGGCAATGAAAATTAACTGTCACAATATGCAGAGTTATTACATCAATTAAACAGTATCTTAGGGCCAGAAAGATGGCTCGATGCGGTAATATATTGTTTATGATCTAATAAAGCTTGCCTGGAGATCAGAATGCAAAGCTTGCCACAGCTCGGAAGCCGGGCAGTGGTGGTGTACGCCAACACCACTAGAGAGATATGTAAGACAGGAGCAGGGTCTCAGAGCTGGCAATTAGTCTCCAGCCACGTTGAGAATGCGATTGCCTCAGCTTTGGTAGAGGTGAGAGCTCTCTGGTGCCTTGGCTGCTTTGCTTTTCTAATCTTCAGCTTGAACCCAATATCTGTCTCTGGGTTTTCACTAATCTTACTACAGCTCAGCATTTAAAATCATTTGTTGCTCTTGTGGAGGACCTGGGTCCCAGCACCCACATGGTGGTTGATCACTATCCATAACCCCAGTTCCTGGAAATCCAACATCCTCTTTTGACCTCCAAGGGCACCGTGCCTGCATGTGATTGGAATGAATGCATGCAGGCAAAACATACATACACATAAAATAAACGAACCTGAAAATACTTTAAAAATTAAAAAGCTGGCATGGCCTACGTGGATCAGAAGAAAGTAATACATGTGGAGAGCTCTGGGACACTAGACTAACGAGAATAAGGAGGACGAGCAGTTGCTGATCTTTCTAGACTGAGAGTCTGATGCCCTGATGTCAGCCTTAGCATGCTGCTCAGATGTCCCGGATGCAGCATCAATCTGCTGTGGTCAAGGGAGGCTGGAATTGCCTGGGCAGTGCTAAGAATGAGATCTAGAGCTGGGCATGCAGGCTCGTGTCATTTATCCCAGCGCCCAGGAATGAAGGGCAAGCAGAGCTCTGAGAGTTCCGGGTCAGCTGGAGCTGCACAGTGAGACCCCGTCTCAGGGAGGGAGGAAGGGAAGGAGGGAGGGAGGGACGGAGGCAGGCAGGCAGGCAGCTGGGGTGGGTATAGGGGCATATGAACCTGTAATTTCAACATTCAGGAGGCTAAGGCAAAAGGATCAGGAGTTACATGAAAACCTGGGCTATATAGTCGGATCCTGACTTAAATTTAAAACAAAACAAAACCGAGAGTCAAGGTGGCCATACTTAGTGTAATGCTGACCAAGTCTGAATGAGTCAAGGTCCCCTGGGTGGCTATTATACCACACCTGGATACTATACCACACCTGGATACTATACCACACCTGGCTACTATACCACACCTGGCTACTATACCACACCTGGATGCTATACCACACCTGGATACTATACCACACCTGGCTACTATACCACACCTGGCTACTATACCACACCTGGATGCTATACCACACCTGGATACTATACCACACCTGGATACTATGCCACACCTGGATACTATACCACACCTGGAAGAACTAAAGTTACCTTCAAAGAAGGAGAATGGCAGTGATCATGGCCTTCATCACATCCCTTTTCATTTGCCCATTTAGCTTTGAAAAAAGAAGAGGTGGGGGGGGGAGCCTGTCTCACCCAGCAGTGGTGGCTCACTCCTTTAATCCCAGAACTTGGGAGGCAGAGTTCGAGGCCAGCCTGTTCTACAGAGCAAGTTCCAGGATGACCAGGACTACATAGGGAAACTCTGTCTCAAAAAAAACGAAAACAAAACAAAACAAAAAAGCCTGTCTCTGCCTTTTTGATACCACTGGGAACATAAAGACGGAACCAAGCAACAGTGCCCTCGGCTGCTCCCCCAGAAGGGGGATGTAGCTCTAGATGACAACGTAGTTCCTGTTTGAAATCCACAGTTGGTCTGGCACTGATTTGCTCCCAGAAATAAAGTGGACCAAAGTTTGGATTTGTGTGTGTGCATGTACATATGAGTGTGAGTAGACCTGCATGTGTGCCTTCTTCCATGTATCTGTGTGTGTGTTTTAACGTAGATGGACATGAATGGATGTGGATGATACATCACTCATTCACTGTCTCACTAGTGACCAGGGCTGCTGTTGGACCCAGCAGGGTACCAGGGACGTTGCACTATGGAGCTGCACTGTCGCCCTGACCAAGACTCAAGTCAGATGAGGTGTACGTACTGCTGAAGGACTGCAAGCCTCCTTCATGACCACAAGACATGTCAGGGGAGCAGAGCTAACATCCCAAGTCACAGGTACAACTGGCACCCCACCCTGAGCTTAAGAGCATTGAGAGTTTGCTTAACTTACTTCCTATCTGACATACAATTCTTTCTTGGCTGGCCCTGACTTGGATCCACATGTGGAAGGGAATCCTGAGAAAAAGGCTGTTTAGCTAGAGTGTTAACTGTCTTGAGTATAGCAGAAATTATCCGAGAGTATAGCTTTCAAACTCTATGGTGCAAAAGATTTACCAGACATTTTGGTTGTCACAGCTGAGTGATGAATCTTCCTCACACGAGTCTCATGAAACAACGGCCCTATTCTTATTCTCAGGGTTCCCGTGAATCAAGATTCAGTCTAAACACAGTGAGAAAACATTTCTTTCTGTAGTTTTAAAGGGTTACCGTTCATTCATTCACTCATTCATTGAAACAGGCTTTCACTGTGCAGCCATGGCTGTCCTGGAACTCACTCTGTAGACCAGGTTGGCCTCAAACTCACAGAGATCCTCCTGTCTCAGCCTCCCGAGTGCTGGAATTAAAGGTGTGCACCACAAAGCCTGGCTGAGGATAGTTTCTTTGCTTCCCAGTGCCACTGAAATGTTTTTTCTCAAGACAGGGTTTCTCTGTGGCTTTGGAGGCTGTCCTGGAACTAGCTCTGGTAGACCAGGCTGGTCTCAAACTCACAGAGATCTGCCTGCTTCTGCCTCCTGAGTGCTGGGATTAAAGGCGTGTGCCAGCGCCATTGAAAAATTTAAATGATTGAGGTTTTCTAGATGTTTGAGAGACAGAGTCTCCTTTTGTCTCCTTTATTTTTTTGTTCTGAGACGGGGTCTCAGGTTTTCCAGAGTGAAGCCACTATGCAGTTAAGCAGGACTTTGAACTCCTTCCTGAACTTCATGCCTTCCACTTCCTAAACACTGGGACTGTCTGCATGTGCCACTGCATCTACACACAATAAGAAACGTTGGGGTTTTGTTGAAGTTTTGTGTATTCCAGGCTGGCCTTGAACTTGCTATGTAGCTGAAGCTGGCCTTGAACTCCTGTCATCCTCAACCTCTTGAGTGCTAGGATTACAAGTATGAGCCACCATGCCAGGCAATTCTGTTTCTCTTTTTAAATGTTTTTAAATAAAACCTTTTAATATCTCACTATCCAAGTACCTCTGAAAAGGTAAGTGAAATCTGGGCTTTGGGGCACCACCTGCTGATTGGGGATGAGTGTTTCCAGGGTTTGGGGCTCTTACTCAAAGAACTGAAATAAAGGCTCACACAAATTTGCAAAACTAACAAGGAGACATTGTTCAAAACTCAGTGATAGACCGGGTGTTGGTGGCACATGCCTTTAATCCCAGCACTCGGGAGACAGAGGCAGGTGGATCTCTGTGACTTCAAGGCCAGCCTGGCCTACAAACTGAGTTCCGAGACAGCCAGGACTGTTACACAGGAAACCCTATCTCAGAAAACCAAAACTAACTAAATAAATAACATAACATAACATAAAAATAAAACATGGTAACAGAACAAAGAAGACATCCTGGGAAGACCACATAAGTAAGATACTCAGGGACTCTGGGTGTTTAAAGTCTCCTTGTACCGGGTTCAAAGAAGGTTTGGTTACTAAGGGCATAGTTTCAGCGGTTTGATTTTTTTTTTCAAGACAGGGTTTCTGCAGTCACCACTGCTTCACGCACTCGCTCGGCAGCGGACAGTGGTGACCTGGATGCACTTGGTGCCAGACCGGGTGGGAGGTGAGAGGCGGCCACACTGCACCGCGGAGGACACAGCCTTGTCATCTCCCGCGCTGACAGCAGACCTCTCAGTCCACAGCTGCACGGGCGTCATCCACACTCCTGCAAATAACCTCAGTTTCAGCACGCAGGATGCAGAACCCTTCTTGTGCTCAGTTTGCACCCTGTGGGTGGACGGATGCTTCTTTGTGTTTCCCGAGGAAAAGTCGCACATCACACATCCATGGTATATTTTCTTCCTTCCTTCCTTCCTTTTTCTTTTTGGACAGGGTTCCACCATGCAGCCCTAGCATTCGCTGTGTAGATCAGCCTAGCCCCAAATTCACAGAGATCCACCTGCCCCTACCTCTTGGATGCTGTGATTAAAGCTGTGCACCACCAAATGCAGCTTATTTTGAAATATGTATTTTTATATACATTTCTTTCTGATTTTTTAAAAGATTCGCTTATTTATTATACAGCGTTCTGTCTGCATGTATCCCTACAGGCCAGAAGAGGGCACCAGATCTCGTTACAGATGGTTGTGAGCCACCATGTGGCTGCTGGGAATTGAACTCAGGACCTCTGGGAGACCAGCTAATGTTCTTAAACACTGAACCATCTCTCTAGCCCCAAATGTGTATTTTCATCCAGAAAAAAAAAATGAAAAAAAGAATCTGGGTCAAGGCCAGCCTAGATTATACAAGACCCTGTCTCAAAAAGTGTTTAATTGGTTAATTAAAACAAAATTTCAGTTTCCCTGTGGCCTTTTCCCAGAGATTCTGATTTGTAGTCAAGGATTCTGTATTAAAATCACCCAAATGATGCTGTTGGTTAATAGCTGTGTTCCCTGGACACTTCCAGAGGGACCCAATGTGTCTCGGGGCAAAGAATTGGGTCAGGAATAGAAGCAAGCACAGAGAGACTTCATTAAGAGAAGAAAAAGAAACCTTGTTCTAGATTCCCAATGGTGGTAGGGTTCAAATAATTGTTTCATTGTTTTCTCTGTGTGAGAGAGAGAGACAGAGAGAGAGAGAGAGAGAAAGAGACAGAGACAGAGAGAGAGAGAGAGAGAGAGAGAGAGAGAGAGAGAGAGAGACTAGAACAAAATGAAATTATAATCTCACTGGTGCTAGCACACTAAGGAATAAGGCTTTTCTGTCACATAGCATGAAGGATTTTGGTCATTGGCACAGCATGGGCTTTTCGTTTTTTTTTTTTTATTACATTTTATTTGTGAGCGTGTATCCACATGTGTTTAATGGAGAGGACAGTGTACGTGCCACAGTGTCTGTCCCCTCCCCTCATTTTCTTTCAAATGTAAAGGAATCAATTTTTCTTTATCAGTTTCTGCTTCCAGATTCTGTTGAACTTCAGGGAAACTAGAGTTGTGGTTTTAAGGGTCTGTGTGCCCAGGAACAACACACCCACACTGGTCATATCTGCTTTCCTGGGGCAGGAGAGTAGGACAGAGGTTGGGAAGGCTTTGTGCAAAGGCTAGAAAATTACCATACAAGAAAAGCCAGTTGGTAAAGAGGAAGGCTAGATGCCGTGAGGTGTTAAGTAAGCCTTCAATCCCAGCACTCAGGAGGCAGAGGAGAGAGGATCTCTGAGTTTGAGGCCAGCCTGGTCTACAGAGTGCTAGTTCCAGGACAGCTAAGGCTACACAGAGAAACCCTGTCTCACAACCCCCGGCCGGGGAGGGGGCTGGAATACACACACACACACACACACACACACACACACACACACACACACACACAAACACACTCATGAATGCACGCACGTGTGCACACATCCAACCCTTGCCTGAAGCCAACAAGAACAAGCTGGAGACACCCAGTCAGGAACAGATGCACCCCCCCCACACACACAGTGTCTGAAGGTGAACTGTGCTCATTACTAACACACACCCCTGGTGAAGATTTAAGGCATGGAACAGAGCATGCACAAGAAAGCCCACAGGATGCAAACGGCCTCAAAAATTCATGTATTATAGCATAAAAGTCAAAATCCTAGGGGCAGTATTTGCTGTTTAAGCTCCTAGAGAAGAGTCGCCCAACCTGCTTTCTCCTCCTCCAAAGCATGCCTGTTTGTAGTAAACCACCCCTGCCTCGCTATTATCTGTGAGGCTCTGTTGAGTTCCTTGTTCCAGGACACAGGAGCCTGCACGTCCTCTGGAGATGCCCATTGAACCCCACATTTGCTTATACTGTCCCCTTACTTCCTCATTTGTGTGAGGAAATGGCAACAATGGGACCGGGTTCCAGAGCTCAGTCCTGGTTAGGGGAAAGGTTATGAAATGGCACACCCTCAGAGGAAGGCACGACTTTGAACCTCAACCCAGTGGAAGAAGACTAAAATAATCACACGGGACGAGAGTTACACACAGTTGTGAATCATCGTGTTGGTGCAGGGAATCAAACCTGGGTCCTCTGGAAAAGCTGTCAGTCCTCTTAATCCATGAGCCATCTCTCCAGATCCAATCATGAACTGCCGATAGTTCCTTAAGTTCCTCTAGGACCAGCGAGGCTGCGCCCTATTGACCCCTCCACCACCCGTGCTGACATGTTGAGGAATCCAATGTTTTCTTTTATTGTTGTTTTGTTTGTTTGTTTGTTTGTTTTTGGGGGACAGGGTTTCTCTGTGGCTTTGGAGGCTGTCCTGGAACTAGCTCTTGTAGACCAGGTTGGTCTCGAACTCACAGAGATTCACCTGCCTCTGCCTCCTGAGTGCTTTTTTTTTTTTTTAAAGACAGGGTTTCTCTGTGTAGCCCTGGCTGTCCTGGAACTTGTAAACCAGATTGACCTCAAACTCAGAGATCTGAGTTTGCCTCTGCCTACCAAGTGCTGGGATTAAAGGCCTGTGCCACCACGTCCTGCTGAGGGACACAATCTTATGCTGGTCTCGTGCAGATAGCCACAGTGCAGTGCGTTCCTGAGTGCATCAACCTTGTTGTGGCCAGAGGACATCTTACTGCTGCACCTTTTCCATCCTCGGGCCCTTAGGAGGGCGGCAGTTGTCCTCACAGGACTGATCCCTCTGCCATCATGTCTTCCTGTTTGGTCTGTTACAGTTTCTGCATCAACTGCCATCCACTGCAGTAAACAGCTCATGTAAAGGCTGGGCAGGACACGAATCTATGGATGCGCACATGAGTGTTTGGAAGGCATGAGGATAAACTCTTACAGAATGCCTAACATGTTCAGGCTTTGTGGCTGGCTTTGGAGAGACTGGATTCCAGTTTCTATGACTCAAGTAGGGAAAGGCGTTCTGGTTTCTAAGGTTTGCGTCAGAGGAGGAAGTATGAGAGCCTGGAGGCCGGCAAAAGGTCAGAGAGAAACTGCAGGAGCCTCCATTTGCAGCTACCTTTTCCCAAACTCTCCCCGTGTTAAAGTCTCTCCCACACATGCAGCCCCTTGTTTCCTGAACTCACGTCTCTGCCTGGGTCTCGTTTCCAGGGATACACCCAGGTTCCGTTGTAGTAATTGCTCTGATCAACTGCAACCCTCGCTTTTTGCACCCTAGGTTCTTACGTTAGTTTCAAGGGCAGCCAGGCTCTGGCCCAACAGCATCTTTATTTGCTACCATGCTACTGACTTTTCTGGTTACTGAGACAAAATACCTAACGTAAGCAAGTTGAAGAAGGAAGGGGGCGGAGCGTGGAGCAGTTGACCATTTCCGGTCCACAGTCAACAAGCACCGGGAGACCGAATGCTTTGGCCCTGGGCCGGTTCTCTTCACGTAGCCCATGCAATGGCGCGCTCACATATAGAGTAGCTCTTTCTGACTCAGTTAATCTAATCTATACACGTTCTTACAGACACACCCAGAGGTTGATTCCCATGGTTATTCTTAAACCCATGAAACTGTCGATCGAGATTAGCTCTTAACCGCTGAGCCATCTTTCCAGGCAGCTCCCAAAAGTCCCATTATTCTTAACAGATTAGTTTGGAAGAAAGGAGACATAACTGTGAACAGGGAAAAAACATTTTTAGTTTTACTTACTTGTTTATCTTTTGGACTTGTTTATTTTATGTGTATGAATATTTGTTTCATATGTATGAATATTTGTTTTATATGCATGAATATTTGTTTCATATGTATGAATATTTGGCCTGCATGTTTATCTGTGCACCACTTGTGTGCCTGGTGCCGCTGGCCTAGAGAAAGGACCTGGGATTGAACCCCAGTTCTCTGTAGGAACAACAAGTGCTACTGAGTCAGCTCATTTGTTTGTTTGTTTGTTTGTTTGTTTGTTTATGAGACAGGGCCTCACTTTGTAGTTTAGGGTGATCTGAAACTCACTATATGCCCCCAAGATGGGTTGAACATTCAGCAAACTTACTGCCCCACGCTTCAGAGTGGTAGAATTTCAGGCGTGAACTACTACCCTGGGTTTTTCATGAAATGGCTGGTTGTCCTGGAACTTGCTCTGTAGCCTTGAAAACAGAGATCCACCTGCCTCTGCATCCTGAGTGCTGGGATTAAAGGCATGAATTACCACTGCCAGGCCATAAATAAATCTTAAAAGCAATGTAGCAAGCTGGTCATGTGATACCCACCTGTGATCCCAACACCTAGAAGGCTAAAAAGCAGGAGAATGAAAAGTTTAAGACCTGGGTCACATAGTGAGACTATAGTTGAACCAACAAACAAAGCAACATAGCAATCTCTTATGAATCAAATTATAGTTCATTTAATAGTCAATTGAATATCATAGTTTTACTTAGTAACATTTTGTTTCTTTCTTGATGGTACGTAAAAATATTGGCTCTTAACGGTAAGTGGCATTTTAGAGTCAAGAAAGCATGAAGTAATTAAATAACAATTTATTTTACATTGATGTATAAATATCTGTCATCCAGACATGGGAAAGCCCCTTTTGTGTGCAGTTAATAGTGAGAATATTTCTGCCTTTAATCCCAGCACTCGGGAGGCGGAGGCACGTGGATCTCTGTGAGTTTGAGGCCGGGCTGGACCGACAGCCTCCAAAACAATACAGAGAAACCCTGTCTCATAAAAAAAAAAAAAAGAGAATATTTCTTCCCACCAAACTTGAGGGCATCGGTATGGTCATTGTCACTGCTTCTGCTTAGCTCAGGCTCCACTTCCCTTTCTCAGGGAGGCGACCCATTCTCAGCTGACTCAGCAGCTTCACACGCCAGAGGCTCAGATCACAGCTCAATAGCAGCCAACTTAGCCCTTTCAGGCATCAGGTTCAAGGTGAGTGAACAGATGTCATGTGGGCAGGGCATTAGGACAAAGGCTCCTGTTCCAGTGTTCATAGAGACACAGGGTTGGAAGGGTCCTTTCAGAGAAACCAGATACCAAGAGGTCAAAGGGCATGGTCCTGAAGGGTCAATGTGATATTATAAGCCACAAGTTTTCATTGGCTTGGAAAGCTGGGCATTTTGACCCAGGTGTCCTCTTTTTCTCTCCGTCTGCCTGATGCAGACATGCTCTCAACTGAGGTTCCTCTTCCCAGACAGCCGTAGCTTATATCGAGTTGTCAAAAATAACCAGGACAGATAGCATATAAAACAATGGGTTTCACTGTGACATTTTTACATATATCATTTGCATATATTTGCACACATCGTTGTACTTCGATCGTATTCACTAACTCCCGCCCATTCCTCTCCCCCACTATAAGATGGATATGTGGATACCTGTTAGTGATTCCAGGAGTACAGATAATATTTGTATAGTACTTAACAAGAAACAGGTACTCACAAAATCGCAATAAAATCAACTAGGTTATGAATGACCAAGCGAGCTGTTATTTCGATAAGGAATGTGGAATTTGAGATTAAAACACAATGTTGGGCCAGTCGGTGGTGGCACATGCCTTTAATCCCAGCACTCGGGAGGCAGAGGCAGGCAGATCTCTGTGAGTTCGAGGCCGGGCTGGACCGATAGCCTCCAAAACAATACAGAGAAACCTTGTCTCGTAAAAACCAAAAAAAAAAAAAAAAAAAACCAAGCAAAAAAAAAATAAAACAAACAAAACACAGTGTTGGGACTGGAGAGATGGATCAGTGGCTAAAAGCTCACACTGCTTACAGAGAATCTGAGTTCGGTTCCCAGCACCCGCCTTTGGGACTTCCTGGGATGTCCTCCTGTGAGACTAGCTCCCAGGGGATACAATGCACTCAAGAGCTGGTTATGGTGGCGCTCATCTATAATCCTCAGCTCTGGGGAGGCTGAGGCAGGAAGACAGCACCACCCCGTTTGCAGAGTGAGTTCCAGGCTAGCCTGAACTACACCGAGACCCTGCCCTGCAAACCAAAGAAACGCAGTAGAAAAGAAAACAGTAAGGAACTGGCTAAGAGTGGGTTTTCTGTCCCATAGATGATGAAGCCAGAGCGACAGAGATCACTGCAAGTCCAGCATTCCAGAGGGTGAAGCAGGAGGATCCTGAGGCCAGCCTGGACTGCATAGCAGAACCCTGTCAACAAAATAACAAACACAGATTTCCTTTTAAATACTCTAAGCGAGGCAATGAGGTAGAAAGAGGTTGACTAAAGAAAGTATATCCTGTTGGGAAGTGGTGGCTTAAGGCTTTAGTGTTTTTTTATGCTGTTTTATGGCAGATGCAGGTGGATCTCTGTGAGTTCAAGACCAGCCCGGTCTACAGAGTGAGTTCCAGGACAGCCAGAGCTATTCGAAGAAACCTTGTTGCAAAAATAAATTTTTATATTGTATCTGGAATGGAATGAGGTGCTGCAGACCTGGACAGGCGTCCACCCAGGAGACTGCAGACCTCTCCAGTGGGTAGGGCCTGCGGAGATCCCGGCCACGCCCCGGCCACGCCCTGTGCCGCCGCAGCTCCGCCCCAGTCGCCTGACTACTCGGGTACTCACTGCCTGCTCGCCCTGTGAACCCTGCTTCCCTGCTCGGCCGGTCACTGGGTGTCCGCGCCATCGCCCAGCTCCTACGGCGACACCATGTTGGGAATGATCAGAAACTCGCTGTTCGGGAGCGTAGAGACGTGGCCTTGGCAGGTTCTGAGTACCGGGGGCAAGGTAGGCCCGCAGGGCTGCAGAGAACCGGAGGACTGTGCTGCCGTCCCCACCCTGGCGCGGGTGCGGCCGGTGTTGCGGGGCTGTGGGTGGGACTGTGACCAAGCTGCGTTCCTACCGGGGCCGTGCTTCGCCGCCAGGCGCTGGCCCTGGGAAGGAAGGGAGAACCGGGTCGGGCTCAGTCAGAGCAGGACGCGAGAAAGGATCCATCTTGGCGAGTGGGACACCGCCTGTTGAATGTCCACTTAAGCATTCTAAGCCGCCTGGACTTTTTCCTCTCTTAGCACAGAGACCCACTCTGTCCCAAGCAGGCCTGGCACTAGCTGTGTAATCCAGACTGGCCCTGAATTCTGTAGTAATATTCCTGACTCGGCCTCCTGAGTGCTAGGGTTACAGGTAGGAGTCGCCACGCCTGGCTACATTCTGAACAATTTTGTTTGCAAGAGACTCTTGGTTGCAGAGTGACTGACAAAATGACTGCAGAACGACTGATAAAAATCCTAGCGAGAAAAGCAAAACAAACAGCAACAAAACGCAAGTACGGAAGGAATAGAAACGGCGTGGGCTGCAGACGTGCAGGTTTGGGCGGGCAGGGGGTGGGCGGGCAGATCTGCTAGGGAGCCATGAGGGGTCCTTCAACCTGTCTTGGCTGTGCAATGCAGCGTGTGTGGGAGTCCACAGTCAAGAGCGTGTTCGGAGGCTCAGAGCTATACGGCTGCTCGTGGTTTATGGAATTGCTCCTGTTGGATGCATAAAATGAGTGAGGACACATAATCACTGTGTTCCGCCAAATTTGCCTCAACACTGAAGTGGGCGACGCGTCTGCTTTTCTGAAAATTGGGAGTTGGGTGCTCAGTTATAATCTTGCAGGTGTATATTGTTCTCCTAAGCTACGTTTGATTACTGATTTGTTGATGTTGGAACCTGAGCCTTGTGCTTCACCGCTGGCCTATAGCCTCAGTCTGACAAGTGTGCAATCTCTCTTTGTAACAATTCTGGATAAAGGCCTGTGCTACTTGGGGACCAAGTTCTGGAACCTACTACAGTGAGCCTCACACATAAGCCCAGAACGCAACTCTAGACTAGACTCAATTATCCAGGTGCCCAGCAAGCCGTCTGTCCCTCTCTGAGTCTCCCCTGCTGTCTATAGAACGAGCAGTTGAAGAAGTAGCTGATCACAGGGACACGCATTCAAAGGTCTTCACCAGCCAGGCAGATAATGAAAATGAGCGGGACTGGCTGGTTAGATTACAGGGCCTGGTGGAAACTGAAGCCTGTTGAGAATGCTATACCACCAAGTGACTTCCCAGGACTAGAGCTGCCAAGTTAAGAGAGGTCAGATAGCCAAGTTCTCTATGAGAAATCCTCCAATGTAAAGGTAATTGTTGCAACAAATAGCACTCTTTTCTGTGCCAACTATATGTGGACCATGCATCTTGAAAATAAGTAAAGACAAAACCAAGCTGCATATATGGTGGCCATGCCCACAACCCCAGAACTCAGGAGGCAGAAGCAGGAGTGTTGACACAAGTTTGAGGCCAGCCTGGGCTGCACCGTGAGTTCCAAGCTGTAGCTGCGTGGCGACAGAGTGAATCCACCAAGGAGTTCTGCCCTCATGGAGCTTCTGTTCCAGTGGCTAATGAGCAGATAAGAGATATACACTATGGGGCTGGAGAGATGGCACCGAGGTTAAGAGCACTTACTGCTCTTGCAGAGGACCTGAGTTCGATTCCCAGCATCCACATCAGGCCGCTCACACCCAAGACTTACAGTGTAGTTATCTCATTAAAACTTCAAAAGACTTTGTTAAGACTTGAACTAAGCCAGGCATGGCTGTGCCTATTTGCATTGCAGCACTCAGGAGTGAAGGCAGGAGAATTAAAAATAAGTCACTTAACATCTCAGCCAGATTCTTCCACTGTAAGGGAGACTAACACTGCCTTTGTGACATTTTATTAAATGTTCAAAGATACATGTAAGCTTTGTTTTTGACATACAGAGTCAGGGCCTGGGTCTACACCTCTGGCAGGTGGAAAGCACACCACAGGCCCCTTGTGGCTTAGCCATTCAGGTGTTCAGGACTGATTCTAGCCAGTCCTTATCAGGCTCCTCATTTGTTCAGGGAGGGAGGGAAGAGGGAGCCCTCTGGTCTGAGTTGGGTGGGTCCTGAGAATGCTTGGAGCAGGTCTGATAGGAATTAGTGATGTCCTTTGGTCCAGCCTGTACAAATATGTCAGGACCAACGGCCTAGGTTTGAGTCCTGGCTCTACCATCTTCCCACGGAGACCTGGTACTTAACCTCCAGTCCCCTAATACCTGTAAAAATGGAGGCTAAAGCACTAACCTTCCATGGGCTTGTTGGAGACATTGAATAAATGACTGAATTCATGTTAAGTGTTTCAAGTAGTATCGATACATAGAAAGTTCTCTGTTGGGTTAGTAATCTTAACACTTGCTTCTCAAGTGTTAGAGAATAAGCTTCTAAAATCATCACAGGGACCAGAAAAAAAATGACCTTTAGAGGACTCGAAGAGCCCAGAGCAAGGGACATTCTTGTAAGGCCTTTGGAGTTTGACCCTCACCCAGTTTGCACTGGTTGTTGAATATTGGTGTTTGTGACCACGGGTGCAGATCCCCACCCAGTATCTGGTTGAGAGCCTTGGCCAACGGGAGGTGGGGAAAGAGGGCGTTACGTTCCATGGAACAAGCAAACACTCTGGGGTGACTGATGTTGAAAACCAACAGTGTCCACGCAGCAGGCTGGTTCTTCGGAAAAGTAGAGAAGTCCAGTTAGATAAATGCGTTCACATAGAGCTCCATACAGAACTGGTGGTTTCCTAGACATTATCCATCTTCCTTCCTTCCTTCCTTCCTTCCTTCCTTCCTTCCTTCCTTCCTTCCCTCCCTCCTCCCTCTCTCTCTCCCTCCCTCTCTCTCTCCATTTTCTCTCTCTTCCTTACTTTCTGATCTCCAATTTTTGTCTTTATGAAACAGGGCCCCAGATGGAACCCCTGATCTCCCCACCTTCCGCCATGTCTGATTAATATACATATTTAGTCATTCGTTTCTTTTTCTTTTTGGGTTTTGTGAGACAAGGTCTTACATAGCCGCAGGCTGAGCCTCCTCAGTGCCGGGATTATAGGCATGTCCCAAATGATGTTCATCCTAACACTCAAGTTTTCCCGGTGGTCCAGTGATTCAGACGGCAGGTGTGAGCACTGATGCTGTCCCACAAGGGACTGAGCTCAGACAGTGTGACCCAGCTTTTCCCCCAGGAGCTGCTGTTAACCAGGTTCCCATGCCTATATTGAGTAGTCACTATTTCGGTCCTCGTCGATAAAGTAAAGCTGGTTCACTCTGTAGCCATCCTTCCCAAAAAGTGCTCATAGAGTGTCATCAACAATGTGCAAGTTGTGGTCACAGATGCAGAGAGGTACAGTGGTGACCCAGTGGTCCTGACCCAGGCTTATGGCTGCGGGTAGGGCTTGCACGTATCGTTATATCATTATAATTACAAGAAGTGTGTTACAAAGTACAAAGGCCTAGTATGATAGCACAGGGGGGATTTGTTTTAGATAAGCCCCTCTCTGAGGGGGTGAACTCCAGGTTGGAGGCCCTATTAGATGAGTAGGACTCATCGGATGGCAGACACAGGCAGCAGAATAATCTCCCAGGCAGAGGAAGCAGCAGGAATGCTCGGGAACACTGTGGGCATTAAAGGAGACAGGAGCCTGACATGGCTCACACTGTAACCCCAGCATTCCTGAAAGCTGAGGCAGGAGGATTGCCGTGAGTGTGAGGTTAGCCTGCTGGCGTACAGAGTAAAACGCTGTCTCAGGAGGGGAGACAAGAAAAGAAGTAGCAGTGTGACATAGAGGTGCTCTTGGGTTCAGCTCTAAGGACGAAGGGATGCTGGGTGATGCCCCGATCACCTAGGCTAGGTAAGGAGTCAGCCATGGGGCTGGAGAGATGACTCAGCAGTTAAGAGCTCTTACAGCATTTGCAGAGGACCCAGAGTTGGTTCCCAGTACCTACACGGCAGCTTACGGCCTCCTATAACTCCAGTTCCAGAAGATCTGACACCTTCTTCTGACCCCCAAGGGCTCCTTTACACATGGCGCATACAGACACTCAGGCATATACATGCATGCATGCACATATAAGGAAAGGAATAAATACTGCAAGCATTCGGTGTGAAGGATGCTAGACAGTGGGTTGCTGAAAACAGTTAGATTCCTGCAGACGCTCCTCATGGGCTTGCTTGCCCACCTCAACCCATTCTGGGCCTTCGTCTCCCCGTCTGCTGATGACTCCATATTTACTCCCGCTTCTCGGGGCCAGCTCCCTTCTGTGCTCCGGGCCCTGTGGCCAACTGCCGTGCCCATGGGCCATTTGCTCATCTAGGCATCGCATAAACAGACACGCAAGAGCCCTTTGATTTTAGGAGTATCTAGCTGTTGGAGTCTGAAGAGAGGAGAGGCGAGTCAGGAGCAAGGGGTAGGATAATAAGAATTCCATGTTGAATTAGAGACCATCCCCTGGAGTCCCAGACACACCTGCAAGAGCTGTGATCCGTTGCAGAGTCAGTTGAATTGGTTTTAGAGTAGTCAAAACCAGCAAGCCCTCAGTTCACCATCACTGGGCTCAAGGTTATGAAAACTGCTACAACAGCCCAAGGTTTCTGTTGGGATTGTCCACCCTCCTCTCTTGCGACATCCTACTCGACAGGCTTTGTTCCAGCCACAGCGACTTACTCAACATTCTTCCTCCTGGTCCTACTGTTCTTTAAAAACATTTTTAGAGATTTATTTATTTTTATGTGTATGAGTGTTAGGCTTGAATACATGTCTCTGCACCTTGAGCGTGCCCTGCCTTCGGACTAGAATTACAGACCACTGCGAGCTGCCCTGTGGGTTCTGGAAACCAAACCTGGAACCTCTGGAAGAGCAGCCACACTCTTAATCGCTGAGTTGAGCTGAGCTGGGCCATCTCTCCAGCCCCAAGGTGCTGTTCTTGATGTCTCTGATGATCCCCTCCTCTAACCATCAGCATCTCTAGCCATCAGCATTTTGGTACATTTTAGAATAACCGCTTGTAGCCAGGAGAAGTAGTGTATTGCCTTTATTAGAATCACTCCAGAGACTGAAATGGAATTACAATTCAAGGTCAACCTGCGCTATATAGCAAATTACAGCTAAGGCAGCCTGGGCTATAGAGAGATACCCAGTCTAAAAAAAACCCAAAAAAACAAAAAAAAACCTAACTAACTAACTGAAACTAAACAAATTTCTGATGTCATCTCACCATCTCCTCGTAATTCCCATCTTATTAATGTCTAGTCTTGAGTGCAGCATCTGCCAGAGGTTTGCAACAGGGTTTGTTCAAAGAAACAAACAATAAACATCCCAGTGGGTGATCTGGAAGCTCCTGTAAGTCGCCGTGACCTTCTGGAACCAGAAAAGCACACACAGAGAGCCTCAGCCTCACTTAAGTGCCGTGTTTCAACCCTGTCTTGGTGCACTGTACCCTTTAGATGACAACCTGCTGTCTCCTGGATTCCCCTTTGGTAGACCCAGTCTTTCCTGACATCAGAAACAGTGATGAGCTAGGAAGATGGTAGAGCCGTCCCAGTATTAGCCTTGCAAACGTGAAGATCTATGATGTACCCCCTGAACCCATGAAAAGAGGCTGGGCTTGGTGGCACATGGTTTATGGTCCCAGCACTCGGGAGACAAAATCAGGAGGATCCCTGGGATTCACTGGTAGCCCTGCCTATGCATACTTATTGACTTCCAGGCCAGTAAGAAACCCTGTCTCAAAACAAAAACAACCAAGGGGCCTGAAGAGCCTCAGTGGCTGAAAGCAGTGGCTGTTCTTTTAGAATACCTGGTCCAGTTTCCAGCATCCACATGATGGTTCACAACATCCGTAACTCCAGTTTAAGGGGACCTGATGCTGTCCTCCGATCTCTGGGGACCAAGCTTGCACCTGGTACACATATATACTTTATTCATGCAGCAAACACTCATACACATAAGTAAAATTTTGTGTTTTTTGTTTTCTGTTTTTTCTGAGACAGGGTTTCTCTGCGTAGCCCTGGCTGTCCTGGAACCCACTCTGTAGACAAGGCTGGCCTCAAACTCAGAGATCCTCCTGCCTCTGCCTCTTAAGTGCTGGGATTAAAGACGTTTGTCACTACCACCCAGAATAAATTTTAAAAAGGCAGTTAGATCCTGATAAATGATATGTGAGATTGTCCTCTTATTTACATACATACACACACACACACACACACACACACACACACACACACGCACGCACGCACGCACGCACGCACGCACACGTCCCTGGGCTCCCTCTCAACACTAAAATAAACAAAGCAGAGTTAGAGGGTGGTAAGAAGTCCAAAAGCTGTTGAAGAACATAGGCTCTTCTTTCCCCTGGTGTTGCTGGTGATAAAACCGAGGGCCTCACCCACAATCAGCAAGCACTGTACTGCTGGGCTGTACCCCAGCCCTCTATCTCTTCCCTCTCCCAGACAAACTAGAGTCAGGCTGTTCCTGGGGTCCGTTTTTGGAGGACTGCTGCCATTAATGCATTCTTTTGCTTCTTTTTTCCTTTCTGGGCTTTTCTTTACTTTTTCTGGGATCCTTTTTATTTATTTATTTTTTGGGTTTTTTGTTTGTTTTTGTTTTTGAGGTTTTGTTATTGTTGTTGTTTGGTTTTTTTCAAGACAGGTTTTCTCTGCATCTTTGGAACCAGCCCTTGTAGACCAGGCTGGTCTCGAACTCACAGAGCTCTGCCTGCCTCTGCCTCCCGAGTGCTAGGATTAAATTCATGCGCCACTACCGCTCAGCTGATCCTTTTTGTTTTGATTGTATTTATTTATTTATTTATTTAGTGTGTGTGTGTGTGTGTGAAGATGGATTCTGCACAAAAGAAAACAAGATAGCTTGTCTTCACCCTCTCTACCCTCTCTCTAGACCGCTCCTTCCTCTATAGCCCACACGCGTGTCACGTGTGTGTGCAGTTCACATACAATTAAATTTAGATGCCACACACGAGGAAATGTGGTGTTTCTCTCTCTCAACACAGTGAGCTCCTCTTCTATCCATTTTCCTGCAAATGTTGTTGACTCCCTTTTCTTTACAGATAAATAAGAGCGCTGTCTATACCCGCTGCTCTGTGGCGGGCATCTAGGCTGGCTCCATGTCAGGGTAACTGTGAATAACGCAGTAATGAGCATGGGTGTGTGGATGTCTGCGGTGTGCTGACCTGGGTTCCATCAGGCATATTCCCAGGAGTGGCGTAGCTGGGTCACGTGGTAACTCTTAGTTTTTTTGAGGACCCCCAAACCGATTTCCACAGCAGCTGAGCCACTTTGCAATCCTCCCACGCTGTAAGTGGCTCCTCCTTCCCTGCACCCTTGCCAGCATATGCTGTCATTTGTCATCTGGCCGCTGTCTCAGCCCCCAAATAACACACAAAACACTGTGTTAATTATGAAGCTGTTGGCCGTTTGCTATGGCTTCTCAATGACTAGCTATGACTTAATTATTAACCCATAACTGCTAATATATTTCTATAAGGTCTTATCTTACTGAGGACACAGCCTCATGCGTCCTCTCCTCCTGGGATCTCATGGCGACTCTCTGCTCTTCACTACATTTCCCAGAATCCTCCTCGACTCCTAGTCCCACCTATCTTGCTTCTCTATTGGCCAACAGTGCTTTATTTATCAACCAATAAGACGACATATACACAGAAGGACTTTCCCCCATGGTGGGGGGATGTTATGTTTTGGTTTGATTTGTTTTAATTATTATTTTGCTTTTTGAGACAGGATATCATGTAGCCTAGGTTGGTCTAGAACTCCTGATCCTTCTGCCTCTACCTCCCAAGTGCTGGGGATGTAGGAGCAGCCCAGCCTTCACTTCTTCTCCTGCTGAATCCCTTATCACCTTCTCCTATGTTGTTCTTTTCTTTCTGGTATGTTCCCAGCAACGTTGTCTTCTAACTTTTCTAGGGAATTTTTTTTCACATCAGCAGATTTTTTTAAACACTTTATTTTATGTGCATTGGTATGAAGGTGTCAGATCCCCTGGAACCAGAACTACAGAGAGTTTTAAACTGCCATGTGGGTGCTGGGATTTGAACCTGGGTCCTCTGGAAGAGCAGTCAGTGCTCTTAACCACTGAGCCATCTCTCCAGCCCCCTGTGAGCAGATTTTTACGAGATTTATATATTTATTTATTCATTTATTTTTAAGTATGTGTATATGAGTTGAGTACTCCCAGAGTCCACAGGCATTGGATTCCCTAGACCTGTAATTACAAAGAGTTGTGAGCTGCCCAGCATGGATGCTGGGATTTGAACCTGGGTCCTCTGCAAGAGCAACACACACTCTTCACACTGAACCACCTCTCTAGCACCCCACTTTTCTTTATTTCTTTCTCTTCTTCTAACCTGCAAAAGCTTTTGATCTTTTGGTGCTCCGTTTTTGTGGCGTTTCCAGCATTCTGAGGTCCAGTAGCTTCTCTAGCTCCTTCAGATTATCAATCATAAAATGCCAATCTTTTGTTTGTTGTTTGGTGGTAGGGGTTTTGCTTTGAGACATCATGTCATGTGGTCCAGGCTGGCCTTGATCTTATTCTGTAGCTGAGGATAACCTTGAACGTCTGTTTGGTCTCCACTTGCTAGGTGCTACAGTCACAGGCAAGCGCTATCCCTTCCTATAAGATTTTCTACGTTTGTAAAAACCTCAGAATCAGCCAGGGGTGGGGCACATGACTTTAATTCCAGCCTCGGGAAAGTGAGCAGAGGTGGGTGGGTCTCTGAGTTAGAGGCTAACCTGGTCTACACAGTGAGTTCCAGGACAGCCAGGGCTACACAGAAAAACCCTGTCTCTAAAAAACAAACAAACAACAACAACAAAAAAAACCAAGTCAGAATCTGTTTCTTATGGTGCTTCCTATGGAGTTTGTCTATACCGTCACCATACCCGCTCTGGGGAGTTCCTTGCTGCTTTAAGCTCCTTTGTTCCCGCTCACCGTGTCTCCTGAATCTCCAGGAAGAAGTCTCCTATGAGGAAAGAGCCTGTGAAGGGGGCAAGTTTGCCACCGTGGAAGTGACAGACAAGCCTGTGGACGAGGCTCTGCGGGAAGCCATGCCCAAGATCATGAAGTACGTGGGCGGCACCAATGACAAGGGTGAGCGTCCCAGAGGGACAGGGCTCTGTGAGCTCACGTTGTCCGGGGACATATCAGGGAGTGCCACAGACACCCGTAACTGCCTATTCCAATGTCGTACGCGGGAAGTTCACGGCAGGAAACTCGGCTATCAGACCCGTCTGATGTCAGCCCAGCCAGCCTCTCACTTTTCAGTGTGTGTCTTCTCTGTCACCCAATTCGTGGTTCTTTCCAAGTACAGAGCTAGGTGCACACTCTTTGTTTTATTTTGTTTTTAACACTACGGTGTTGGTTGTGTCCTTGGATTGGGTGAATGGGCAGCCACACCCGTAGTAAGCTGAGTTCCGTGCAAAGCATGGTTTTATACCTGACTGGAAGCCGCTGGCACCAGGCTGGAAACCTGTCAGCCCTCTTAGCTGCAAAGGCCCGGTGAGCTGTGAGTGCTGCAGCCCCAGACTCAGCTCTGGTGGTTGAAGATCTGTGAACTCTTCAGCCATTCCTGGTTTTGGAACACAGCAGCCCACGCTGGCTGCCCCTCCTCCAGACAGGTTTCTAAAATGGTTGGGCTGAAGTTTCATGTAAGGTACACCATGGGAGTGTAAATTGTAGTTTTTTTATTTACTTTATTTATTTAGGGGGGAGGCTGAGGCGGGGTCTTTACATAGCCCTGGCTGTCCTGGAACTTACTGTGTAGAGCAGGCTGGCTTTGAACTCACAGAGATTCTCTTGCCTCTGCCTGTCAAGTGCTGAGAGACAAGTGCCACCACACCTGCTTGTAAAATATTGGACTCATAAGCATTTTCTGACTTTGGTGGCCCTGGGGAGTCCCTGCAAACTAGTTATAGGTCTTAAAAAAAATGAAAATAGAGACACTGGGTTTGATTTTTTAGTATTTCTCACGCTGTAGTTAGAAAGTTGGTAAAGAACTATTTGTAACCATGCTAATATTTTCTTGGAGCAAAGTAAGCAGGCTCTGGAAAATAAGTTGACCTGTAAGAGGTCAAGAAAAAAGGTTTTTTTCGAAACAGGGTTTCTCTGTGACTTTAGAGGCTGTTCTGGAACTAGCTCTTGTAGACCAGGCTGGTCTCACAGAGATCCACCTGCCTCTGCCTCCCAAGTGCTGGGACTAAAGGTGTGCGCAGCCATCACCCAGCTAATTTTTTTTTCTTAACTGTTAAAGTATCTATTTAAGTGAAAACTTGTATCATTTGGCTTCAAAGTACTCGGGGTCGAACCCAGGGCCTTAGGTGTGCTAAGCAAATATTCTACCGCTGAGCTATATCCTCAACATTTGGATTTTGAGTCAGGATCTTGCTATGTAGCTCAGGCTGCCTGGAACTCGACCCTTCCTCTTGAGTGCTGGGATTGCAGGCATGTGACGCCACACCAGGCCCTTTGGGGGGCCTTTAATATAAACGGAGTATTCCTATATTGCACATTTTGTCTCTTTTACTAGTTTTGTCATTGTACTCTGTGGTTAAACAGTCTTTAAACATAATTCCTCATACCTGCATTGTATGGCATCATGTTTTGACCAACTGCAAACTATCCTACAGGGAATGTCCTATTACCCACACTTTCCCATATTTTGTGTTTTCTCTCTTGAATATGCAGATCCTGGAGTATCTACATTCTGGTTATGTGTCACCAAATAGTTTCTGTTTGTTTGTTTCTTCAATCATGGATGCTGAGAGATGGCTCACTGTTTAACTGCGCTCTTGCAGAGAACATAAACTCAATTCCCAGGCAAAGGAAAGGCTGGAGAGATGGCTCAGCACTGGAGAGCACTTGCTGCTCTTACAGAGGACCAGTGCTCAACTCCCAGCACCCACATGGTGGTTCCCAGCCACCTATAACTCCAGCTCCAAGAGATCTACCACCCTCTTCTGGCTGCCACAGGCACTTACATGAATGATACATGTAAGCTCAGAAGGCACACATACAAACATAAAAAAATAGTGACATCATACTCTTACCTCCAAAATATAAATGTAAGAGTTATTTATAAGCACAAATCTACTTATATATTCTTAGTTCCTGAAATGTTTGTTGCTCATTAAAAACAAGTTGCCTTGGAAGAGAAATGACATTCATGGCCTTCAGAGGCTCTGTCTAATGCCTGCTTCTCTGTGTTCTGATGTCTTCAGGAATCGGTATGGGTATGACGGTCCCCATTTCTTTTGCCGTGTTTCCCAATGAAGATGGCTCCCTACAGAAGAAACTGAAAGTCTGGTTCCGGATTCCGAATCAATTTCAAAGCAGCCCACCGGTTCCTAGTGACGAAAGCGTGAAGATCGAGGAGCGGGAGGGCATCACTGTGTATTCCACGTAAGGAGACACCTCTTAGCATCTGCCGGCAGCCTCTCCTCAGGTCTTCTCAGTGAACGTTCATGTTGGCTTTTCTCTGTTGCTTAGTTCATTTCAGCAAAGAAACTCTGAATCGTGACAATAACCCACTTTAATTTCCTCAGGCCGGAGTGCACACGAGTTTGCAGTTTATCTGGAAAAATGCTTTGTCCTGTTGCAGTGTTGATAGGTAGGACCAGTCACCCCCAGCCTAAGCTTAAGATGAATACCCACCCACCAGCATTATCCATAGCAGGGTCTTAGGAAAATCAAGGAATATATAAGTCAATCGCAGTTTGGGCTCATGGATACATAGGAATATAATAGCTGGGGAACATGATTCACACCCCACACTCCCTTTAAATGTACAAGGCTCGGGGGTGTTTGTCAGAGCTGAATAGCCAGCCCCCCGCTTGCCCCTGGTCTGTGGCCCTTTAAGCAAAGGACACATCCACTCCCTTGTCCTTCTGGTTGTGTTCCCAGGACTCTCTCACAGTCACATTTCTTCGCTATTGAAAGTAGCGGAGCGGGGGCAGACTGTTGCCTGCTTCTGTTTGTTTCACTTTCTTGGTGCCGGGAATGGAACCTACAACCTTATGCATGCTAAGCTGTTACTCCACCACCAAGATACTCTAACCTGCCCTGTAAGTCAAGTCTCTTCCATGACAGGTGACTCCCTGTTTGTCAAGATCACACTGTGTGACTGCTCCTAACCAGATTCAGAAGGAGACCAGAATCCTCCTCAGTAGTAGCCATAGGTTGGCGGTTGGGTTCTGCTCAAGACCAACTTCATGAAAATCAACCACACAAATGGTTTGTGCTGCACAGTTTCTGTCCACCACAAGCCCACCACCCCGTGCAAATGTGGCCAGTAGGCTTCTCTGTTCCAGTTCCTCGTCTGAGGGTGGGACTTCCTTTCCCAGCTCTAGCCTAGACTCATTCCTTAGAAGGCCAGAGTGTGAGGGCGCCTGCTGTGGGCAGTCTGTGGCCGGGTGAACAGAGCCCCCTAGAGGACAGAGGTGGAATGCAGCCCTGCTGCTGCCAATGGAACCTTCTAGTTTCTTTCTACTTTAGTCCTCATTCAGACTTCCCAGCCTCTGTGTAGAGGCTTAGAGAACTCTTAAGCAGAGTCAGGACTAAGGTAGGTAACTGAGGGACCCAGGACACAAAAATGTAAGGGAATACTTACTCCTGCAGTCACCCAAGTCCAGGGTGAGAGCCTAAGTAAGAGCCTCCTTAAATCTCACCCCTGGATGTCTGCTGGTCTCATTGTCATTTCCAGCTCTGTCTTGCCCATTCTCCTCCCTGCAGTTTGAGAGGTGGCAAAGCATAAACTGTAATTATGTCGTGTGAGTCTCAGTTCTGTTACATAATAGCAAGATCGTGCTTTAGAAGTTACTAAGCCTCTTTAAGGCTTAGTTTCTTTCCTCCGTGGCCTAAGCACTGTTGATATAACTAACATCCGGGGGTTACTGTGAAAGGCTACATATTAGTTCTCTCTAAGCATTATTTGTAAGTTACTTAATGCTGTGACCCTCCATTCTTTATCTAGTAATTATGTGGAGATTGACACAATCGAATCAGTTCACCCCTCACCCCAGTCCCAGAGTGTGCCTTTTATCCTTTGGTCCAGCCCTCTCTCAGAAGCCACATCTCTTCTAAGTGATTGGTGACTCCCCATTTGTTAAAATCCCAGTATGGCAGGCACATAACCATTACAGAGGAGGACAAGCATCTTCAGCAATGGTAGCCACGGTTACAGATGTGGCTACTCTCTAACCATTGGTCCACCCAGACTCAAAATAATGAGTCGGTACTGTATGGTTACTGTTCTGCTGCTGTGATAAAATCCCATGGCTAGGAGTGACTTATGGAGGAAAGAGTTTATCTTGTCTTATGCTTCCAGGGGGAGAGACCATAATCGTAAGTGATGCGTGACAGCAGGAGGCTGGAGTTAGAAACGGAGAGACCACAGCCTCAACAGAAAACACAAAACAGAGAGAGAACGGTGGACGGGGCAAGACTATAGACGTAGAGCCCACGTCCAGTGACATCTTTCCTCCAGGAAAGTTTCATAATTTCCCCAAGCAGCACCACCAACTGGGTACCGACTGCTCAAATACCGTGGGGACATTTTGCACCCAAGCGTCCACAGTATAATTGTTTTTGTCTCTAAATATTTTATGGTACTTTTTATTCTAAGCTTGCTCTACTGCTGAGCACAGCCTCAGCCACCTGTGAAAGAGAGAGCGGCAGATAGGGAAAGTGTTTGCACCCGCCACTCACTGCGGATGGTCAACTCGGGTACAGTTTTCTGTCATGTGATAACTCAGAAAAAAACCTCAATTACTTCTTTGAGTAATTCCAGGCATTATATGATTTCATCTATTAAATATTTTAATGGGACTACTGGTTTTTTAAAAAAATATAATCATAATACCACACAACTTCTAAATGTTAACAGTAATTTGTTAAATTCTAATAATATAAACTAGTTATTTATCTAGGTGCCAAGCCCTGATAGGGAATTCTGTGTCTCAAAGTACAGAGCCCTGTAGGGGCTCCTGTTTCTCTAGGTTCTGAGTCCTTGTAGGGGTTCTATTTCTCTAGGCATTGAGCCCTGGAGGGAGCTCCTGTCTCTAGGTACTGAGCCCTGGTGGAACTCTTGTGTCTGCTAACCTCGGTTCCCTTGGAATTGTCTGCTAAGCCGTGGATGGTACTGCTTATGTGCCTGTCCCTTTGGGACTTACTAAATGATGTCCTCTGTCTGCACGTCGGCTATCAGCTGCGTGGACAAACACAGGGTCCCCTCTTCTCTTGTTTGGCTTTACAAAGGCAGAGTCATATAGAAAGAGCAGGATGTGTGGCTGTCACATTCTCTGCCTTAACTAGTTTCTAGAATGGTTTCTTTCCTCGATGTCTTCTGAAGGCAGACATCTTCCTCTCTCTGATTTTGTCTGTGTGTTTTGTTTTTGCTATCCACAGAAGCATGCAACTTTAAGCATATGGATGCCTTGCACGTGTTCTTTCTTGTTTTGTGTCGTGGGTATAAATGTAGGGATGGGTGTACCGTGGAGAGTCAGAGGGAAGCTTTGGGTGTTGATCCCTGGTGTTTGAGACAGACTCTCTGTCCTTTTTCTACTGCACACACCAGGCCAGCTGACCTGCAAGCTTCCTGGGAGTCTCCTGTCTCCACTTCCTGTCACCCCACGCTGATATTACAGGTGTTCTAGCTGTGTGCATCTGTGGGGAATGCAGATTCAAACTCAGGATCTCGTGCGAGTCATTTCCCTAGCCCCTCCCTCCCACTGTGAGACAGGGTCTCAGGATCCCACATTGGCCTTGAACTCACTCTGTAACCAGGGATGACCGTGAACTTCTGATCCCCATGCCTCTACCCTCTGAGGCCCAGGATTACAGGTGTACACCACCATATCAGGTTCCGCCCTCTGAGGATTACATGTGTGTGCTACCATATCAGGCTCCATCCTGTGAGTCCCAGGATTACAGGCGTGTAGGGATTACAGGTGTGTACCACCACATCAGGCTCCATCCTCTGAGTCCCAGGATTACAGGCGTGTAGGGATTACGGGTGTGTACCACCATGTCAGGCTCTGAGGATTTATTCTCATTGATACTCAAACCCATTTGGGGCCAGTAGGGACCACTTTGGTTTCACGTTGGTCTCTTCATTCTTTTGACACCTCTCACCAGCTTCAGCATCTTCCTTGCCTTGGAGCACACCTTAATGTTTCCTGCTCTCAAGATAGCGTTAACCACCCTCTAAGGAGCCCGGTTCCTTATGATGGAAAGGGGCATTTAGGTAAAGGGTAAATTAGGACCGCAGAGATGGCTCAGAGTGCACACATTAGCCCCACAGCCTGCACATGAAAACACAGTTGCATGTCATGCATCTGCAACCTCAGCACCCCTGCGGTGGGATGGGAGGTGGAGACAGGAGAACCATTTGGAAGCTCATAGCCAAGGTAGCCTGGGCTACACAGTAAAACAGCAAAAACAAGAAACCCCTACCTCAACAAAGTGGAAGGATAACATCAGCTCCCCAGAGTTGTCCTCTGACCTCCGCATGTGCAAACGTGCACACACATACACAGCACACGTGTGCACACAAATAAACAAATATTAAAGGGTTACCTGGGGGCTAGAGAGATGACATCGGTTGATAGCGCTGCTTGCCGTGCAAACCAGAGGACATGAGTTTGGATCCCCAGCAGCGTAGCCAGGTGCTGCAATACACATTTTTAATTCCAGTGCTGAGGAGGCAGAGACGGGAAGATCTCTGGTGCTCATTGGCCAGCCACTCTAGCAGAATCGGTGACCAGGGTTAGTGAGAGACACCGCATAAAACGGTGGAGAATAATCATGAAGACAGCCAGTGTTAACCCCTGGCCTTCACGCGTGTGTGCAGGCACACCAGTATATACATACATGAACACACGCTGTACGCAACACACATATAAAGTGAGTCCTCGAGAGGGAGGGAGGGAGGGAAGGAGGGAGGGAGGGAGGGAGGGAGGGAGGGAGGGAGGGAGGGAGGGAGGGAGGGAGAATTGAGCCTAGTCTATGGAATTCTGTGAAATCTAAAAACATGAAGGCGGCACATATCTATAACCCCATCACTTAGGAGGCTGGACTTAGAAGTTTTACAAGTTTAAGGCTAGCCCAGGCTACATAGTGAAACATTGCCTCAAACAAACCAAAACAAAACCTAAAAGTACCAAATATTGTATTGGTTTAGCCTTGCTCCATGAATGAATGTTTTATAACTGAACATATAATTTTAGCTTATCATGAGATTATTCCTAGGTTGGCCACATGGTGTCGCCATAAATCAAATGTGCCGAAAGCAAGGTTGACAAGACAAAGCAGCAGGACTATTTCTAACCCAGAAGCACTATTTCAAATAGTGCAGGGAGGATGGTTGATGGCTAAATTCTTTTTTCTACAGCCGTATAAAGATGTGTCCACAGAAAGATTATACATTAATTAGCAAGACTTTTTAGATAAATAAAATGCCTTAGGAAAAAAAGTAACACTATCTGAATACTTTTTTTACGTCTTTGTGTGAGACAGGGTCTTCTTACCATGTAACTCTGGCTGGCCTGGAACTCACTGTGTAGCCTGGAATTCATAAGAGATCTGCTGGGATTAAAAGTATGCACCAGCATAACTGTATCTATCTATCTATCTATCTATCTATCTATGTACACACACACACACACACACACACACACACACACACACACACGTGTTTGGAGTAGAGGTGTGCATGCAGGGTCAGAATTCAACCTTCAGGAAATGGTTCTCTTTCCACCACATGGGTTCTGGGGATTGAACTCAGGTTGCTGGGCTTAGCAACAAGCGCCATTACCAACTGTGCTATCTCACAAGCGCTCTCCTAATAGTTTTAGGAATAGAATTATCCTCACACTAGGACCTGAGGTGACCTCCCAGACTATTGTTTCCAGCCCCCCCCACAACTGGATTCTCAGCAAAGACTGACAGCAGAAGAGACTGGCGACATTAGTGAGACTGTCGCCATCTTAATTACATTGGCAGAATGAAGACTTGGAGCCAGGGGTGGTGGTGGTTCATGCTAGTAACTCAACATTTAGGAGGCAGAGGCAGAGGCAGGAGGTTCACCGTGAATTTGAGGCCAGCTGGGCTACATAGTTAAGTTTATCACGCCATCCTGGGCTACAGAGTGAGGCACTATATTCAAAGAGAGAAAAGGAAAGAAGTTGGAAGGCCAACAGGTGTGGCTCGGTGCTGGAGAGCTTGCCCAGCATGGGCATGGCCATGGTTCCCTTCCCAGATCTGCGAACAAGGGAGAGAGAGCGAGCTGGGAACTAGGAGTTGGTTATCAGGCGACCAACACTACAGTCCCAGTTCACTCAACACCCATGACCGTAGAACTGATGGCATATGACTCATGTGGTTTCCGTGTCTGTGCGACAGACGTAAGAATGCCTAGCTTGTAAGGATGAGATCAGATCACATATGTAAATGCCCACACATCAGCAGTTATATCGTGTTCCCATCTGATCTCTCTGACCGAGCAATTGAAGCTGATGGCCACAGTAAGGCCCGGAGCTGAGGTTCTCTGCCCACTTACAGCTTCCATGCTCTGGCCCGGGCTCTGTGCTCAAGGCTGTGTCACTCATTCAGTGCTTGTTCCGGCTGCTTGAGTGAAATCCCTCTCCCCTGTGAACTGAGACAGGCGGTTACTCTTCTGTACTCTTCATGCCTGGGGCATAGCTGCTACGTGGCTGATGGTTAGTTTTTGTCAGCTCCACACAACCTAGAGTCACCTGGTGTCTTAGTTCGGGTTCCTGTTGCTGCAGTGAAATACCATGACTGAAAACAAGTTGGGGAGGGAAGGTTTGTTTGGCTTCTGCTTCCTCCTCGTAATCCATCACTGAAGGAAGTCAGGACAGGAACTCACACAGGGCAGGAACCCGGAGGCAGGAGCTGATGCAGAGGCCGTGGAGGAGTGCTACTCAGTGGCTTGCTCTTCACGGCTTCTTCAGCCTGCTTTCGTATAGAACCCAGAACCACCAGCCCAGGGGTGGCCCCATCCACAATGGACTGGACCCTCCCCTATCAACCATCCATTAAGAAAAGTCCCTACAGGCTTGTTCTTCTCAGTGGACCCTTGCTTGTGTCAAGTTGATGTAAAACTAGCCAACACACCACCTGGGAAGAGGGAACCTCACTTGAGAAATTGCCTCCATTAGATTGGGCTGTAGGGAGGTCTTCAGCATTTTCTTGATCAATGATTGACATGGGAGGGCACAGCCCACTGTGGGAGGTGCCAGCCCCGGGCTGTTGGTGCTTGGTGCTATTAGAAAGCAGGCTGAGTAAGGCATGGGTGGCAAGCCAGTAGGCAGGAGTCTCTATGGCCTCTGGTTCAGCTCCTGACTCCAGGTTCCCATCCTCCCTCAGTGATGGACTGTGGTGTCGACAGACTGTGGCGTTGATGACTGTGGTGTTGATGACTGTGACGTTGATGACTGTGGTGTTGATGACTGTGGTGCTGACGGACTGTGGCGTTGACGGATTGTGACGTTGACGGACTGTGGCGTTGACGGACTGTGGTGTTGATGACTGTGGTGTTGATGACTGTGACGTTGATGACTGTGATGTTGATGACTGTGGCATTGATGACTGTGGCGTTGACGGACTGTGGTGTTGATGACTGTAGTGTTGATGACTGTGGTGTTGATGACTGTGATGTTGATGACTGTGATGTTGATGACTGTGGCATTGATGACTGTGGTGTTGACAGACTGTGGTGTTGATGACTGTGGTGTTGATGACTGTGGTGTTGATGACTGTGGTGTTGACAGACTGTGGCGTTGATGACTGTGGTGTTGATGACTGTGACGTTGATGACTGTGGCGTTGACAGACTGTGGTGTTGACAGACTGTGGTGTTGATGACTGTGGTGTTGATGACTGTGATGTTGATGACTGTGGTGTTGATGACTGTAGTGTTGATGACTGTGGTGTTGATGACTGTGATGTTGATGACTGTGATGTTGATGACTGTGGCATTGATGACTGTGGTGTTGACAGACTGTGGTGTTGATGACTGTGGCGTTGATGACTGTGGTGTTGACGGACTGTGACGTTGATGACTGTGGTGTTGATGACTGTGATGTTGATGACTGTGATGTTGATGACTGTGGCGTTGATGACTGTGATGTTGATGACTGTGGTGTTGATGACTGTGGTGTTGATGACTGTGATGTTGATGACTGTGGTGTTGATGACTGTGATGTTGATGACTGTGGCATTGATGACTGTGATATTGATGACTGTGGTGTTGATGACTGTGATGTTGATGACTGTGGCGTTGATGACTGTGATGTTGATGACTGTGATGTTGATGACTGTGATGTTGATGACTGTGGTGTTGACGACTGTGGCGTTGATGACTATGGCGTTGATGACTGTGATGTTGATGACTGTGGTGTTGACGACTGTGGCGTTGATGACTGTGGCGTTGATGACTGTGATGTTGATGACTGTGGTGTTGACGACTGTGGTGTTGATGACTGTGGTGTTGATGACTGTGGTGTTGATGACTGTGGCGTTGATGACTGTGATGTTGATGACTGTGGTGTTGACGGACTGTGGTGTTGATGACTGTGGTGTTGATGACTGTGGCGTTGATGACTGTGGCGTTAATGACTGTGGTGTTGATGACTGTGATGTTGATGACTGTGATGTTGATGACTGTGGTGTTGATGACTGTGACGTTGATGACTGTGGTGTTGATGACTGTGATGTTGATGACTGTGGTGTTGATGACTGTGGTGTTGATGACTGTGGCGTTGATGACTGTGGTGTTGACTGACTGTGGTGTTGATGACTGTGGTGTCGATGACTGTGGTGTCAATGACTGTGGTGTTGATGACTGTGGTGTTGATGACTGTGGTGTTGATGACTGTGGTGTTGATGACTGTGACGTTGATGACTGTGACGTTGATGACTGTGGTGTTGATGACTGTGGTGTTGATGACTGTGGTGTTGATGACTGTGGTGTTGATGACTGTGGTGTTGACTGACTGTGGTGTTGACAGACTGTGGCGTTGATGACTGTGATGTTGATGACTGTGGCGTTGATGACTGTGGTGTTGATGACTGTGGCGTTGATGACTGTGGCGTTGATGACTGTGGCGTTGATGACTGTGATGTTGATGACTGTGGTGTAGATGACTGATGTTGATGACTGTGATGTTGATGACTGTGGTGTGGATGACTGTGGTGTTGATGACTGATGTTGATGACTGTGACGTTGATGACTGTGATGTTGATGACTGTGGTGTTGATGACTGTGATGTTGATGACTGTGGTGTTGATGACTGTGGCATTGATGACTGTGGTGTTGATGACTGTGGTGTTGATGACTGTGGCGTTGATGACTGTGATGTTGATGACTGTGATATTGATGACTGTGGTGTTGATGACTGTGGTGTTGATGACTATGACGTTGATGACTATGACGTTGATGACTGTGATGTTGATGACTGTGGCGTTGATGACTGTGGTGTTGATGACTGTGGCGTTGATGAACTGTGGTGTGGCAGT
Organism: Mesocricetus auratus; assembly: GCF_017639785.1. Taxonomy (NCBI): domain Eukaryota; kingdom Metazoa; phylum Chordata; class Mammalia; order Rodentia; family Cricetidae; genus Mesocricetus; species Mesocricetus auratus. Next base: position 3,904,253 of record NW_024429187.1, on the reverse strand, counting down.
GTAAGCCAGAGAAGCCCTTTTCTCACCAAGTTGCTCTTGGTCAGTGTCTTGTCACAGTAACAGAGGGAGAAAGAAAATGAGGACAGCAGCCAGCTGTCTGCAAACTGGTGCTGACCTCTTACCTTTAAAGTTTTAGACATTAGATGGTCAATCTCAGAGTCAGTCCGTTTGTCCTTCCTCACTGCCTGCTAGCGTCACCGGCACCCTGAAAGATAACATGGTGTGCACATTGACCTCCTTGACGGACAGAAAGTCTACCTCTTAGCTACCTCCTTACTTCCCTAGTCTTTTTAGTTAGTCTCTTGTTTCTGGAAACGTGTGTGTGTGTGTGTGTGTGTGTGTGTATGTGTGTGTGTGTGTGTGTGTGTGTCATCAGTGTGTCTCTGTGCGTCTGTATGTTTTGTTTCCATGGTAACCGCAGTCTCTATTGTGACATTGGGTGAGATAAAATGCAGTGCCCTGGAGGACAGCTTCTTTGAAGACAAGGAGTTAGAAACTTATTAACAGGCTTGCAAAAACAATCGAAGCACTTTATTTCCTTTTGGGAGCTGGGAGCACTTTATGAGCATTCCTTAGAGCACACTCAAGCATGCTTATGAACTTGGGGAGCTGTGGACCCTGAGCTGTCATCCTGCACGCAGAGGAGAGGCTGAGACTGGCAGGGATGAGGTCCTTGTTGGTGGTGACAGGCTGAGTCAGCCCGTGCTGGGCCTCCTCTGTGTGAGGGGCTGTGGTCCTGGGAGGACCTGGCTATCTGGCTTGTTTGTCTTTCTGTGATGGGGCCATGGTGAGTTGGTAAAATGAGAAGAGAGCACATGCCCTTGTTTCCATGACCCTCCCTGTTTGTTTTCTAGCTGTTTCTATGGTGAAGCAAGAGGGGACTTTTTTTTTTTAAACCTAAAACAGTAATAACAAAAATCAAAGTCTTCTACTTTTATCCCCCTTTATCCCTGGTGGAAGGAAGAAAATAAGTAATCTCATTTGTTACAAATATCTTAGGGGGCAAGAGGGGACTTTTATTGTTATTGCAAGCATCATGTTTTACCCAGGAATAAATGTGAAGAAGCATGGGGGTTTTCAGGAGTGAACTTAATGAATTCCTGAGTGACGACATTCCCTTTGTCACTCTTTACCGGGTCTCCTACTCCCAAGAGTCCTTTGGCAGGTCCTATTCCTGTAGTCACCACTGCGGTCGTAGAGCCCCCTGAGAGCAACTTTTCAGTTCTCCGTGCAGCACTGGCACCTGGGATCACTCCTCGATGTGACTGTAGCCAGTACCTCCTGAGTCGAGACACCTGTGCCTCCGCTACCAGATCATCGCTTTCCCAGTGAGGGTCTCTGACTCCTAGTCTTTGCTGCGTCTACGACTTTCACGGTGTGTTTTGGCTTCCTTGCTGCTGTGACAGCTTAGGGAAAGAAGGTTTTCATTGGCTCAGTTTGAGAGGGAATGCAGCCCATCACAGCAGAGAATGCCGGAGGCAGGAGTGTGGGGCATCTGGTCCCAGTGCATGCATGACAAGAGTAATGGGTGCCTTGGGTGATCAGCTCGCTTTCTCTTTCCTTTTCATTCAGTCTGTGAGGTCGCACTGCCCATGCTTGTTCCCTCCTCAGTTAGACATCTCTGGAAACACTCTGACAGGCACACCCTGAGGGGTGCCCCCTGGGTGATTCAAATCCAGCCAAGCTAACAAAAGTTAGCTGTCACATGGTGACAGACAGACATTCAGATACTCATGACAGACATTCAGATACTAAGTTAGGAAGTATTATGTGAAGGCTATGGAGGTTGCTCCGATGGTAAAGTTGTTGACCTAGAAGGCTGACGACCTGAGCTTAATCCCGGGAATCCACACCATGAAAAGAAAGAAGCAACCTGCACACACCCACACACACACACACACCTCACACACATGCACACGCGCGCACACACACACACTTACACACACACAAAGACAAAATAAATAAATAGATAAATAGAGTATATGAGAGGATCGCATGGGGCATATCCAGATACTGTATCTTTTGCATAAGTGACTTGAGTAGCTGCAGATTTTAGAAGTTTTGCAGGGACCAGAATATGTACCTCATAGACAGCAAGGGACAACTGTCACAGTGGTACCTAACTACTGACACTTCCCCTGGGCAGTCTGCAGTCTCTACTCCCTTAATTTCCCTAGTCGCCTCTCACGATTGGCGCTGTCATCATCCTTAACGAAGGACTCAAACATTCAAGATACTAAAGAACGTGACCTTGACGTGAGCTGGAAAGTGGCAGGGCTGACTGGAGCATGCACGCAGCTATTTTGCAATGAAGAGCAATGCTTCTGGACCCTTCAAAAGCAGCCCTTTGGTTTTGATTTTTGCTTTTACGATTTTATTTTACATTTAGTTACGCATGTCTGTGTGTACGTTTGTGTCTTTGGGCATTGGATCTCCTGGAGCTGGAGCTACAGGCAGTTGTGAGCTGCTCTGTGGGTCTGGGAACTGAACTCAGGTCCTCTCAAGATCAATAGGTGCTCTTAACCTCTACGCCACCTTGCCAGCCCACCCACAATTGGTGGTTGAGAGAGCATGAATTACCCGTTTTCACAGAACAGTTTCGTATCAAGGCACAAGTAGAGGCTGTGGGAAGACTTCCACACATGTTCCCATTGCTAGATCCTCTTTTTCTCACACAGGCGATTCTCAAACACAGACATTACAAAACTCCAGTGTCTCACGGGCCTTTATTGCTAGAAAAGCCCTTGAATCTTCTCTTCTGTCTGCTAATCCAATTTCCTCCCTTCCCGAGTGAGGCTCAGTGAAGCAGATCTCAGCTGTCTTCATCCGCCGTCTACCCTTCCATCAGTTTGCATGAACCAAGTTGCATTCGACTGAAACCGGCTTCGTCTCCAATGTTCTTTGGCTGTCGTTTGGACGTTAGGATGAGCAATCCCTCGCAGACGAAGTCCTGGGTGACCGTGTAATCACCAGGCTGAATGCTTGCTTGCTGAGCGTGACTAACCGCTCATAAAAGAGCCAAGCATGATTCAAAGAACTCCACCAAAAATAATGTATCATTTGGCCTCGTCTGGTGCGAAGTCCGATTTTGAGTCACAAAGCTCATTAGCAATGTGGGTGTATCTGACTCTAATAAAGAGGTCAGTGTAGCCCAGATGTCGAGTGGTGTATTTGGAGCTGGATGCAGGATGTTGTGGTGTGGAGGCAGTGACAGAAGGAAGAGTCTAACCCCAGAAGGGACAGCTTCTCTGGTCCCCAATCTGTGAGGAGTCCTTGCTCCCTAGAAAAGGAAGGTTTCCCTCACTTTGCAAAGACGAGGGTGATCAGAAGAGGCCTCTTTGTGGGGAAAGCAGGTAAAGTTTCCTGGATGTCCCTGTCAAGACATCCTTGGGTGCCAGCCTTGGTCAGCTCTGATCTAATGAAGCCACCGTTTGTCCCTGTTAGGATGTGCTCAGTCGTGACAGCCGTCCCGCTTCAGAAGACATACAGCCGCCCCCCACACCGTGACAGGGTTACCATGGCTCTTCCTAGGCGTCCCTTCCTGCTGGTGACCAGCTAAGCTGAGAAGCAGCTGCTGGGGCAGCAGGGGGAACCAGAGAAAAGGGTGACAGGCCCTGGGACAGTCAGCCTCCCATAGGGAGTGCTCACATTTAGCTGCGCCTTGTCCTCCAAGTTAGTTTCTGGTTGCAGTGTTGCATGTGTCGCTCATCAAGGGGAAGAACAAATCTTTGCATGTTTGCAGAGGAGGTGAATTGGACCAGCCCCCCACGCCCCTCCCCCGCCACAGCTCTCACCTCTCTGGCATGCTAATCCTAACCATGGCCACATCTGTCTTCTCCCTAAAAGACTCACCTTTCCTGTAAGACCATGCCCTTTCTTACCAGCCCTTGCTCTTCTCTCTTCAGGCAATTCAGTGGTTATGCCAAGGAAGCAGACTACATCGCCCACGCCACCCAGCTGCGTACCGCCCTGGAGGGCACCCCAGCCACCTACCAGGGCGATCTCTACTACTGTACCGGCTACGACCCTCCCATGAAGCCCTACGGACGTCGCAACGAGGTCTGGCTCGTGAAGACAGGAGCCGTTCACTGAACTGAGGACGTCCTGGAAGTGTGCACTGTGCCCCCTGTCTTGGGGTCAAGAGGGAGCAGTGCTTCTCCAGCTCCAACTTTCCTTCAAAGCCCCTCGCAGCCGGTTTTCTAAAATAAGCCAAGACTGGCAGCGTCGTTCTTGTTGAGTTATAAAATTCTGTGGCAGATCAGGAAATTCCCGGCAGCGTTTTTCTCTGCCATCTGGGTCACTGAAAACTGGTTTTTAAAAATTATCAAATTTGTATTTTTGTTAGTGAGGGAACATGTGATTTATGCATGAGCTTTTATCTGCAATTCTTCTACAAAGAAACCAAAAATACAAATCTTTGACATAAGCAGCAGAGACAATTCTAATTATTTCCCGGGTTCTATAGTCCTTTAAAAAATATTTATCTTTGTGCGTGCGTGAGTGGGTGCGTGAGTGCATGCATGAGTGCATGTGTGTGTGTGTGTGTGTGTGTGTGTGTGCGCGCGCGCGCGTGCACGCGCGTGCGTGCAGGTGCCCTCAGAGCCCAGAAGAAGGCATCAGACTCAATGGAGATGGAGTTGCAGGGAATCGGTAGCCACCAGGCTTGACTGCTGGGAACTGAACTCCCCTGGAAGAGCAGCAGGCACCACTGAGCCATCTCTCCGGTCACAAGGTCCACGGTCTTCATGGAGCACTGTTGATGGTGTCCACTGTATTTAGAGATCTGCAGCGCATCCTCCAAGGGTCCCAGGGAACGAGGCTGCCTCTAAGATACTTACTTACCAGGGCTTCCAGGCAGCACATCTGTGAACAATAGCCGGGGTTTGCAGCTGTGGTCCTCGGGGGTTTGCAGAAGTTTACAAAAGCAGATGGGAAGAAAATCACACTCCCACACACAGCCAGCCCTGGGGGCAGGAAACTTCACCAGGAGCATTTATTCAGTACGATGAGATGAGCTCAGAAAAGGCTCGAGTCCAGGATCCTTAGCTGAACAAGACGGGAATGAAAGAGATGAGTAGTTTGGCCTGTAGAGAGGAAAAGACGGAGGAGGAGGCTGTGCGCGGAAAGGGGGGAAGGAGCTGAGCTGGGCAAGGCTGTGAGCTTCGGGGTCACGGGGTGCAGCAGGATCAAACCGTGTCAACAGCTCTAACTTAGTCAACAGTAAAGATCCCCCAGGAGCCCCCCCCGTCAGTGTTTGGGGTTACTACGGGAACAGCAGGGGCTCTGTGCAGGGCTTAGTAGGGAAAGTTATGGAAAGACGGGCACAGGTGAGAAGTAAAGGAGAGACAGTAGCTGATGATGAGCTTGCTGGAAGCTTCCGGGGTCGCTTCTGACTGCAGCCTTGACTGCCTCGGTCACTGTGCACAGGATATGACGCTCTCTTCACATACACACCCACTCTGTATTGGGAGTAGCATCATGGCTCTCACACATGAGGAGGTAAGACCCACTGGCAGCCTGTCACACAGAACCCGAGACCAAGAGAAGGGTAGTACGGGGCCATGTCAGTTTTGAGGTGGAAGCTTCACCCCAACCCCTGGCAGCCGTATACTCAGAGTCTGGGATGTTATGGTGGAAATCCTACCCAAGGCCCCTCCCCATCTCCCTCCAAACCCTGCTGCATCTCAGAAAGCCCGCCGAATGATGGCCCCTTCCCCCAGAGAGACTCAAGACCACTCCCACAGAGTGGGAGTCTGTCCCCTACAGAGCAGACCCATGGTTTTTCTGGTCTCCGTTTCCTGTCTCCTCTCTGAGGGACTGGGAGGCCATCCAGGAGCACTATATTCATTAAATGTGGACTTTTGCTAATTAGTTTTGATTTGGTCTGATTTGGATTGCTGCATCAGCAGAGAGGCTTATCGGGGTGTAGAAAGTTTTCAGTTAGGAAGATGGGAATTTTATGTATGTATGGTGTGTGTGTGTGTGTGTGTACACAGAGGCCTAAAGAGGGTGCAGAGATCCTCATGACTGAGCAGCAAGAACTCTTAACCACTAAGCCACCTCTCCTGCCCCTGTTTGGATTTTGTCCTAAGCAAAATTAAAAGTTCTCGTGTGGCGTTAATAGGGAAATGTGACCCCATCATATTTTAGAAGAAAAATTCTGTCCATAGTCCAGAAAATACAGGCAGGAGTGCGTGCTGGGTCAGGAAGGCCGGCTTCATTGCTAAGGGAATAAACACAAGCCCCTCTCATTGTACTAAGACGACCAAAAGTCCGTTTCTGACCCGCACAGCCCTGTATGACCTGGTCTCTACTTCCCCACTGCAGTCCAGCCAGAATGACAGACAGTGAGTCCTTTGTCACATTTTCACGTGGCTGGGTCTCGCGGTCCTGTTGATGATATCTCTTCCTTTTCTGTTGATGGTATCTCTACCTTTTCAAAAAGGCCTGCAATGCCTCTGTCTCTAAATTACCCTACTCCACCCCCCACCGCGGAGATACAGTTTAGGAACAGTAAGTGTTAGAAGATGCTGGTAAGGTTTCCCTTTCTCCCACAGCAAGAAATACACAAGTAGATTGAATGGCAGGTGCTTGCTTTTTGTCTCAGGGTTGCAAGATGGCAGAAAAGGGCCAAGGAGAGGAAGCTGCACCTGCTGCATCCATAGTCTCATTGTGTGAGAAAACAAAAGCGTTTTCCAGAGTTCCCACCGCAGAGTTGCAGCAGCTGCCAAGGCCAACTTAAGCTGCAAGGTGTGTGCAACTTGGGGAGTGTGTGCAACTTGGGGAATGTGTGCAACTTGGGGAGTGTGTGCAACTTGGGGAATGTGTGCAACTTGGGGAGTGTGTGCAACTTTGGGAATGTGTGCAGCTTGGGGAGTGTGTGTAACCGAGGGAGTGTGTGTAACTTGGGGAGTGTGTGCAACCTGGGGAGTGTGTGTAACTTGGGGAGTGTGTGCAACTTGGGGAGTATGTGTAACTGAGGGAGTGTGTGCAACTTGGGGAGTATGTGTAACTGAGGGAGTGTGTGCAACTTGGGGAGTGTGTGTAACTTGGGGAGTGTGTGCAACCAGGAGAGTGTGTGCAACCAGGAGAGTGTGTGCCTTTGTAGCTGGGAAAGTCAGGCATGAGCCAAGTGTTAGAATGACTTTGGAAGGGCAATCAGCAGTGATTTCAGCATGGGGGGAGGAGTGAGTGTGTGTGCCCAGGGCAAGTAAGAGAAGGTTGGAGAGTGGTGAGATGGATGAGGTCAGATCTCAGATCTGCACAGTCACAGTGGAAGGGAGGACAATGGGTTTAGTCACCTGCCCCACACTGAAAACCCAGGGCGACTAGACAGCAGTGATAGAACAAACAAGACACGAGAGACGAGAGCTAAGAAAACAAAACAGGTTCACCCCAGCTCTGTATTTAATAAGGAAAATGGCATCGTGGTGCAGGCCTGCGGTCCCTGCACTTCAGAGGAATGGGAGTTCAAAGCCAGCCTTGAGAAGATAGAGTTTGAGTGTAGTCTGTGCTCCATGAGAGTCTATCTCAAACAGGGGAAAAAGAAACAAACAAAACCCCAAAACAGGCCAGGCATGGTGGCATACACACTTGTAAGGCCAAGGCAGGATTGTCACAAGTTCAAGGCCTGCCTGGACTGCAGGCACAATGAGTTTCAATCTGAGCTAAAAGTGAGATACTGTCTCACAAAGAAAAAAAGAGGGGGGGAGGATGGAAGGAAAGGAGGGGGGAAGGGATGGGAAGGAGAGGGAGGGGAGGGAGGAGAGAGGTGACAGGAAGGAAAGGAGAGGAGAGGTGAGAGGAAGAAGAAGGGAGAGGAGGAGAGGGAGAGGACAGGAGAGGGGAGGGGAGGGGAGGGAAGGGGAGGGGAGGGGAGGGGAGGAGGAAAAAGAAGCTACCAGCACCAGACTTTCCCATTGCCAATCTACAAATGAGAAACTAAACAGTCCTGTCCCTGCCTACTCTCACCAGAAGCTGATTTTTAAAAACTTTTGGCCTCTTCTCACTTCTTTCCCTGGGGTGCTGGTGTAGAGCATGTGGCTAACACTTTAAATGGGTAAGACCTACCCTGGAAACAGTGACCAGAAGAAGGTAGGTGTCAACAACTAACTCCTCTCTAGGCTCAATGCTCAGAGTCACAGCTCGGGGCTACAGCTCTCCGAACTGTGTGCACAGGCTCTGCCACCTCCCAGAAGCCACCACCTTCGTGTGGCCTTAATATTCCTTGCATTTTTTACAGGCTCTGTCCAATAAAATTTGTCCTGTGTGTACTGTGGCGTGATGCCACGTTCTTAAGCCTACATAAGAATGTCCTGGGGTCATGGGGTGGTTGTATGCGTAAACACAGGGAAGCCCTCGGTGAGCCCAGAGAGTTAGTCATGGCTCATTCAGGGAAGATCTCCTCAATTTACACTTGGCTTCTCCACTCCTGAGTAATGTTCTTTGATCTTAAGCACAATAATTACAGTTTCACAGCATGCCACATCGATGGGTTTGTATCCGTGAATGCCGTAGACTTGGCCTTTGAATTTATATCCTGAACTGGCACTAACCTTTCCCCTGTTTTTGTTTCTATAGAGACATCACTCTATGAGAGTATGGAGAGAGGCCCAAATAATAGCCACACATGCAGGATAGGAACTAGGCTACTAAGGTAGAAATGACACCGTGGCGTGCTGACTCTGACGAGACATCACATAAGCCAACTGTTAGGCTGCTCTGTCTCTGCGGTGAATAAGTTACACCTTCACAAAAACTAGATAGATAGATAGATAGATAGATAGATAGATAGATAGATAGATGATAGATAGATAGATGATAGATAGATAGATAGATGATAGATAGATAGATGATAGATAGATAGATGATAGATAGATAGATAGATAGATAGATAGATAGATAGATAGATAGATAGATAGAATCACATCATGGAGCTGGAGAGACGTCTCAGTGGTTAGAAACATTTGTTGCTCTTGCAGAGGACTGGAATTCAGATCCCAGCATCCATACTGGGCAGCTCACAACCGCCTGTAACTCGGCCACCATGGGATCCAACTTCCTCTTCTGGACCCTATGGGCATCCACATCCACATCCACACACACACACACACACACACACACACACACACACACACACACACACTAGATCTTCTTAAAAAATCAGTTGAGTTGTGACCTGACTCAGGCCCAGCCTCTTTTCACCCGATTCTCTTCCTCTCTCCTGGGCCCCTCACTCTCCAAAAGCACCAGGTGACCAGGTTCCTCTAACATGCTCCCCCTGGGCCTCCTGCCCAACTTCACTGTGATCTCACTGCTAGAACCCCCCATCCCTCTCTACCCTGCCCGAGGTCCAGCTTGAGCAACTTCAAAGTCTTCCCTGATTCCTCCAGTAACAACTACTTTCTCTATTATTTCTAATTCCCACCTCACATCTGCTTCATAAAGATGTGTTTGTTCACAATAGAGTTTGGGGTGTAGCTTTATTGGAAGAGTAGCTGCCTAGCATTCATGAAGGCCTAGGTCTCTTCCCCATCATCACATAAACTGGGTGTGATCCCAGCCCTGAGGAGGTAGATCAGAAGTTCAAGGTCATCGTTAGCTACATAGCAAGTTTGAGGACAGCCTGGGATATATAAGAGCCTCTCTCTCTCTCTCTCTCTCTCTCTCTCTCTCTCTCTCTCTCTCTCTCTCTCTCTCTCACACACACACACACACACACACGTGCACAGTACATAATGTACATAACTTTATTAATATAGATTAATTGGAATTTTTAAAAGAACTACTGTCAGATAATCCCAGCACTCAGGAGGCTGCCAGGCTAGCCTGGGCTACACATCATGACCCTGTTTCAAAAACAAAGCAAGGGCCCAGAGAGGCAGCTCAATAGTTAAGGGCATTTGTGGCTCTTGCAGGGGACCTGGGTTTGGTTTCCAGGACCTACCACAGCTGTCTGTAGCTCTAGTTCTAGAAGATCTGATGCCTCCTCTGACCTTTGAGGGCACCAGACACATGAATGGTACAAATGTATATATGCAGGCAAAACAATTGTTTCCTTTTTAAAGCAAAACAAAAAAATGAGCTATTGGTAGCTATAACTTAAGCCGCATTCACTGTGTCCCAGGTACTTGCTCGTTTATGTGAATGACCTGATTTTATCCTCTAAGGAGGTCATTGGCACTCTTTTCTCTCTTCTATTCACAGATGAACTGGGGGGTTCATTAGGATGCCCCAGGCTAGCCCAGTATGCTGAGATGTGCAGCATGTGGGAGGTAGAGGCAGGGGCATCAGGAGTTCAAATGCATGCTCAGCTATACAGCACCTTTGAGGCTATCCTGGGCTACATGACATTCAGAAGCAGGTCCTAGTACTAACTGAAGGACTCCAGAGAACGGAAGATAAAGACAAGTCAATCGTATCACTACTGGGAATCAGTGCTGCTTCTGGGTGTCCAAGTTCACAGAGCTGCTCATTTTCATCCAGGGCACATACCCTAAGGACACAGGGACTATGAGATGGCCACCAAGCACAGAGTAAGTCACACAGGAGGACCAGCCACCTCCCATTGCACTCACCTGTAGGCACACGCCCTGCCTCACCCACTGTCCTTGAGTATCCAGAGCCCAGCTGCCAAGTGGCTGAGAGTGTGAGCCTAGCTGCCAAACTGCCAGGAGGTAAATTATGGTTCTGTCATATATATCATCCACGTGGCCTTGGGCATTCTAGTCTGTTTGTGTGAGACAGGGTCGCATGTAGTCAACATTCACCTGAATACTCAGATCAAAATGCTGACCGTCAGCCTGGGAAGAAATGATTGGCTGGATGCCCTCAGATGGCGTCTGTCTCCCCCATGCTGCCATAATCTGAAATTAGCCCTCCCCAGGCAGCAAGGCCAGCCTCATCCGGGCAAGCCCCCATGCTGCCGTACCATCAGCATCCAGCCAGTCCCTCTAACTGTCTCATTACCTGAGAATCTCTTTTTTTTTTTTTTTTCTTTATGTACGTCTGCCTGAGGGTGGCTGATCCTCTGGAACTGGAGTTACAGACAGTTGTGAGCTGCCACGTGAGTGCTGGGGTTTGAACCCGGGTCCTCTGGAAGAGCATCAGTGCTCTAAACAGCTGAGTCATCTCTCCAGCCCTTGAAAGTCTCATGTAAAATGGATAGATGTACGGGGAATAGTAGAGACCTTCTTCAGGACTGAAGACCCATGAGGGGTGGGGAGGAACACAGGGACCTCTCCTGGATCACAAACTCATGGTGTTGTCCCACTAGCCGTGCCTAGAGGGAGTGAGAATTCATGAGACCGTGTGGAATCCGCCAGTCCAGGTCTCTGCGAGCCATGCTTCAGTGTGAACCATGCTTCAGTGTGCACCCTGGTTTTGTTGTTCTTGTTTGGTTGTTTTGAGTTTGGTTCTACTGTCTGGCCTAAAATAGTCTTAAATTTCCTCATCATCTGTTCATTTCACAAGCTTTTTAATCAGCCCCTCCAACGCACCACCCAACTCTAGGTGTATCAACAAACAAGAGAGACCCTTGCAGAGCAGGTGCGGAGGAGACACGTATGTAGCGTATGACGTCATATTTTAGGAAGTAGAGCAGGAGCGAATGCGCGGCTCTAGAGAAGCTGGTGCGGAGGACGGTGTATAAATTTTACCAGTGAGGTCACATGAGAACGGAAAACAGCACTGGATGGCAGCGAAGCAACCAGGCAGGTAGATGGATGGAAACAAAACTATACCGAGGAAACAGCAAAGGCCCCAAAGTCAGACGAACTTCTGTGATTGACGGGAGGCTGGAAGGCCAGAGGGGCCCCACAGGGAGCAGAGGGGCCCACAGAGCAGAAGAGTTCATGCAAGGACCAAGCGGAGACCATGGAAGGACTGAAGGCTGCTGTAAACGCCTCTGAGGGTTCTGTAGTAAGCGGGCTGGCTCCCTCCAGGAGTCAAGCACAAGATGAAATGATCAAAACCAACCTTTAGGAGAACTCCTCCGCTGCTGGGTCAGGAAACCCTGTAACAAATGCAAGATGGGAGCTGGGACGCAGGAGCAGGAGCCAGTGACCAGCTGGGGTCCGTGACAGCAAAGCGAGCAAGAGGCGTTTGCCACTTGAAGCAGTGACCAGTGACCAGAGTGTGTTTATAGTCTGCAGATTGACCCAACAGGATTTCCTGATGGACTAAACATTGCTTATGAAAGGAAAGAAAGACATCAAAGAGGCTAAGATTTGTCAAACTATGTGTTTCCTATCACAGCTCTAACAAAATGGAAGCTTAGCCATGATCTGTATAGGGGACAGATACCCTGACCCGATTATAAACTTATTTCAGCGGGATATCTGAGGACCAGGCCAGATGCTCTTCCGTGACATTATTCAGCCTTTAAAAGTCCAATCACAGTTGAAAATCCAAAAATCCACATTAATAGATTGTTGCATGGTTGTTATCAACAGGGATTTGCTAGTCATGACTTTAATGCTGGAAATTTTTCATTAATATTAATTGAAACAACGCATGAGTTTTTTGGTCACATTTCCTTGTAAGAATTCAGTGAGTAACTTCCTATTCACCAAGTTTAATTCAATTACTCACTTGGAATTTTGAAAAGAAAATGAATATTTGATTCATATGTTTTTATTTCTTCTGGAAAAAAATAACCATTATGATCCTGAAAGAAAAATAAGATACAACAATATGTCCAATTATTTCATTCACACTGACTCTGTGTCCCCTTCTATGTGTTGCAACAGTTAGGGAACACACAGAAGTTATAATCATTCCATTTATGAGAACAATTTTAACACTTCAGAGCATACGCCCTTTCAGGGGAATGCCGGTGCCTGTGGGTCTATCTGTTTCCATAGGGATAAAAGCCTCTGGCTTTGACAAAGCTGTTTTAGAACTCTGTGGAAGGTAGCATGATAACAAAGCAGAGGTCCCTCCTGCCGACAGGGACATGAATTCAGCTCAGAGATTCAACTGGCCAGTGGGAGCAAGGGAACTATTTCCCAGGAAGCTTGCTTTGGTGACTGCAGCTGGCAGGCTGGGCTCAGCTGGCACTGCTGACCGGAGAAACTAAATGTGAACTCTTGCGTGGCAGCTGTGTCCCAGGAGAGAGCATTTGGTGACCAAGTAATCCAAGACGCCGTGCAGGTGCTGCAAGGCTTTGACCTTGCTTGGGATTTCTGGATCATCCCTCCCCACTGTATTGTACTGACCATAGGCGAATGCCCAAGGGCAGCCTAGATTTGAGGGGAGGACTACTCCCACCCTCTTGGCAGTAAGAGTGTCAGATAATTAGGGCCATCTTGAAAACTTCCCTGTCTTCTGAAATCCTTAAATGTGTTTGACAGCATGCACATTAGTAATAAGTCTGGATATGTTTCCTTTAGAAACAAATGGGATATTCATTGACAGGATATCATGACCCTGCCACGGTGTACTTTTTTATTTTGAAGGCTTAAGCTTTCTTTTTTATGAATTTTATTATAAATAATGCTATCTGTCATGTTTGTTAAGCCTTGCACAAGATTGCATTTAAATAATCTCTGCTATAAGGTCCTATATCTGCATTTTCACTTTTAGGATGTAACTTAAGTAAAATTAAACTTTTATGGATCCACATTTTACTCCATAGTGTCAGATTATTCCTTTACATGTAGCAGCTGAGCTTGAATATTTTTCGCATTATTGCTTTCTTCTGATAATAAAGTAGCCCATGGGGCTGGAGAAGTGGCTCAGCTTTCGGAAGTGCTCGCTGCTCTTGTAGAGACTGCAGTTGGGAGCCCAGCTCCTGTATCAGGAAGCTCACCTCCACCTGCAACTCCAGCTCCAGAGAGCCCACTGTCTTCTCCTGGCTTCACACACATGAGCACACACACACACACATGAACACGCACACACATGAGCACACACACACACACATGAACACGCACACACACACACACACATGAACACACACACACACACATGAACACACACACACACACGCATGAACACACACACACGAACACACACACATGAACACACACACACACACATGAACACGCACACACACACACATGAACACACACACACACACACATGAGCACACACACACACACATGAACACACACACACATGAACACACACACACACACACACATGAACACACACACACACACACATGAACACACACACACACACAATTCTTTTCATAAAGCCAACACACTCTAAAGAAGGGTATATTAGTGCCGCTGAAGGGCTGTAATAGTCACAAACCAGGGAGAAAACATTAGAATAACTTTCTTTTCCTTTTGTAGTATTTTCATTGAATCTGCAGAAGTGTATACCATATGTATGCCCATGCCTCCAAAACCAGAAAAGGGCTAGAGCTACAGGAAGTTGTGAGCCATTCACCCAGCATGGATGCTGGGAACTGAACTCGGGTCTTCAAGAGAGTAACCAGCGCTCATTTTAATTTTGTAAGAGATTGTATTTCTTTTTATTTAAAGCGTATGAGTTGCATATGACTGTGAGCTGCCATGTAGGTGCTGGGGATTGAACCTGTGTCTTCTGGGAAAACAGCCAGTGACCTTAACCACTAAGCCATCTCTCCAGTTCCCAACTTTTCACATCAGAACCCAAGAGCCAGGTCTTGTGGCCTACACTTGTGATTCCAGTACTTTGGAGACTGAGAGAGGATACAGAGAGAAAGAAAGGCCAACCTGGGCTACAAATCAAGACCTTGCTGTCAAAATAAAATATAAATAAATAATTTTTAAAATACTCTGACATTCATAATGAGAGAGGCTCGGTTGATTTTAATGGTTTAATAGTCCAGACTCACTGCTGTGGTGCTTCACAACTAGTTAGCATATACAATTAAACTGCATAGTGTGTATACACTGATATAATTTGATATAGACTAATATAGTATTTTTTGAAAAATATCAGAATGAGATGCCTAGGCACAACTACATAACTTCTGAGACCCAGTGTAAAATGGAAATGTGGGTCCTGCATAGAAGCAGATATGCTAGCAGCCCTTTCCAAGAGCACCCTACCTAACCCACGCAGACATGTGACCCAGTTGAGGCTCCACTGTAGACCCGGGAGGCTGGCTGATCCAGGGCACGAGCAGTGAATTCAAGAACTGGCCTATGGAGGAGACTGTGGGAAGCTGGATCAGGCTTGAGTGATGGTTTTAAAACACACAGACACAGACAGACAGACAGACAGACACACACACACACACACACACACACACACACTCAGACTGCACCATGGCCCCTTCCACTTCATTGACCAAACATACATCCAAGACAAAGGCATTGAGAATTTCACAATGATGACCACAGACCATCAAATGTCGAGCACAGGGACCTGGTGAGGAGGGGCTTCTCTTTTACAATGTACAATGTTGATGTCCACAACAAACCAAAGAACAAACAGTCCTTTCTTGACCCATCTGCCCTGTCACAGCCTTTCCTCGTGCAGCAAGTTAGTATCAGTGGGGGAGAATCATGGGGCTCACTCTCACACTCTGGGTTGTTTTTTCTTTTTTCTTTTTTTCTCCTAGTCACAATTCACAATTCCTAGATAAGGACTTGAGTCCCTAAAAGGTGGGACATGTCAGAAAATTCAGCCTGAGACCACAGCAAGAGCATGGCCGGGAGTTGGAAACTGTCAATTCGAAAACCACAGCTGTCATCTTAAAGGGAATAAGAGATAGGTTGGTTATTGTGGATCCATTGGGAGTGACGATGGCCTGGGAACACAGACTTAGGTTACCCCAGATTCCACGTTCCAACGTGAAAGCGGTTCCATGAAGTTTTTATAGGACGAACAAAGTCATAAATCAAGGCAAGTTTCAAACCCATTGGTGGGTAGAGTGAAATGGGGGGAGCTTTTCTATGGGTCCACGATGCTATCTGAGCTTTTGGGTTGGTGGAAGCTAGCAGTATGCTGCATTAGTAGATTCCAGAAGATTTTTATCTATTAGTTACAAGACGTTCCTTCTGCCACAGAAGTGGGCAAGGATGGCCGCTGCGGAGGGCTAGAGCAAGCTGAAGACGAGGCAATTGACCTCTGAACCTGCAACATTCACACCTCTCCACAGTACTGCTGTTCTAATCAGCCAGTCAGTCTCTGCAGACGCAATTCTTCCTGGAGTCTTAGTTCGCACACCCTGGCTGCCTTCTCTGACATCGCACGCCTCGAGTCCTTGTCTTCATCTGTCTGGACCTCGGCTTCCTTACTGTTAAGTTCCTCCTGTGGCGGTGTTGGTTCCCTCACTCCTGTTGGAAGAGTTAGACTAGATTAATGCTCACATTCCCTCCCAGGTCCATCCCTGGGACAGGGCCATTTCTGGCAGAGGACGCATGGCCTCTTGACTGTTTTGTCTTCGTTTTTAATGGACTGGCTGTAATCGATGCATTTCGATTCATCAAAGCCATATCTCAGCCGTTTGTCCTGATGCTGTTAGCGCATAGAAGCCAAAACAAATGAGGTGTGAGTAATCTGGATATGTGTTGGCCAAATGGGCCTCCATGCCCAACAGCAGATGGGTCCATTCTATCACCCTAGATTTTTAATAACGATAATTAATACCTAAGCCAGGTCCTTTTATCTCAGGTGCTCAAAGGGCTTTGTGGCCATTACCCATGCATTTACCTGCCTCAAGCCACCCCAAGGTCAGGAGGCCTCTTCATACAACAAAGAGAGAGGCCTGTGACTAACCCTCAGGTGGGGAAGTGGAGGTCACCAAAATAGTTCACCAGGAAGATTCAGTAGAAACTTCTCCTTTGTCTGCTGCCAGCAATTCCACCACTCACAGGGCTGCTGCGTGGATGGGTTCTTTTTTTTTTTTTAATTGTTGCTTTTTTTTTTTCAGTTTAAATTTAGATAAGAAACAAGGTTGCTTCACAAGTCAGTTCCAGGTCCCTCCCCTCCTCCCGTGCCCTCCCCCCACAACCCCCCATTATCCCCTCATTTCCCCAGGGAGGATGAGGCCCTCCATGGGGGTGTCCATAGTCTGTCATTTCATATAGGGCAGGGCCTAGACCCTTCTCCAAGAGTTCAGGGTGAGAGTGCATCTCTCATTATTGGATGGGAGTCCAAATTCTGTGTGTATACTCGGGATGGGTACTGATCTGCTGCCCAAGGCTCAATAGATTCCCTAGGCCTCCTCACTGACACCCACATTCAGGGGGTCTTGATCAGTCCCATGCTGGATTCCCAGGCGTGGATGGGTTCTTGTGGATGAGCAAACGGTCCCCTGCAGAGCCCAGATTCCCTTACTGTAAGCTTTAGCCTTACAGTTACAGGGGCAATGGTGATGGTGAAAGCAAATGAACCAACCCGGAAGGTTCCTCTCTTAAAGGAGAAATGTCCTCTTTAAAGTTAGGGACACTCTTAAGACAGAAGGGTTTCAGAACGAACCTGTCAAGGGCTTGTTAAAGACCTGAGGTCTCAGCAGGTGGTCTCCAATAAGAAGCACGTGTTGAAAGCCACACTGTGGAAAAAGTATCTTCTCAGAAATACTAGATTCACTCCGATCATCCAACTGCCCACCTGGCAGATGCTCTGTCCACATGGGGCCAAGTGCTGTGGAATAAAGACGAAACTCCTGATGCCCAAGCATCTTAAACCTAATCAAGGAAATGAGGTTCATACCGACAAGTTGACAGGTTTCTCTGTGCAGCCCTGGCTGTCCTGAAACTTGCTCAGTAGACCAGGCTGGCCTCAGAGATCTGCCTGCCTCTGCCTCCCAAGTGCTGGGATTAAAGGCCTGCACTACCCTGCCTGGCTCATGCTGACATATTTCTTATTCACTGTTATTCATTTATTTACTTTATTATTTACTGCTTTACATCTTTACCGACACATTAACTCATAAATTAGGCTCCTCCAAACATTGGGATTTCTTTCATTTCGAACAGAATGTATTCTTAGGTATTGTAGAGTTTGGTAGAAGGTGATCAATGAGGACTGGATTGAGTCAGGAAGGCCAGAAGGTTCCAGGAGATCTGATGAAGCAGACCTTAGAAGAAGAAGGGCTTAGGTGAGGACCAAGGTGCACGGAAATAAAGGTAAAGGCTCCTTCAAAACAGAAGCAGCGTCTAAGACGAGCTGAGTGAATGGGTCTTATTTCCTTTCAAGACTCTGGGGAAACAAACTTGGCTAAAGCATGCAATCTGAAGATCTGGGAGGAATGTGGTCGGATGGAAAAGGTAGAGTTGGGTCCTAGGGTATCTCAAAACCAAATTAGGTGCACTAACGTGGGCTCTTCAGATTGTGTATGGGGAAAGTCTCACAAAGGAAACTGGAGGGTCATTTTGTAGGATTATATAAGTCACCATAGAAAAAATTAAATACATTACTTCAGGATCAGCTGGCGACCTTTAGTTATGAATTCCTTCATCTCTGGACCTAGGAATGTCCAGATGCAATGAGACCCAAAGCAAGTGTGTTAATGAGGCTGAGGAGAGTAAAAATGAGAGACTACAGTCAAAGCCCTGGGAGATAGCAAGAATGGTTTGTCCAGGAGACCATCCACAGTGAGCAGACGGGGTCTCAGACAAAGAAAGAGCAGAGAAAATGGATTTCCCCTAATCTCACAGTTTTATCCACTGTCAGCTATTTGAAGACCTGGGGTGGGTAAAATTGCCCTTCCGTATAAAGTCAAGGTACTTTGTTAAATGGGAGCCCTACAGAATTTTAGAGTTAAAACCAGGGTTTGGGAGAAGCCCCTGAAATAGGGAGCAAGCATCCTCCCCGTAGCTTCCTAAGCACATTAGGAGACAGTCGATTTCCCTAAAGTCACAGCTCTCTGGGCCAAGGCATCTGGGTCAGCAGTAAACGAGGAATAATTGCTCTCACCAAAGGGTTCCATGCAGAAAAGTTGCCGTGAAACTGGACTAGGTGTGTCCTTCTGTCCTTCCGGTTCCTTTTATAGACACTTCTGGAACCTGAGTGAGGGCCTGTAGGTCTTCCGCCCATTTGAGGAGAGATTAAAGCACCCGAAGCTGCCTCCTCCTTACTCACTTGCAGTCACAGCTTCACCACCACTGCAGCCTCGTGGGCTTCCTGAGGAGACACAGAGGAGGTAAGCCGGGGTCCAGGGCCGTGGCGTCAGTGCGAACTGGGATCACCACTCCTTCCAGATGGATTTGGAGTCGCTAAAGGGCAATGAATGAATGGGGCTAGAGGTGTTCAAAAAATGCATTTGTTTATTTTGTTGTTGTTTTATTTTATTGGCATCAACTTGGGGTTGTTTTTCTGGGCCACCTCAATTAAGTCAGGGATTTTAGTCCTAAATATCTGTAAAGTTACTTGAAGGAATCCGACATTTTGCATACTTCTTTTTGATGAACATAACAGGTTGCGTTGGGCTGACTTAAATTAACATGAAAGAAAAGACAGACATTAAAATTGCTGGAGAGCATGAATGGCCCGTCTGTTTTAAGATGGGCATCCGTGACATGGATGGCCCGTCTGTTTTAAGATGGGCATCCGTGACATGGATGGCCCGTCTGTTTTAAGATGGGCATCCGTGACATGGATGGCCCGTCTGTTTTAAGATGGGCATCCGTGTTGGAGATAATCCAATCAATCCCACTAATCAGACAAGAAGATTCTGTTTGCTTTCAAATGCAGTATCTAGAGTCCTCAAGGGAAGAAACATTCTGGTTTCGCTCTGCAGAGATGGAGCTAAGATAGTGTGGAAGGGTGGCATTCCTATGCTTGCAGACTATACTTGTACCTATCAGATCTTTATCTCACCCAGGAAGGTTGGAGTTAGACAAGTTTTAAGAGACAAAGAAAATTTTACTCTCAGCTGGGTGGTAGTGGCACATGCCTTTAATCCCAACACTCAGGAGGCAGAAGCAGGCGAATCTCTGTGAGTTCCAGACTAGCCTGATCTACAAGAGCTAGTTCCAGGACAGCCTCCAAAGCTACAGAGAAACCGCGTCTCAAAAAACAAAAAAATGAAGGAAAGAAAGAAAAGAAAATGTTACTCTCCTGTGTCTGGGTGACTATTTTGGTAAAGCCATTCCCTGCTTATACTCAGGTGTTTTCACTTAGAATGAGGGACAGGACTCCCAACAGTCATTCTCCTGGGTGAATATAAAGTCACGGGTTGTCCTCATCTCTTTCACAGGAGACCAGACATCTGTTCTTGTGAGGTCTACCTTTAAGTCACCATGTATGAGGACTGCGTGAAGTCCACAGAAGACTATTACTTCTTCTGTGACAATGAGGGGCCATGGGGCATTGTTCTGGAGTCGTTGGCGGTGATTGGCATCGTGGTTACCATACTGCTGCTTCTAGCATTTCTCTTCCTCATGCGGAAGGTGCAGGACTGCAGCCAGTGGAACGTGCTTCCCACCCAGTTCCTCTTCCTGCTGAGTGTGCTAGGGCTTTTCGGGCTGGCTTTTGCCTTCATCATCCAGCTCAACCAACGGACCGCTCCCGTTCGCTACTTCCTCTTTGGGGTTCTCTTTGCTATCTGCTTCTCCTGCCTCTTGGCTCATGCCGCCAACCTGGTGAAGCTGGTCCGGGGTAGAGTCTCCTTCTGCTGGACCACAATTCTGTTCATAGCTATTGGTGTCAGCCTGTTGCAGATCATCGTTGCGATAGAGTATGTGACCCTCATCATGACGAGAGGTTTGATGTTCGTGCACATGACACCCTATCAGCTCAATGTGGACTTTGTCTGTCTCCTCATCTATGTCCTCTTTCTCATGGCCCTCACGTTCTTTGTCTCCAAGGCCACCTTCTGTGGCCCCTGTGAGAACTGGAAGCAGCATGGAAGGCTCATCTTTGCCACTGTGCTGGTCTCTATCATCATCTGGGTGGTGTGGATCTCCATGCTCATGAGGGGCAACCCTCAGCTCCAGCAGCAGCCTCAGTGGGACGACGCCGTCATCTGCATTGGCCTGGTCACCAATGCGTGGGTTTTCCTGCTGCTCTACATCATCCCCGAGCTGAGCATCCTCTACAGATCATGCAGGCAGGAGTGTCCTCCGCAAGGCAATGCCTGCCAGGTGCCGGTCTACCAACGCAGCTTCAGGATGGAGAACCAGGAACTCTCCAGAGGTACATCCCGGAGGGCCTGGGGCAGGGAGGGAAGTAGGCAGGCAGAGAAGAACCCAGAGGGATCTCCCTGACAAAGGCCAGACTTTTGGTGAGTCATGTCAAGCACAGAGACAAAGTCTTTCAGAACCAAGTGGAAAGCAGATCTTCCAAAACATAGGCTTTATGTGGAAAGAACAAGATAAAAAGAATTGAAGGCTCTCGGTGGAAAGGTGTGACTGTTGCTGGAGCTTGGCAAAGACAGTCACCCACTCTAAAGTGATAAGCTTGCGTGGCAGCTCGCACAGAGGCAGATACAAGAGGCTCAGGAGTTCAAAGTCATCCTTGGTGACACAGAGTTCGAGACCAGCTTGAACTACATGAATGTCTCAAAACGAATAATAAAACAAATAAATAGAATGAGTTACCCAGACCCCAGGCTAGGAGTGGATCAGGCCATGCTAAGTTCAGACAGGTTGGCTATCAAGCACAAAAGTAGAGTCTGGCAAACACAATTGGCATTTTAAAAGTTTAAGTCTGAAAGTTAGTTTGCCCGGATAAAATGTAAAACTGTGGAACTCGTCACTCATGAGAGTCACAGAGCTCAACTTCTGGGTTCCTATTTTGCCAGTTGTTCACTGTTTCAAAAAAAAAAATCTTTCAAGGCTCCATTACAAAAAGAAATAGGAAAAACCATTGAATCTGAATCTTAAGCAAAAACTCAGATGAGTAATCATTAGTGCAGGAAGCAACTGCTTATGTGACATTTTCTTGATAATTTGTAGGTCACATGTTTATCTATGTATAAATCAAGCCACCTGTCTGTTTTGTTACGGGTTGACATTAACCATGACACCAAAGATGCTTGGTCCACATCAACCTGGAGGAAACAGTGGCTAATTTCAGTAATCTGGATATGTATCAAAACTCATTAATTCCTCTTACGAAACATCTGACATTATCTATAGCCCAGTGTAGTGTATTAATAGATAACTGATTTCTCCCATTTTCTTTCTACTACATCACAAAGATGCTATTTTATATATTGTATGGGACACATCATATTTGCCAGGCTCAAAAACATTTAATATAAGCTTTCCTTTTGAGTGCATCGTACCCTTTCTGAGCTGTTATCTCTAGTTAATTACACATTCATATTAAATCCTGTCCGGATAAATGCATCTATTTGTTCTTTCCAGTTTAGTTGATGGAGAGCTGGGAATTGATGAGATATATCCTTCCTGCAAAATTATGCATTGTTGTGGATGCTTCGTATTGGATCCCTGAGGTTTGGGGGGAGAATTGCAGTCTGTCTTTCTTTAAAATTCCTTCCCTAGTTCCTATCCAAAGATGGGCTAAAGGTTGCTGTTTTCTTTCTGTGTTGTGTGATCCCAAAGACAGAGAAGTTCTAGTAGTACCATGGTATCCCAAAGCATGCTTATTGTGCCCCTTATTTCATGCCCCCCCAAATGTCAGACATGTGTTGACGGTGTTGTAGGGAGGGCACTATCCTGTCTCAAACAAACAAACAAACAAAGATATTTAAAGTGTTTCCAGGTGTGGTATAACAAGCTCATAATGCCAGCACTTGGGCAGCTGAGACAAGAATGTTGTGCCAAAGTTGGTGCCAGCCCGTGCTCCAGGATGAACTCCAGGCCTTGTGAAGACTGTCTCAGAAACAAGGTGCTGTAAGGAGAGCAGTGTTCCATTCTTAATTTGGTCAGAGCTACCCTACTACCCAATCAAGATTAGAAAAATCCATTTCTTGAGCCGGGTGATGGAGGTGCACACTCTTAATCCCATCACTCAGTACTGGGGGGGAGTGCTGCAGAAAATTAGACCTCTGAGTTCAAGGCCAGTCTAGTATACAAAGTGAGTTCCAGGACAGCTAGGACCACAAAAAACAAAGCAAAACAAACAACCTGGGTGATGGCGGCACACGCCTTTAATCCCAGTATTGGGGAGGCAGACACAGGTGGATCTCTGTGAGTATGTGGCCAGCCTGGTCTACAGAGTGAGTTTCAGGACAGCCAGGGCTACAAAGGAAAACCCTGTCTTGAAAAACAAAAAAAAACAACAACAACAAAAGAGAGAGAAGGGAGGGAGGGGGAGGGGGAGGGAGGGGGAGGGAGGGAGGGAGGGGGAGGGAGGGAGGGAGGGCGGAAGAAAGGAAGGAAGGAAGGAAGGGAGGAAGGGAGGAAACTCCATTTTAAACAGGAAATAGTCTGCCGATGGTAGTTATTGTCAGAGTCATTTGATGATACAATAACATCTTGCTTTAAAAATGCAAATCGCCCTCCAAGATTGGGCAGAGTCACTTGAAAACTTAGACCACAGACAAGAATCAGAATGTAAGTCTGGAAAATACAATTATCAAAACATAAAAAGAGTCATTGGAATGCAATAGAAAGTGTAGGGTTACAACGAGGTAGGAAGAAGAGAAAGCAAGTAGGGCAGCAGGTAAGAGCCAGCACGTTGGAAAACCACAAGCATTATCATGGCTCCCGTGGAGGTAGATGGACAGCAAACCCTTGGCCTGCGCAATCTGTGTACTGAAGTGACAGTCCTAGTGTAACCAAACAGATGTGCGGCTGGTGAAAACAGCCATGCCTTGTTCTCGGCATCAGTCGGTCTCCAACATCAACATCCACTAATGAAATGTGTGGGGCACTTGGGGAGGCTCTGTGGAAAACCACAGGGATGATTAAAGGGCTTAGCACCACACCTGTGTGGAAAGGTTAGGACAGTAAAACTGAGATGGTAGTTTTAAGTTTTATGCACCTTTCTCATAGCCAATCTGTCTGTCTCAACTCTATCCTGAAACATGGCGTTTTTGTTCTGGTCCATGAGGCACACCGTGGCCCTGTAACTCGTCTGACTCATGCTGTTTGCAACCATGGCTCCAACGGCATTGTTATTTGATTTACCGCTGGGCTTATAAAACCAGAATTATGCAGCTGAGAGAAAAAGGAGTCAAG
Source organism: Mesocricetus auratus (assembly GCF_017639785.1). Classification (NCBI taxonomy): domain Eukaryota; kingdom Metazoa; phylum Chordata; class Mammalia; order Rodentia; family Cricetidae; genus Mesocricetus; species Mesocricetus auratus. Next base: position 3,880,218 of record NW_024429187.1, on the reverse strand, counting down.
GGGTGATTAGCAGAGAATTTCACAAGTGTAAAGACATCTCTATGGGAGGCAGCTGTCCTACTGTTTTCCATCTCCAACTAAAAATGGGGTAAAATGAACTTGAACCAATGCCCGAAGGACCACTACTAAATGGGGAAATCAGAGCTGGCAAAGGATTTGCTGGAACCGATCAGCAAGAGGGATTAGAGACTCCATCCAGTTCCTGGAAGTCTTTACAAAGATTAGGCTTTAAAATCTCTCAGAAGTAGCTTATGGACTTAATTCTAGAACAAGACAACATCTGGATGCAAATGCAATCAGAACATAGCAGATTTACTTATATTGTAAATGCGCTCCTAAAGAACAGTATATTGGGCTGAATAAATGCTCAGTCAATGAAGTACTTAATGTGCAAATGTGAGCCTGCATTTGATGCTCAGAGCCCATATAAAAACCCAGGTGTGGTGGCACACACATTTGTTACTCCAGTAGTGAGGAGGCAGAGGCAGGAAGAGGCTCCCTGCCCAGCCACTCTGACCAAAGGTGAATCTTGGCTCGTGAGAGACCCTGCCTCAAAAATGCATGATGGGCAGAGCTGGGGAGGTGGCTCAGTGGGTAAAGCACGTGTTCCAGAAGTGTGAGGACCATAGTTTAGATCCCCAGCATCCACGAAAGTGCCAGGCAGACATGGCAGCCTCGTTATGCCAGTCTTCACCAGGCAGAGACAGCCGGGAGGTCCCCCCACCCCCTGACACCAACAAGCCGGCTACATAGGTTAGATAGTCCCTGCCTAATATGTAAGGTATAGCAGAGGGGAGCCAGAAGATTCTGTCACCCTCTAACCCTGTGTGTGTGTGTGCATGCACACTCATAAGCATGTGTGTACACACACGATACACATGTAAAATCACCAGGATGAATAGTATCTATGGAATAACAACCAAGGTTGACCTCAGGCCTCCCCACACATGAATGCACACACGTGCAATCTAACATACTTGAGCGTGCACACACAGCTGTACATTGATAGAATTTTCAAACCAGTTGTTCTTCGTAACCCTTTTTTTTGTTTGTTTGTTTGTTTTTTGTTTTTCGAGACAGGGTTTCTCTGTATTGCTTTGGAGGCTGTCCTGGAACTCGCTTGATGGTCCAGGCTTGGTCTCAAACTCACAGAGATCCTCCTGCCTCTGCCTCTCAAGTGCTAGGATTAAAGGCGTGCACTACCAATGCCCGCCCCCCCTTTTTTAAAAAAGATTTATTTATTTATTTATTATATATACAGTGTTTTGCCTGCATGTGTCCCTGCAGGCTAGAAAAGGGCACCAGATCTCGTGGTTGTGAGACACCATGTAGTTGCTGGGAATTGAACTCAGGTCCTCTGGAAGAGCGGCCAGTGCTCTTAACATCTGAATCATCTCTCCAGCCCTTGTTTTGTTTTTTGAGTCAGGGCCTCATGTAGCTCAGGCTAACCTTGAACTCCTGACCCTCCAACTTCTGTCTTTCCAGAGCTTCCCTTGAACCACAAACATATCTTTGTATTGTCACAGCATTTGATTAATATTTTACAAGCTCAACATATTGTTAGGCTCTGGGAATATTATCATAAAGATACCCAAGAATACTGCAAAAATGTCAGTGTATAATTGAAGTAATTAAAATGTATGAGTGAAGAAGCCATTTATAAATTATGTTTGTGCTTAATTAACTAATTTATATGTATCTGGGATGATGGTATCTTAATGCATGCCTCTTTAACTTGATTGGTTGGTGGGCTATGTTGTTTTCTGTTTGGAGTTAGTGGATTTCAGAATGACTGTTCTCCTTAGTTATCACTAACCCACCCCCCTCCTAAGTAATAGCTAGCCCCTTCCCCCCAAATCAAAGGCAACTTAACTAAACCAGTTGTTTCCACTGAGGACTTGAAGAGATCATAAACACAGTAGAATATTAGTAACAGATCTTCTGGGGACAGGACAGTCTCCACTCTAGTTATTACCTGCCTTAGCCATTATAGATTAAATAGAATATTGTTCATATCAGGCTTGCTAAAAGCAAGATCCACCAGCTGGACTGTGGTGGTACACGCCTTTAATCCCAGTACCTTAGCCATTGTAGATTAAATAGAATATTGTTCATATCAGGCTTGCTAAAAGCAAGATCCACCAGCTAGACGGTGGTGGTACATGCCTTTAATCCCAGCACTTGGGAAGCAGAGGCAGATAGAGGTAGATGAGGCCAGCCTGGTCTACAGAGTGAGTTCCAGGACAGGCTCCAAAGCTAGCTACAGAGAGAGCTATCTTGAAAACCTAAATAATAATAATAATAATATGAAACACACAAAAAACAAGACTCACCTGTCTTCAAAGGAGTCGGGTGTGGTGGGCAGGTTTCTGTATGGTGGATGAATGGATATTAGAGCAATGACTTTCAAAAGTATTGGGACAAAGACAAATGATGAGCCTGATAGAGTGAAAATGTCTCAATGAGTATAAAAGAGTGAGCTCAATGAGTCTAAAAGAGTGAGCTATCAGAAAGCTAGTCCTGCAAACAGTGGACCCTTTGGGTTTCCCTACAAGTGTCAGCTTTGCTTGGATATTGTCTTTTTCCATAATTCTTTATTTTGTTGTTTTAAATTGTATTTATTTCGTGTGTGCGTGTGTGTGTGTGTGTGTGTGTGTGTGTGTGTGTGTGTGTTCAACTTTCAGGAGTTGGTTTCTCTCCTTCCACAGTAGGATCTGGGGACCAAACTCAAGTTGGCAGACTTTTATGGCCGAATGTCTTTATCCACTGAGCCATCCCACAAGCCCCTACTTTTTTCTTCTCAAAGGAAACTCAATGGAATGGCCCTAGGTGACAAGTTTTGCTTGCTCTTTTACAGGAAGCTTGCTTTTCTTTCCTGTAACTCTAATATGTTACTGGAATCTGAGAGAGAGAGAGAGAGAGAGAGAGAGAGAGAGAGAGAGAGAGAGAGAGAGAGAGAGAGAGAGAGGGAGGGAGGGAGGGAGGAAGAAAGAGAGAGAGAGAGAGAGAGAGAGAGAGAGAGAGAGAGACACTTCACACTAGTTGGGATTAGAAGGTTCTTCCCGAGAGCTTGGGAACAGGGAACATGGGGAAATCCTAGGAGTCCAGTGGACAGGAAAGGTCAGTGAATGAGTGCGACCTAGAGTTAGGTAGGAGAAAGGAATTCTGGCCTGCTGCTACACAGTAAGGAGTATTGTGTGTAATCTGGTTTGTTTTTAATCTAGTAAAAAAAGAATTCGAGATGTTTTAATCGTAAAGAAATGGCTAAGGAAATATATGTTTCCCTAATTTGTATATTGTGTGATGTATGTACATATGGGAACATTGCATGGTCCTCCTCAATGTACTGCTTAACACTTCTTAGGCACTGGTAAGATGTCTCACTGGGTAAAAGCACTGCTGCCAAGAGTGACCACATGAGTTCACTCCCAGAACCTACCCAGTAAACGGAGGAAACAGACCCCACAAGCTGTGCTCTGACATCCACACTTGTGCACACACTCTCCTATGTCCCACACACACACACACACACACACACACACACACACACACACACACACACAAATAAGTGAAAAATAAAAAAGGGCAAAAATGTTGAGGATATAGCTCAGTGGTACAGTGCTTGCCTAGCATACTAGGAGGATCTGTGTTCAATCCAGCACTATTTAGATATAGAGAAAAACACGGACAAAACAACAAAACACACTACACTCTTTAAATATAGGTAGGGGTAGAGATAGCTCAGCTCTTTTCTTCTTCGGTATTATTATTATTATTATTTGTTGTTGTTGCTGCTGTTGTTCCATTGTAGGTCTCTGGGCTATCCTGCCTCTGGGTCCTGGCTCTCAGGAGTGAGCTCCCTGTCATAGTATGGGTCTCAAGCTAGGCCAGTCATTGGTTGGTCACTCCCATTATGTCTGTACCATCTTTACCCTAGCCACATTTTGGAGGTAGGACAAATTGTAGGTCAGTAGGTTTGTGGCTGGTTTGGTGTCCCAACCCCTCTACTGGAAGCCTTGCCTAGTTACAGGAGGTTCTGAATCCCCTATTGCTAGGAGTTTTAACTGGGGTCATCTTCATAGATTACTGGGAGTTTCCATTGCACTAGGTGATGGTTCAGCTCTTAAGAGCAAACAGTGCTCTTGGCAGAGGGCTGAGGTTCAGTTCCCAGGACCAATGTCAGGTAAAGGATTGGTACCCTCCCCTGGCCTCCGCAGGCACCTGCACTCATATGCATGTACACGCAAGTGCATAATAAATTAAGAATAAAAATCCTAAAACAGAATTATAGTCCCGGAAGAAGTAAGAGAGACAGAAACAGAGGAAAACTAGCATAGAACAGGAAAAGACTGAGCCATGGGTAGGATTTAGATAAGGTTAGGATGAGATCCTCAAAGATCAGAGCATAAGCATAACCAGCTAGCAGGGACAGCAGCGCATGTCACCAGGCAGATGGACTCCCACACCCCTGGCTTGGAGAAACACGGGCTTCCTAACCAAGGTCCCTGAGTTCTAGGACTCAGTGTCTTCACATTTAACTGAAGATTGCGTTGTTACTCCCTGCTTCTCCCTCACGTAGATGCCAAGTCTCACTCAACTCAATTTCCTACCATGAGGTGGCTGAGGGTTTTGTTTAGGGAACTAGGGCTTTGATAAATTTGTGAGAAATAACTAGAAATGGATGTGTTGGGCTATTCTAAAGGGTGAAATTAGTTGCCAAGAGGCTGGGTGCAAAGGAGTCCCGAGATGCTACAAAAATTAAACCAAGGACTCGGTCTGAAGGGAAGACATGCAGTATTCAACTACACAACAGGATTCAACCGCTCTAGAAAATGCCAGTAGGAGGAAGCTGTCAGGGTTAGGCATAACTACACCACCATCAATCATATAGGAAGTAGAACTCACACGCTCTTTCCTTATGTCCCAACCCAAGGGCTCTGCACAGACATCAACATTTGCACCCTCAAGAACCTATAGAACAAGCTGGGTGTTGCGGGTGCACGCCTTTAATCCCAGCACTTGGGGGGCAGAGGCAGACGGATCTCTGTGAGTTCGAGACCAGCCTGGTCTACAAGAGCAAGTTCCAGGACAGCCTCCAAAGCCACAGAGAAACCCTGTCTCGGGGGAAAACAAACAAACAAAAGAACCCATGGAAGATACTTGCTGTCATGATTAGCAAGATTTTCATTTTATTTCCACCAGGAAGCAACATGAACAAATGGTTAAAGGAACTTGGCAGACAGGGAGAGGACACATGTACCTCAAGAAAGAGAAAAGGGAAGTAGGTAACACAGATGGGGTCCCAGGCCGACACCAGGCCGACCTTCTCCAGGGCCTAAACACCAGCACTGCAGCCTCTAAGTGTGACCACTACTGACACAGCCACGTCTGTGAACACCCAAACACAAGCATGGAGTAGGTGTCACTAAACAAATAACTGTGTGAGTGGTTATTCTATGACAATATGTTATTTCCCTAGGGAATTCTCTCTCTCTCTCTCTCTCTCTCTCTCTCTCTCTCTCTCTCTCTCTGTGTGTGTGTGTGTGCGTGTGTGCGTGCGCGCACGCCCTTAGGTACTCCTTTTGTGTTGCTGGAAATCAAACCCAGGACTTCCAATGTTGGGCAAACTGTGGAAATGATTTTTTTTTATTATGTCCAGTTTTAGAATTCGAATCCAATTGAGCTGGGCATGGTAACACCCTCAGGAGGCTGAGACAGGAGGAACATCAAAAGCCTGAGGGCAGTCTAGATTACACAGGATGGTCTAAACCAACCGGGGCTACAGAATAGGTCCCTTCTCAAACAACAACAATAAAAATTAATCCAAACTTATGGAGAAGTCAGCCTGCAGGGACGGTTAAAAGTCTAAGACCCCAGAGGTTACTGTTATTCCAAGACAAAGAACATTCCAGGCCACGATTGGGCCCTTTTCTGGAAAGTTAGGATGGCTCTCCTGCCTTTGCAATTACTACATAGCCACGTGCTTCTCCTGAACACGCGCGCTCTAACCACACACAGCTCCCCTCATAAACGTTTAAAAGGTTCCTTTCGATCTAATTTTTCAAGTGCTGGATGTGGTGGTGCACACCTGCCGGCCGTCTCAGTATTTGGGAGCTGGAGGGAGGAGTCTCCAGAGTTCAGTTAGCTGCATTCTGAGTGTGAAGACAGTCCAGGCCACGTGCTACCCTGTCTCAAAACAACAGATGAGAGAATTAAACAGATGAATGAGCGAACAAACCCTTTGGGTTGTTTTTTTCCAATAGTTGCCACAACCCAAATAGTCCTTTCAAAGCATCAAGAGCACCGAGCCTCCTCCTAGACCCAGTGAGTTCAACACTAACACGGCCCTTCCCTCCTTTGGCTTTCAGCCCGAGACAGTGACGGAGCTGAGGAGGATGTAGCTCTCACTGCACATGGTACTCCCATTCAGCTGCAGGTAAACGTGCTCCTCACCCATCTAGGAAGACACGGCAAACACTCTTTCCTGGAGTCCTCAGGCTCTGCCCAATGATGTACTGACCCTAGGGAAGGCAAGCCAGACCCAAGTCACAGCAGATGGCACAGGCGAGGCCCTCAGTGTAAACCCCGTGAGTCTCCCTCCACACCACCCCCTCAGGGTATCTTTCCCAGGGAGGACCACGTCACGTATCAAGATCTGAGTGATGCTGAGGGGGCTGGCTAAGCTTCGCGCCAGTGGCAATGGAAGGCTGTGAATATGCTTGAGTGTTCAGTCGGGTTTTAGTATCAGCTGTCTAAATCTCTCAACTTCCCCTGATAGCCCAGGCCATCCTGAGAACAGCGCTGGGTCTCATTACCATCTGGAAGCCCAGATGGATGAACCAATTTTAATCCTTTCAGGCAAAAACAGAGGGAGCTCTACTGAGTCGATTGGACATCACACGTCATGCTTGCAACACGATGAGCCGTGGTGGCTCACGGACAGATCCGGAAAGCCCAAAATACCACACTGGGGGAAATCCCCTTGCTTTGTGGGGACCACAAGCAACTGAAATCCAAGAGTAAAAGTCACTCTCCATCACTTGTCCACTGAAGTTTATGAGGCAACTGGTTAAACTCAGCTGTCCTATCTGTAACTGAGAATTTGTGCTCCCTGAATGGCACTTAGACCAGGACATAGTCACATGTCATTTGCCCTAATTAACCTTGGCAGAGGAAGGTGGTGATGAGGAGCTTTTGCCCAATGAGAAATGTTTTTAATCCATTCCTGTAGAGTTTCTTGGATGCTTTTTCATATTCCAGGAATCAGTTATTCCATGGCCTTGACAAAAAAAATCTTATCAATGTCCAACAGTAGAACCTGATATAAATAGATTTGTGTGACGGTTAGTTCCAGTGTCAACTTTACACAGCCTAGAATCACCTAGAAAAAAGAGCCCCAAGGAGGGACTGTCTACCTTAACTTGGCCTATGTTCATATCTGTAGATGACTGTCTTAATTACTTCACATAGTAAGGGAAGATCCAGCCCACTATGGGCAGAACCACTCCCTAAGCAGAGGATCCCAGACCATATAAGAGGAGAAACAGAACTGAGAACAAGTTAGCAGGCAAAGTGAGCATGCATCCGTTTCTCTCTGCCTCTGGCTGTGGGTGTGATGTGACTAGTTGGTTTTGAGTTCCCACCACCGTGACTCCAATCTGGAATAGGCTAAAATAAACCCTTTCTGAGGGCATTTTGTCACAACAACAGGAATAAAACTAGAACAATTTGGAAGGTTTTCTTTTTTTTTAACTAACAAAGATACTAAATGATAGCAAAATGATACTATTTGGCCAGGAAAGTTGCTAATGGCATCCATTCCTTTGCAGACTGCTGATCCCAGCCAGGAGTATCTCATCCCACAAGCTACACTAAGCCCACAGCAAGATGCAGGGTTATAGAGCTCCCAGAAACAGAAGGAGGACAATCTGGAAGGATGCACCCTGCTCCACACAACCCTAGCAGACCCAGGAGAACTCACAGGACACGCTGTCCATGCGGCCTCCGCCCTGTCCTTCCTCTCTGTTCCCCTGCCACTCTTCTGGGCCCGTCCCCTGAAGACCTCCCTGCCCTGCACAATTACAGTCTTGTTGTCACCCTACTTTCCTGTGTCTTCTGCATTTATTTAGCTACTATTTTGTCTTTCTTGGCGATGCTTGGAAGGATTGGTGTCTCTTACTAATGAGGCTGAAATAAACAGTGAAGAAATGGGGGTCATTCTAATGTGACAAAGTACAGAGACTTCAGCAACTTGGAAGGGGACCGTGCCTCTGGTTGTTTTTCAACTGCACTAAGAACCTCACCTAGGAAACGCTACCGTCTTAACGGTGCTTAGCAGTTCGGTTCGAGCCCAGCACAGTGGTACGTGCCTAGGATCACAGCACAAGTTATCTGTAGATTGTGTGGTAAGTAGTTTAAACTCAGCCTTGGCAAAATCTGCAGTCAGCTGGGAGGATTAAGATCCTGTCTCAAGAACACTAACGAAACTGCTGAGTTCAGTTCTATTAACTCCATTCACATGACTGTATTGGAAAGGTTCCCAGAACTTTTCCATTTAGAAAACCTGAGATTTCACACTCAAAGAGTAACAGATCCCTGCCCCTCCCCCACCTCTGGCTGTAGCCATTCTACCGTCTGTGAGTGTGATGACTTTTGATGCTTCCTGTACAGAATCGCACTCCCCACTGTGTCTGTCCCTTTGTGCCTGCCTTATTTCCCTTAGCAGAAGACCGTCAGTGTCCACCCATGTATCTGGGGGCTCTTTGGGGATAGTTTATTAATTTCATTTACGTGTATATATATACACAAGTCTGCTTGTCTGTAAGTGAAACACCGTAGTTCAGTGCCTGTGGAGGCCAGAAGATGTCAGATCCCCCAGACCAGGACTTACAGGCAGTTGGGAACCACCTGATGTACCGAGAGCTGAACCCTGGTCCCCTGCAAGAGCAGTAAGTGCTCTTAACTGAGTCTCTCCAGCACCACCCCTCGCCATGTTGTATATATTTGCAACAGGATTTCTGTTTTGTTTCTTGAGGTTTGTTTGCTTGTTTTGCTTTTGTGTGTGTGTGTATTCAAGGATGAGCACAAGCGCTCCTGTGTGTGTGTGTGTGTGTGTGTGTGTGTGTGTGTGCGCGCGCGCGTGCGTGCAAGCATGCTCGCACACACATATGGCATATTCCTGCCAGGTCGTGCACACAGAGGCCAAAGGGCAACCTCAGGTGTCAGTGGTTGCGTCCACTTTATTTGAGACAAAGTCTCTTTTGCTGTTTGCTGCTGTGTAGACAAACTACCTGATCCGCAAGCTCTTTACGGCTCTTCCGGATCAGCCACCTCTCTCCCAGTAGAATCACTGGGTTACAGACGCAAGTGCTACTGTGTCCCGTGTTTACGTGGGTTCTGGGCATGTGAACTCACATCCTCATGCTAACCCACAAACGCTTTACCCCCTGAGTCATCTCCCCAGCCTTATCCATTTGTGAGCGCCAGGGACTTGTGATGGAGCCCAGGATAACACCAACATCGCGATGACCTTCCTTTCTCCGGTGCCAGAGGATCTGCTTCTGTCTGGAAGGTACCTAGCATTGCTTTGTACACCTCTGCCCCATTTTCTATGCACAGGGCTATCTTAAATCCTGCTCTCCTTTCTTTCTGATATATCGCCAAAGGTGAGAGATATATCTGGACCATATGAGAATTCCATTCTTCAGTTTTACATTATTAAATTTTAATGTATTTATTTTGGGAGGTCCATGTCATGACATGCTCTTGGGAGTCAGCAAAAAACTTGTGGGCGACAGTTTTCTCTTTCCTGCATGTGAAGTCCTGGGGATCAAACTCGGGTCATGGGGCTTGGTAGCAGGACCCCCCTTACCCACTGAGCCATCTTATTGGCCCCATTCTGAATATTTTAAGAGACATTCTATGGTTCTCTAGTTTTGCCTACACCATTTTATGTCTGTCAGAAATGGAGAGAGAGAGAGAGAGAGAGAGAGAGAGAGAGAGAGAGAGAGAGAGAGAGAGAGAGAATATCTCTCTCAATATTTCTACCTCCTGGACAACACTTACTCTTTCCTAGGTGGTTTTGTTTTTATAATGACATCCTAGTGGGTGGAAAACATCTAGTCACTTTTCATAAAGAAACCTTTAAAAATTGTGGAGAAGTACTGAGTACTGAGGATGTGGCTCAGTGGTAGAGTGCTTGCCTGGAATGTATGAGGCCCTGGGTTCAATTCCCAGCACCACATACAAAACTATGTTTGTGCAGGCAGTGGGGGCTCATGCCTTTAATCCCAGGTACTTGGATCTCTGTAAGTTTGAGGCCAGCCTGGTCTACAGTGCGAGTTCCAGGACAGTCAGGGGGGACCTGTCTCAAAAAAGAAAGAGGAAAGGAAGGGAGGGAGGGAGGAAGGAAGGAAGGAAGGAAGGAAGAAAGGAAGGAAGAGAGGGGAAGGAAGGGAGGGAGGAAGGAAGGAAGGGAGAGAGGGAGGAAGGCTGGGAGGGAGAGAGAGAGGGAGTCCAAATGCTGATAGACCTAGAATCTTCTCTAAAATGTTAGCAGAGTCCTCACACCACAACACTGGCCAGCATACATACCACGGCCATACCCATGGCCGTTCCCATGGACCGGCCTGCAGGTGACCTCCCCCAGTGTCGCCACCCAGGAACAGTTACAGATAATAGAGCAGCACACAGACCTGCTTTCATGTGCCACTAACAGCTGATGCTACAAAGGGCATCAAGCAGTGACCATGAAAGGCAGTCTGCCTGCCTGGGTGTCTTTGATGAGCTGGTGCCTCTTGCTAATTGTCTTGCTTTTGTGACTAACACCACATCCCTCCCAGTGGCTTCATCTGTCCCAGATTTCTTATAGGCAGCAGGCACAACAGGACCAAAACCAGAGACCTGCATCCAAGATGCCTGGGGGTTGAATACAGTCCCTTACCTTGCAGAAGAAAAAGCAGAACTTCAAAGACATGGGCTGACCTCTCAGTAGTCACAGGTGGCGGCCAGCTTTCCTGACTGCTAGGCCAGTCCATCCCCTCCGCGAGGCCTCCCTGCATCTCTTTTTCTGTATTAGCAACTTGGGTGTGTCTCCCTGAGAGCCAAGTGACATACTTCAGACCAGTGAGTGCTGAGTGTCTGTGTGATGGCACTGTGTGTGTGTGTGTATGTGTGTGTGTGTATGTGTGTGTATGTGTGTGTGTATGTATGTGTGTGTGTATGTGTGTATATGTGTGTGTATGTGTGTGTATGTATGTGTGTGTATGTGTATGTGTGTGTATGTGTGTGTATGTGTATGTGTGTGTACGTGTGTGTATGTGTGTGTGTATGTGTGTGTATGTGTGTGTATGTGTGTGTATGTGTGTATGTGTATGTGTGTGTATGTGTGTGTATGTGTGTGTATGTGTGTATGTGTATGTGTGTATGTGTATGTGTATGTGTGTGTATGTGTGTGTATGTGTATGTGTATGTGTGTGTATGTGTGTGTATGTGTGTATGTGTGTGTATGTGTGTGTATGTGTGTGTATGTGTGTATGTGTGTATGTGTATGTGTGTGTACGTGTGTGTATGTGTGTGTGTATGTGTGTGTGTATGTGTGTGTATGTGTGTGTGTATGTGTGTGTATGTGTGTGTATGTGTATGTGTGTGTATGTGTGTGTATGTGTGTGTATGTGTGTATGTGTATGTGTGTATGTGTATGTGTATGTGTGTGTATGTGTGTGTATGTGTGTATGTGTGTGTATGTGTGTGTATGTGTGTATGTGTGTGTATGTGTGTGTATGTGTGTATGTGTGTATGTGTGTGTATGTGTGTGTATGTGTGTATGTGTGTGTATGTATGTGTGTGTGTATGTGTGTGTGTATGTGTGTGTGTATGTGTGTGTATGTGTATGTGTGTGTGTATGTGTATGTGTATGTATGTGTGTGTGTATGTGTGTGTGTGTGTGTGTGTGTGGTGTGACAGAAAGCCCCTCTAATGACCAACATACAACACAGGTTGCTCCCTATCAACAAACAACCTGAGCAACTTCAAGAACTAGAAATAGTTCTAGGACTCAGACCCAGACATGGCAGACACCATTGATCAAGCATGGCTTGTGTTCTTATGGGATAAATGACACAGTAGAGGTAACTCCAGGGACAAGGACTCTTCATTTCATATATGGAGAAAAGGACCTCACCTTGGATAATTTGACTCACTAGTATCTGAACAAATAGTGTGTGTGTGTGTGTGTGTGTGTGTGTGTGTATCTCAAACCATAGTGCACACAAGGTAGGTGGGTATATATGAGCTTGCCTGTGTGCAGGACAAGTGTAAAGGTTAGAGGACAACTTTCAGGAGTCCATTCTCTCCTTCCACAGGGATCTCTCTCTCTCTGTCTCTCTCTGTCTCTGTCTCTCTGTCTCTCTTTGTCTCTCTCTGTCTCTCTCTGTCTCTGTCTCTCTCTCTCTGTCTCTGTCTCTCTGTCTCTCTCTGTCTCTCTCTGTCTCTCTGTCTCTCTGTCTCTCTCTGTTTCTGACACAGGGAGGCAGGGTAGCTATATACCAAACCTGACAGGAGGGGACAAAACTCCTCAAGGAGACAAAGATATTTCTAGGCTAATACTCTCTTAGGAATAAGCCTTAGGGGCTGGAGAGAGGGCTCAGTGGTTAGGAGCGCCTACTGCTCTCACAGAGAGCCAGTGTCTACTTCAGCTTGAGGGGAGACCACACACCTCTGGCCCCTGTGGCACCTGTATTCACACACATAATCAAGCTAACAAAGCCTCTTCAAGTCCTTTTCTTGGAGCAGTTCAAACATCTTAAAGGCCAGCCCAATTTTCAGCTCTGCGAGTAATCCCATTTGGCACTCTTCAAAGATACGATATTTAAATTTAAGCTGTGCCTTATCTCTCAGAACCAACACGTTCAGGGGACGCCAAGGTGGCTCTCTCAGGGGTGCAGAGACGTTCACCTGCTGCAAACAAAGCAGCATCTGAGGGTGATGGGGTAGCTCTGGAGACACAGGGGCTTGCTGCCAAGCCTGACTACCTGAGTTCGATCCCCAGAACCCACATGGCAGAAGGAGAGAACCATCTCCCACTAGGTAGTCTTTGACTTCAAATGCCCACTGTGCCAAACACACAGGTACACCCGTAATGCACAAAAGAAATAAAATATAGAAATATTTACACTCTTAAATCAGCATTTGACTAGTTTTCACAGGACTGACCCCTAAGATATCTTAAGAAGTTCACTATGATTGGATTGCTATGATGTCAAATAAATTTTTTTCTTTTTCCCATCTTATTTCTTTTTAAGTGTTTTCATTTATTCTTTGATGTATATGAATATGATATATTGTTATCATTGTTCATTCCTTATCTTCTTCCCTTTCCCCCAATGACTTCTTTCTTCTCCTACTTTTCTTTCTTTTTCTTCTTTGATAACCCACTGAACTCAACTAATGTTGTTTGCACAAACATGGATGTGGGGTTATTTCTGGAGCAAGGACACCTTACCAGTAGGCACACCCATAAAGAAAAGTGACTGTCCCTTCTCCTGTGGTCATTAACTGCCAATAGCTCCTCTACTAGAGATAGGCCTTATTGGAACTCATTCAGCCAATAGCTTTTGAGGTACCGGCCCTTTCTGGGCGTGGTCTCGGGTGCTACTTATGGGCCAAGAAGCTCTCTCTCTCTCTCTCTCTCTCTCTCTCTCTCTCTCTCTCTCTCTCTCTCTCTCTCTCTCTCTCTCGTTTTTTGAGACAGGGTTTCTCTGTGGCTTTGGAGCCTGTCCTGGAACTAGCTCTTGTAGACCAGGCTGGTCTGGAACTCCCAGAGCTCCGCCTGCCTCTGCCTCCCGAGTGCTGGGATCAAAGGCGTGCTCTCTCTCTTGAGTGGTGGTCAGAGATCATCCTGCACCCCCAGGCCAGAAGACCATGGCAGCTGTCTACCTTTATTGTGTGAGTGTTCCCCAAATAAATATTTGATATTCAGGCTGCTGTGGACTTCCTTACTCCCGCCTACAGAGCCTTCTCTTTCTTCCCTACCCTTGCTGGACTACGGATCCTTTGTAGGTCTCTAACAGCTAACCACAACTGCGGCAAGATCTTGCAGCAACTGCTGCGTCGTGCCCACGATTCGGCATCTCCCAGCTCTCCTCCTCATCCTCCAGCTCCCACACCCTTTCAGTCCCTCCTCCACGATGGTCTCTGACACGGTGACACATTTTCCTGTGTGTATCTCAACTCCAAAGAGACAGAACTTTTGCCAGACCTTGCAGCCAAGTTAATAATAGCCATGAGATCATCTGATATCATGTATTGAACCTGCTATCCTGCTGTGAGCTTAGCCTGTTTAGGTCTAACATGCCTTTAAGGAACAATATACCAAGTTTACTATGCCTTGATTTCCCATGTAATCAGCCTTTGCAACCTAAGCTAATTCATAGCTTGAATCTTAAATTAGGAATTCTTCTATGCCAATGACCCAGAATAATGCATATGTGCGTTTGTTATGTCATTGTTTGCTAAAAGCAGCCAACAGACTGAAAGCAACCTTAAATAACACGTATCCCATAAATGTTGGTAGCAACGTGCAGATATAAGTTCATAATGTCTATCTGCTGTTCTGAGTGTATTCTGGGTCAGTTGGGGTTCAACTCTTCCTCTGTAAAACTCTGGCAATGATTCCCTTAAAGAACCCCTCATTTCTCTTCCATGCCATGTTTTCTAAACTGTTCAATAAATGTGGAGCAAAGATCTTTGTTAGGGAAAGGCATAACAGTCAGGACACAGGGACAGATAGACCACATACAACAGTCAGGACACAGGGACAGATAGACCACATACAACAGTCAGGACACAGGGACAGATAGACCACATACAACAGTCAGGACACAGGGACAGATAGACCACATACAACAGTCAGGACACAGGGACAGATAGGTCAGACACAACAGTCAGGACACAGGGACAGAGAGACCACACACACACACACACACACACACACACACACACACACACACACCAGACAGGCGAGCTCCAGACACACCAGTAACTGTAAGCTGCGGACAGAGGGAAGGCACAATGAGGGAAGTGGGGCATTCAGACTTAGGCTCCCACTCTTGCTCAAATTAATCCTAGAAGACTGCGTTTCATTTCTTAAACATCGCCCTGTTTGTGTAACTTCTGAGGTTAAGTGATAAACCCTGAACCTTGAGGGACATAGCTTCAAGATAGAAGTTCTAGAATTGATTAGATCCACTCTTCAAAGGACTTCTGAATGCACTCGGAAATACCACTGGATATCACCATGAATATTTCTGAAGATTGTGGTGCTATTAGAACCTAAGCTGTGTTTACAGTGGTTCATACCTGTAACCCCAGCACTTGTTGAGGCAGAGATGGGAGACGAAGAATTTCAAGCCAGCCTTAGCTACATAGTGAGTTCAAGGTTAGTCTGGGCTATATCTCAAAAAACAAACAAACAAAAAACCTTAAGCCATTATTACCACTTGGTAAAATGAAGATCCAGTTGTTTTCGTGATTGGAAATATAAGTTATCTATTGCACAAGGTGGTGATAACAACTACAGCTAAACTCCTAAAGTATGGGGCCTTAAAAATCTCACAGTGGCCGGACGTTGGTGGCGCACGCCTTTAATCCCAGCACTCGGGAGGCAGAGGCAGGCGGATCTCTGTGAGTTCGAGGCCAGCCTGGTCTACAAACTGAGCTCCAGGACAGCCTCCAAAGCTACAGAGAAACCCTGTCTCGAAAAACCAAAAAAAAAAAATCTCACAGTGATGTCTCTGCATGTTAAGTATAGGTTCTACGAGGTATTTGTTCTATTTCAGAGATAGCTTAGATCATGCTATTTAAAACATCAGCATGGCCAGGCAGCGGTGGTGCACACCTTTAATCTCAGCACTCAAGATGCAGAAGCAGGAGGATCTCTGTAAATTTGTGTATAGCCTGGTCTACAGAACAAGTTTCAGGATAACCAGAGCTGTTACACAAGGAAGCCCTGTCTTGAAAACCCCAAATAAATAAATAAATAAACACATCAGCATGATGTTGGATCACCTGTCTCAAGCAGACACTCACCAAGAGAGCAGCAACAGGAGAAGGTTCCAGACACCAGCTAAGTTTGCACACAAGGCTTCCACCCGGATAGGAATTATATGACCATGGCAGATGACAAGAGAATCCCGCCCAAAAGATCAGAGCCTCCAAAGCAGCCACAGTTCAGGGCAAAGGAAAACGTGATCTCTTTGTTCACAAATCAAACTTTCCAGATTTGGTCCCAAAAGACTCCAATTGACCAGGCATTGGTGGCTCACACCTCTGATCCCAGCACTCTGGAGACAGAGGCAGAGGCAGGTAGATTTGTGAGTTTGAGACCAGCCTGGTCTACAGAGTGAGTTCCAGGACGGGCTCCAAAACAATACAGAGAAACACTGTCATGATAAAAAAAATTGATGGCCATAATGGCTCATGCTTATAATCCCAGCCAGGCCAGCCAAGGCTGCACTGTGAGAATCATGCTTAAAAACCGAATGCTCAGCAGTTAGGAGTGCTTGTTGCACAGTCATGGAGACCAGAGTTCAGGTCAAGGCATCAAGGTAACAAACTAACCAACTGGGCGTGACACAAAAGAGAGTGATCCAAGGGACCCAGCACTGTCTTCTGGCCTCTGTGTGTGAACAGGTGTGCCTGCCCACACTTGTGTGCATACATTTTTTTTTTTTGGTTTTTTCGAGACAGGGTTTCTCTGTAGCTTTGGAGGCTGTCTTGGAACTCACTTTGTAGACCAGGCTGGCCTCGAACTCACAGAGATCCGCCTGCCTCTGCCTCCCGAGTGCTGGGAATGCGCATACATTTACAAAGACTCACACATATAAAATAAAACACACTTGTAAAACATCTCCAAAAAAGAAATTCAAATACGTTATTGCTCAGTTTGCAAACCACTGTCAGACTTCATAAACCCCTAAGAGGGACTCAGGCTTCATGAACCCACAAGAGGGACCCAGAGGGACACAGGCACACACAGAGACTAAAAACTAGAGCCTAATTGGTTCTCTTGTGCAATAGCACCAAGTCTGCAGCCAGCCAAACCACAAAAGCCTGTTTTTATGAAAACTTGACGTGTTATTCATTATGGACTCTTTTTCCGTGATTGTAACTTTTAAAATACAGCATCAAGTATTTCTCTCAATGCCTGGTTTTTTGTGTCGTGGGCCCGAGTCCTATGGTTGAGGTGTGTGTCTCACCATCCCAGCCCCACTGATTAGACTGGCTTCACAGGAAGAGTGTGTCTCCAGTACCCAGGACCTCTGGCTTTGAGCGTGTGACTTGGAAACCTTAGTACTGTCCCTGTCCTGACCCCAGACAGGCCAATTACATCAGAATTCCTGGGAGTGGAGCCCAGCGTACGTCTGAAAAATCTCTCCAGGTGACTCTGTTCTGCCAAGCTGCAAATCATTGCCTTAAAGAGATATTTAGCATCCTGTGTAAGGAACAAGAAAAACAAGAGAGAGAGAGAGAGAGAAAGAGAGAGAGAGAGAGAGAGAGAGAGAGAGAGAGAGAGAGAGAGAGAGAGAGAGAGAGAGAGAAGACTTCAGTGTCTAGGCTTAGTCACCAAAGTCCATGATGGCTCCTCTTTCTGAAGAGGAGGAGCTGGGTATGGTGGTAAACTCCTGCAATCTATGAATGTAGGAAGCTGAGACAGGAGGATTGCTGTGTGTTCTAAGCCAGTCTGGGCTACATTGTAAATTCTAGGAGACTGTGAAACAATAATAACAACAAAAAGAAAAGGGAGATAGTTGGGATGGTGGTGTACTTCTGTGACTCTAATACCCAGATATCGGAGGCAGGAGGATTGCTACATGTTTGAGACCAGCTTAAACTGCACAATTAAAGACCATGTCTTTAAAAGCAAATAAAATATTAAGAGGAGAAGGCTTGGAGGAAGACGTGGGTCTGGAGATGGAAAGCACAGCTAGTGTATGCAGCCCTCATGGGTTCTGTCTGCAGAAGCAGCACTCACAGTGGGTGAGTACGTGGCTGTGAGGGTCCCATGGGTCCAGAGGTCAGAACCAGCGTGCGTGTGCAGTCAGAGGACCACTTTCCTCTTCCTACAGAGGGATCTGGAGTTGAACTTGGGTTGCCAGATTAGTATGCCATCCACTTTTCCCCACCGAGCCTCTCTGTGACGCAGCCTATTAATCTTCAATTGGCATACCCTTCCGGGTGTGGTGGCACCCGCCTGCATTACCAACACTTGGAAAGTAGAAGCAGAGGGGTCAGGAGCTCAAGGGCCTCTCTAGTTACAGAGAAGAGTGGAGGCCAGCCTGGGCTACATGGGATGGGGATCCTGCCTCAAACAAAAGAAAACAAACTCCGGAAATCAAGAAACAAGAGGATACATGGTAACTGAGCAGATTTACACAGTACTGCATACCATGCGGACTAGGATACATGGAACTGGGCAGATTTACATGCCATACGGACTGAGCAGAGCAGAGCAATGACATTCAGAGAGCCTGTGTTTATCCAGGTCCCATTGGTTTCTCACCGTGTGTTTGGGAAGCTGCCCTGCACCCAGCACAAAAGGCTTTTGCTCTGCTTGTATTACAGATGCATCCAGCCTTTTCCAGTTTGCTTAAGAAAGCAGAAAGGGGTTGGCATAATCAGTGGGGAGAGCTCATGAGTCTAGCGTGTCCTGAGGGACACGCAGCCTCAGAGCTGCATCTTTTCCTGCTCCCTTGTGGCATGTCACCTCCCACTATGCCAGGGTTCATGCCACCCTGCACCTACGACACACACAGTCCCCCAGGGTTTAAAAAGAGCAGCTCAGGCCCCGACAGCTCGGAAGGGTGAGACCTCCTGAGCTTGTCTGCAGGCTCTCCCATCCACTCTGGGCTCTGTTTACATAATCTGGCCGGGTCCTTGTTCAGCTCCCCTAGAAACACTTGGGGGAGGGATGGTTGGTGTCTATGGGGCTCAGACGCTTCCGAGGAGAGAGTGTCACTTTTTCTTCCTATTTCAGATGTGGCCTTCTGTAGTTCTCCTTGGAAGCAGTGCTGTCCTGAATGCAATAAAGCAAAACCTTTGGGAAATAAACCAGGATGTGAGGAAATGCATTCGACCAGAGAACTAAAGAATTTCCTCTCCTCCCCGAAAGCTGCAGGCTTGAGAATTGTTTTCTTCATGTTAGACGTGTGTTCTTGTTTAGAGGGGGAAAAAAAGCAATCTGCTGACTGATCAGCTGAAGCCATGGAAAGCATTTGAGGACTAAGTACCACTCGATGGCACCCGAGCAGGCATGACAGAAACCCGAGTGCTGTGCTCTTGAAGTAATACCACCATTTGTCGGGTGTGTGTGTGTGTGTGTGTGTGTGTGTGTGTAAAACAAACTTTTTCTCAAGAAGTTCACATTGGAAACCAGATCCGGTGGCTCGTGCCTTTAAGCCCCAGCACTGGTGAAGCTGAGGCGGGAGGAGGAGCTTTAGAACATCCCTGGGCTGGTGGTCCTGGGTTCTATAAGAAAGCAGGCTGAGCAAGCCATGAGGAGTAAGCCAGTGAGCAGAATCCTTCACAGCCTCGGCATCAGCTCCTGCCTCGCTTGATTTCTGCCTTGACTTCCTTCAGTGATGGACTGTCTCCTGGAAGTGTAAGTTGAAATAAATCCTTTCTTCCCCAAGTTGTCACAGTCATGGTGTTTCATCGCAGCGATAGAAACCCTGACTAAGACAGCTTGCATAAAATAAACAGAATAAAGACCACTCCATGCTGTTCTCTGGGGGTGACTAACTGCATAGGAAGAGTTCCTGTGGTTTGTGTTAGGAAGCAAAGTCAAAAGGGGCTGTGAGCTGCGTTTGTGAAGCAGGGTTTAGTCATCTTCCCAGGCCCACAAACTCTGCATATGGGGAAGCTAAAATGCTACAATTTGACTGCACTTACTGGCTGAGGGAGGATGGGACGGACTGTGGGAGTGGAAGGGGGGGGGAGAAAGTGGGAGGAGGTGAGGGGGGGAGGTGTCAGCGGCTCACCAGCAGGAAGAGTCCTGAACCCAGCTACCTGGTAAAGTCATCAAGAGAAAGTATTTCAGGATGATGTTCAAAGACTGAAGGGAAGAATCTGGGGAAGATACTATATTAGACCAAATTCCCAAGTCAAAACCTGGGCTACTGAACTTAATGGGCAGATCTCAAAAGAAGAAATACAAACGACCAATAAATATTTGAAAAAAAAGTTCAGCATCCTTAGCCATCAGGGAGATGACAATTTCCAGATTTTGTCTGTGAAAGTGGGTGGTTGGTGTTAATCTCTTAGATACAATGAGGAAGGTCATGGACACAAGTCATAGCTAGATTAATTAAAGCAAGCTTTATTCGTGTAAATGGGATGTCTGTTTTCCCCTAAGGCAGAGTTTGAGAGGTCAGCACTGGACATGGGGAAGGTAAAGCTTTTATGTTTCAGGAGAAGGGGTTTCTAAGTGGAGGACTGGGCAGGCAAATAAGCAGGGGTCACAGGAGTGTGAGAATGACAAGCAGGGGTCACAGGAGTGTGAGCATGACAAGCAGGGGTCACAGGAGTGTGAGCATGACAAGCAGGGGTCACAGGAGTGTGAGCATGACAAGCAGGGGTCACAGGAGTGTGAGCATGACAAGCAGGGGTCACAGGAGTGTGAGCATGACAAGCAGGGGTCACAGGAGTGTGAGCATGACAAGCAGGGGTCACAGGAGTGTGAGCATGACAAGGTGGTCATAGCAATCTTTTGAAACACAGGCATGGCTGCCATTCCTGGAACAGGCAGTTCAGAACCATTTGTAGTTAAGGTCACAGGTGGGCACAGCCCCATACCTGAGAAAGATTTAATCATAAACGGGAACGAATCTAGTTTGACTTTACTGTAAGATAGTTTTTAAGCTGCTTTATCAGTGGGTTGAATTGTAACATGCCATGGAGGATTTACCTCCTAAATGTTCCACACTCTTCCAAAACATCACCACTAGCCGGGAACCAAGTGTATGTGGAACATTTCACATTGAAAACACAGCACAGGGTCTCAGCCTGCAGGTCCGACCGGCCTTACAGTCTTGCCTACAGCTGATGTTATGGAAGCATTTTTCTCAATTGAGGTTCTGTCTTTTTAAATGACGTTTGTTTGTGTCAAGTTGACTCCTGGGTCCTTGATCCCTTGTTCCCTCCCTTGCTGTCTGAGGTGAAGAATCCTCTCTGCCACTTGCTCCTGACACCACAATGTTCCCAAGTGGTGGATGCTTGCAATTCCAGTGCCAGAGAGGCAGAGATGCATGGACTAGCCAGTCTAGTGGGTCAACTGCAAGCTAACAAGAGACCCTGCGTCAAAAAATTCAAAAAGTAATCTGGGCCAGTGAAGGGATGCAGTGGGCAAAGGCATTTGTTGTAAGTCTAATGACCTAAGCTTGATCCCTGGGACCACATGCTTGAAGGAAAGAACCGGCTTCTGCAAGCTGTGCTGTCCTCTGGCCTCCATGCGTGTGCCATGACACATGTATAACCACACACACACAAATAAAGTAAGAAAAATGTTTTCAAATATAAGGTGGATGACACTGGAGAAATGACACACGCTTGTCTTCTGGCTTCTACATGGACATACACACATATACAGAGGCGCACACATTTGCATACACACACACACACACGTGAACATACACAAAATAGAACATATTAAACCAGATGACGCCTCCATGAACAGCCTAGGAGAATTCTGGATAAACCCACCAGCTGAATTTGCTGTTAGTTACCTGACTTCAGTAGGCTTTAACAATCATGAATTGAATTATTCGATCACACACCTGACAATGTGCCATTGGTCTCCCATCAGCGAAGCTATAAATGCCTTGCTCGGCACAGGGATCATGATGGTATCTTTACCTTGGTTGCCTTTTAGGGATTCCGAAGCTCTTCTCTTTGGGCTGAGTGAGTGTGGGATGGATGACATCAAAGGACTAAGAATAGCACCAGGTTCTTTTGTTTGTTTTGTTTCTGACAGAGTCTCACGATGTAGCCCCGTCTGACCTAGAACTTGCTCTGTCAACCAGACTGGCCTTGAACTCACAGAGATCTACCTTCCTCTACCTCTTGAGTGCTGGGTTCAAAGATTACACTGTCACACTCAGCTTATACTGCCATGTTCTAAGCATGCATTCTGTGAAGAGCAGACACATACATGCACACTGCTAGCTGCACCCTCTGACCCCTCAGCATCTTCCCTACACCTCAGACCCCTGTGTGTGTGTGTGTGTGTGTGTGTGTGAGAGAGAGAGAGAGAGAGAGAGACAGAGAGACAGAGAGACAGAGACAGAGACAGAGAAACTACAGCCCTGGGTAAGCTGATACTCATGCCAATCCTCCTGCCTCAGCCTCTGGAATCCTGTGATCACAGGATAAGCTACTATTCTTGGCCCACCCTGATCCTTTATCATATAAATATTCCCCCAAATCCTGTCCTGAGGAGGTAGATTTGAGACCTAACTTCACACACACAGTCATTTCCTGAATAAACTTGCCTTTAAAAAATATTTATTTTATGTTACATGTGTGAATGTTTGCCTGCATGAATGTATTGCATCACATGGGTGCCTGGTACCCAAAGAGACAAGAAGAGGGTATAAGATTCCCTGGAACCTGAGTTACAGGTGGTTGTGAGACACCATGTGGTTGCTAGGAAACAAACCCAGGTCCTCTGAAGAGCAGCCAGTGCTCCTAATAGCTGAGCAATCTCTCCAGCCCTTGAATAAACTTGCTCCTTTGAAAAACCCATTATTTGGTTTTAACTTGTATACTCCACTATGTAGAAGTGGGTCTGATTTGGTAACACATGGTATTTAGCTTCAAATAGTAGAAACAGTGCCAGGCATAGTAGGACACGTTGAAATCCCAGCCCTCAGGATGCAGAGGAAGGCCTGTGAGTCTCAGGCCAGGCTGGGCTGCATAATGTCTGTGCCTTAGATCCTGTTAGTTGGCAATCAACACTAATCATCGTAGCTGACCAGAGCCCCAAACTCAAGCTCAGAGACCCTTTGACTTACCTAGTCCATCACTGCACCAAGCACAGAAGCCCATGGCAGCCCTGACAGAGCATCACTGAACTTAAACACCCCCAGTGAGAGAATATCGACTTCCTAAGAAGCCGCCATAGACTTAGCCTCCCTAAAGTGCCTAGCCACTGGGCACGGAGTCAGTGTCTGGTGTAAGGTGGTGTGTACACCCCCAGCTCAGAGGGTCCAGCTCCCGCCTGAGCCTAAACCTCCCGATGGTATCAGGGCTGCCCGGGGTGTAGAGTCTCAGCCCTGGCTCACAGCAGCCTCATGAACCGACAGGATTGTTTCTTTCCATCAAGGCTGCTGTCAACCAACTTTTTTCTAGCATATATTTAGGTAACTATTGGAGACCATGAATACATTTACATGTATTACACTAACATCTTCTAACTTCATTGCAACATGTTAGCATTCCGTTTTATCTTTTCTAATTCGGTTGTCATGTTGCAAATGTGGTACATGTTTTATTTTGGGCCGAGTGATTGATCAGCCGTTAACCCAGCATCTCCACAGATGATCTGTAATCAATGTCTGACACGTGAGCGCCTTCGTTTTTTCACATTGGTTGTGTGTTGTAGACATGTACCTGAGCCTGTGTGCCATGAACACATGTTGGGGTCAGACACCTGAGTCTGTGTGCCGTGGACATGTGTGGGGGTCAGACACCTGAGTCCTTGCCGTGGACACGTGTGGGGGTCAGACACCTGAGTCCTTGCCGTGGACACGTGTGGGGGTCAGACACCTGAGTCTGTGCCGTGGACACGTGTGGGGGTCAGAGGACAGCTTGCTGGAGTCAGGGCTGTCCTTCCATCATGTGGGTTCCAAAGACTGAACTCAGGTCATCAGGCTTAACAGCAAGCACCTTTACCAGCTGCGCCCTCTCGCCGGGCCATGAATGTTACCTTTTGGTTCTGCCTTTTTCTCGTCATTGTCTCTGTCTTTTTCTGCATTGACCTTACAGACTTCACCCTGAGATCAATACATGCCCTTTCTATTTCAACTCCTTGTGTGTAAAAATATCAGAACCTCCTCCCTCCCTCCTTCATTCCTTTCTTTCTTCCACTGAGGCATTTTTTTCCCAGCAACGTTTCACATCGCTAGAAAAAGAATCCAGGATTTCCTGCCCTGTGTGTTTTTATTTTCATTTTATTTTGTGTGTGGGTACTTTGCCTACATGTATATGTATGCCGAGTGTGCATGCAGTCTCCAAGGAGACCGGAAGAGAATACTGGATTCCTCTAGAACCAGAGTTAACAGACAACTGTAAGCCATTTTGTGAGCACCAGGAATCAAACTCGGGTCCTTTGGAAGATCAACCAGTGCTCTTAACCACGGGGCCATTTCTCTAGCCATCTCCCTTGTGGTTTTTTCTTGCTTCTTCATGATCCACGATGCCTACCGAGGTTCCCAGTACAACAAAACGGTGCCGGGAGAACGGGGACATTCATTCTGTCATTTTTCTAGCTCTTTGAGCTGCACGTCAAACCAGGGACCCCCCACTCCACGTTGGTTTAACAAGTCCATGAGGCCGGCGGTGCTCCCAGCTCTTCCCATCGTGACTTCAGGTTAAGCAGTGTAGCTGGCTTTATCTTCACAGCGAGAAGCTGGACTGTGGCTCTGAGTGTGACCTGCTAAGACTCCGACACTTGTCTCTTGTTGATGCTCCCGAGAGGACCAGCCGAGGGTATTCACGCGAACTGTCACACAGCACGGGAAGATGGCATCACACCGCAGCTGGTCCTTCTCAGAGGGAAGGGCTGGCACAGCTTGATGTGGGGGGGACACCGGGCTGGGGTCAAACACCGTGTCTCCGAGCCCACAAATAAACTAGAGTCTTCAGAGAGGTGCTTTGAACTGAGTGGAGACAAATCCAGCAGAACCAGCACAGCTTCACATGGAAGGGAGGGGAGGCTGCTCTTCTTCTGCTCGCTAAGTCGGGGAAGACGACCTTGAACTCTTGTCCTGTCTCCTGTGCTCTATGATTACACCACCACACCTAATAAAGCTTCCTTCCCTTTTATTGCTTCTTCTTTTGCGGGGGAGAGTCTTATGTAACCCGGGCTGGCCTTGAACTTACTGTGTGGCCCCAAGGCTGGCCTTGAACTCCTGATCATCAAGCCTCTACCTCCCAAGTGCAGACTGCCCCATCTGTCTTTCTTGTGAGGCTGGGGAGGGAGACGGAGCCGTCTGTATCCCAAATAGCCTCAAAGACTTGTGGCAGCCTTCTGGCTTCAGTCTCCTAGGTGCTGGGATTGTGTATGTGTCATAAGCCCAGCTAAAACAAATTCCACCTTATAACCTGTTGCTGGAGTTTGAAGTGTATGCTACAGGGCCAGCACCTCGGGACAAGTCACTGCAAACCCCATAGTGACGCGTAAGGGTTTTGCAGCCATGATCCCTGTACCTGGTCTCTTAAGGGACACAAGCCTCCAGGGATGCTTGTCACCCCAGCACTCAGCATGCTGAGGCAGAAGGATCGTGAGTTCCAATCCACTGTGGAGCACACAGCCAGTTCCGGACCAGCCTGAGTTACATAGAATAACCTTGTCAATAAATAAGAAATTATCCCAAGGAAAGATTAATCTCCTCAAAAGGAGCCGTAATTCCCCACAAAGAGAAAGAATTAGTACTGGGTGTGTGCTGGCTTACACTCCACAGGGGATTGAGGCCAGCAGGAGCTCTGTGTGTCACACCTCCCCCCATCCGCCCCCACCGCCGTTGTCCCCCAGCTGGCATCTCCAGGGGAGGCTCTTCTCCTTGCTTGGAGCGCCCTCCCCTGACAGCTGACTCAAGGCTAGGAGGAAGAAATGAAGGACAAATCAGATGCTGCCTGCGCCACCAGCCCCCTCCCTGTGGCTTCCATGCTGACTGGGAGAAGGAACCAAACAGAGGCCCAGAGAAGTTCCTGATTGGAAGAGGGAAAATCAGAGAAACCCTGAAATTATGATGATCATGCACAGGCTTCGATTCCTTCATCAAATGCTCCCTTTGAAAACTGTTCTAACCTGGCGGTGGTGGCACACGCCTTCCTGGTCTACAGAGCAGTGTTCCAGGAGAGCCAGGGTTACACAGAGAAACCCTGTCTCAAAAAGAAGGAAGGGAGGGGGAGGGAGGGAGGGGGAACGGAGGGAGGGAGGGAAGGAGAGAGGAAGGAAGGGAGGGAGGAAGGAAGGGAGAGAGGGAGGGAGGAGAGGGGAGGGAAGAAAAGAAAAGAGAAGAGGAGAGGGGTGGGGAGGGGAAGAGATGGGAGGGAAGGGGAGGGAAGGGCTTTAGAATCAATCAGGCATTGACAGCAGAGAGTAAAAAACCACCAATCCAGTCCTTACCATATCTGCTTTGCCGGACACCGCCCCCCCCCCATTTCCTGTTAAATGAAGGATGCAGAGACACCAACCAGAGGGTGTCTATGAGCTCCTTAAACTACATAGGTCTCAGCCAGAAATGTTCCTCTTTGAGGAATCAGCAACACTGTCAGCATTTGGGGAATTACAGGATCAGGGCCAAGTACCAGTGAGCTGCCATCCAGACCCAACCATCTACGGAACATCAACAGAATCCAGGGAGGGTGAATCCTTACTTGCCCTGAATAGAAGGGGCTCTAGAGGCAGACATGCTGACGCAGGCCTGAGATCCTCCCGCTTGCAAGGCTGAAGCAGGAGGCTGAGAGAGAAAGGCCAGCCCGGGGTAGACAGGGAGTACCAGGCCAGCCCGGGGTAGACAGGGGGTACCAGGCCAGCCCGGGGTAGACAGGGGGTACCAGGCCAGCCCGGGGTAGACAGGGGGTACCAGGCCAGCCTGGGGTAGACAGGGGGTACCAGGCCAGCCTGGGGTAGACAGGGGGTACCAGGCCAGCCCGGGGTAGACAGGGGGTACCAGGCCAGCCCGGGGTAGACAGGGGGTACCAGGCCAGCCCGGGGTAGACAGGGAGTACCAGGGCAGCCCGGGGTAGACAGGGAGTACCAGGACAGCCCGGGGTAGACAGGGAGTACCAGGCCAGCCTGGGGTAGACAGACAGGGAGTACCAGGACAGCCTGGGGTAGACAGGGAGTACCAGGCCAGCCCGGGGTAGACAGGGAGTACCAGGACAGCCCGGGGTAGACAGGGAGTACCAGGACAGCCTGGGGTAGACAGACAGGGAGTACCAGGACAGCCTGGGGTAGACAGACAGGGAGTACCAGGCCAGCCTGGGGTAGACAGACAGGGAGTACCAGGCCAGCCTGGGGTAGACAGACAGGGAGTACCAGGCCAGCCTGGGGTAGACAGGGAGTACCAGGACAGCCTGGGGTAGACAGACAGGGAGTACCAGGCCAGCCTGGGGTAGACAGGGAGTACCAGGCCAGCCTGGGGTAGACAGACAGGGAGTACCAGGCCAGCCTGGGGTAGACAGGGAGTACCAGGCCAGCCCGGGGTAGACAGACAGGGAGTACCAGGACAGCCTGGGGTAGACAGGGGGTACCAGGCCAGCCCGGGGTAGACAGGGAGTACCAGGCCAGCCCGGGGTAGACAGGGAGTACCAGGCCAGCCCGGGGTAGACAGGGAGTACCAGGACAGCCTGGGGTAGACAGACAGGGAGTACCAGGACAGCCTGGGGTAGATAGACAGGGAGTACCAGGCCAGCCTGGGGTAGACAGACAGGGAGTACCAGGCCAGCCTGGGGTAGACAGACAGGGAGTACCAGGACAGCCTGGGGTAGACAGGGGGTACCAGGCCAGCCCGGGGTAGACAGGGGGTACCAGGCCAGCCCGGGGTAGACAGGGAGTACCAGGCCAGCCCGGGGTAGACAGGGAGTACCAGGACAGCCTGGGGTAGACAGACAGGGAGTACCAGGACAGCCTGGGGTAGACAGACAGGGAGTACCAGGCCAGCCTGGGGTAGACAGGGAGTACCAGGACAGCCTGGGGTAGACAGACAGGAAGTACCAGGACAGCCTGGGGTAGACAGGGAGTACCAGGCCAGCCTGGGGTAGACAGGGAGTACCAGGCCAGCCCGGGGTAGACAGGGAGTACCAGGACAGCCTGGGACACATGATAAAATTGTGTCTCACAATTGGCGCAGCAAGTGTGTTTGCTATGCAAGCATGAGAGCATGGGTTCAAATACCCAAAACCCAAGTTTAAAAAAAATTGCAGTTGAACATGGACCTGCAAACCCAGCACCATGAGGGAAGAGGTGAGTAGAGACGGGAGGATGGCTGGGGCCTGCTAGCTGCCAGCCTAGCTCTGTCTACAGTGGAAGACCATCTCCAAGGAATAAGGCAGAGAGAGAGAGCAGGACGCCCAGTGTCTTCTTCCGGCCTCCATGCACATATACAGGTGTGGGTACCCCGTCCCCCATTCCAAAAGCAAGCCTGGCGTGGTGACACACACCTGTAGTCCTGGTACCTAGGAGGTGGGGAGGTAGGATCAGGGGTTCGAGGCCAACCTTACCTACAAAGTGGCCTTGAGGCTATTGCAAGCTACATAAGATCCAGTCTCCAAAAAAAAAAAAAAGCTATGAAACAGGGCTGGAAAGATGCCTCAAGAGTTAAGAGCACTGGCTGCTCTTGCAAAGGACCAGGGTTCAGTTCCCTGCACCCGCGTGATGGCTCACAACCAGCTGTAACTCCAGCTCAAAAGCAGTGGATCCCTTCTCCCAACTTCTGAGGACACCAGGCACGCATGTGATACACACACATAGCTGAAAACACTCATGAAGTAAAATGTTTAATCTTAAAAAAGAAAACAAGGAAAAGAAGAAACAGGCAAGCGAAATGTCTCAGAGAAACAGGCAAGTGAAATGTCTCAGGAGGCAGAGATGCTCGATACCAAGTCTAACCTGAGTTCAGTGTCAGGAACCCACGTAGTGGAAGGAGAGTTACCCACTGACCTCACACACACACACACACACACACACACACACACACAATTGAATAAATAAATAAGCAAATATTTGAAATTTTAAAAGATGTTTTTGGTTTTTCGAGACAGGGTTTCTCTGTATTGTTTTGGAGCCTGTCCTGGAACTCACTCTGTAGACCAGGCTGGCCTCAAACTCACAGAGCTCTGCCTGCTTCCGCCTCCCCAGTGCTGGGATTAAAGGCGTGCATCACCAACGCCCGGTTTGAAATTAAAAATTTTAACACACACAGATTTCCAAAGACAGCGACCTACAGATGAGGCCAGCTCCCCCGGGCGCTCAGTGGCCAACAGTAGTGGCTTTTCTGCTTTTGAGGCTGGGACATCAGTGAGCATTCCAGCCCTGCTAGCAACAGAAGGAAGTGGGCAGGAAAGCGAAAGCCCAGCAGGGTATTTATTCAGTGTTGAGCATCATGAGTCTAGAACGGAAGGAAGCTCAGATCGTGTGGGAGGATGGAGGGGGGGGGTGCTGATGGATGTGGAGTGGAGAGGCTGGATTCCAGGGCCAGCCTGTACTTTTTGTTTTGGCACACTTTTCCTGACCAAACGCCAATGTTCTCACCACATAAATACCAGATGACATTAATAAGATCAGTCTATGAGACATTACCTGTAATGATGCCAGGCTGCACGCTAATGGGCTGGAAAACTTGGAGAGCTTCATCAAGATAAGGGCAAGGGAAATGGAAAGCGGTTTTGAAAGTTCAGGGGTGGGGAAGAGGCAGCTCGGAGGCACACTGGCCTCCAGCCGGTTTACCATCTACCTGCGCGGTGGCCTCGACCAGGATGCAGCCTGAGTCTGAGTTCGGAGTTTCGGCTACAAGGGTTGAACACTGATGTTTCGCTGCCATCTAGTGGACACTCAGGGCATCGCGGCTTTGGTTCACTAAAAGCTGTAATTACAGAAAAGTGGATGGGAGGAGGAGGGGGGAGGGGGAATAGGAGGACGGGGAGGAGGGGGAAGGGGAAGGGGAGGAGAGGGGGAGGGGAAGGGGGAAGGGAAGGGGAGGGGCAGGAGGAGGGGGAGGAAGGAAGGAAGGAAGGAAGGAAGGAAGGAAGGAAGAAGGAAGGAAGGAAGGAAAAAGAGGAGAAGGCTGCTGTTGGGACCAATCCTCCTCATTTTATCATCACCCATTTATTCAAATGTATGTATGGTGTATGTCATTTATGATCTATTGAAGCTTGTCTGAGGATTCAGAAAGCAAAGTCAGCCACAAGCCATAGAAGCCAGGCCCACACATTTAATCCCAGCAGCCAGAAGCTGGGAGGTGGTGGTACACACCTTTAATCCTAGGACTCAGGATTAAGAGATAGATGGATCTCTGTGAGTCCAAGGCCACTCAGATCTACACAAGAGTGATCCAGTCCTAAAGAGAAACAGCTCACATAGAGATGATCTCAGCCTCTGGGATCACAGCCTTTAATCCCAGCACTACAGGAGATAGGAGACAGGAACAGGGTCTTCAGTAGTCGGTATCAGGCATTCATTCTCCAGCCATGTTGAGAATGGGAACGCCCCAGCCCTGTTAGAGGTAAGGACTCTCTGGCTGCTTTGCTCCCCTGATCTTCAGTTTGAACCCCAGTGTCTGTCTCTGGGTCCTTTAGTTTTCGATGTTACAGAGAGGGCCCTTTGCCTCCTGACATGCATCAGCTGACACTGCTCAAGGTCAGCCTGAACTAAATCTTTACACTCTACTGCCCTCCAGGAGGGGATGGAGACAGGAGTTCTACACCCTGGTTTATAGCAGACAAGTCAGAACCACAGGTCAAACGCCCAGGCTCCAGATCGACAACTAAAGTGGGTATCAGCTGGATTCTGAGTCCTCTCAGTCTAAGAGATGTGGTCATGTCTCCAGGTAGACAGTGAAGGAACTGAATTAAATCGGAGGTGACTTCGCTGGTGTCCATGGCAATACCGTTGGCTCCTTGGTGAGGAGGGAGCCCCACACCTTTTGAGGTCAGAACTCTTCTGTGTTGATTTTTGTGTTGTGAGAACAAAAAATGAATACACATTTAGTGGGGAGTTGAGACACAGGGTCTTACACGGTAGCCCAGGCTGGTTGGCCTTAAAATCATGGAAGTTAGGTCAGGTGGTGGTGGCGGCGGCGGCGGCGGCGGCAGAGCACGCCTTTAATCCCAGCACTTGGGAGGCAGGGGCAGTTGGATCTGTGAGTTTGTTCTGTAGACCAGGCTAGCCTCAAAAATTACAGCCATCCTCCTGCTTCAACGTCCCACATGCTGGGATTACAAGTATGAGACACCCTGACAAGACTCTGACCCAGTCTCACTCTGGAGACCAGGCTGGCCTCGAACTCACAGAGATCCACCTGTCTCTGCTTCCTGAGTGTGGGGATTAAAATGTGTGCCACCATGCCCAGGCCCATGTGGAGACTCTTTAGGGATAAGTTCCTAATTAAGCTAATGTTTGCATATTGTTTCCACGTGTGTGGCTAAGTATGCGGATCGTAGTTCCTCCATAATAGAGTCCTAATCCTCTGCCCCACAGATTTTGTAGACATCCCCTGACCGCCTCATGACCTGTGCATACCCACACCCAGAATAAACATCTCTAAAATATATTGGTATTTTTAAGAAAATAAATAAATTTAAATTTTAAAAATGGTTGCCATCACATCTTTATTGCATACCCAGGCAAATACCTTATCCCACAACAAATGCATCCCACCCCAAGAATAAACACTGCCCACTTACAGAGTTTGAGGTGAACTCAGGATAGATCTATTACTGAGGCTGGGGAGCAAAAGTGGAAGGAGTGTGTGTCAGGAATTTATGGAACTAACAAAACCCAAATTCTCCCAGCAGGGAGAAACAGGCCTTGCCTACTCCAGTAATGCCCAGAAGAGCTCCTGGCAAAGCACGTGGAGGTCTGGGGCTGGCAGCATGTTTGGAGGTGACGCGCCCTTGTAAATCAGTGTCCAAGCTGCTCAGGCCATCGTGGGGCAGCGTACTGAGAGAAGACACTTAGTGACCTTTAACCTCTCCTACCCAGGCACGAAGACCTGGGAGGGCGGGGCCAGGTTAGCTTCCAGTGGAGCCAGGGTGGAGACCCACACCTTTCTGGGTGTGTGCAAATTGCAGTTCTGCTCTGTGCCAAGTGATCCTCGTGGAACCCACCCAGGGTCTGATGAATTGGCTTCCGAAGATGAACAAGTCAGTGAGGAGTTAGATGAGCAGGTGTTTGCTCCCATTCACGGGAGAGGTAAGAGTCTCATCCTGAGTTGCCCAAGACTCCCACCTCCAAGAAGTACCCTAAGAATGAACAAAGGAACACACTGGAACACTGCGGAGAGGCAGTCTGTTAGGAGCAGCAGCCCCAGACAGAAGGACAGCAGTGTGCCGGACGGGGAGCAAGCTCTCGTGTGCAGTGCCCCTGGGATGCTCGGGATTCCGCTCGCATCTGCAGGGCTCCTGGCTGGGCCTGCTGCTGACTCTGGTTGTCCTATTCTTCTCAACAGCTAGCTGTCCCCTTTCCGCCCCTCGTAGTTATTGTATGGACTGGCCGGGGCCTGGGCCCTCGGGATGGAGAAATCCTTTGGAGGACTTCGGTTCTGTAAAGGAAGTGATCGTTTGGTTAGAGCATCCATGGCCATCTCAGGGAACCTCCAGTGCTCGTCTCAAAAGGTCTCTGCAGGTCCCCCCTGGGCCTGTCTGTGCCACCCCAACTCCGAGGGGCACAGTGTGGGAAAGCAGGCGTGCCATCCATCCCTTCAGGATGGCCACTAGGGAGCCACCAAAGTATCTGTTCCCAAAGGACAGCTGTCCCTGGGAGGGGCCAGTGAGGAACGACAAAGGTCACTTACCTGCAGCTGAAAGTGAGTTGAGTAAGGAGCGTAGAGTGTGTCCCCTGTCTCGAGACCTGAAACAGAGGGGGGGGGGGAACTGAGGCACCTGGGCCACACCTGTGCTTCCCTCACCGCGTCACTTGTCATGGTGTCTGTGACGGTTGGTCCCTCGGGGCCTCAGCAGTTCAAATGTCTTGCAGGGAAAGAACCCGCCTTCCAGCCCCAAACCAGACCCTCCCATCCCAGGGCCATGGGGACTTATTCATGTCCTGACCTGGGAAGAGTTTCTGAGTGACTGTATTGTGGGTATTTGGGGACAATCACAGGGTGTTTGAACTTGAGCTGGCTTTAAGACAGCCCATTCGTTTCCTGATGAATTTACTTGGCCCCGCCCCCTTACTAAAGGCTTCTTCATTAAGATAGTGTGAGGACCTGGCCAGGGAGGTGGACATCTGTAATTCCAGAACCTGGGAGGTGGAGGCAGAAGGATCAGGAGTTCAAGGTCATCTTTAACTACACAGTGAGTTCCAGTCCAAACTGGGTTCCATGAGACCTTGTCTCCAAAAAACAAAATAAGTCCTGCCAAGGTATCGAGCTCCATCTCAAGACCCACGGGTAGAAAAATGCTGAAACTTGTCCTCTGACCGCCATATACATGTGTGTTGTAACTAAAATGCGCGTGCGCACACACACAGTAAATAAATAAACAGTATTAAAATTTTCAGACTAAAAATAAATAAACAAGCAAAGATAGTATGTTCATAAGGTGTGCCCTGCCCTGTAAGAACTACAATAAATACACAAATCACTACCAAATGAGGCAAGCGCTAACAAGAATACCTCGGTCCTACAGGCACGCTCACACACACACAGTGGAGCCGTTTCTAAGACAGGCTGGGGAATGCTGGACTCTGAAGCAGGCAGAAGACCACATCAGACAAGCAGCTGCACCCTAACCAGTCATAGAGACCGGGGCTTCCGTTGTGGAAGGCCTCACTACTTATGCAGACCTGGCAAAACAGGATGTGGGGAGAAATGTGAGCTAATAGACACTGACTAGAAAGACACCTGAGAACGGAAGCAGCCAGGGGCCCGAAACACAAAAGGCAAGGCGTCAAGCCAGCCACACGTCCACAGTCTCAGCACGCCAAAGACAGAGGTGGCAGGGTTAGCATCTAGTGGCCAGTCTGCTCTTCACAGCAAGTTCAAGGACAGCCAGGACTACATAGCAAGACCTAGCCTCAATACAGGAAAGTCTTTCACACACTTATACACAAAGCTTCCTTGCCATGGTGGACTCTCGCCCCTCTGGAATCAGAAGTCAACATGGTTTGCTTTGGGTCTTAGTACTTTGTCAAAGCAACAGAAAGGTGACTAATAAAGTCACTGGTCTACTAATACAGATGGTGGTTTACTGATACAGATGTTAGCCTACTGAAGATCAGAATCTGTAAATGGCCAGTGAGTTCCTTATAGTTTGGGGGTTTTGTTTCAGGGGGCGTTGGGGTTTATTTTAAGATTTATTTTTATGTGTATAAGTGTTTTTCCTGTATGTAAGTACACTACCATGTGTGGTATTCATGGAGGCTAGAAGAGGGTACAAGATTCCTGGAGTTGGGGTTGCCAGTGGTTGTGAACGATGGAGTAGATGCTGGGCAGCAAACCAGTCCCCTGCAAAAGCAGCACGTGGTCCTAACCATGAGCCACCGCGCCAGCCTGTTTGGTTTTGTTTGTCTGCTTGCTTGTTTGCTTTCTGAGACAGGGTCTCAGTACAGGCCTGAGCCTCCGCACCCCAGTATTCTTATGGTTACAGCCAATGCCTCTGCCTCTGCCTCTGTCTCGGCTTTTGCTTCTGGGTTTTGTCGTTTGTTCCCTCCTGTCTCTGTCCCTCTTTTCCATAACTGGGATGACAGGGTGGGCTCCAGGTGCCTTGGCTGGGATTACAGTCTGGTTAAGACAAAACCAGGAGACACTAGGGCGGTTAGGAAATGTCCTTCGGCTGGGAATGAAATTGCTGGTGTGATTTCCAGAAAATGGCAGGTCTTATAGTTGGGAATGTTTTTGTAGCTAGTTTGTTTTATTTTTCTTGGAGTTTTTTGTTTGTTTTGGGTTTGGTTTTTTGTTGTTGTTTTGTTCGTTTTCGTTTTTTTGATACAGGGTTTCTCTATGTAGCTATGGCTGACCTAGAACTCGCTCTCTAGACCAGGCTGGGCTTGAATTTACAGAGATCCACCTGCCTCTACCTCCCGAGTGCTGGGATTAAAGGCACGCGCCACCACCGAGCAGCTTGTTTTTGTGTTCCTGAGAGCACCTCATGTACGCCAGGCTGGTCTGGAAATCCTTGTGTTGCCAAAAATGACCTTCAACTTCTGGTCTTCCTGCCTCTACCTCCCAAGTGCTGAGCTTACCCACTTTTAGTGACGCTGGAGGGGTCTCTTTTTGTTCATGCTTAAGCAAGCACTGCACTGACAATCTACATGCCCACAGGGTATTCTGAGACACAGTCTTTCTACATGACCCATCTTAAACTCATGATCCTCCTACCTCCATCCCCTAAGTGCTGAGATTAGAGACGAGATGTGCGCACACGAGCCTGAACTACCATGTCCAGTTTCTGCCCCCATCTTTATACCAAAGCCTCCTGGACCGTACCTTGGGTGATTTCCTCTTGGGAGTAGGCCCTGTTCTCTACGCCATAGCTCTGCTTCATGAGTTGAGGTTTACAGAAAGCATCCTCTACTGGGTAATCTGTGGGGCTCCGTTGCTTCGGGAGCAGTAGAAACTCGGGGAAGACGTAGAACGCCAGGAAAGCCCAGCCATTGGCAACCAAGGCTGTGCAGAGAATCGTGTCGTCCCACTCAGGGCGGATGTCGGGAATCAGGAGCAGGACGATCCAGGCCACCCAGATGGCAATGGAGGCGAATGAGGTCAAGCATATGTGGGCCCCGTGTCTCTTCCAGCCGGGAAAGGACCCGCAGAAAACGAAGAGGGATGCGAAGAAGGTCAGCGCCATCAATAGGAGCACGTAGATGAGCAGCATGACGAAGTCCTCATTGCGCCGAGGGGCGGGCAGCTCGGAAAAGACATCGACATTGGTCCTGTTCATGGTGAGGACCAGGTATTCAATGGCAATGACGTCCTGGACTAGGCTGAAGCCCACTGCCAGGCTGAGGATCACAAGCCACGACAGGGGCTTCCTCCCTCGGACCAGCTTGATCAAGTCGAAAGCGTGGGCCAGGAGGCAAGAGAAGCAGACGGCGAAGAGGACCCCGAAGAGGAAGAAGCGTGTGGGTCCTGTGGCCCCATCCAGCTTGATGATGAAGGCGAAGGTGAGGCCAAAGACCCCCAGCACCCCCAGGAGGAAGAGGAACTGGGTGGGGAGCACCTTTCGCCTGTTCGAGTCCTGCACTTTGCAGATGAGGATCAAGAGGGCAAACATGAAGGCCACTGTGGCCACAGCCCCCACCGCGGCGAGCGTTTCCAGGGCGATGCCCCAGGCTTCAGCCAGGTCGCAGAGTCTGTAGTACCTGGGGTCCAGGTCTGAGCGGCAACCACTAGGGGCAGACATTTTGGTTGGTCCTATGATTAAAATAAGAAGGAGCATAGTCAGGGACCAGGCAAGCCTCTGAGACACAGGATGGAAACGGGACTGTGTTTAGTCAGTCTCCCTTGTAAACTTACTACATTAAAACTAACCGAGGAGAGGGACTCGGACCTCACTCTTCTCTGAGAGTCTACAGGTAGTTTACGTTGCTGCGGATGGGGAGATTCAGCCACTGGCAAGTGCCCATGCTTCTGCATGTAACCCTGACTAAACTCGTTGGTCCCATCCTCCAACCTACTCACCCCTACATATCCACAGGCTCACACCTGCAAAAGTCAACTCTTCTGTTCCTCCTACGACAAATTCTAGGGGCCAGTGAAGACAGGGAATGAATCTTATATTTTCGATTTAACTCTATTAATCTCCTTTGATTTGTTTTGTTGTTGTTTGGCTTTGGGATTTTTATTGTTGCTTTTAATTTGGTGTTAATTAATGTTTGTATTAGTCTTGTTGTCTGAGATGCAGCCTCTCTGTGTATCCCTGGTGAGCCTGGCACTCCATATGTGCCCAAGCTGGCTTCAATCTTCTGGCGGTCCTCCTGCATCAGCCTCTTAAATTACAGGCGTGAGTTTCCATGACCAGTCTGGAACATCACTGGCTTATTGCTGTCTTTTGAGAAAGATCTTTCTATAAAGCCCAGGCTGGCCTCCAGCTCGCTACCCTCATAGCTCAAACTCCCGTACACTAAAAAGGTTAGAAGTTCCCAGCTGAGAAATGACCCACAAAGCCCAGAATCTGCTCACCCATTAGAACCAGAAACTGGCTGCGTGGACCACAGCTGACTTCCTGTCTGTCCTTAACACCTCAGGGAAAAAAGCCTTTTTTTGTTCTGTCCCTTACCCTTGTTGCCCAAACCCATGACTTCTAAATACTCTGAAGAACAGGAAGACAAAGGACGAAAGACACAGGAATCTTCACATGTGAAAGCCTGTGTCAGAAAGACACTGAAATTCAAAAGGGCTAGACATGGCTGTCTATGGATCCTGAATGTCTTAAATAAAAACCTATGAGTTACTATGACACTTCTAGACTATCACTTTTGTCTTATTGTTTGTCACTTGTGTTTTTTTTCTCTCTCTCTCATTAGTTTTTCTTTCGTCCTTTCTATTTTATCGTTTCTTGAGGCAGGTCTCATGTAGACCAGGCTAGCCTCAAACGAGCTTTGTAGCCAAGGATGGCCTTCACCTCTGCTGGCTCCCCCTGAGTGCTAGGATTACAGGCTGGCACCAGCATGCCTGATCCTTTCTCTCCTTAGCCTTCTTTTCCCCTGTGGGTTTGCTCGGTCCACAGCAAGTAGGGAGTCCACTCAAGAATCCGGGGTAGATCAAATAAATAAATAAATAGATAGATAAATAAATAAAAACAACAACAAAAAACTTCCTCCAAATTTAAAGTCAGGCATGGTGGCACCTGCCTTTAATCCCAGCACTCAGGAGGCAGAGGCAGGTGGATCTCTGTGAGTTTGAGGCCAGCTTGGTCTACAGAGCGAGTTCCAGGACAGCCTCCAAAGCAATACAGAGAAACCCTGTCTCGGAAAAAAAAAAAGAAGAAGAATCTGGGGTAGATTCTACAGCCAGCTGTGTCTGGCTGGGAAGGGTGTAGCCATGGAGGACTACTCTTCGGGAAGGCACAGCACTCCTCTAGAGTGGGACAGAGAGGGGGAGGAAGAGGTCAGAAATGAGAGGGAGGCCAGGGATGGAAAGCACTGAATGGAACCAGTGCACAGCATCAGCTGCATCAGGGCCTCTCTCCAGGGAGCAGAAAAGCAATGAGTCCGAGTTGCCTCACCACACAGCAATGCTTGCAGGTGAGACTTTGCAGCCGACTTACAGAGTGCCTGCTACTGTGGGATACTGTGCCCACCCAATAAATAAGGACCTCACTGCCCCCCTCTCCCATCCCATGTCTTTACGATCAATTCAAAAGGCAGAGAGAGCCATGTCTCACTAACCAAAGAACAGCCTCGTCAGCACGGACGGAATTCAAATACCCGCTTCCCCTAAGGAGGCAAAACACTTGGGGAGCTGAGGCAGGAGGATTACTGTGAGTTGGAGGCCAGCCCGTGCTACAAGTTTTAGTTAGTTTGGGCTAAAGAGTGAGACCCTACCATGAATAAGTAACTGCTAAGTTAGGTGAGACAAGCCATCCTACTAAAATTATTTTATTCATGTAGTAATGGGTAAAAAATTATGTAGATGAGTAACATATACACATGAATTCACTTATGTAAATGCATAGTGTATACATTGGAATTTTTAAAAAGTATTCATTATGTATACAGTGTTCTGCCTATATGCTAGAAGAGGGCACCAGATCTCATTACAGATGGTTGTGAGCCACCATGTGCTTGCTGGGAATTGAACTCAGGATCTTTGGAAGAACAGGCAATGCTCTTAACTGCTGAGCCATCTCTCCAGTCCATGCACTGGGATTTTTAAGAGTTTTTATCTTTAATTATGCGCATGCAGGTGTGTCTATGTGTGGGTATGTTCATGTGAGTGCAGGTGCCCTCAAAGGCCAGGAGAGGGGGTCAGATCCCCAGGAGCTGGGGTTACAAGTGACTGAGTATTGAGTGCTGGGAACTGAACTTCAGTCCTCCGGAAGAGCAGCAGGCACTGTGGCTGCTGAATGGTCTCTCCAACCCCAGTCACTAGAACTTTGTGTACAGCGTGCTACTCTAAATGTTTAACTCTGCCTCCTTACTTTTTAATGAAACTTGGCTCTTCAAGGTTCACTTTACATTTTATAATCAATCATTCAACAACGTTCACTTCTGCCGGGCGTTGGTGGCGTACGCCTTTAATCCCAGCACTTGGGAGGCAGATGCAGGCGAATCTCAGTGAGTTGGAGACCAGCCTGGTCTACAAGAGCTAGTTCCAGGACAGCCTCCAAAGCCACAGAGAAACCCTGTCTCGAAAAACCAAAAACAAAAGTTTGATTCTATGTCTCTGTAGCATCTGCCCTTCCCTACTCCACAGCTCAGCTAAACCTCAGTCCCCATTGTGAGATAATAAGAAGGTGGAAACTTCTGGACATGACTGTACACACCTATAAACCCAGCATTTAGAAGAGGCGGGTGGGAAGATCAGGAGTTCAAGACCAGCCTGTGATGCATATTGAGTTTGAAGACATCCTGAACAATGAGACTCTGCATGACTCAAAACCGAAACAAGATCACTTGATCAGACGAAGGCATTTAAATGGCACCTTTGGGAGTTTTAGGGGGTTAGATGAGGTCATTAGCATAGAGTGCCCATGATTGAATCCTGGTTGTTCTATAAGAGGGGGAGAGACCAGAGAAGACACGTGTGCACCCACAGGCTTCCTGTTCCATGTTGAGTGATGCCTTGTTGTCATTGGACACTTTGTGGGACCATGAGATTTTTGCCAGCAAGACAGCCATTCCCAGATGCTATCCCTAACTCTTGAGCTATAAGAATGAGCTTTCTTCTCTATATAAAGTCATCCATCCTCAGCTGTCTCACTATAGTAATGACAACTAACACCTGAGTCCCACTGTGTGCCAATCACGAGAACTCTGGGCGGGGGGAGGGACATTGCTCAGTAGTAGAATTGCTCAGTAGTAGAATTCTTGCTTAGCACGCAAAATGGCCTAGGTCCAATCCTCAGTAACACACACACACACACACACACACACACACACACACACACACACACACACACACTAGCCCAGTCTCATCTAGAGGTACAAGGGCAAGACAAGGGACACACGTCTGACATGTCATCTCATCCTTCCCCGCCCTTTCAGATTAGTCACAAAGGTCTCTGTTGGGATGACGCTTCTGTTTCTCCATGTTCCCTGGCCCTCCTTGTGCCAATTCACCCCTCTGGGTTCTGCTGTCTGTGGACAAGCATCTGTTAATCATAACCACTTGATCTTTGGGAAGGACTTTGAACCTGATGACGATGAATCTTGACAGAGATCAGCAACCTCTGGCCTAAAAGACAATTGCAGCACTAAACAAAGGAACATAGGCATTGGTCCCTAGCTTCTCTGTAACTGTGCAGGACTATGTCCTGCTTGACGCCTCCCAACTCCGAAGACCAGGGCATTTGGTGGTGTGTCTTTTAAATATCAAGCATCCATCTAGTTGTGTGTGTGTGTGTGTGTGTGTGTGTGTGTGTGTGTGTGTGTGTGTGTAGAACCTAGGGCCTCATACATTCTAGGCATGTGCTCTACCCCAATGCCACAAATAACCTTTTAGAAAACTTTCATGGTTTTGTTTTTAAACTATGATTTATGCACTTTTGGTTTTTTTCTCTGTGTAACAGCCCTGGCTGGCCTAGAACTCACTTTGGAGACCAGGTTGGCCTCAGACTCACTGAGATCCACCTGCCTCTGACTCCCAAGTGCTGTATGTTTTTTATGACCCAATGCATTTCATTAGGGCTACATATAGGAACATGCAGCTATTGAAGAAAATGCCTACCCCCCCGGCCCCCCCCAGCCCTCTCAACCAGTAACTACGCACAAACCCTCAGGGGGGTGTGGGGCCTTGTGAGCCCCCCCTCCTCTCACAATAGGGTGTGGACAAGCACCGGTGTGGTTTTTTGAGACAGGGTTTCCTGCAGCCCAGACTAGCATCAAACTTGGTCCTCTTTCCTCTCCCTCCCAAGTCCTGGGATTACAGGCCTGCACCACCCCAAGCAGCAGCACAGCAAAGAGTCTTAGTGAGTATTTTGTGTGGGGGTGACTAATTTGGGGGGAGTTACCAATGTAATTCACCTATTAACCCTCCTCCACCCTTTCCCCAGCTGGCTGGGATTGCTCCACAAGTCTAAAAGTGTCCTAAATACTTGGAATTTAGTCGGAGGACAAGAAAACTCACTTGAGAAGCAAGGGTGTGTGTATTGAAAACCTGCTGCAGCACCAGAATATGATCCTAAGGAAAGAAAGAAGCCACGAAGGTGCCGAACACAGGTTCTTAGCTTTGCTGTAGAGTTTTTTTTTTACGCTAATTTACTTATGTACTCACTCATTTGGAGCAGGGAGGCCATGTGTACGCCACAGTGCACGCGTGGAGATCAGAGAACAACGTGAAAGTGTCAGCTCTCTCTTTCCACCATGCAGGTCCCAGGAATCGAACTCACGCTCCCAGACTTAGCCACAAGCCCCTTTACCCCCTGAGCCATCTCCCCAGCCCAGCTTACTTGTTTTTTTGAGACAGGGTCTTACTTTAGCTGAGGCTGGCCTAGACTCCTGGCAATCCTCCTGCCTCAGCCTCCCGAGTGCTTGGATAACAGACCTGAGCCACACGGGCTGCAGGATGGAAAATTACTTGATGTTGCCTAAATCTGGACAGGTAAGGAAGGAACATGCAAAGGCGGGGGGGGGGACACGGACGGACGACGACCTGGAGGGGAGAGAGGAGAAAGGGGGGACTAGAAGGGAGGTTTTTGCTCAGCTCAAATCCAAGCCCTGTTACCCTTCACATTTGGAATGGTTTGAACATGAAATGTTTGCACACTTGGTCCCCAGATACGAGCCAGCCTTTGATGGGGACTTCCTAGAGAACTAAGGCCATTGGGGGCGAGCTTTTAGAGCTCTTAGCCTGAGCCAGCCTCCTGGCCACCTCTGCTCTGCTCCCTGATAGCGGAAGCAGCATAGCCAGCCGCTCATAAACACCTGTCACCACACCTTCCCCGCCATGGCGGTCTGTGGCCCCCTCAAAGTGCCAAAATAAATCCTTCTCCCTCTTGAGGGGTCTTTGGTCACTAGTACAGCTGGGTTTCAGGTACACTGTGTATGAACCACTAACCCCTGTGAACCCGTTTTCTCTTCCGTGAAGCAAGGGAAGTACTGTTGAACCGGGGCACTGCGCCCGCCCGCCCGCCGTAGTCGGCATCACTGCTCGCCCGCTGGGCAGTGCAAGCAGAGAGCTTCTGGGGCTCTCTCCCAGCCCTGCCTTCTTCCTCACCCCACCTCCTATCACTAAAATATGTATGGAGAACTTCAAAAACTCCCAAACCAGGCCTAGGGGTGAGTGAGGGCAGGGCAGGGATGGGCTGGGAGTCTGAGGGACAAAAGTTCTGTGGATAGTGTTGGCCCTGGGCGCGGCCTTAGCATGTGGCACTGGCTGGGGTGGAGGACAATCGCCAGCGTTTGATGAGCCCCCGGTTCTACCCTCCACTTCCAGACTCCTCGTCAGCGCTGTAGCGGTGGGGGCGCTCACTGGCTTACCCCTGGAAGCTGGCTCCACATGGCCCTTCCCAGCAGACCTCGCAAGTGAACGTGCTGAGGAACTAAGACAGCTCTAAGCTTATCTGTCCTCCTTCTTATGTCACCAAAGGGACCACAGGGCACGTGGCACTACCCTGGGGGTGGCATCAAGATCTCAGCCCTGCAAACTTGTGACTCTGTAGCATTTCCTTGT
Organism: Mesocricetus auratus; assembly: GCF_017639785.1. NCBI lineage: Eukaryota > Metazoa > Chordata > Mammalia > Rodentia > Cricetidae > Mesocricetus > Mesocricetus auratus. The sequence goes on along the minus strand of NW_024429187.1, from coordinate 3,837,445 downwards.
TTTCTCTATTCTCGAATTGCTATGTTCAGTCAGTAGTAACAATAGTCACAGCATCACGAGGCATTAAATGCCAACTACTGCCACATGCTGGATCGGCACTGTGCTTAAATGTTATGCTTTGTCTCACATTCTCCTATTTATAGGTTCTTAACATATGATCTCATCGGCTATTCTAATAATCTACCTATAGGTTAGTTCCTGGGAGATGAAGTTAAGGAAGAAGCTATGGGCCAGGGGATAAGATGATTGCCACATAAGTATGAAGACCCAAGTTTGAGTCCCCAGAACCCAGTTAAAAGCCCAACAGGGCAGCCTACAGGGAGATGGGAGGCCGGAGACTCTGTGCTGACTCTTGGGCCAGCTAGTCTGACGTACGTACGCAATGGTGAGCAAGAGACTGCCTCAAAGAAATAGAAGGTAGACTCAACAACTGAGGTCGTCCTCTGGCACCTCAGACATGCACATACATTTTTTGGGGGGTGGGGTTTCAAGACAGGGTTTCTCTGTGTAGCTATGAATGTCCTGTAGGCCAGGCTGGCCTCAAACTCACAACTTACAGAGATTCACCTGCCTCTGCCTCCCCAGTTCTGGGATTAAAGGCATGCCGCCACTACCATGTGGCTTGCACGTAATTTTTTAAATGTTTAATTTAAATATCTATTGTCACAAAGGAAAGATACTAATCATTCTATACTTCAGCTAGGCTTGGAGGCCCGTGCCTGTAACCCCAGCTACTTTATCTTGTAAGTATACAAGAGGATTACAAGTAAGTATACAAGAGGTCTGCCTAGACTACATAGCAAATTCAAGGTCAGTCCGGGAAACTTAGTGAGATCCTGTGTAGAATAAATAATTTTTTAAAAATTAAATATGTGTGGAGAGCAGTGCAGAAGAGGAACGAATAAGGACAGAGTATGAGACCAGACGTGATGGTGATTGCTTTGAAGACCAGCAGGAGGCAGAGGCGATCAGATCTGAGTTCAGGGTCAGCCTGGGCTACATAGCACGACCCTATCTAAACAAGAAAAAAAGTTATGACATAAATGTGTGAAAATGCCCATATCTACACAAACACATAATTAAAAATAATGAAACAGATCTATCTTAGAATTCATAAATGTCTTTGGAGAGGACCAAAGATGGGTAGAGCGATTTTCTTTTTTTTCTTTTTTTTTCTTTTTTTTTTTTTTTTGGTTTTTTGAGACAGAGTTTCTCTGTGGTGTTGGAGGCTGTCCTGGAACTCGCTCTTGTAGGCCAGGTTGGTCTCGAACTTACAGAGATCCACCTGCCTCTGCCTCCCGAGTGCTGGGATTAAAGGAGTGTGCCACCAACGCCCGGCTGTAGAGCGATTTTCTAGCAAACAGTTTCATCCTTGCTTCCCTTCCTCTCTGTGTCACCAGCATGGTCTCGAGAGCCTCCCTGTTCCCCAGCTTCTCTCCACAGACTTCATGGTCTCGAGAGCCTCCCTGTTCCCCAGCTTCTCTCCACAGACTTCATGGTCTCCAGAGCCTCCCTGTTCCCCAGCTTCTCTGCACAGACTTCATGGTCTCCAGAGCCTCCCTGTTCCTCAGCTTCTCTGCACAGACTTCATGGTCTCGAGAGCCTCCCTGTTCCTCAGCTTCTCTGCACAGACTTCATGGTCTCGAGAGCCTCCCTGTTCCCCAGCTTCTCTGCACAGACTTCATGGTCTCGAGAGCCTCCCTGTTCCTCAGCTTCTCTGCACAGACTTCATGGTCTCGAGAGCCTCCCTGTTCCCCAGCTTCTCTCCATAGACTCTACAGCGGTTCTCAACCTCCCTCATGCTGCAAACCTTTAACACAGTTCCACAAGTCACGGTGACTCACACCTATAAAAATTTTTCGTTGATATTTCACAACTGTAATTTTGCCACTGTTAGGAATCATAATGTTAACAGTGGATAAGCATGGCATCAGATATCCGACCCCTGTGGGAGGGGTTGCGTCGCACAGGTTGAGAACCACCGCTCCACGCCATCATAGAGTCGAGCTCTGACTGCCAACGGGTCCCCAGAACAAGCAACCCTCCAGGGAGTCAATCTCTCTCATCAACAAGCACCAAGTGGGCAAACCCCACAGCACCCAGAGGGCGGCTGCCGCCCTGGGAGAAGCAATAGAGTGAGTGGATCAAATGAGCGACAGGGCGTCCACTTAGGGATCTCGGAGAGCAGGCTTATGGGAATCACAGCCTCACCTACCTAACAGAGTGAGTGGATCAGATGAGCGACAGGGCGTCCACTTAGGGATCTCGGAGAGCAGGCTTATGGGAATCACAGCCTCACCTACCTAACCAGGATGAAGAGGGGGAGGTGCAGGACAGACCTGGGAGAAGAGGCATGAGAGATGATCAGAGGACTGAGCTTGCTGTGAAGGTAGGATTGAGAGGGAGACCAGGGGGAATGGGCAGGGGCAGATCAGCTCCGAAACTATGAGCAATTGGTGTTGCCGCTGTCGCAGGACTGGGAGCAGAGACACTCGGTCTAGTTTGGTTGGAAATGTAGGACAGGCAATGAAGCTATCAAGGTAGGAGAGCCCACATTTTAGTAAAATGTTATTGTGCCGTGCACTGTGCCGCTTAATCCTCATACTCCCACTTAATGCTCGTTTGTCTTTAAATAGGGTCTCACCGTAGCCCAGCCTGGCTTTGAACACAGTATGTAGCTCACAGAGGTGAGCTACCATAATTAGTATCTTATTACTCCCTTTGACAGCCAAGAAAACTGAGCCAGAAAGAAATTAAATAATTTGTCCAAGGCAATGTGTGTTTTTTTACTTGTCTTTCGTGGGTTTTGACATATGCAAATTATCCCAAAGTGTCTAGTTACATTTTTTTAAGTTTTCAATATGTGTGTGGATATGCGTGACACATGTGTGCAGGTGTTCACAGAGGCCCAAAGAGGGTACCTGTCAGATCCCCTGGAGCTGGAGTCACAATCATTTGTAAAGCACCCAATGAGGGCTCTGGGAACTGAGCACAGGTCTTCCAGAAAAACAAATGCTCTTAACCGCCAGACCATCTGCCCAGCCCCCACCCCTTCTTCCCTCCTTCTTTCTTTAATCTTTTTGACTTTACAAGACAGGGTTTCTCTGTGTTGCCCGACTGTCCTGGACCTGGATCTGCAGATCAGGCTGGCCTTGAACTCAGAGATCCACCTGCCTCTGCTTCAGTACTGGGATTAAAGGCGCGCACTGCCTGGCCTTTCTTTAAAGACAGGGTCTGGACTTGTAGGCAACCTAAGCTGACCTCAAACTCACGATCCTCCTGCCTCTGTCTCTTGAGTGCCAGGATTCCTGGTGAACATTACCACACCCGACATTCCAAAAGTGTTTTCTGTGTGAATCGGAATTTGGGGCTGTTTGAGGCCTTCTCACACAGAATCATACTTAGTACATGAAGTCATTCTGCTAGTCAGAAAGCCCCTTCCCCTCCCACTCACAACTCGGTTGCATTTCTTCTCCCAGTTCAACCTTTACTGGGATTTTTTGGTTTTTTGTTTTGTTTTTCAAGACAGGGTTTCTCTGTGTAGCCTTCACTGTTCTGGAATTCACTATGTAGACCAGGCTGTCCTTGAACTCACAGAGATCACCTATCTCTGCCTCCCCAGTGCTGGGATTAAAGGTGTGAGCCACCACCACCTGAATGTACTGGAAATTTTATCACATTATTGTTAATCCCACCTCACTCCAAATGTGCAGTTCTCATCCTAGACTTGATAGTAAAGCATTTATTTCCATGTGCCTGGTAGTGACTGCATTGACACCAGTGCTGACAAGCCTGTCGGATAATAAGTTCCATGAGGACACAGAGCAGGCCTTCTGGCTGGTGGCATCTCTCTATATATATGTTCTAGCTAGTGGCATCTCTCTCTATATATATATATGTTCTAGCTAGTGGCATCTCTCTCTCTATATGCTCTGCTTAGTGGTCCTGAGCAAGTGTTTTGGACTAAGATTACCTGCTGAACACTCACTCAAATGTGAGTGATGGGGATGAGGTATTATGTGAGACAGGGTCTCATTCTCGTGTAGCTGGGGCTGGCCTCAAACTCCCAACCCTCCCGCCACCATCTCCCACGTAATGGGCTCTCATTCGTGAACCAACACACCCGGCTAATGGATTAAGAACTTTTAAGATGAATGCATGCAGATGTTTCTGACCCTCCTACTTTTATCCAGGCTGAGTTCTTCCAAGGGAGGAGTCCCACAGAAATGTCTCTGCACTTGAAAAGGGATTAGGGAAGATGAGAAGTACCTCTCTGAGAGCCCCTGGACCGGGTAGCCCGCCCAGTTCCCATCACACAAACATGACACACCGTGGCAGCGTCCTGTGAATAATGCCTTACTAACAGAACCGAGCTGAGTTTCCAGGTAGTGAGAAGGAGAACACATCATCATCGTGTAACAGGCGAGGACACACTTGACAAGAAGGCTCATTGTTCACCTTCACGCAGGACAGTGGAGCTACCCCACCCTAACGCCAAAAGCAAGTGGACTTTGATGAAAGAGAATGCGCAATAGGACACTAAGAACCACTGCGTGTGGTGGCACAGCTCCGGGATCCCAGCATTTCAAGGGTCTTTGTGAGTTTGGGGGCAGCCTGGTTTACATAATGAGCGGCCACACATGGCTATGGCCTGGGTTTTACACCGGTGCTTAGGATTCTGACTCAGGTCTTTGCGCTTACACATCAAGCACTCTTACCACCGAGCCATCTCCTCTGCACCTATAGACTAAAAAATTGGTCCTTGGCAGATGTCATGTGTAAAATAAATCACCAACAAGATCTCAAAAATGTTTTCTGGATACTTTAACGGAAGCACTGCCTATCTTCATACCATTCAAATCTTCATTATTAACCAGATAATTCAGACCCTCTAACTTGGTGGTTGTCAAGCATTTTCTGTAATGGCAGTAAGAAGTTTGGGCTCTGGAAGCTGTGACTTTGTAACATAAAAGCGGCCACAAATAATATAAAAACAAATGAGCATTAACACTTCCCCATGAAACTTTTCCTTTTTTTTTGGTTTTTTTGTTTGTTTGTTTGTTTTTTGTTTAAGACAGGCTTTCTCTGTGTAGCTTTGGAACCTGTCCTGGAACTCACTCTGTAGACCAGCTGGCCTTGAACTCACTGAGATCCACTTGCCTTTGCTTCCCAAGTGCTGGGATTAAAGGTGTGAGCCACTACCACACAGCCCTGATGAAACTCTTTAATCCCAGCACTTAGGAAGCTCAGACAAGTGGATTTCAGTGAGTTTGAGGCCAGCCGGGTCTACAGAGTTCCGGGACTGACACACAGAGGAACCCTGTCTCAAAAGAGAGACACGAGGAGGGGGGTTATGGAAGGAGGGAGGGAGGGAGGGAGGAAGGAAGGAAGGAAGGAAGGAAGGAAGGAAGGAAGGAAGGAAGGAAGAAACTATTAAGTAAAAAACAAAACTACGGGCTATTTTGGACCATAGCCCATACTCATAGTTTGCTACCCCTGCTCTATCCGATGGAATTTATCCAAATGGTCGTGAATGTTTACCAAAAGCTGAGTGTCATTTAGAACACAAGAATCTGAAAAATCTAAAATAAACATACAAGCTCGGTGCAGTGGGGCACACCTATAATCCCAGCCACTTGAAACAGAGAAAGTGTAAAAGCATTTGAGTTCTGGAGTTTGGAATGTTCCAGGGCAAGTGATAAAGACTTGGTCTCAAAATGAAAGGAGAGAGAGAAGGAAGAAAGGCCATTAAAACAAAAATAAAGGGGGCATGGTGATGCATGCCTTAGTCTCAGCACTTGGGAAGCAACGAGTTCAAGGTCAGCCGCTCTATGTGGTAAATTCTAGGCCAGCCAGGGCCACAATGACACCTTGATGCAAAAGGGGGTGGTTAAAATACAAACACTGAGTTTTTGGAAGCACTGAGAATATAGAAGTAAGTTTGATTGGGGGCAGCCTGGTCTACACAGCGGCTTCCAGGTCAGTCAAGGCTATTTCAATCCCTTTTTCAAAACAATAGCAGGAGCTGACAAGTGGTAAGGGCGCTTGCCGCCAAGCCTAAGGACCCCAGTTCCATACACAAGACACATCGTGGCAAGAGTAAACCAAGTCCCTCAAGTTGTCCCTTGGCCATCACATGGGCACTGTGGCATGCTCACACCTACAGACAGAGGGGATGAGACTCCAACAAACAAGAAAAGGGTCAGCCTTGCTCTGAAGGTCAGATCGCCTCAAGTGAAAATCCTGTTGGATTTACTGCCCACTGTGTGATCACACCGTTCCGTCTGTGGATCTCCAGAAAGAACAGTGGAACCCTCCATCAGAATTCCTCCTCACACTCGGTTACCTCTCAAGAATGGAATAAACAGAATTGAAAATGCAAGTTTTCAGCCAGTCACAGAAGGAGACTGTGCAGCCACGGGGAAGCAAGGATCTACACACAGAGAAAGAGGATCTAGGATCTACACTGAAAACATGCTTGGGCATCCCCAAAGACCCCCTCAGCATAGGGACCTCAGGGACAGGTGGCTGCTTGAAAAGTTACATGTTTCTGCAGAACCAGGAAACATTGGACTGCCTGGCGCCAGGTAGAGACCCTTCTTGGGAAATCACAGAGATGGCCCTGGCTGTCCCTTCCCTTTGGGCCTAGAGGCCAGCCTCTCCATTCTTGCTTTGATCCTAGGGCGGCTCCTCCCAACCCTTCCTCCCTTCCTTCTGTCTGTGGTGGCCAGGGCACAATCCCCTAAGGGTGGAGTGCTGGCTTCACCCTCCTCTCCAAGTCCCCATGCCATTGTGTCTGAAGTGGCTAAAGAATTCTCCTTCAGGAATGAGCTCAGAAGCAGTGGCTGATTCCCAAGGACCCTTCACAGGCTTCAACAAATGCCTCTGAGAAGAAAGCTGGGCTGCAGAAAAGTAAAGGAATGTTGGTCCAGGCAGGCTTTGCCATTTAGGAGCCTACAGTATAGATGTTTAAGGCACAGTTTTGGTCAGGTGTGGTGACCAATGCCTATAATCCCAGCACCCTGGAAGCTGAGGCAGAAAGGACGGTTACAAACTCGAGATCAGCCTGAATATCTAAAAAAATAAAATAAAAACAACAGCCACCATTTCCTGTCTTCAGATTCATGAGATCAGCCAACCTGCCCCTGCGTACCACTGTGTGCCGTGTGTCTCCTCTGGCAAGATGAGCTTTCCACCCTCTCGCTGGCCAGGCAGGAGTTAGAGGGAGAAAGGTCCCGGAGGGGGGGGCACTGGGGAAAGCAAAGGGGGCGTGGAGGAACACCAGGGGGTCTTTGTTCTGTCACCCCTGAATGTAAGGGTTTTGAGGAAAATCTATCTAGAAGTCTCTCTTTGAGCCTTGTCTCCTCTGGGAAAGAAACAGCTTACCCCACCCCCGCCGCCCCCCACCCCGTTGCCCCCTGCCCCCCCACTCTATTCATTCACCATCCCTTGAAACTCAGATGGGAGTTGGAAGCTCAGTAACAACCCGTCTTTCACCAGGTGCTCAGCAGCAACTGGCAGTAGCCTAGAGCAGTCCAAGACGTACATCTTTTCATTTCGGTATTTAAAAATATTGTTTTTATGTTTCGAGACAGGGACTAATGTAGCCCAGGCTGACCTGGAACTCGGTATGTAGTCGAGGCTGGCCTTGAACTCTTAATCCTGTACCTTCCAAGCCTGGGCTACAATTCGAGACTGCTTGCTTATTGGTCTTTCCCCTGTCTTAACCTGGGAAGCCCAGAGAACGCACTCCGCACTCGGAGGGGAGTGAAGTAAAGGCATTACCTTCTCGGTTCCAGCGGTTTCTCCTAGCCCGCCAAAGCCCATCACAGGTTGTCTACGCTCTCCGGCCCCACGGCTCCCCATGCCCCTCTCTCCGGATTTAAAGCTGGGGCCCCGCGTGCCCTTCTTACCTGGGCGCCGGGGCGCTGGGGGTGAACCGAGAACTTGCTACCCCTGGCTGCTGAGCACGTCCCGGGACAACGATCCCGCCTTGGCCCGGCAGAGCAGTTATAAAGGCTTCTGTCGCCGGAGGGAGGGAGAGGGTGAACCGAGGGACAGGGGGCGGGGCGGGGCGGGGGTAGAGGACACGCCTAATCCAGTTCCGCGGCACTTCTCGCTGTTATGAAAATAAAGTCACCGTGCCAGAGAATGAACCGAAAGCCTCCCTGACGTCAGAATCACAGTCACTCATGAAATAGGGTGGCGGGGCTGTGGGCTGAGCACCCGAGTGTGCCATGCGTATAGCTCCCCACGACCCGGAGCGCTGGTAAGAAAAAGGCCACACGGTGAACCCAGCTATGGATGGGCGCTGCTGGCTGGCGTCTCCTAGAGGGAGCCACACCCGTTCTCCCCCAGGGCACTCCGGAGCCCCAAGGGCGAAGACCTAGCCAGCAGCTCCTTTGTTACTTTGTGCGGCAGAAGCAGGTCTTCATTTTCCCCCTTGGCATCACCCCCATCACTCTTCCTCCGGCGCACAGGGAGCCAGGCTTATAGAAAAGAGATGGCCACCCACTTGTGGGTCTCCCAGTCAAGGTGAAGGAGGAAAAGACCGAGGAAAAGTTCCCCGGGGACCCAAAGATGGATCGGCAAAGCCCCTTGTGGGAACTGCAGTGGCATAACCGGGTTAGAATAGCCCTGGGCAGAGAGATCATATTGGCATCTTCCTAACTAGCTCTCCAAAAGTGTGACAAAGCGGGTTGATAGGAGCAGGACACCTGATAAAATTTTGAAACGAAGGAATTTGCCTTCGGTGTCTGATTCCACCTGTTTGGGCAGGTGCCCGCAGCTCTTCCATTAGCAGGCCGGTCTGGCTGACACCGTGCAATGGTCAGAAAGTCCTGGAATGTGTTGCTGGGTTGGGTTCTACCCCGACGCCTCGGTGGGCTTGGGCAATTGGACATTTAAGGTGGTGAGGAAGGCCTAGGACCGTCGTTCTCAACCTTCCTGTGCTGCGACCCTTTAATACAGTCCTCCCTGCTGTGTGGTGACCCCAACCATAAAATTATTTCCATTGCTACTTCATAACTGTAAATTTGTTACTGTTAGGACTCTCAATGTAAACATCTGTGTTTTCCCATGGTCTTGGGTGACCCCTGTGAAAAGGTTGTTCGGCTCCCACAGTGGTTTCAATCCACCAGTTGAGAACCTAGGGAAACCAAAAAAAAAAATCTCCTTTCTTCGCTCCACACCCTTACGTGCTTTTTAAAATGTAACAAGCTGGGCATGGTGGTGCACCCCTTGGTCGCAACACTTGGGAGGTGGATGCAGGGGGATGCAGAGTTTGAGGTCATCCTGGACTACAGAAGGCCATGTCCCCAAAAACAAAAGCAGAAGGTGGCTTGCTGCAAATGGCGGTGCATGCCTGTAATGTCAGCATCCGGGAGACTGAAACAGGAAGATGCCCACCAGCCGGCACCACAGCGGGGCAGGGAGAACTACTGGCAAGAGCCTATCTCAGAAAGGCACAGGAGATGGCTTAGCCAAGAAAGCTTGTGTTGCCCAGCCTGCTAGCCCAAAATCCACATGAAGGTCGAAGGTCAACGAAGTCCCAGAAGAGAACAAAACAACTGTCCTCTGACCTGGTGAGTGAAACACACACACAACGCAATAGAAAAAAAAGAGACAGAAAGAACGACTCTCATGAGCTTATGTTATGGTGTGCAAGGTACTGGGTTCAAGCCCCAAGATGGAAACAATCTGAGGCTTTGGAGACCATGCCTCTGTTGATCTCATGGCCAGGAAACCACAGCCAGTACTTTGACTCGGCCGTTTACCTAGAGGCGCAGGTCAGAGGTCTTCAAGCACACCTTTCTCTCCTGGAGCTGAGCAAGGGACAGGGTCTTTGAGAACGACAGGGCTGGAAAGGGCTTCTCTCTGAACTTCTACTACCTCATCTACAAAAATCTGAACTAGACCATTGCACAACAGAACCATAACCAGCCTGCAAATTCTAGCCACATATGTATACATGGAAGAGCACTGTTTCCAGCAGCTGAGTTATAAGAAGTAAAAGGACACAGGGGAGCTGGGCATGGTGGCTCACACTCATTGTCCCAGCACTTGAGAGACTGAAGCAGGGGGACTGTTACTGATTCAAACCTACATATTAAGTGCCACACCTGGGCTATAAAGTGAGACCTTATCTCGAGAAGAAGAAGAAGAAGAAAAAAGGAAGAAGAAGAAATGAGAGAAAACGGAATTAACTCTATCATATATTTAACTCAATAGATCCCAAATAGGGTGATCGCAACACATTATCCATCTTTTAGAATACGAGGCCGGGGGTGAGGAGGATGGAGCGATGACTCAGCAGTTAAGAACACTGATCTTCCAGGGGACTTCAGGTCAATCCCCAGCAGTCACATGGTGGCTTGTAACTGTCACTCCAATTTCAGGGGACCTGATGCCCACTTCTGGCTTCCATGGGTACCCATTACACACACAGTACACAAACACACATGCAGACAAAACACTCATCCACGGAAAACAATTCTTTTTAACGAAGCAAGGGGCAGGCCAGATGGACAGCTCGTGGTCAAAAGTGCTGTCATGAAGCCTGATTACTGAGTTTTATCCGAGTCCCACATAGAAGGAGAGAAACAACTTCTGCAAATTGCCCTCTGACCTCCACGTGTGTGCTGTGGCATGTACTCAGACACTAAATACATAAGCGCACAAAAATGTAATTTTAAATTGGTTTTTAATTATACATAAATAGAATGCAGAACTAGACATGATGACATATGACCATAATTCCAGCACTTGGGAGCCTGATACTGGAGGATGTTGAGTTCAATTATATCCTGAGATACACAGTGAGGCTTTGTTAAAAAAAATACTGAGTTATTTTGCATTACTTTGTGAAACTATGTCCATGCCAGTTTAGACCGGCCATAGATCAGGGGTTCAAAAGTCATGCACAGCACAGAGCTAGCTGTCACTGAGGGCACGTCCAGCCCTGACATTTCAGGGTCTGAGTCACTATGTCTTGGGTGAGGCTCATGACATCAAGCATAAGATGTAAGGTCTGAGGTGGAAGCAAGAGCAGAGGGGACAAGATTTCTTCTTCGCCACCTGCCCCTGCCCTAATGTCCATTACACTCTAAAATCTAGAGTCTAGCTAATGTCTGGCTGATTGGCCCAGGCCTATGGCTAAGAGATCCCTTGTACAGGAAGGCTCTCTCTCTCTCTCTTTCTCTCTCTCTCTCTCTGTCTCTGTCTCTCTGTCTCTGTCTCTCTGTCTCTGTCTCTCTGTCTTTGTGTCTGTCTCTCTGTCTCTGTCTCTCTGTCTCTGTCTCTCTGTCTTTGTGTCTGTCTCTCTCTCTGTCTCTCTGTCTCTGTCTCTTTCTCTGTCTCTCTGTCTTTGTGTCTGTCTCTCTCTGTCTCTCTGTCTCTGTCTCTCTCTCTGTCTCTCTCTCTCTGTCTCTGTCTCTCTCTCTCTCTCTCCCTCATCCCTAGATTTCACTTTGCCATTGATTTTGGATGACCACCTGTCATGTAGGAATTTCCTCCTAACTGAAACATTTGCCTCCTGGAGGAAAATTCATAAGACTCAGGAGCTAATGAGAGTTCCACGGCCCCACCCCAAGGTTACATAAGCAGTTAGCAATTATTAGAGTGGAGACTCTATGGTGGAGATGCCTGCAAGCTGGGCAGAAAGCACCAAGGATACTTTCATGAGTCATCACCCAGTGCTGGAGTGGACTTCTTAGTGCTACCTTTGAGTCACCCATGCTCCCATAAGTCACCCTTTAAACATGCCCTGGAGAGTAACCCAGTGAGCTGACTGGTTCACTGGGATAGACTTGGGTGGAACTGTTTCTTGGGGCTGTAGTCAGGGCCCTGTCTGGACTGGGCAGACATTTGTTCATGTCACCCTGGGGAAGGTCCTGGAACAATGCCTATCCTCCTTTGCTTTTTTAAAAATGTATTTTTTTATTGCATGAGTATTCTGCTTGCACGTATGTATGTGTGTATGTATGTATGTATTACATATGTGTACCATGTGCAGTCCTGGTACCCAAGGCTATCAGATCCCCTGGAACTGGAGTTACAGATGGTTGTGAGTGGCCATGTGGGTGTTGGGAACCAAACCTGGGTCTTCTGTAAAAGCAACCAGTGTTCTTACCCACTAAGCCATCTCATCAGTCCATATCATGTAAAGTTGGCCTGTGAGTCCCCCATAGTAGTTCATACAATGGGAGGCTGAGATAAGGAGATTGCTATGAGTTTAAGGCCATCTCGGGCTAGATAGTGAATCCAAGTGTTGTGGAATAATCTCTCTGTACGCCGTAAAGATGTGTCACTCTGATTGGTTTAATAAAAAGCTAAGATTTGCAGGGCTAGGGACACATCTTACTTAGTGGTGGAACCCTTGACTAGCATGTAAGAAGAATGAGGCCTTGTGCTCTATCCCCCGTGCCGCAAATAAATAATACATAGTTCATATAATTAAGAAATAAAATTTAAAACTATAAATAAGGGGCTCGAGAGATGACTCAGCAGTTAAGAGCACAGGCTGCTCTTCCAAAGGACCTGGGTTCAATTCCCAGCACCCACATGGCAGCTCACAACTGCCTGTAACTCCAGTTCCAGGGATACTGGCGCCTTCACACAGATATGCATGCAGGCAAAACACCAACGTACATGAAACAATTACAGATTTTTAAAAAGATAAATAAACCCTTTCATCCCCAATTTGCTTTAAAAATAAATTCAATAAATAATAAAATTAAGCAAATAACAGGCTATGAAAGCAAAGACTTAGGAGTCACTGAAACAAGTAGTCTAAAGTGTGAGCACGTGGTGGATAGTGTTGTTTGATAACGAAGAAGGGAAGAGTGGATGAGAGAGAAGAGAGAGGAGTGTGGAAGCCCTTGCTCTGCTGCAGGCCGCTTGGGAGGAAGCCTTAGACTCCCTGAGGCCGGACACAGCTCTGCCTCAGCTTGGGGTCTGGGATCTCAAGCTCTGCTGACACCTCCATCAGTGGGCTCCCACAAACACCACATGATGTCCGGCTCAGTGGCCTACTCTTGACTCAGCCACCAATGCTGGGCTTTCCTCTTTTGGGGAGCAGGGTGGTAACAGGGCATAGCTCAGGCTGGCTTCCAACTCCTTGTGCAGCCGAGGCTGGCTTTGAGCCTCTGCCCCCCCAAGTGCTGGGACTCTCCTTTTTCTTCACTAGCAAGACGGAGGGTGCTGGTGCTTGAGAAATGGCTTGTACTGTTCTTGTGGGGGCCTGGGTTGGATTCCCAGCACCTGTATGTGGCAGCACACAACTCCCGGTAAAACCAGCTCCGGGGCCATCAGACACACACACTTAGTAAATCTAAATTTAAAAAGGAAGGCGATGAAGGGTGCTATTGAGTGTGGCTGCGCGTTCAGTCTTAGCATGTGGAGGACAGAGACAGAAAGAGCCAAAGTTCAAGACCATCCTTGGTTATTTGTCAAATTGACAGACACCTGCGTCACATGAGACCCTGTACTTTGTCTTGCTTTGTTTTTGAGGCAGAGTCTCACCTCATAGCCCTGGAATTCACCATGTAGACCAGGCTAGACTAGTAGAGATCTGCCTGCCCCTGCCGATTAAGAGCTTGCACCACCACATCCAACACTGTTTGATTTTCAAGTCTAGGATAGACCCTTCACAGTCTCTACCCACTGAAAGGAGTTTTCATATTTATACAGCCATTAGGGAACTATATAACTGTAGGGTAAAAAGTCCAAATGACTTCCAGGTTTTTGAAAACCCACCAATCCCTGGGTCCACCCAAGCTGGGAGCTTGAAATCCCACCAATCCCCGCCCTGGAAATCTCCACCCTGGAAAATACCGTCCCCAAGAAACCCTATATAAAGCCTGTCTCCCACTCAGTTCTCTCAAACGGAGGCAGCCATCTTCTTGCATCTTTTCCAATAAATCTGTGTGAGGTTTGCAGTGCAATGTGACTTTGTGGAATTCCTCGGCTCTCAACTGCCAGGGGCACCTCTCCGTTCAGAGCTGCAACACTCAGAATAACTGCGCCAGGCATCAAATACAGTTGTGTATGAGGGGCTCTGTCTAACAAAACAAAAACCAGCGCATTTTGTTAGGTGTCACACGAGGAAAATACAACAAGAACCCTAGAAAGACACAAAAGGCCAGAGTCGAGAGTTCCCTGTGGAGCCAAGCCTGGCCCTCCAAGCCACTGGAGGACTGCAGCTGCAAGGCCTGCCTGAGCTACAGTCAGGAGAAGGCCAGCCTGGGTAGTTAGCAAGACCCCTGTCTCAAACAGAGGAAAGTGGAACTACCTCAGTGCGAGAGTACTTGGCTGGCACGTGCAAGGCCATAGGTTCAATCCCCAGTGCTGCAAGAAAGGAAAAGGATACGAGAAGAAGGATTCTCTGTGGAGAACAGGCTAGACCCCACTGAGGAGAGAGGCCTACGGATGGGAAAGATGTGGAAAACAGGAAGAGGAGAGAAGGAATTTCCGCAAAGATGGCAGAGGCAGGAGCAGCCCAGCCATTACTAACCTGGGGGCGTGAGCGGTGCAGCCAGGCTGCAGTTGGAGAGGCAGCCAGTGGGAAGCCTGAGCTTCTGCTTCCAGACTTCTCAGAGGCACGGGAGGCCTGCTGCTGGAAACCACCACTACTCATTCATTCAATGAGGAGGAGACGACAATCTCGGAGAAGGCACACACAGAAGGTCTTGGAGAAAAAGGGCCGGAGACGGGAGTTTTGTTGCCACAAGACAAGGAACACCCAGACAGATGGCAGCCACCAGAACTGAGAAAACAGCTTCCAGAAGGAAGCTATCTTGTGGACACACTGACTGCTGACATCCAGCCCCAGAACTTGGAGGAAATAAACTCATGTGGCCTCAAGCCATCCACTGACATACAGCACCGTCCATCATTACCGCTGTCCAGCCCGTGACCTCCGTCCGCACTTCAGGAATATGGGGGCATCTACATATGACAGCAGGTGACAGGGCTGCTCAAAAGAGCTAGAGGCACACCAGGAGTTTCTGGCTTAACCTCCAAGGGGTCACGGTTTCACCTCCGCAGGTGGAAGGGAGAGCACTGGGGTGCTCAGGGGTGTTAGGTGACACTTGAGCATCGGAATGCAGCCTGCAAGGACCCGGCACTTGTGGTTGACATCAGGCTGGCCAGCCATCAGCTCCACCCCTGCAGCCTCCTTATCAGACTCTTAACAACACTCTCGCCTCAGCTCAGCTTTCCCTGCCTTTTCTTCTATGTACTTTAGCTTTGGGCTGGTTCCCAGTCTTAACCCCAAGGCAAGCTGTTGCCCTTTTGTTTACTGGGCTTGGATTTTGAGACAGTCTCCCTGTGTAGCCCAAGCTGGCTTCGACTTGAGGCCTGCTTCAGCCGCTTGCTCGAGAGCTGGGTTTGCAGGCACACAACACTCCACTCCAAGAGCAGATCTGCCCCATGCTGCCGGCAACCTCAAGGCTAGGTTAGAGAGCCCAGAAAGTGCTCTAACTGGTTCAGTGACAGGAAACCCAAGGCAGCTCCAGGATTCTCCTCTTCCCAGTCCTCAGAACAAAACAACTCCTCCAGTGGATGGATGTGCCCTCATTTCTCCTCTCTCTTCTGCACAGCTCAGCGAGGCACGCAGCTGTGCCAGCCAGGTCAGGAAGGTCACAACATGCCAGGTCTTCTTTCATTCAAGCTTCTTTCTTTTCCTTCCTTCCTTCTTTCTTTCTTTCTTTCTTTCTTTCCCTCCCTCCCTCCCCCTTCTCTCCCTCTCTTTCTTTTTGTTGCTGTCATTTTTTTTTTTTGTTTTTTGTTTTTTGAGACAGGGTTTCTGGCTGTCCTGGCTGTCCTGGAACTTGCTCTGTAGAGCAGGTTCATCTCAAAATGAGACTGATGTATCCCAGGCTGCCCTCAAACTCCTTGTATAGCCAAAGATGGCCTTGAACCCCTGATCCTACTGTTTCAGATGATAGGCATGGTCTGCCAACACCGACTTCAGCCAGTCCTTGCTCAGACCCCACACCAGTCTGTCTCTACTGAAGCCCTGTCACCAGACCATAAGGTAATCTATTAGAATGAATTTGAACCCTGTGTCAGAAAAGAATTGACCTGAACAGGTGGTGGTGATGCATGCCTTTAACTCCAGCACTTGGGAGGCAGAGGCAGAAGGATCTCCGTGATCTCTGTGAGCTCCAGGACAGGTTCCAAAGCCACACAGAGAAACCCTGTCTTGAAAAAAAAAGAAAGAAGAAAGGAAGGAAGGAGGAAGAAAGGAAGGAAGGAAGGAAAGGAAGGAAGGAAGGAAGGAAAGGAAGGAAGGAAGGAAGGAAGGAAGGAAGAAAGAAAGAAAGAAAGAAAGAAAGAAAGAAAGAAAGAAAGAAAGAAAGAAAGAAAGAAAGAACGAAAGAGAATGAACAAACTGGCCTGGAGGGTGGAGCGATGGCTCCACAGTTAAGAGCACAGACTGCTCTTCCAGAGGACCTGTGCTCAGTTCCCAGCACCCACGTGGTAACTCACAACCATCCACAACTTCAGTTCCAGGAGATATGGTGCCCTCTTCTGAGCTCTGCAGACACCAGGCACACAGACATACCACACAGGCAGAACACTCATACACATAAAATAAAATCCAAAAAGGAAGAGGGAAAGGAAGGACTATTCTGAACCCTGCTACAAACTCCATCAAGTTTCCTCATCAGAATAAAGACATCCCTAACTCCAGGTCACAGGCTTGTAGTGTGCATTAGATGCTCCGTTCGGCACACGGGACACCTTCAGCAATACCTGTGTGCTAGCTGTTGGGGTCTGAGCACTCCAGACAGGGACATCGGCTCCTGAGACTGCACCCAAAAGCAAGAGGGAGACTGACAAAATTGCCTCTCAGCATCTTTGTCTGGCCTCTCCCCCTTTTCTACAAATATCCTTCTACTTTAGTATGTGGTTGAGCCAAGAAAACTCATTCATACTGAAGTGTTCAAGAATGAAAAGATCGCCTGTTGCCTTCCCAGGAGTGTCTTTTATTAAAAGAAATATCTACTGACTCCACTGAGAAAAAATGTAGAACTTTGCTACACACATACACATACAGACACACACACACACACATGCACACACGCACACATGCACGCAAGCACACGCTCGAATCTCGGTCGGTGGTGGAACACTTCCCTGCCACTTGTGAGGTACTAGGTCCCACTGTCCCTGTAAAACCTAATCAATTTTTAATTAATTAAAAATCTCTTTCTTTGAGAGAGGGTCTTTCACTTTATGGCCCAAAGCCTCTGTCCTGGAACTCAGTACGTATCCCAAACTGACCTCAAATCTCAGGTGGTCCTCCAGCCTCACCCTCCTGAGTGCTCAGATTACAGGCAAGAACCACTGCACTGGCCAGGTTTTTTGTTTGTTTTTAATAGGGATATGGAAAAATTCCAAACACTGGACATACATAATGGCACATGACTGCAATCCTAGCATTTAGAGGGCAGAAGCAGGAGGATTGTCATAAATTCGAGGCTAACCTAGTCTACATAGTGAGTTTCAGGATAGCTCAGGCTGCATAGTAAGATCTGGATGCAAAAAGACTCAAACCAGGGGGCTGTGGCTCTGTTGGTGGAGTGCTTGTCTAGCAGGCTTGATCTTCATTCAGCACTGCACAAACCAGCCAGTAATCACAGATCTTGGCTAGGAGGCAGGAGGGTTGGGAGTTCAAGGCCAACCTTTGCTACATGAGACCATTCCTCAGCTAAAAACAAACTGAAAGTTATCCAGGGTTGAGAATTCCTTCAAGGGTCTCAAGGACTTTTCCAGGAGACCCCATGTTCCCTGTTTTCACTGTGGTAGCTATTGTACAACTTTATCCATTTCTCAAACTCAACAAATTGAGCTGGAGATGTGGCTCAGCGGTTAAGACCACTGGCAGTACTTCCAGAGGACCCGGGTTCTATTCCCAGTATCCACATGACAACTTATGAGAATTGATTTTCTCCTTCCATTACGTTGGCTGCAGGGGCTGAATTCGGGTTGCTGGGCTTGGTCGCAAGCCTCTTGCACACATCAGGGGTTTCTCTCTCTGTTGCTTCCCAGTGAAGGCAGTGGCGCCAACTTGAGCTGGATAGATGCAACACTTCCATGGTGATACAGGAGTCTGGTGGCGTAGACTTTAAGGTACAAAAATCGAAGCTGGGCACGGTGGCTCATGTCACACTCAGGCACAACAGTCTTGAGTTGGAGACCCGCCTAGACTAGGTGGCAAGGCTGGGCTTAAGAAGAAATCGGATGACTGGGAGGGACAGGACCCGGCACTTGTGGTTGACATCAGGCTGGCCAGCCATCAGCTCCACCCCTGCAGCCTCCTTATCAGACTCTTAACAACACTCTCGCCTCAGCTCAGCTTTCCCTGCCTTTTCTTCTATGTACTTTAGCTTTGGGCTGGTTCCCAGTCTTAACCCCAAGGCAAGCTGTTGCCCTTTTGTTTACTGGGCTTGGATTTTGAGACAGTCTCCCTGTGTAGCCCAAGCTGGCTTCGACTTGAGGCCTGCTTCAGCCGCTTGCTCGAGAGCTGGGTTTGCAGGCACACAACACTCCACTCCAAGAGCAGATCTGCCCCATGCTGCCGGCAACCTCAAGGCTAGGTTAGAGAGCCCAGAAAGTGCTCTAACTGGTTCAGTGACAGGAAACCCAAGGCAGCTCCAGGATTCTCCTCTTCCCAGTCCTCAGAACAAAACAACTCCTCCAGTGGATGGATGTGCCCTCATTTCTCCCTCTCTCTTCTGCACAGCTCAGCGAGGCACGCAGCTGTGCCAGCCAGGTCAGGAAGGTCACAACATGCCAGGTCTTCTTTCATTCAAGCTTCTTTCTTTTCCTTCCTTCCTTCTTTCTTTCTTTCTTTCTTTCTTTCCCTCCCTCCCTCCCCCTTCTCTCCCTCTCTTTCTTTTTGTTGCTGTCATTTTTTTTTTGTTTTTTGTTTTTTGAGACAGGGTTTCTGGCTGTCCTGGCTGTCCTGGAACTTGCTCTGTAGAGCAGGTTCATCTCAAAATGAGACTGATGTATCCCAGGCTGCCCTCAAACTCCTTGTATAGCCAAAGATGGCCTTGAACCCCTGATCCTACTGTTTCAGATGATAGGCATGGTCTGCCAACACCGACTTCAGCCAGTCCTTGCTCAGACCCCACACCAGTCTGTCTCTACTGAAGCCCTGTCACCAGACCATAAGGTAATCTATTAGAATGAATTTGAACCCTGTGTCAGAAAAGAATTGACCTGAACAGGTGGTGGTGATGCATGCCTTTAACTCCAGCACTTGGGAGGCAGAGGCAGAAGGATCTCCGTGATCTCTGTGAGCTCCAGGACAGGTTCCAAAGCCACACAGAGAAACCCTGTCTTGAAAAAAAAAGAAAGAAGAAAGGAAGGAAGGAGGAAGAAAGGAAGGAAGGAAGGAAAGGAAGGAAGGAAGGAAGGAAAGGAAGGAAGGAAGGAAGGAAGAAAGAAAGAAAGAAAGAAAGAAAGAAAGAAAGAAAGAAAGAAAGAAAGAACGAAAGAGAATGAACAAACTGGCCTGGAGGGTGGAGCGATGGCTCCACAGTTAAGAGCACAGACTGCTCTTCCAGAGGACCTGTGCTCAGTTCCCAGCACCCACGTGGTAACTCACAACCATCCACAACTTCAGTTCCAGGAGATATGGTGCCCTCTTCTGAGCTCTGCAGACACCAGGCACACAGACATACCACACAGGCAGAACACTCATACACATAAAATAAAATCCAAAAAGGAAGAGGGAAAGGAAGGACTATTCTGAACCCTGCTACAAACTCCATCAAGTTTCCTCATCAGAATAAAGACATCCCTAACTCCAGGTCACAGGCTTGTAGTGTGCATTAGATGCTCCGTTCGGCACACGGGACACCTTCAGCAATACCTGTGTGCTAGCTGTTGGGGTCTGAGCACTCCAGACAGGGACATCGGCTCCTGAGACTGCACCCAAAAGCAAGAGGGAGACTGACAAAATTGCCTCTCAGCATCTTTGTCTGGCCTCTCCCCTTTTCTACAAATATCCTTCTACTTTAGTATGTGGTTGAGCCAAGAAAACTCATTCATACTGAAGTGTTCAAGAATGAAAAGATCGCCTGTTGCCTTCCCAGGAGTGTCTTTTATTAAAAGAAATATCTACTGACTCCACTGAGAAAAAAATGTAGAACTTTGCTACACACATACACATACAGACACACACACACACACATGCACACACGCACACATGCACGCAAGCACACGCTCGAATCTCGGTCGGTGGTGGAACACTTCCCTGCCACTTGTGAGGTACTAGGTCCCACTGTCCCTGTAAAACCTAATCAATTTTTAATTAATTAAAAATCTCTTTCTTTGAGAGAGGGTCTTTCACTTTATGGCCCAAAGCCTCTGTCCTGGAACTCAGTACGTATCCCAAACTGACCTCAAATCTCAGGTGGTCCTCCAGCCTCACCCTCCTGAGTGCTCAGATTACAGGCAAGAACCACTGCACTGGCCAGGTTTTTTGTTTGTTTTTAATAGGGATATGGAAAAATTCCAAACACTGGACATACATAATGGCACATGACTGCAATCCTAGCATTTAGAGGGCAGAAGCAGGAGGATTGTCATAAATTCGAGGCTAACCTAGTCTACATAGTGAGTTTCAGGATAGCTCAGGCTGCATAGTAAGATCTGGATGCAAAAAGACTCAAACCAGGGGGCTGTGGCTCTGTTGGTGGAGTGCTTGTCTAGCAGGCTTGATCTTCATTCAGCACTGCACAAACCAGCCAGTAATCACAGATCTTGGCTAGGAGGCAGGAGGGTTGGGAGTTCAAGGCCAACCTTTGCTACATGAGACCATTCCTCAGCTAAAAACAAACTGAAAGTTATCCAGGGTTGAGAATTCCTTCAAGGGTCTCAAGGACTTTTCCAGGGAGACCCCATGTTCCCTGTTTTCACTGTGGTAGCTATTGTACAACTTTATCCATTTCTCAAACTCAACAAATTGAGCTGGAGATGTGGCTCAGCGGTTAAGACCACTGGCAGTACTTCCAGAGGACCCGGGTTCTATTCCCAGTATCCACATGACAACTTATGAGAATTGATTTTCTCCTTCCATTACGTTGGCTGCAGGGGCTGAATTCGGGTTGCTGGGCTTGGTCGCAAGCCTCTTGCACACATCAGGGGTTTCTCTCTCTGTTGCTTCCCAGTGAAGGCAGTGGCGCCAACTTGAGCTGGATAGATGCAACACTTCCATGGTGATACAGGAGTCTGGTGGCGTAGACTTTAAGGTACAAAAATCGAAGCTGGGCACGGTGGCTCATGTCACACTCAGGCACAACAGTCTTGAGTTGGAGACCCGCCTAGACTAGGTGGCAAGGCTGGGCTTAAGAAGAAATCGGATGACTGGGAGGGACAGGAATAAATTAACATGAATTTTCCAACTCCTAGAGAGGTTTGAAAAGAAGGAAAGTGGCGAGTACCAGATGTTGGATCGAGGCCTACTGTGCACCAGGTCCCCTTTCGGAGTGGTAGAACTAAGGAGAGCTGATCATGCGTTCTCTCTGCACGCTGGTATGACTCCTACTAGGTGCCACGCACAGGTGGTGTGTCCTATGGAGCATGAGAGGGCTGCCTCACATCTGCAAACAGCATACAGCGCCCTTCCGTGAGAAACTCAGCATGTGGCCACTTTTCGGCATTTCTTCCTTTGGTGGCTTAGTCTGTGTGTTGGTGGGAATCCCAGAAACAGCCAACAGGGCTGGGTTGGCATCCCAGAGGTGTAGCCGCAGAGGGCCCCTCACATGTTCTCCAAGTCCTGAGCAGTATGTGAAATCTGCTCCTGTCTGCCTCCCGGTGGCACCAGGGACACAGAATCTTGTCGGATTAACTGGCTTATTCCAAGAACAACACAGACCCAAGGCACAGTGAAACTCCTGTGGGGACTCTGGGCCGGGAAACCACCTCGGGGCCCCTTAGGAGACGCCCTGTGTTGGCGCTGCCAAGTCACTCTGTCCTGGCAGGCGGCCCCACAAGGATGCTTCTGGGTTCTGAACTCACCTGCCAGTCTTTTCCTTATTTCTCTTGCGGTCCCCCAAACCACTGAAACATCTTTTTAAGAAGCCGATGGGTGTGGCCTTGGAAGGAGTCAGTGTAAACACAGACACACAAAGGAACCCTGAAAATTCAGAGGCTTCCGAATTTTGAACAGCCTGAGAAGGCCGAGCGAAAGAGGAGACCCCAGGTACTTCCGCTATGGTTTCCCATAATGAGCAGCTGCCCGAGGAAGAGCTTAGGAACCCAGACCTGTGGGAATCTCATTTCCTCTCCCCACAAAACTGCAAAGCTGGGCGGGCGTGTGCCCTTCATAAGCATATACGCATGCGCACACAGATGGGGGGGGGAAGTCACACGTTACAGTTGTCAGATGCAAGCTGGAGCATTTGGGCTGGCGTAGCTATCTCTGTCTGTCTGTGTCTGTCTTTTGAGATGAGGTCTTACCAAAAAGCCTTGACTGTCCTAGAATGTGATATATAGATCAGACTGGTCTTGAACTTTTGGAAATCCTCCTGCCTCAACCTTCCCAGTATTGGAATTATAGTCTTGTGCTTTTTTTAAAAATTACATTTATTTACTTAATTTTCTTGTTTTTTTTTTTTTACATTTTTGTATTTTGTTTGTTTGTCTTGTTTTGTTTTGAGACAGGGTCTCTCTACACAGCCCTGGAACTCAGTAGATCAGGCTTGAACTCAAAGAGATTCACCTGCCTCTGCCTCTTAAGTGCTGTGATTAAAGGTATGTGGCACCATGCCCAGCTTTTTTTCTTCTTATTTGTTTGTTTGTTTGTTTATGTATTATGTGAATGTGTGTTATGCTTGCAAGTATGTCTGTGCACCATGTGAGTTCCTGATGTCCTCAGAGGCTAGAAGAGGGAGACGGATCCCCTGGAACTGGAGTCACAGACTATTGTGAGCTGCCGTGTGTGGTGTGTGTGTGTGTGTGTGTGTGTGTGTGTGTGTGTGTGTGTGTGTCTGTGTGTGTGTGTCTAGAGCATGTCAAGGCACAGAGAGAGCAATGGAGATCAAGGAATAGCCTTCAGGAGTTGCTTCCCTCTTTCCAACTTGTGGGTCCTGAGCTCAAACTCAAGTCATCAGGCCGGGCAGCAAGAGGTTTTTAATCCCAGAGCCATCTTACCAGCCCATTGTCTTTTAAATATCAATAAACTAATTCAGTAGGCGTTTATGTGAGTGTATGGGAGCCCAGGTCTCACAGATGCTCCAGAGGCCAGCAAGGGCCCTGGGTGTCCTCCTCTGTCGCCTCCCATTCACTCCAAAGAGACAAGGCCTCTTCCGGAGCCTGGAGCCATGTTTTCTTAGGCAAGCCGGAAGCCAGGGAGCCCCTGTGTCCCCACAGTCGACTAAGCATGAAAGCTGGCTATAGTTCGTTTTCTAACCTCACACAGCTATTTAATCTCCCCATGACTCTGCTTGCTCATCTGTAAGTGGGAACAATAATTCTTGCTTTTTAAAATAAGCCAGTAGCTGGTGTGGCATCCGTACACAGTAGCATCAGGTGGGGCTAAGCTTGACCAATGAGACAATGGAAGTGCCGTGTTAGGCCCCAAGTCTGCATGATCTGGGGCAGGACTAGAACCCTGGTCTCCAGACTCCGACTCCAGAAAGCCAGCTACAGTGTTACCCGTCTAACGATAGCTGATAGCTTTTCTTTTTAAAGCAAAGTCTCAGTCTACAGCCCAGGCTAGCCTGGGACTCCCTATGTACCCCAGGCTAGCCTCCAACTGTGTGTAGTCTTCCTGCCTCAGCTTCCCAGGTGTCGGAATTACAGGCAGGCTGGCTGTCCTGGAACTTTCTCTGTAGCCCAAGCTGGCCTCGAACTCAGAGACCCACCTGCCTCTGTCTCCCCAGTGCTGGGATTAAAGGTGTGCGCCACCACTGCCCAAGTTTTATTTATTAATTAATTATTTATGCGTGTGAGTGCTTTGCCTGTATGTATGTCTGTGCAGAGACCAGAGGAGGTAAAAGACCAGCTGGACCTGTAGTTACAGATGGCTGTGAGCCACCATGTGCTGTGCTTGCTGGGAACCAAACCCAGGTCCTCTGCAAAAGCAGCCGGAGCTCTTAGTCCCTGAACAAATCTCTCCAGCCCAGAATAGCAGTTTTAAGTAATAAACTCTGCCTTTCTGCCTTTCCAGGCAGGGTTTGGATACAGAGTCCAGGCTCGTCTTAAACTTTCAGAGATCTTGCCTCTCTTTTTTTATTTTTGCATTTTTCTTCTCTCTTTTTTTAAATACAAATTTTATTTATCTTGTTTTTAAAGCAGTATAAAGGAAGAATAAGAGAGGAAGGGGAAGATAACTAACTGTTCCTGCAGACACTGGTCAACTCCAGTGTTCAGCAGTTCGAGGCTCACAACCTGCCACTAACACACACAAGTCCATACCCTGAAGTCTCAATCCTCGATGCATCCCAAAACTGGTGCTCTGTTTACAGCTTTGCAGAAAAACTGAGAAACAGGACTTAGTACAAGGAAATGAGAGAGAGAGAGAGAGAGAGAGAGAGAGAGAGAGAGAGACAGAGAGAGAGACAGAGAGAGAGACAGAGAGAGAGACAGAGAGAGAGACAGAGAGAGAGACAGAGAGAGAGAGCACTTCTGTCTGCTGTCTGCCTGGCCAGTAGCAAGCGTACAATTTACAGAAAAGACTGAACGTTCAGGAGCGTGCATATGTAGATTAACTGGGAGATAATCTTTCCCCCTCAGGGCATTTACTTTCAGCTTTGGCAGGTCTCACCCTCAACCCCACCCCAGCTATGGGATCTCCTACAAGCATTTTAATTCCTTAGGTTTCCGATGACATCTGGAGGCAAGGCCATTAGGAGTCACTAGATTCAGGTGGGGTTCCAGGATAGTGTTTGATGATGGCCCTGGTGTCGTCACAAGAGTAGACACCAAAGGCTGGGATGCAGCTCAGTTGGGAGAGTGCTTGCCCAGCTGGGTTTGTTCTCCAGCACTGCATAAATGGGCCGTGATGGCCTACCTGTTCTACGGACAGAACTGTGCACCACCCAGTCCACAAATTCACATACTGAAGCCCAGCACTCATGAGAAGGAGGCAGGATGAGGAGCTCCAGGCCAGGCTGGACTACTTGAGATGCTGTCTCAAAAAACGAATGGCAACAACAACAAAGGAATGAATATGATCAAAATGTATTGCATACGTGTTTGAAAATGGCACGATGAAACACATTATTATGCATAACTGACATGCTAATAAAATATATTTCTAGTAGGCATTTGATATTTGAGGAGAAATCAATAAAATTCCCCAGTGGATTGCAAAAAGAAAAAAAGCAAAGAAGAGATGTGTATGGCTTTTTATAGATTTATTTTTAACTATATGTGTGTATTGGTGTCTGTGTGTGGGGATGGACACATGTGTGAGTGCAGGTGGCTTCGGAGCCCAGAAGGCTTTGGGTCCCTGGAGCTGGAGTTACAGGTGTTTGAGCCACCAACATGGGTGGGAACTGGATTTAGTGGTGCGTAATCTGCACAGCTAGACCGTCTCTCCAGCCCCAACGTATAGCTTTTAATTTCTCTCATTATTTTTATTTAGTGCATGAGTGCGTGCGTGTGTGCACGTGTGTGCCTGCGTGTAATCTGCACAGCTAGACCGTCTCTCCAGCCCCAACGTATAGCTTTTAATTTCTCTTATTATTTTTATTTAGTGCATGCATGCGTGCGTGTGTGCACGTGCGTGCCTGCGTGTGTGTGTGTGTGTGTGTGTGTATGCACACATGCATGCACACTTGAGCACCATGGCATGCCCATAGAGGTCAAAGGGCAATTCACAAGAATCACATCTCTTCTTCTACCAGGTGGGCCAGGGAACTGAACTCGGGCTTGATGGAAAGCACCTTTACCCACTAAGCTTGCATACAGCATGTTAAAAGGGTCCTCTTCGAGTGGCATAAAGTATGCAGAGGTGATGATGTGTCAGGCCAGATTAAGAAAGTCAGGACCAGCCCCAGAGAGCAAACATTTCCCTATTTTTGTGCAAAACTTATTCTTATTTAAAAAGAAAACTATTTTTAAAACAATAATATTTTCTTATCACTGAAATGTATCATGCAATAGACATAACTTTTGGGTGGTTTCGTGTGTGTGTGTGTGTGTGTGTGTGTGTGTGTGTGTGTGTGTGTGTGTGTGTATGTGTGTGTGTGTGTATGAGTGCAGGTATCTGTGGAGGAGACAGCCATCAGATGCCCTGGAGCAGAAGTTACATGGTGCTGGGAACTGAACTCAGGCTGTCAGAAAAAACAGATGTGCTATTGACCAGTTGGTCATTATTCTGGCTCCAAGAATTGTTTTGTTTTGTTTAAACCATTATACTTTCTTTTATGTCATAATGGCACTTGACAGCCAGAATTTTTCTAAAGACTTAAAGTTGTGTCTTATTTTTTAACAGGCCAGAAATTCTACACTGACAATATCAGTTCATTGGCTTCACTTTTGTTTTGGTAGTTTTTTGTTTGTTTGTTTGGTTGGTTGGTTGGTTTGGTTTTGGAGACAAGGCTTCAATCCCAGGCTGGCCTTAAACTTGCTATATAGTCTAGGCTGCCAAGCTTGCCTCAAACTTGTGACAATCCTCTTGTCTCCCAAGTGCTGGAATTCCAGGCACAAACTACAGGCCCTCAAGACATACACACTAGAAAATGCTATAGGCCCAGCCCCTCCACATAAGCACACCATCTTCCTCTCCATCTCTCTGTCCCCTGTGAGGTCATCTGGCCCACCTATGGCTGACTCTACAGGGCCTTAGGTGACTGTGTCACTTTCTCCCTGGAGAACTCAGAGGCCTCCCCCGGCCCCGCCCTGCTGATTCTCCTGTAGCTGGTGACGCCTGAGGCTACTGGGTCCCTTGGTCTGTTTCCTAGACTGTTAGGTTTGGCAGTGTCGCAGTTCCTCCTTTAACTTCTTTTTCCCAAGTGAAAATAGCTGGCACAGTGACCTCACCGGGGCCAGGCTGGCATCTCTCGGCCAACGCCTCCACCCACGGCTTGTTTTCCGTCATTTGTGTTTGCAATGTTACTCGGTTTCTCTGCGCTCTGCCACACAGGGCGAAGCTCTCCAATGTTGTCTTGCTTTTGTGTTGACAAGGCCTCGTCTTTGGGGTCTTCAGGGCATTTTGGGTGAACTGTCCATAACAAACTGGGAAGAACATGCTCTTCAGAACTAACTGTGACTCCAGCCAGCCCCTGTGTCCCTCCCATGTACTCTCTGAACACCTGCCACCTACAAATTACCTCCTTATCTTTATCCCAGAAATATGATACTTAGTTTATATATTGTCACCTCCTTCCCTTCCTCCCCCTCCTCTTCCTCCTCCAGGAGCGACCATGGCCCAAGAACAAACACATTTTTGGGATGCTTTAAATGTCCTCTCTTTCTCTCCGTGGTAAGGTTTCTTGTGGCTCAGGCTGGACTTCAACTTGCCATACAGCTGAGGATGACCTTGAACTCCTGATGGTCCTGCATCTCCCTTCCCAGGGCTAGATAACAGGCATGCACCACTACATCCAGTCTGTGCATTGCTGGGGACCAAACTCAGGCTCCCCGTTTGTTAAGCAAGCATTCCACCAACTGAGGCACATCTCCAGGTATTTATTTATTTGTTTACTTATTTATGTGCATTGGTGTTTTGCCTGCATGTATGTCTGTATGAAGGTGTCAGATTCCCTGGAACTGGAGTTACAATCGGTTGTAAGTGGCCATGTGGGTGTTGGGAATTGAACCTGAGTCCTCTGGAAGAGTAGCAGGTGCTCTTAATTGCTGAGCCACCTCTCCAGCCCACATTTTTAAAATTATTATTGTCCTTTGTTAGGTTGATGCAGGCTCTGTAACCCAGGCTGTCTGGAGCCAATGGCAACCCTCCTACTCAACCTTCTAAACTCTAGGATTACAGGCACCTGCAGGCTGCTTATCTAGATTCACTATCTGAGTCCATTGTTTCCCTGGAATAGGAAATGGAAGCCAGGTATGGTGGTGACTCACATCTATGATCTCAGCACTCCGGAGACTGAGGCGGGAGAGTTCCTCAAGCTTGGCTACACAGTACATTTTAGGACTGCCTTGATTACAGAGCAAAATCCTGACTCAAAAAGAAGGGGAGGAGGAGGAACGGGAAGTAGTCAAGAATAAGAAATGGCTGAAGGATGACGACATATAGCAAGGGTGTGTTTTGACAAGGCCTTGTTTAGGTTTTGATTTATTAACCTATATCTTTGCCCTAATGGAAATTAACCCCAGGGCTTCACACAGGCAGCAGCAAAATACCCTACCACAGAGATCCACCCATAGCTTCAGGCATGATTTATGAGACAGTCTGTTAAGTGGCTTAACTCCTGAACTCTGGAAGGGAAGAGTTGAAACAGATGTCTCCCTCCCCCCCTCTCCTCCCCTCCCCTACCTTCCCCTACCTTCCCCTTTCCTTTTGGCCACACAAAGACTGCTGTACCCAAAGTCTTCCAAACTCCAGAGATCATGGAAAGTCTGTGTACTTGACACTTTCCAGAGGGAAAGTTTCATAGCTCAGATTTTACCAGAGATTCAGAAAGACAGCTTCACAAATGTGTTCTGTGAGAGAAGCCTGTGTATATCAAGGCACTTTTTAAAAAAAGTATACAAACAGACGTAATTTATAAACATGGGGGGGAGACAGAGAGAGAGAGAGGGGGGGGGGAGAGAGAGAGAGAGAGAGAGTGCTTCCTGTGTACCGTCTGTTCCCAGAGCTTGGTGAACTTCGTGGAAAGGAAACATCTTTAGAGACTGACTTTTACCCTCTGGTCCCCTCTGGTCACTACCATGGAGTAATGTTTACCTTCAGGCATTTTGCCCATCAGAAAGGCCAGCAAGTGATCAGGTTTTACTTAGTGGGACCTCTGATATTCACTGTCACTCCTGTATGTCAGCTGTTTAACTCATTCCCTCAGCTACATGACCACCAAGATTAACAGGTTTTGTTGTTGCTTGTTCATTTGGGCGGGTTAGGGTTTGGGGGTTTTGATTTTGTGGGGTTTTTTTTTTTTTAGACAAAGTCTCACTTTGCAGCCCTGGCTAACCTGGCACTCACTATGTATACCAGGCTGTTCTTGAACTCACAGACATCCACCTGCTACTTCTACCTTCCAAATGCTAGGATTACAAGTGTGGTACACCATGCCCAGCTGTCTTTACATTGACCTACCTACTCATTTACCCTGAGACAAGGTCTCACATCGTCTAAGCTGACTTTCAACTCTCAATGGAGCCGAAGATGACTTTGAACTTCTGACTCTCCTGTTTCTACCTCAGCAGTGCCGGAACTGTAGGCATGAGCCACCATGAGCCACCATGCTCAGTTTATAGAGTGGCGGGGACGGAACCCAGGCTTTAGTGCGTGCTGGCAAGCAAGCACTCTTCTGAGCTGCATCTCCAGTCCCAAAGGAAAAAGTTTTAATTACACACTCACCCACGTACGATTTAGGCAAACACTCAGCTCAGTCGTGTGGTTCATTCATCAGGCATTTAGTGAACAGCCACCTTCTTCCCAGAGGCTCTGGAGGGGAGGGTGTAGCACGTCCCCTGTCCTTCAGGCCCCTCCCCATCTACCGGAAGACAAAGGTGACAAAGCATGTGGTTAGAAGGCAGTCAGTCAGTGAAGAGAAATGGATAGCCTGGGAATTCAAAAGAAAGAGCGTGTGTGCAGCCCTCCTCATAGCGCCGTGGAGGGGCCGGGCATGGTGGGATGGATGGTTTACCGACGCCACCTCACTTGCTGTGTCCCAGGGCAGCACTGACAACAAGCTGGGTCAATTTTCTTTCCCATTGTCCTCCCTGGTTGATGTGTCCTTCCCTCATTCACACTTGTTTTCTGGGCTTCCATGGCACAGCACAAATTAGTTAATAACCTGATGACTAGATGAAAGTAGCCCAGGCTTGCCTCAAACTCTGGACTGACCATCCTCCTGCCTCAGCTTCCCAAGTGCTAGGATTATATGTGTGAGCTACCACACCAGGCTCAGCATGAACACTTTAAAACAGGATCCTTAGAAATGTGTAGGTCAGGCGTCTGGGGACATGGAGGGGCTGGAGAAACGTGGGTAATCAAATTCCTGCAAGAGGCTGGTTTTCATTTGACTAGCTTTTCTCATAAACTTCCCAGGCTCACAAATCCCTTGCTGTTCCTCAAGTGTGCAGCCAGCGTTTGCAATGCAAAGTAGCCTCATT